>NC_058522.1:341240028-341865028 GCF_904849725.1 Hordeum vulgare subsp. vulgare | reverse complement strand
AAGTTTTGTGTCTAACAACTATTATTAATTGATACAGTCGATAAGTCGAATAATTTTCGAATGGTGTTGCAATCGAAAAAGAATCCATTCTCGAGTATGAACTTCTTGAAAAGACAGGAGGCGGCTATCCCGGTTTCATCTCTTGGTTCAAAAAAACGGTACCTCCCTTATATATAATAAGTGATTTCCTTCGTTGCTATTACTCATGAGTAACACACCAAACTCTATCTTTTCTTAACTTCTAGGCTAATTCAGATGAGCAAGTCGACGATGAATTGAGACAAATAGCTAATGGTTTTGACTTTAAGGTGTGTACATTTCAGAAGTACAACATCAACGGGTATCGCTTTCGTACTGCTAGCAAAGAGCTTTCAATGCCCGGTCGAAAAACAAACAATTCCGGTGTCTCTGCTATAGACGAGGGAGGTGTCTAGTATTATGGAAGACTTGAAGAAGTCTACGAACTTCATTATTATGGTGAAAATCCTCCGAACGTTGTTGTGTCCAAATGTCATTGGTTCGATCCTACTAAGACAAGACGGACACATGAACATCTTGGGATTGTCGAAATTCGACAAGACAGGCAGTTAAGCGGTGCCGATGTCTATATTGTGGCTCAACAAGCCACCAGAGTTTTCTATCTGCCATACTGTCGTCAAAGTGTTAAGAACCTGGAAGGTTGGTATGTCGTGTTCGATGTGCCGCCACATCTTAGACCACCTCCCCCAAATGAAGACGATTATGAACCTCAAATTGACCCAATAACATATGATGGAGAATTCTTCCAAGAATCACGTGGCGTCAGACGTCGTACCCAAAACTGCTCTACGTCCACCCTGAACACGGAGGAACAAGACTCACGTGATGATGACGAATAAGTGGAAGTAGAAGAAGTTACCAATGCCGATGAGCTATCAATGCTTGATCGGTTACAAAAAGGCCTTCCACATGATATCCCTGAACCCAATGACGATATCAGTCATGACGACACGTGTGATACTGATGATGAGTTTGCTTCAATTGACCATGGAGAAGAGACAGATGATCCAGACTATTAGTACTTTGTATGCATCCAAACATTGTTGTTTAATTATTCAATTATTAGTTGAATTATTCATGTATTTATTATTGTTCATTTAATTATTGTCCTTGAATTTGTACTAATTTTTTAACTATTTATCGTTACAGGTGGTGAGACATGGCAGGCGGGGATAAGTTGAGGATAGCACTTGGGCAGCTACGGAGAACTTTGTTGCAGAGCTTTGCCGACGAGCCCCATGGGAGAGGCGTAGGAAAGAAGAGAGGCAGAGGACATGGTCGTGGGAGAGGGAGGCTGCATGATAGGAGCCAGTCGCCACCACCCTAGGCTACTTCTGTCTCAGCCACTTCACCCTTGCAGACGAGGGTGTCACCGGTGCGGGATCCTCCCGTCCAGGAGCAGACACCGATGTAGGGGGCTGAGGCGGAGGCTGAGGCGGAGGGTGCTGAGGCGGAGGCTGAGGCGGAGGGGGCTGAGGCGGAGGGTGCTGAGGCGGAGGCTGAGGCGGAGGGTGCTGAGGCGGAGGCTGAGGCGGAGGGGGCTGAGGTAGAGGCTGAGGAGGCTGCTAGCAAGTCGGTCTACCAACGTGGTATGACACGAGTTCCAGACCGATTGGAGTTGCAGCACAGGGCGTTCATTAAGCCACATGGCGAGAAGTAAGTTGATATATATTGTGTACCTTATATCATTATATTTCACCAAGTAGCTAATGTCTTTGCCTTATCATTATGTAGGGGGTGGGATTACCCGCAGAATACCCGGAATCCAAACTGCCTCCTTGGTGCTTTACTTAGGGAGCACTTCCCCGGGATAGTGCAGTTGCCCGATGAGGGTATGGTTCCCGAGCCAGGACTCAAATGGGAGCACTACCAAGCCGCTCTACTCCCGGAAAACACACATGTCAATGGTGTTGTTTGCGTAAGCGTGGCCGACAAGGTGTTGGTTGATTTTTGGGTAACTATTATTTTACCCAATAAAAAGTATACAATGTTATATATTGTTATTTCCTTCCAAATCATTTCACTATTCATCTGTGCATCTACTTTGCATAATTGTAGAGTTACTTTAGGGTCAAGGAGGGGACGGAGGAGGCGGCCAAGAAGAACCTCGTGAAAGAGTGCAAGAGTTTATTGAATAACACGAGGCACGAGCTGCGTGTTTAGGTTGTTCGAGATTGGTACGCCAAGCAAGGGGAGCCGAAGACAAAGACTGAATGTCGAAAGATTGTCCTTGATAAGACCGAGTACATGGAGGTATGTAAATACCAAAGATCAATTCTTAGGGCTAGTTAGGTCTATTTAGTTATAATACTTAGTTTCATTCTTCATTAACTTACATTCATAGGTGCCCCCGAGATGGTTGCCTGAGAAGATGGATTGCTGGGAGATGATAGTGGACAGGTGGTGCACAGAGGCTTGGTTGAGCACCCACACTATGGCCAAGGACCGTCGTGCCCAATTGGTTGGTGTGCCACACCACCAAGGCAATGCCAACATCAAGCAATACGCCAAAAAATGGGTATGTGTGCCTTGTTTTGTTTCATCAATAATTCATTCGTTCATGACTTTTGTTGTACTAATTCTTTGTCTTTTCGTGTAGGCCAAACACAATAACCAGCTCGAGCCTGAGGGATACGCCGCGTTTAGCATGGCCCATAAGGGCTCGTACAAGACGGCGAAGGCATATTCTAAGGGGGACGGTCCGTCGGCGTACACAAGCCTGTCCGCCTACAACAAGATGACGTCTTATTCTGAGGTGGTCAAACAGCTGCGCGGGCCTGACTTTGACCCGAGCCAGAATCCTATCGATCCAGAGGCGTTAATGATCTCTGGTGGCGGTAAGAGTCATGGCACGCTGGCCATGTGTGATGGTTCGTCCCTATCACTGAGACTCTATCTCAGATCAAGGCGAGGCAAACGAGCTCCGCTCCTGTAATACGGCAACGCGCGAGGCCAATTGATCTTGCCATCGAGGTTAGTTTTCTTCATTATTTCTTTCGTTCTTTTGTCCCTGGATGGATGATGAAAAATCCTTTTGAGGACTGGTTGCACGCCGCACTTTTGAAGGAGAGGGAGGCCACCAGGCTCTTGTTGGAGGAGAGGGACGGGAATACGCAGAGGTTCCTTGAGGAGGAGAGGGCATGCAATAATACCCATGTGAAGGACATGCACGACTTCGTTGCGGTAAGTCAGTTGTGTGAGAAGCAAGACTATGTGTGAGATGCAACAAGGCTATTTCTTTGACTCCTCGAAAACTAATTTGCAGGCTATGTGTGAGAAGCAAGGTTTGCCGCCCCCTCCGCCAATGCCTTCTCTAGTGGGAACGGTGAGTTCCCTTTCAATGACCAACCTTGGACAGTCTTATACCATTGTCTGTCGCCGTGCTAACCACATATTTTAACTATTGCCTTGTTGCAGCATCATTCCAGAGTTGAATCCCACGATCCCTTTACTTCTCCTGGTGAGAGCCCTAGCAACCCAGCGACCAACGGAGATGGAGCTTCTCCTCCGTTTCTTGGCATTCAGTAAGTTATTCCTCTCCTTGTTCTTCTTCTTATTGTTTAGATCAACTTAGATTATGCCATGCTTTAGTTAGCTTAGTAAATTCTAGTTGATATTAGCCATGCTTTAGTTAGCTTAGTAAATTCTAGTTGATATTAGAGCTCAAAAATGACATGATTAGTTTAGAAAGTTTTAAAAGAAACCAGAAGAGAAGAACAAACAAGAGATGAAGAAATAAGAGAAGAAGAAAGAGGAGAAAAAGATAACTTCTCTTCTTTCTTTTTCTCCATCTTGTTCTTCTTCTTCTTCTTCTTCCACTTCTTCCACTTATTCTTCTTGTTCTTGTTCTTCTTCTTCTTCTTCTTCCACTTCTTCTAATTGCTTAGCTTAATTTAGATAACTTATTTCTTATTGTATTCTTCTTCTAAGTTCTTTCTCATTATGAAGATTTTGATAAAGCAGCATGGCATATGGATGGATGCTCGAGGGACTTTGTAATGCACTTGTGCAGTCTTAGATGAACTTTGTAATGCACTTGTATTTGTGGATGCACTTGTGATGCTTTGTAATACTTTGTGATCTTGTTTGCACTTTAATTACATATATTCGTGATGTTTGCACTTGGTGATGCACTTGTGTTGTGCTGTTTGCACTTTGTGATGCACGTGTGGTGCTGTTTAGGGGCTGGGCAAATATATATATGTTGTTGTTTGTATCTATGTTTTGCAAATGCAGGGAATTAACAGAAAACAAATATGAAAAAAAGCAAAGAGGGTCTTTGCCTACAGCTTACTGACGGCAACGGCTTTGCCGTCGGTGGACTGACGGCAAAGAAGACACGTGGCGGCAGCCTGTGTATCCTAGCAACTGTGGGAATACCTAATTTTCCGAGATTTTCGGCTTTGCCGTCAGCTGTGCTCCAGCTGTCGGCAAAGGGGCGACCAAGGGGACCCAGGTTTTCGGCTTTGCCGTAAGCTTGACTACAGCTGTGGGCAAAGAGGGGACCTAGGGGACCCACGGGTTTCGGCTTTGCCGTCAGCTTTGCTACGGCTGTGGGCAAAGCCTGCCGTTAACCTTCTAACGGGGCTTGGCCTGCGCCGTTGCCGCTATTGCTCTTTGCTGTCAGCCCGTGCCACAGAGCTGATGGCAAAGTCTTTGCCGTCGGTCGACCTTCAGCAGACGGCAAAGAAGGTGATTGCCGATAAAATCTTGGCCGGTTCCTTTGCCGACAGCACACTGACGGCAAAGCCTTTGCCATCAGTTAAACTGTCCTTTGCCGTCAGCTCTGGCTGTCGGCAAACCAGCAGATTCCAGTAGTGGCCCACCCACCCGGGAGTGAGCCCAAGGCAATAGGGTGGCGCCACAAGTCCTTAGTGGTCTGGTGGAGTCAGCCCAAGGGCCCCATGGCGCCACATAAGAAAATACCAAAAGAAAATAGAAGAAAAAGGGAAATAGGGAGGTGGGAAGGAAGAGGAGGACTCCTCCTTCCCAAACCGAATTGGAGGAGGAGTCCTCCTCCTCCCCTTGTCCGGCGCACCTTGAGGGCTTGTCCCTCAAGGCTAGCCCTCCCCCTCCCTCCTATATATAGTGGTGTTTTAGGGCTGATTTGATACAACTTTTGCCACGTGCAACTCAACCCTAGACCACATAGTTTTACCTCTAGATTGGATTTCTGCGGAGCTCGAGCGGAGCCCTGCAGGAGTAGATCATCACCACCACTGGAGCGCCGTCACGCTGCTGGAGAACTCATCTACTTCTCCGTCTTGCTTGCTAGATGAAGAAGGCCGAGATCATCGTCGAGTTGTACGTGTGTTGAACGCGGAGGTGCCATCCGTTCGGTGCTAGATCGGAACGGGTTGTGGGACGGATCGCGGGACGGTTCGTGGGACGGTTCGAGGGACGTGAAGACGTTCCACTACATCAACCGCGTTTCTTAACGCTTCCTGTTGTGCGATCTACAAGGGTACGTAGATCCAAATCTCCTCTCGTAGATGGATATCGCCATGATAGGTCTTCGTGTGCGTAGGAAATTTTTTGTTTCCCATGCAACGTTCCCCAACAGTGGCATCATGAGCTAGGTTCATGCTTAGATGTTATCTCGAGTAGAACACAAAAGGTTTTGTGGGCGGTGATGTTCGATTTGCTGCCCTCCTTAGTCTTTTCTCGATTCGGCGGTATTGTTGGATTGAAGCGGCCCGGACCGACATAACTCGTATGCTTACGAGAGACTGGTTTCATCGATTGACATGCAATCTCGTTGCATAAAGATGACTGGCGGGTGTCGGTTTCTTCAACTTTAGTTGAATTGGTTTTGACCAAGGCGGTCCTTGGAGAGGTTAAATAGCAATTTGCACATATCCGTTGTGGTTTTTGCGCAAGTAAGATGCAATCATACTAGATACCCATAGCTGCCACGTAAAACATGCAACAACAAATTAGAGGACGTCTAACTTGTTTTTGCAGGGTATGCTTGTGATATGATATGGCCAATGACGTGATGTGATATATTGGATGTATGAGATGATCATGTTGTAATTGTCAATATCGACTTGCAAGTCGATGCTACGGCAAGCGGCAGGAGCCATAGGGTTGTCTTTAAACTAACATTTGTGTTTGCAGATGCGTTTACTATATTGCTAGGACGTAGCTTTAGTAGTAATAGCATAAGTAGCACAACAACCTCGATGGCGACACGTTGATGGAGATCATGATGATGGAGATCATGGTGTGGCGCCGGTGACAAGAAGATAGTGTCGGTACTTTGGTGATGGAGATCAAGAAGCACAAGATGATGGCCATATCATGTCACTTATGAATTGCATGTGATGTTAATCCTTTTATGCACCTTATTTTGCTTAGAACGACGGTAGCATTATAAGGTGATCTCTCACTAAAATTTCAAGACGAAATTGTGTTCTCCCCGACTGTGCACCGTTGCTACAGTTCGTCGTTTCGAGACACCACGTGATGATCGGGTGTGATAGACTCAACATTCACATACAACGAGTGCAAAACAGTTGCACACGCAGAACACTCGGGTTAAACTTGACAAGCCTGGCATGTGAATACATGGCCTTGGAACACAAGAGACCGAAAGCTCGAGCATGAATCATATAGTTGATATGATTAGCATAGAGATGCTTACCACTGAAACTATTCTCAACTCACGTGATGCTCGGACCTGAGTTAGTGGATTTGGATCATGTACCACTCAAATGACTAGATAGATGTACTTTTTGAGTGGGAGTTCTTAAGTAATATGATTAATTGAACTAGTTATCATTAACATAATCTAATGGTCTTTGCGAATTATGATGTAGCTTGCGCTATAGCTCTACTGTTTTTTATATGTTCCTAGAGAAAATTTAGTTGAAAGATGATAGTAGCAACTTTGCGGACTGAGTCCGTAAAACTGAGGATTGTCCTCATTGCTACGCAGAAGGCTTATGTCCTTAATGCACCACTCGGTGTGCTGCACCTCGAGCGTCGTCTGTGGATGTTGCGAACATCTGACATACATGTTTTTGATGATTGTGTGATAGTTCAGTGTATAATACTTAAATGGCTTAGAAGCAAGGCGCCGAAGACGGTTTGAAATGTCACGGAACATAAGAGATGTTCTAAGAGATGAAATTGAGATTTCATGATCGTGTCCTTGTTGAGAGGTATGAGACCTCCGACAAGATTCTTTGTCTACAAAGCAAAGGAGAAAAGATCAATCGTTGAGCATGGTCACAGATTGTCTGAGTACAACAATTGCTTGAATCAAGTGGGAGTTAATCTTCCACATGAGATAGAGTGATGGTTCTCCAAAAGTCACCGCCACTAAGCTGCTAGAGCTTCAATGAACTATAACATATCAAGGATAGATATGATGATCCTTGAGTGATTCACAATGTTTGACACTGCGAAAGTAGAAATCAAGAAGGAGCATCAATTGTTGATGGTTAGTAAAACCACTAGTTTCAAGAAAGGGCAAGGGCTAGAAGGGATACTTCATGAAACGGCAAACCAGTTGATGCTCTAATGAAGAAACCCAAGATTGAACCCAAACCCGAGACTAAGTGCTTCTGTTATGAGGGGAACGGTCACTAACGCGGAGCTACCCTAGATACTTGGTAGATAAGAAGGCTGGCATAGTCGACAAAAGTATATTTGATATACATGATATTGATGTATACTTTACTAGTACTCCTAGTAGCAAGAGGGTATTAGATACCGATTCGGTTGCTAAGTGATTAGTAACTCGAAATAAAAGGCTACGGAATAAACGGAGACTAGCTAAAGGCGAGGTGACGATAAGTGTTGGAAGTGTTTCCAGGGTTGATGTGATCAAACATCGCACGCTCCCTCTACCATCGGGATTTGTGTTTGCGTTGAGCATGAACATGATTGGATCGTGTTTATTGCAATACGATTATTCATTTAAAGAGAATAATAGTTATTCTATTTGCTTGAATAATTAACCTCAATGGTTTATTGAATCTCGATCGTAGTGTTACACATATTCATAATATTGGTGCCAAAAGATACAAAGTAATAATGATAGTACCACTTACTTGTGGCACTGCCACTTGAGTCATGTTGGTGTAAAATGCATGAAGAAGCTCCATGTTGATGGATCTTTGTACTCACTCATTTTTGAAAAGTTTGAGACATGCAAACCATACCTGTTGGTATAAACTCATGAAGAAACTCCATTCAGATGGATCATTTGGATTCACTTGATTTTGATTCACTTGAGACATGCTAAATCATACCAGATGGAACAAGAAAGTAACTTATTGGAAGCAATGAATTTTGATGTTTGCAGTCCAATGAGTGCTGAGGCACGCCGTGGATTTCATTATGTTCTTACTTCACTGACGATTTGAGTAGATACATGAGTATTTACTTGATGAATCACAAGTCTGAAATATTGAAAAGTTCAAAGCTATTTCAGAGTGAAGATCGTCGTGACAAGAGGATAAACTGTCTATGATATGATCATAGAGATGAATATCTGAGTTGCGAGTTTTGGTACACATTAAGACAATGTGGAAATCGTTTCGCAATTCATGCCACCTAGAACACCATAGTGTGATAGTATGTCCGAACGTCATAGCCGCGCCCTATTCGTTATGGTGCATACTATGATGTCTCTTATCGAATTACCAGTATCGTTTATGGGTTATGCATTAGAGACAACCGCATTCACTTTAAATAGGGCACCACATATTTCCGTTGAGATGACACGGTATGAACTATGGTTTGGAGAAACCCGAGCTGTCGTTTCTTGAAAGTTTGGGGCTGCAATGCTTATGTGAAAAAGTTTGAGTCTGGTAAGCTCGAACCCAAAGCGGATAAATGCATCTTCATAGGATATCCAAAACAGTTGGATACATCTCCTATATCAGATCCGGAAGCAAGGTGTTTGTTTCTAGAAACTGGTCCTTTCTCGAGGAAAGGTTTCTCTCGAAAGAATTGAGTGGGAGGGTAGTGGAACTTGATGAGGTTAGTGATCCGTCACTTCAACCAGTGTGTAGCAGGGCACAAGAAGATGTTCCTGTGGCCCCTACACCAATTGAAGTGGAAACTGGTGATGGTGATCATTGAGCTTCGGATCAAGTTACTACAAACCTCGTAGGTTAACAAGGTTGCGTACTACTATAGAGTGGTACGGGAACCCTATGTTGGAGGTTATGTTGTTGAACAACAATGAACCTACGATCTATGGAGAAGCGACGGTGGGCCCGAATTCTGACAAATAGGTGGAGGCCATGAAATCCAAGAGATGATCCATGTAGACGTTGGAAGAACTACTTGATGGTCATAAGAATACTGAGTAAATATGGATCTTTAAAGGGAAGATAGACGATGATGGTGAAAAGTCACCATTAAGAAAAGCTCGACTTGTCGCAAAGATGTTTCCGACAAGATCAAAGAGTTGACTATGATGAGACTTTCTCACTCATAGCGATGCTAAAAGTCTGTTGGAATTATGTTAGCAGTTGCTGCATTGTTTATGAAATATTGCACATAGGATGTCAAAACATTGTTTCCTTGACGGTTTCCTTGAGGAAAGGTTGTATGTGATACAACCAAAAGGTTTTATCGATCCTAAAGATGCCAACAAGTATGCAAGCTCCAGTGATCCTTCCATGGATTGGTGCAAGCATCTCGGAGTTGGAATATACGCTTTGATCAGATGATCAAAGCTTTTGGGTTTATACAGGGTTTATGAGAAACTTGTATATCCAAAGAAGTGAGTGGGAGCACTATAGAATTTCTGATAAGTATATGTGGTTGACATATTGTTGATCGGAAGTGATGTAGAATTTCTGTGAAGCATAAAGGTCGTTTGAAAGGGGGTTTTGAAAGGAAGACCTGGATAGAGCTACTTGAACATTGAGCATCAAGATCTATGGAGATAGATCAAAATGCTAGACAGAACTTTCAAATGAAATGCATGCCTTGACAAGTTTTTGAAGGAGTTCAATATAGATCAGCAAAGAAAGAGTTTTTGGTTGTGTTGTAAGGTGTGAATTTTAGTAAGACTCAAAATCCCGACCACGGCAGAAGAAAGAGAAAGGACGAAGGTCGTCCCCTTTTCCTTAGCCATAGACTCTAAAGTATGCCATGTTGTGTGCCGCACCTAATGTGTGCCTTGCCATGAGTCTGTCAGGGGGTACAAGGAGTGATCCAGGATTGAATCACTAAAACAGCGGTCAAAGTTATCCTTAGTAACTAGTGGACTAAGGAATTTTTTTCCCCATTATGGAGGTGATTAAAGAGTTCGTCGTAAAGGGCTATGACGATGCAAGCTTTGACACTAATCCGAATAACTCTGAGTAGTAAAATGGATTCGTATAGTAGAGTAGATATTTGGAGTATTTCCGAATAGCACGTAGTAGCAGCATCTAGAAGATGACATAAAGATATGTAAAGCACACAAGGATCTGAAACATTCAGAACCGTTCACTGAAACCTCTCTCACGAGCAAGACGTGATAAAACCCCAGAACTATGTGGGTGTTAGATTCGTTAAAATCATATGATGATGTGAACTAGATTATTAACTCTAGTGCAAGTGGGAGACTATTGGAAATATGCCCTAGAGGCAATAATAAATTAGTATTATTATATTTCTTTGTTCGTGATAATCGTTTATTATCCATGCTATAATTGTATTGAATGAAAACATAGATACATGTGTGGATACATAGACAAAACAATGTCCCTAGCATGCCTCTAGTTGGCCAGCCAGTTGATCAAAGATAGTCAAGGTTTTCTGGCTACGTGCAAGTGTTGTCACTTGATAACTGGATCACATCATTAGGAGAATCATGTGATGGACTAGACCCAAACTATGAACGTAGCATATTGGTCGTGTCATTTTATTGCTATTGTTTTCTGTGTGTCAAGTATTTATTCCCATGACCATGAGATCATATAACTCACTGGCACCGGAGGAATACCTTGTGTGCATCAAACGTCACAACATAACTGGGTGACTATTAAGGTGCTCAACAGGTATCTTCGGACGTGTCCGTTGAGTTAGTATGGATCAAGACTGGGATTTGTCACTCCGTGTGACAGAGAGGTATCTCGGGGCCCACTCGGTAATACAACATCACACACAAGCCTTGCAAGCAATGTGACTAAGTGCAAGTCACGGCATCTTGTATTACAGAACGAGTAAACAGACTTGCCGGAAACGAGATTGATATAGGTATGCGGATTCCGACTATCGAATCTCGGGCAAGTAACATACCGAAGGACAAAGGGAATGACATACGGGATTATATGAATCCTTGACACTGAGGTTCAACAATAAGATCTTCGGAGAATATGTAGGATCCAATATGGGCATCCTGCTCCCGCTATTGGATATTGACCGAGGAGTGCCTCGGGGCATGCCTAGAAAGTTCTCGAACCCGCAGGGTCTGCACACTTAAGGTTCGATGATGTTTTAGTATAGTTGAGTTATATGTGTGGTTACCGAATGTTGTTCGTAATCCCGGATTAGATCACAGACGTCATGAGGGTTTCCGGAATGGTCCGAAAACAAAGATTGATATATAGGATGGTTTCATTTGGTCACTGGAAAGTTTCGGGCAATTCCGGAAGTGTACCGGGAGTGACGAATGGGTCCTAGGAGTTCACCGGGAGGGGCCTACCCACCCAGGAGTGAGCCCAAGGCACTAGGGTAGCGCCACAAGCCCTTAGTGGACTGGTGGAGTCAGCCCAAGGGGCCCATGGTGCCACATAAGAAAATACCAAAAGAAAATAAAAAGAAAAAGGGAAATAGGGAGGTGGTAAGGAAGAGGACTCCTCCTTCCCAAACATAATTGGAGGAGGAGTCCTCCTCCTCCCCTTGGCCGGCGCACCTTGAGGGCTTGTCCCTCAAGGCTAGCCCTCCCCCTCCCTCCTATATATAGTGGTGTTTTAGGGCTGATTTGAGACAACTTTTGCCACGTGCAACTCAACCCCAGACCACATAGTTTTACCTCTAGATCGGATTTCTGTGGAGCTCGGGCAGAGCCCTGCAGGAGTAGATCATCACCACCACCGGAGCGATGTCACACTGCCGGAGAACGCATCTACTTCTCTGTCTTGCTTGCTAGATCAAGAAGGCCAAGATCATCGTCGAGTTGTACGTGTGCTGAACGCGGAGGTGCCGTCCGTTCGGCGCTAGATCGGAACGGCTCGTGGGACGGATCGCGGGACGGTTCGTGGGACGGTTCGAGGGACGTGAAGACGTTCCACTACGTTAACCGTGTTTCTTAACGCTTCTTGTTGTGCGATCTACAAGGGTACGTAGATCCAAATCTCCTCTCGTAGATGGACATCACCATGATACGTCTTCATGTGCGTAGGAAATTGTTTTTCCCATGCAACGTTCCGCAACACTCAAAACCCGTGTAAACCCCGTGGGGTTTCGCCTAACCCTAGCTCCAAACGTGAGCCGTTCGGCCATACCTTAGAGCCAAGCGATAGCCCTCAGATCACATGGACATGCTGCATGGAGGCTCCGCGTCGTTGGATCACATGGACGGCTCCACATCGTTGGATCATGGGGCGATCCACGAGAGGTGATCTGCGAGAGTTGTTGGTTGTGCTCGCCCACCCTTGCCTCCCTTTTCTTCTGATGCTTATTCTGCGGCAATGAGAGGAGACACTCCTCTGTTTCTTCTTCTCCCGTGATGAGAGGAGCCACTCCTCTGCTTCTTCTTCTCCAGCGACTTTGGGCGATATGTCGAGCTCCACTTCAGCGTCCCGCCCCTCGTGGACTTAGTATGGTCCACCTCCCATGGAGCGATGGCCTCACTGCCCATGCAACGCGCCACTGATACAGTTGACTTCAAAGGAGGTCAAGGATGGCAACTATGCGCGCGAGTTCGTGAAATGCGAGTGCAAGCCGGAGGGCGGGTTAGATCTCATGATTTTTCTTTGATTTCTTTTTCTATTTGCTTTTAATTATTTTCCCTTGGATCTCGGATTTAGGGTTCATGTTTTTGTTTCAGATCATGAAGAAATGCACACATTTTGAATGGCTGGATGACTATGTTAAGAGGATTTGGTCAATCTGCAGCCAGCACCAATGAATTTGGTCTCTGAAAGTGCTGCTCTAACAGTTGGGGATGCAGAACTAAAGGGGCAATTAAAGAAGATGAACAAGAACTTGAAGCAGACGATTGAATTGAACAAGCAGGGAATCTGATAGCTTTAGGATTTTATCCCTTTTATTTTTGTATAGTTGCCCTAGGATTTACTTACTTGTTGGTCATCATTCATTAGAGATGTTATTAGTGTGGTGTCATGCGCTCTAGGATTTGGTTAAATTTGTGGATCATGTGCTCTAGGATTTGGTTAAATTTGTGGATCATGTGATCTAGGATTTGCTTAAATTTGTGGAGCATGTGCTCTATGCTCTGTGTTGCTTAATTTGTAGATCATGTCAATTTCGTCAGTTTTGTACACTTTCAGTTTCTTCACAAAACACCGACCGCAGAAGAAAAAAAACGTAGTTCTAGGGCCCAAATTGAAACTAAGCTTTGGTTGAGCCATCGCATTGCGTTGAGTGTCGAAGGCCCACAAAGAAAAAAGACGCCTAGAAAATAGTGCATGTGATGGCTCTGTTTTTTTCTTGATTATTGCCATGGTAAATCCATTTATTGTCATGTCGAACAAAAATAGTGCATGATGGTAAATCGATTTATTGTTGGACATGCCCAAGTCAAATTAATGTGTACATATTGTGGCAATTTCCTTCTGTATATGGCCTACGACACAGGACTTTGATTTTTTGACAAGCGGATATTATAAACATGTTTTTGTTGCAAGAAAAATATTGTATACACGATTTTTTGTTTTTGTTTTTTTATTATGAGCATGTCAGATTTAATTATGTAGATCATGATATCCATCTGAAACCACGTCTAAAATAAAGTCCGGTGGCACTCTTAGCCACCATATCCATCTAGAGAGCATGTCCAGGGCTCGGCTAGGGCTCCATATCCATCTAGAGAGCATGTATAGGGCTCGGCTACGCACCATATCCGTCTACTGATATCTCACGTAGCAAGCATACATCCATAACATAGAAAATAGCAACCATAGCATAGTTCTTACATAAAACATAGGGTCCCCTAAAACATTTTTTGCAGGTGAAATAATGTATTACTCATCATGAAAGGTTCAAACAATCAATGACAGCTAGCTCTGTCGCTACCAAAGGCCCTGACCCTATACAAGTCATAGTTCTGCCTTCTAAACGAGCAAACTTACCTAAGCTATCACTAACTTTATTTTGGCTACGATTTATGTGAGTAATACAAGATTCATGAAGAGACATAAAGTATCTAATCTCCTTAATAAGCGATGCCTAGATAGATTTATCCACCTCTTTTGAGTGGATCAACTTCACTACAACAAAGGAGTCCATCTGGATCATAACTCGAAGAGATAACGACAAACCCTCCATACACGGACATAGTTCAGCTTCGAGGGTAGCCAACGACATAACATAAATATATAACATGTTGTACATAAAAGAGTTCATGGTACAACCAACGACATAACATAAAAATATATAAAAAGCCCTAACGGGCAAGACAAGCTTCACGAGACCGGTCGGGCCTTCACCACCATCTTCACTTCACTTTCTCTTCCGTGCTCCTCCTCGATGTCGTCCTCACCGAGGCAGTAGGGGAGGTTTTGCATACCGTTGTGGGTGGGGAAGATGCTATCAAAGTCCGTGAAGATGTTGTAGGTGGTCAATGCGATGAACTCGCACCCACACCAAAACACCTTGCCGAGGAGGTAGTACACATCGAATCTGTTGGTGATGAGCCCTATCGCCAGAGGGGTGGAGTTTGGACGCACTTCCTCTAGTCGGAACATCACCGATGAGCCCGCTGGGAGGTGGCCAAAGCCCGCACCAAGGAACCACTCGGCAAACTCTTTTCAACCCCTCCAACGTAAGAACTCCCACACACGGAGCGTCGTCTCCACGACGGCACTGGCGGGATACCGCCTCTCTGGCACGGTCGGTGGGAGCTGGAAGGTGGGGCCATCATACTGCATTCTCGCCTAGCTTTGAGACTGCTATGGGTTTGGGCGCAGAAGAGAAGGGGTGGCGCAAATGGATGTGTGGAGAATAGGCGGAGGTGTGGGTGGTTTAAATAGAGAAAGGGGAAGTGAAGGGGAGTGGCATCGGCCGCACTTTGTATTTGCTACATTCCAACGAGCGGCATCGGTCGATATGCCACTTTAATTGCGACGTTGAAAACATGCGAGTGGATCGAGGAGACAAGCATGCGAGATGAGATGAACCAGCAGGAGCGACCGTAGCTGCGTCCGTGGCGGCTCGCGTGGAGAAAGAGGTCGATCAACATCCATGGTGGCTCGCATGCAAACAGAGGGGATATCATCGCATCATGGTAGCGGGCATCAGCGCATGGATGCAGGCTAGCTACGTGCATGCATAGCAGGCTCATGTCATTGCGGCGCGGAGAGGACCGAACAATCTAACCATGGCCCAACGAGCGAACAGCGGCACCGTTCGACGTGACCCCAATTGTGAGGTCTAACGGGTGACACAGTCCAGTGCGGCCCCACTCATTAGAGTTTACGGTCAAAGCACTCACCCGACAACATCCACCATTTGTGACCATTAGGGTTTCAGACAAGGGAGTGGGGAAAAGTGAGCAAAAGTTAAGAGTGTGGGGATGAATGAGTAGAGCTAAGGAAACAGGGGCACAGATGTAAAAATCCCTTGAATTAAATGTCGCATGCTTGAGCGTTGTATTGCAACATCTTCAATTCTTCCGTGATCGCTTCACGATCCGGTTCCCTTCCATCACCAAATAATTCACCTTGAAAACCAACACGAACAACAACCCAAACAATGGGGTTATGACCAAGAATATGCATTTTCATTTTCTGCTTCCAACTAGCAAAGTTTGTACCATTAAAATATGGACCTCTACGGTCGTAGTTTCCCTCACTAGACAACATAATCTCCTAGGTTGTGAAACGAATGTAATGGAGATCAAAGCCATGATACCACTTGTTGGATTTGAAGTATGTCTAGAGGGTGGGTGATTAGAGTACTTGACCAAATAAAAACTTAGCATTTTCCCCATTTTAGTTGTGGGCAAGTTATAACAATTCTAGCAAGTCAAGCACACCCTACACATTCAAGTCTAATAGTATAGGAGCACAAAGTAAAGACATGCACATGTAAACGGAGGGTGGGGATAGGAAGATCAAACCCAAAGATTGATATGGAGATTTTTGGCGTGGTTCCGATGGGTGGTGTTGTCGTACGTCCACGTTGACGGAGACTTAACCCACTGAGGGTCACAACCGCACGAGTCCATGGCGGGCTCAACCCACGAAGGGTCCATGGAGAAGCAACCTTGTCTATTCCACCATGGCTTACGTCCATGAAGGACTAGCCTCACTCGCGGTATATCTTCACGAAGTAGGCAATCTCCTTGGCCTTACAAACTTCTTGGTTCAACTCCACAACACGAAGGAGGAGGCTTCCAAGCAACACCTAACCAATCTATGAGACACCACTCACCAAAAGGTAATAGATATGGTAGTATAATGAACTCATTGCTCTTGTGCTTCAAAAGATAGTCTCCTCAACACTCAACCACTCTCTCACATATTTGGCTTGGGTAGAATAGATTGATTGGGTGGAAAGAACTTGGGGAGGCTATATCAAGATTCATATGCTAGGAATGGAATATCTTGATCTCAACACATGAGTAGGTGACGGGAGCCCGATCCTAAGCCATAGGAATCCAGCGTGTAACACATCGCATCACTTTGCGGTCTCACGCACGGTTAACCCCACGGCTGCCACCTTACCTTGGCCGGGACCGTTTGCATCTTTTGACTCACGTATGCAATTGTGTTGCTAGCATTCCAAGGCCAAAGAACCTGGGTCGACATAACTAGTCATAAACCCAAGTGGCACAATTGTACAGAGACATGCATACATAACCCAGCAAAGCAGTTGTCGGTCATCAGCGTGTGTAGACCAGTCGTAGCAAGCTACAAGGACTCCATTACACCGCGTGACATTTCCCCGTAGGGACAGATACAACAACTAAGAAGGATACATGTCGGTCAACCAATGTGTCCAGAGCAGTAGCGAGCTACCAAGGCTCAGTGGAAGCACAGAGGGGCATTTCTCTGTAAAGAGGGCTACTAAAGGCACATGACTAGGTGTCGAACCCCATACATATCACAACACATCACATGTACGCATGACATACTCAATATGCATAGATACAACAAATGGCATCACAACATAACCATACAACATCACAACATTTATTTAGAAGACTCGGAAGAGCCTTGCATAATAAGTTCATACAGGTAGGGGTCACATGACCCGACACTCAAGTCATACAAACAAAGTCATACAAGCCATGCGGAAGCATTAAAGCTGTCTGAGTACAGACAGATGAAAGGAAAAGGCATAAAGCATAACTATCTACAGATCCCTTCGGAAAGGGCCAGGTCGTAGCTGGGACACCAGCTACTCGTCATCATCAACATCTAGGTAGAACCCACCTGATGGCTCGTGGGTGTCTTCTGCAACATTTATTAAGCAAACATGAGTATGAAGGTACTCAGCAAGACTTTAAATCAGATCTATCTACTCATGCACTAGTATCAACGAAGGGGGTTGTGGGGTTTCATGCAGCAAGCCAGCTTTGACTCTTGGCTAGCCTATACTACAACTTTAATTATTTTTGATCAATCTTTGATAAGTCGTACACGAGTCCACTACCACCACAATAATACACTACCATGGATTCTTTCAGGTTTCCCTACGAGAATGCCATTCATGATACTCACACTTATCTTGATATTTTTATGAGTAGCCATTAAAGTTATCTATGAACAACATATGTCTCCAAGTAGTCCATATCCGCGGACGCGGCTATTCGAATAGATCATAACCCTGCAAAGGTGTACTTCTTCACACACGCTCTCGCCACTTATCCCCATGTGCGCTTTACGCACCTCGGCAACCTTCAAGCAGAAGCCCGACGAGGGAGTCGGCCACGACCGTTAACCACGCTAATACCTAGTCCAGGTTTATCGCCTATTTGAGAGTGAACCCGCACGGAAGTCCGGCCGAAGTTTTCGCTACGGCCTCAAACGATGTGCGCAGGGTTCCCAAGCCCACCATCCGGGTGCCACTTGGTACACCGTGCCACTTCCTACCGCGTCATAGCCCACCTCTAAGGTCAGCACTATGCACGGCCTCCAGCAGGACTACAAACACCAAAGACTACTTGCAACTCCTGGACCGAGTACTAGGCGATTAATAAGCCGAGTGGGGTCATATTTCAGGGCCCATCATGTGGTAGTAGCTAGTCTTGGATTACATACACGGAACTTAGTTCCTAAGAATGGTTCAAATGAGACAACTGTTGGAAATATGCCCTAGAGGCAATAATAAAATGGTTATTATCATATTTCCGTGTTCATGATAATCGTCTATTGTTCATGCTATAATTGTATTAACAGGAAATAGTAATATATGTGTGGATAAATAGATCACAATGTGTCCCTAGCAAGCCTCTAGTTGGCTAGCTCGTTAGTCAATAGATGATCATGGTTTCCTGATCATGGACATTGGATGTCATTGATAACGGGATCACATCATTGGAAGAATGATGTGATGGACAAGACCCAATCCTAAGCCTAGCACTAGATCGTATTGTTCGTATGCTAAAGCTTTTCCAATGTCAAGTATCTTTTCCTTCGACCGTGAGATTGTGCAACTCCCGGATACCGTAGGAGTGCTTTGGGTGTATCAAACGTCACAACGTAACTGGGTGACTATAAAGGTGCACTACGGGTACCTCCGAAAGTGTCTGTTGGGTTGGTACGAATCGAGATCGGGATTTGTCACTCCGTGTGACGGAGAGGTATCTCTGGGCCCACTCGGTAGAACATCATCATGAGCTCAATGTGACTAAGGAGTTAGTCACACGATGATGTGCTACGGAACGAGTAAAGAGACTTACCAGTAACGAGATTGAACAAGGTATAGGTATACAGACGATCGAATCTCGAGCAAGTTCTATACCGACAGACAAAGGGAATCGTATACGGGATTGATTGAATCCTTGACATCGTCGTTCATCCGATGAGATCATCGTGGAGCAAGTGGGAGCCACCATGGGTATCCAGACCCCGCTGATGGTTATTGGCCAGAGAGGTGTCTCGGTCATGTCTGCCTGTCTCCCGAACCCGTAGGGTCTACACACTTAAGGTTCAATGACGCTAGGGTTATAGGGAATTGTTATACGAGGTTACCGAAAGTTGTTCGGAGTCCCGGATGAGATCCCGGATGTCACGAGAAGCTCCGGAATGGTCCGGAGGTAAATATTGATATATAGGACGGATGGTTTCGGACACCGGAAGTGTTTCGGGCGTCACCGGTAACGTACCGGGACCACCGGAGGTGGCCCCGGGGGACCACTGAAGGGGGGCAACGACCCCGGGAGATAAGGTGGGCCAAGTGGGGGTGGGAACCAGCCCCTAGATAAGGTGGGCCAAGTGGGGGTAGGAAAATTTTGAATTTATGCTAAGTTACCCAACAGTGGTATCAGAGCCAGGTTTTCTATGCGTAGATTCTATGCACGAGTAGAACACAAAAGTTGTGGGCGATGATTTGTCAATTTGCTTGCCGTTACTAGTCTTATTCTTTTCCGGCGGTATTGTGGGATGAAGCGGCCCAGACCGACTTTACACGTACGCTTACATGAGACTGGTTCCACCGACACACATGCACACCGTGCATAAAGGTGGCTAGCGGGTGTCTATCTCTCCTACTCTAGTCGGATTGGATTTGATGAAAAGGGTCCTTATGAAGGGTAAATAGCTTTGGCATATCATCGTTGTGGCTATCACGTAGGTAAGAAGGCGTTCTTGCTAGAAACCCAAATCAGCCACGTAAAACTTGCAACAACAATTAGAGGACGTCTAACTTGTTTTTGCAGGGTTTGACATGTGATGTGATATGGCCAAAGTTGTGATGTTGCATGTATGATGTATGAGATGATCATGTTATTGTAATAGGTTTCACGACTTGCATGTCGATGAGTATGACAACCGGCAGGAGCCATAGGAGTTGTCTTAATTTATTGTATGAGATGCAACGCCATGTGCTTACTACTTTACTTCATTGCTAACGGTTAGCTATAGTAGTAGTGATAGTAGTAGTTGGCGTGACGACTTCACAGAGACACGATGATGGAGATCATGATGATGGAGATCATGATGATGGAGATCATGGTGTCACGCCGGTGACAATGATGATCATGTGATGCCTGAAGATGGAGATCGAAAGATCAAAGATGATAATGGCCATATCATGTCACTATATGATTGCATTGTGATGTTTATCATGTTTTACATCTTATTGCTTACAACGACGGTAGCATAATAAGATGATCCCTCTTAAAAAAATTCGAGAACGTATTCCCCTAAGTGTGCACCGTTGTGAAGGTTCGTTGTCTCGAAGCACCATGTGATGATCGGGTGTGATGGATTCTAACGTTCGCATACAACGGGTGTAAGCCAGATTTACACACGCGAAACACCTAGGTTGACTCGACGAGCTTAGCATGTACAGACATGACCTCGAATACAAGAGACCGAAAGGTCGAACATGAGTCGTATGGTTGAATACGATCAGCATGGAGTTGCTCACCATGGTGACTAGTCTGTCTCACGTGATGATCGGACACGGGTTAGTCAACATGGATCATGTATCACTTAGATGACTAGAGGGATGTCGATTTAAGTGGGAGTTCATACTTAATTTGATAAAATGAACTTAATTGTCATGAACTTAGTCTAAAAGTTGTCTTTACAAATATTGTAGATGTCCAACGTCAACCTCAACTTCAACGGATTCCTAGAGAAAAACAAGCTGAAAGATGATGGTAGCAACTATGCGGACTGGGTTCGCAACTTGAAGCTCATCCTTGAAGCAGCTAAAAAGGCTTATGTCCTTGATGCGCCGCTAGGTGACCCTCCCGCTCCTGCAGCAGCCCAGGACATTCTAAACGTCTGGCAAACGCGGAGTGATGCCTACTCTCTGGTTAGGTGTGGCATGTTATACAGTTTAGAAACGGGGCTCCAAAGGCGTTTTGAGAAACACGGGGCATATGAGATGTTCCAGGAGCTGAAGCTAGTTTTTCAAGCTCATGCCTGTGTCGAGAGATATGAAGTCTCCGACAAGTTCTTTAGCTGTAAGATGGAGGAGAACAGTTCTGTCAGTGAGGACATACTCAAAATGCTTGGGTTACACGGTCGTCTGACTTCACTTGGAGTCGAACTTCCGGATGATGCTATAATTGACAGAATCCTCCAATCTCTCCCACCAAGCTACAAAGGCTTTGTGCTTAACTACAACATGCTAGGGATGGAGAAGACCATTCCCGAGTTGTACTCGATGCTCAAGTCTGCAGAAGTAGAAATCAAGAAAGAGCATCAAGTGTTGATGGTCAACAAGACCACTAGTTTCAAGAAAGGCAAGGGTAAGAAGAACTTCAAGAAAGACGGCAAAGTTGTTGCCGCGCCCGGTAAGCCAGATGCCGGGAAGAAGAAAAAGAACGGACCCAAGCCTGAGACTGAGTGCTTCTATTGCAAGGGAAAGGGTCACTGGAAGCGGAACTGCCCCAAATACTTAGCGGACAAGAAGGCCGGCAACGTTAAAGGTATATGTGATACACATGTTATTGATGTGTACCTTACCAGCGCTCGTAGTAGCTCCTGGGTATTTGATACCGGTGCTGTTGCTCACATTTGCAACTCAAAGCAGGAACTGCGGAATAAGCGGAGACTGGCCAAGGACGAGGTGACGATGCGCGTCGGGAATGGTTCAAAGGTCGATGTGATCGCCGTCGGCACGCTACCTCTACATCTACCGTCGGGATTAGTTTTAAACCTTAATAACTATTATTTAGTACCAGCTTTGAGCATGAACATTGTATCAGGGTCTTGCTTAATGCGAGACGGCTACTCATTTAAGTCAGAGAATAATGGTTGTTCTATTTATATGAGTGATATGTTTTATGGTCATGCTCCGCTGGTGAATGGTTTATTCTTGATGAATCTCGATCGTGATGTTACACATATTCATAGTGTGAGCACCAAAAGATGCAAAGTTGATAATGATAGTCCCACATACTTGTGGCCCTGCCGCCTTGGTCATATCGGCGTTAAGCGCATGAAGAAGCTCCATACTGATGGACTATTAGAGTCTCTTGACTTTGAATTATTTGACACATGCGAACCGTGCCTCATGGGCAAGATGACTAAGACTCCATTCCCTGGAATAATGGAGAGAGCAACCGACTTATTGGAAATAATACATACTGATGTATGTGGTCCAATGAACGTTGAAGCTCGCGGCGGTTATCGTTATGTTCTCATCCTCACCGATGATTTGAGTAGGTATGGGTATATCTACTTGATGAAGCACAAATCTGAGACGTTTGAAAAGTTCTAGGAATTTCAGAGTGAGGTTGAGAATCAACGTGACAGAAAAATTAAATGTCTACGATCTGATCGTGGAGGAGAATATTTGAGTCACGAGTTTGGCACACACCTAAGGAAGTGTGGAACCGTTTCACAACTAACGCCGCCTGGCACACCGCAACGCAATGGAGTGTATGAACGTCGTAATCGCACTTTATTAGATATGGTACGATCTATGATGTCTCTTATCGACTTACCGCTATCATTTTGGGGATACGCATTAGAAACTGCAGCATTCACTTTAAATAGGGCACCGTCTAAATCCGTTGAGACGACACCGTATGAACTATGTTTTGGCAAGAAACCTAAGTTGTCGTTTCTTAAAGTTTGGGGTTGCGATGCTTATGTGAAGAAACTTCAACCAGAAAAGCTCGAACCCAAAGCGGAGAAATGTGTATTCATAGGATACCCTAAGGAAACTATTGGGTATACCTTCTATCTTAGATCCGAAGGTAAAACCTTTGTTGCCAAGAACGGATCCTTTCTAGGGAAAGAGTTTCTCTCGAAAGAAGTAAGTGGGAGGAAGGTAGAACTTGATGAGGTAACTACACCCCCTCTCGAACAGGATAGTAGCGCAGCGCGGGAAGTTGTTCCTGTGGCGCCTACACCGACTGAACAGGAAGTTAATGATGATGATCATGAAGCTTCGGATCAAGTTACTACTGAACCGCGAAGGTCCACAAGAGCACGCTCCACACTAGAGTGGTACGGCAACCCTGTGATGGAAATCATGTTGTTAGACAACGGTGAACCTTCGAACTATGAAGAAGCGATGGCGGGCCCGGATTCCAACAAATGGCTTGAGTCTATGAAATCCGAGATAGGATCCATGTATGAGAACAAAGTATGGACTTTGGTGGACTTGCCCGATGACCGGCGAGCCATAGAAAATAAATGGATCTTCAAGAAGAAGACTGATGCAAACGGTAATGTAACCGTTTACAAAGCTCGACTTGTCGCAAAGGGTTTCCGACAAATTCAAGGAGTTGACTACGAAGAGACTTTCTCTCCCGTAGCGGAGCTGAAATCAGTCAGAATCATGTTAGCAATTGCCGCCTTTTATGATTATGAAATTTGGCAAATGGACGTCAAAACAGTGTTCCTTAACGGGAACCTTAAAGAAGAGTTGTATATGATGCAACCAGAATGTTTTGTCGACCCTAAGGGTGCTAACAAAGTGTGCAAGCTCCAGCGCTCCATCTATGGGCTGGTGCAAGCATCTCGGAGTTGGAACATTCGCTTTAATGAGGTGATTAAAGCGTTTGGGTTCATACAGGTTTACGGAGAAGCCTGTCTGTAAAAGAAAGTGAGTGGGAGCTCTGTAGCTTTCCTCATACTGTATGTGGATGACATATTATTGATGGGGAATGATATAGAGATGTTGGAGAGCATAAAGGCCTATTTGAACAAGAGTTTTTCAATTAAGGACCTTGGAGAAGCTGCATACATATTAGGCATCAAGATCTATAGAGATAGATCAAGACGCCTCATAGGTCTTTCACAAAGTACATACCTTGACAAGATATTGAAGAAGTTCAATATGGAAAACTCAAAGAAAGGGTTCTTGCCAGTTTTGCAAGGTATGAGATTGAGTAAGACTCAGTCGCCGACCACGGCAGTAGATAGAGAGAAGATGAGTTCTATCCCCTACGCTTCAGCCGTGGGCTCTCTAATGTATGCCATGCTGTGTATCAGACCTGATATAAACCTTGCCATAAGTTTGGTAGGGAGGTACCAAAGTGATCCAGGTATGGAACACTGGACAGCGGTCAAGAATGTCCTTAAGTACATGAAAAGGACTAAGGAAATGTTTCTCGTTTATGGAGGTGACGAAGAGCTCGTCGTAAAGGGTTACGTCGACGCTAGCTTCGACACAGATCCGGATGACTCAAAGTCACAAACCGGATACGTATATGTGTTGAATGGTGGGGCAGTGAGCTGGTGCAGCAGCAAGCAAGAAGTCGTGGCAGCATCTACAAGTGAAGCGGAGTACATAGCTACTTCAAAAGCGCCTCGTGAAGGAATTTGGATGAAGGAGCTGATCACCGACCTTGGAGTGGTTCGAAGCGCGTCGGGTCCTATGACACTCTTCTGTGATAACACTGGAGCCATTGCCATAGCCAAGAAGCCCAGGTTTCACCGAAAGACGAAGCACATCAAACGCCGCTACAACTCCATCCAGGACCATGTCCAGAGTGGAGTGATAGATATTTGTAAAGTACACACGGATCTGAATATTGCAGACCCGTTGACTAAACCTCTTCCACGAGCAAAACATGATCAACACCATAATGCTATTGGTGTTCGATACATCACAATGTAACTACATTATTGACTCTAGTGCAAGTGGGAGACTGTTGGAAATATGCCCTAGAGGCAATAATAAAATGGTTATTATCATATTTCCGTGTTCATGATAATCGTCTATTGTTCATGCTATAATTGTATTAACAGGAAACAGTAATACATGTGTGGATAAATAGATCACAATGTGTCCCTAGAAAGCCTCTAGTTGGCTAGCTCGTTAGTCAATAGATGATCATGGACATTGGATGTCATTGATAACGGGATCACATCATTGGAAGAATGATGTGATGGACAAGACCCAATCCTAAGCCTAGCACTAGATCGTATTGTTCGTATGCTAAAGCTTTTCCAATGTCAAGTATCTTTTCCTTCGAACGTGAGATTGTGCAACTCCCGGATACCGTAGGAGTGCTTTGGGTGTATCAAACGTCACAATGTAACTAGGTGACTATAAAGGTGCCCTACGGGTACCTCCGAAAGTGTGTGTTGGGTTGGTACGAATCGAGATCGGGATTTGTCACTCCGTGTGACGGAGAGGTATCTCTGGGCCCACTCGGTAGAACATCATCATGAGGTCAATGTGACTAAGGAGTTAGTCACACGATGACGTGCTACGGAACGAGTAAAGAGACTTACCAGTAACGAGATTGAACAAGGTATAGGTATACCGACGACCGAATCTCGGGCAAGTTCTATACCGACAGACAAAGGGAATCGTATACGGGATTGATTGATTCCTTGACATCGTGGTTCATCCAATGAGATCATCGTGGAGCAAGTGGGAGCCACCATGGGTATCCAGACCCCGCTGATGGTTATTGGCCAGAGAGGTGTCTCGGTCATGTCTGCTTGTCTCCCGAACCCGTAGGGTCTACACACTTAAGGTTCGATGACGCTAGGGTTATAGGGAATTGTTATACGAGGTTACCGAAAGTTGTTCGGAGAACCGGATGAGATCCCGGACGTCACGAGGAGCTCCAGAATGGTCCGGAGTTAAAGATTGATATATAGGACTGATGGTTTCGGACACCGGAAGTGTTTCGGGCGTCACCGGTAACGTACCGGGACCACCGGGACCACCGGAGGTGGCCCCGGGGGACCACCAAAGGGGAAACGACCCCGGGAGATAAGATGGGCCAAGTGGGGGTGGGAACCAGCCCCTAGATGGGCTGGTCCGCCTCCCCACTCAGCCCAATGCGCTGGGGAGAGAAAAGGGGAGGCAAACCCTAAGCCAGGTGGGCCTAAGGCCCACCAGTTGGTGCGCCACCCCCCTCCTCCCCCTCTAGCCGCCGCACCTCCCATCTGGGGGGCTGCCGCACCCCCTAGGGTGGGAACCCTAGGGGTGGCACCCCCTCTCCCCTCCCCCTATATATATCGGGCACTTTTGGCCATTGAGACGCACGGTTTTTCCTCTCTCTCGGCGCAGCCCTGCTCCTCTCCCTCCTCCTCTCTGTCGGTGCTTGGCGAAGCCCTGCCGGGAGACCTCATCTCTCCATCGACACCACGCCGTCGTGTTGCTGGAGTTCTTCCCCAACCTCTCCCTCCTCCTTGCTGGATCAAGGTGCGGGAGACCTCATCGGGCTGCACGTGTGTTGAACGCGGAGGTGCCGTAGTTCGGCACTAGATCGGAATCGTTGCGAGTACGACTCCATCAACCGCGTTCTAGCAACGCTTCCGCTTAGCGATCTTCAAAGGTATGAAGATGCTCTTACCCCTCTCTCGTTCCTGGTCTCTCCATAGGAAGATCTGAATATGCGTAGGAAAATTTTGAATTTATGCTACGTTACCTAACAACAACCCGCCATGTACTCCTACACAGCCTCTCATCGGTGCCTTTACCAAATCAGGTTCAACACTTAACCATTGTCACCAGAACTCATTTGTTCCTCTGGTCCATCACCGAGATGGAACAGGCCTGACACAACTCTAAGCATAGCAAGCATAGCATGTAATAACATCAAGGCACAAGCATCTACTAGGTATGCGAAGTTGCCGGGTTTAGCTATTTACTGTGACAAGGATAGGTCATGCAATGGAAATAGGTTAATCTACCGAGGCAAAAGCATTTATCACTACGTGTCCTAATGCAATAAATAAGAGCAGAAGCGAGAACATGGGATTTATCAGTATGATCAAAAGGGGTGCTTGCCTTGTTGCTCAGTAGGGGAATATAATCCTTCGATCGGATATTTAGATGTATCTGGTGGGGTAGGGCCTACCGAAATAAATGGCAACAATCAATACAACTCAAGTGCGACAATATGATGCATGAACATGGCATGAAAATAAAATGTGACATGGGCTAATGTTGCTATCATTTCTTTAGTTGAAGCTGATTTGAATCAAAGTTCAATTATTACTTCAAATAAGGTATTTTTCAAATACCTTTTATTTGATTTGACCTGGTGCTCAGGTCTAACTTGTTTTAACATGCATGAAAATAGCACCATTGGATTCTTTGGATTTTTCTGATCAAATTTCATATATAAATTATTTTGATCTGATTTACAGATTAATTTCTATGAATTTTTGAAGTTTTAACTAATTTTGGAATTATTTTTAAAACATTATTCTAATTATTGCGCCAACATGACATCAGCACTGCATCAGCTGGGCTGACTAGCCGTTGCAAGTCAAACGTGAACAGTGGAACCCACTGGTTAGTGTCTTTGGCTTAAATCAAATTATGATTTAAGTTAATTAGCTATTTAACAGACCGGCACCCACATGTCAGTGACTGATTTAGGTTTAATAAATTAATTGTTTTTATTTTTATTAAACTTAATTACCCAGAGGCTAGCCCCACGTGTCATTGGCTCACGGGGGTCAAACACACCGGCGGTGAGGTCAAACTCACCGGCGGCGACCTTCCGGTGACACCAGAAACGGCGGAGGCATCGAAAATGCATCTTCGGCGACAAAACGGACGGCGAAGTGGCTCATTCGAACAGCCACTAACTGGCGCATCGAAAGGTACCACTCGCAGGGGCTGGGGTGGCCGGAATCGATGCCGACGACGAGCTCAGCGGCTGCCGGAGCTCGGGTCTCGTCGGGGTCATCGCTATGGTGCTCAAAGCGCGGGGGGCTTGGCTCCTATGGCATCTACTCGACGTGTTGGAGGTACTGATGGCCTCAGAAGGACCAGCCGTTTACCGGAACGTCACCGGTGACGAGCTCAGCGGCGGATCTCGTCGGGCTCCGATGGAATTGGGGGCTACAGCTCAAGAACGAGGGGGAAAAGCACGGGAATGGGTTCCTCAGCTCACAGAGAGGGCAGAGGCGACGAAAGCTAGCTCGGGGACGGCCTGGAGACAACGAATCGACGGCAGCGAGCTTGGTGGCCGAAGGTTGAAGATGACGGTGATCTGGCGTCTCGGGAGCTCTCGGCATCATGTGGCTTGCTCGGGAGCTTCGAGACGTCACGGCGGAGCTTCTGCGTGGCTCAGAGGCAGGGATGGACAGCTGGAGTGGGCTGGCAACGGTGACCTCGAGCACCGTCCATGGCGGCACAGAGGGAGAAGGGGGAGAGAGTGAATGGTGAGGAGGAGAGAAAGGGAATGGCTTCGAGGAAGCTTATCCCCGATGCCAGCGCGACGGAGGAGCCAGGCAGGCACGCAGCTACGTGCTGCGGTGAGGGAAGCGGCGGCCACCTCCTGCTTGGTGACTAGCGAAGGAGGAAGATGACGGAGGAGGGGAGTTGGGCTGGCCTGAGCGACACGTAAGCTCCTCCCCTCATTTTCTTTTTATTTCTTTTCTGTTTTATGATTTTGACATTTGTTTTATTTATTTTTGGCTCCAAACTATTCCCTAAAATATTGAATATATTTGTGGGGTTTTATTTGGAATACCTCCAAGCTCCACAAAATAACTCAACATTTTATAATAACTTAAATAGTTATAGCTATTTATTTTGGCTATTTTTAGTGACTTTCATGAATTGTTTTAAATGCCAAAGTGTTTGGAAAAATATTAATCATCCCTGAAATATTGTTTCCAATATTTCATAGAAAGGATGAACATTTTTTAGGCCATTTTGGGTTCATTGAAATTTCACATCATTTGAATTGGTTTGATTAAGGTGAGGTGCTAGGGTTTATTCAATCCCCATTTCATTTTTAATGAAAAATAAAATATGATGCACAATCTAGCTAAACACCAAGTGGTAAATCTAGGGATGTGACAGTAGGTGGCTCTATATCAGAAAAATGCATGGAGCAAGTGTTTGTATGTTCTGAGTGCTTCCTCTTCGAATGAGAGGAGGTGGAGGGGTATATATAGGCATCTACAAAAATCCAACCATTACGACATTATTGCCCAACTCGGTGAAACTGAAGTAAATCTCGGTTGTACCAACTAGTGCAAAATGTGGCATATTTTCATTTTGGCTAGCCTAGGGAGTTACCAGACTCGGTGGCACCATTCCTAAAACTAGGAAATTCCGATTCTTATAAACAGGTAGACAAAGAGTTGGTCACTGATTCTCGGTCAGGCCGAAACAAGACTTGGTATCACCGAGAAGCTAGGGTTTGGCATAGGATCTATGTGAGGTAAAACTTTGTAGGGCCGAACAGAAAGTTGGCGGCGCCGAATTTTGGATATTTACGATTTTGGACAGAATATTTGTGGGAGAATTTCATAAGTATTTTTGGTGGCTAACTCTAAGCACTTGAGAAACCAGATCAACATAGTCACCTCATCCCGTTTTAATAGTATTGGCTTTCCTATACACTCAAAAGTGATTTCTTACGATATATAAAATGTAGAGTCTTCAAGCTTGTTGCCAATAGATATTCCTTGCATCTACGGGTTCTCCTCACAATCCTTAGACAATTCATCATTGGGCTTTTCATGAAATATACTAGTTAGAATCATTAGTCCAATGACATATATGTTGTTATTAATTAACAAAACCACCTTAGGGAGAAATTGTGCTTTCACAAGTTGTGGGAAAAACTTCTGCCACGTGATGTCTACATCGGGATGCCATTCATGACCCACCTGACACGGATAATGGTTGACCGCCATGTCATGTTATGTTACCTATTAGTGTAGTAATTTGATGATATTCTTATTGTGTAGAATTTGATGATATGCTTTGTGTGCTAATATGCTTATTGTATAGTAATGTGATACGCTTAGTACATTAATGTGATGATATGCTTATAGTATAGTAACGTGATATGCTTTAGTAATATTATGTGATATATTGATTATAGTGTAGTAATGTGATGATATGCTTAGTGTAGAATTTGATGATATGCTTAGTTTATTAATGTGATGATATGCTTATAGTGCAGTAATGTGACATGCTTAGTGTGTAAAATTTGATGATATGCTTATATAGTATAGTAATGTGATATGCTTACTATATTAATGCGATATAGTATAGTAATGTGGTATGCTTATAGTGTAGTAATATGTGACATGATCATTGATACATCTCGAATATATAAATAATTTACGAAGTATTCATGACATGTTTGCCTATATTTACGATAATTTTTATATGGTTTTGATGCACTTTATAATATTTATTTAGTACTACCCGTATTAACGTTGATTTCAGCAGAATTGCCATGGTGTTGTTTTTGTGCAAAAAATAAAAGTTCTCAGAATTGCTAAAAACTTTTCTATGACTTATCATGGAGAAAATAAGAAATATGGGAACTAAGAACCATCGGAGGGGGCTACCTATGGGCCACAAGACAACATGGTGTGCTAACCCCCGTGGGCTCGCCTTGATAGCTTGTGAGGGCCCACGTGGCTCTGGCTCGCGTGATTCCAACGCTGAAAATTCCTATAAATCCTGAAACCCCTGAAAGTTAACCTATAACTTCCTCTCCACCGCCGAAACCCTATGTATCAAAGGAAAACCCACCTGGATCCATGGAGGAGAAAGCCTAAGGGGAGACTCACTCCCCTCTCTTCCGGTGGCGCCGGAGTGCCACCGAGGGAAACATCACTGTCTCCATCGCCTTCCCTCATCTATCTATGGCAGTCCACTCTCCTGCACCCCACTATAATCCCCTACTTGAACATGGTGTTTCATGCCACATATTATTAATCAATGATGTGTTGCCATCCTATGATGTTTGAGTAGATGTATGTTGTCCTTTGGGTTGATTGACGATCTTGATTGATTTAAGTGTATGTTTTATTTTGGTGTTGTCCTATGGTGCCTTTCGTGCCGCACACATGTGAGGGAATTCTCACTGTAGGGTTTGCAATATGTTCATGATTTTCTTATAGTGGGTGGCTAGAGTGATAGAAGCTTACACCCGAGTAATGGAGTTGTTTGCGTATGGGAGTAAAGGGGACTTGATGTTTAATGTTATGGTTGGGTTTACCTTAATGATTTCTAGTAGTTGCGCATGCTTTCTATAGATCCAATCATAATTTCATATGAACAAAGTACAGAAAGTATGTTAGCTCATGCATCTCCCTCATATAAAATTGCAAGAATGATTACTGATCTTGTTATCAATTGCCTAGGATGATTTCGCACACAATACCATCATTATTCCACACTCACTATTTGTAATATAGTGTAACATATTCTAAACTAATTTACGAAGCGACTATTTCAATATATATTTTCTCCAATATCAAGCAAAGCTATCCTCTTTATACCCACAACCCAGTTTTATTTCTCGTTACTTAATAGAAGCAAACATCCGGTGTATGTAGAGTCATATCGGTGGCAGATAGGACTCGAGAGAATATTGGTCTTACCTTTAGCTGCTTGTGGGTTCGACACTTCATACTTATCACTTCCATATTTGAAAAGTGATATGATAATTTCTTGCACTTGGGGATTATCAAGCTCTTTTCTAGCGCCGTTGCCGGGGAGCAATAGCGTGGGGTTCATATTTTCGTGTATGTTTGTTTGCTTTTATCACTAAGTAGATTTTATTTTTGTTTAATCTCTATTTTATTGTTTTCTTTCATTAGTTTTTGGTGAAATGAACAAAAAAATCTAAAATTTAAAACACAAAAAATTCACTTGCCTCTTAAAAGAGAAGTGGTTGGAAAGTTATGCATTGAAGAAGTGAGGGTCGACCTTGAACACTTGTGTTCAAGCTCATGGTAACAATGTAGAATTTTTCATGGAAGTTTCTCATAAAAATAATTTTTCATGGTAACAATGTAGAATTTTTCATGGAATTTTCCATGGAATATTCACTACAGGAATCAGGTTCTTTGCCATCTGCCATGCCAGATGGCAAAGGACCCTTTCATTGATAGTGAATGTCTTTACCATCTGCCGGCACATGGAAACAGTTTCGCCGCTGCTAGCGTCGGCAATGCCACTACTAGGGAAAAGCCTAGCAGTAGCGTGGGTTTTCGGCATATCAGTAGCGCGGGCTCCCGTGCTACTAACACGGCGCTACAGCTAACCTTTAGCAGTAGGGCGGTTTCTCCCGCGCTACAGATAAAATGTAGCAGTAGCGGGTGTTGGTCCGCGCTACTTCTATGCATGAGTAGTAGTCGCGGGCTTTACATAAGCGCGCTGCTGCTGTACATGCATAACAGTAGAGACCTTTACATAAATGTGTTGCTGCTATACATGCGTAGCAGTAGCGAGCTTTGCAAAGCCACTCTACTGGTAAGGGTTTCTGTTTTTTTTGCGTATTTGTTTTGGATTTGAGCAGGCTTTATACAATAATCTTTAAGCACATACAAATGTCAACATCATTCACATACAAATGTAATCATAGCATAAACATACAAATAGTCTCATCAAATCATGTCATCACCATAATCATCATCCAACACAAAGTGGTCTCTCGTCATCATCTCAAAAATAGCGATACAAGTCTCGAATACTTGAAACTACATCGTCATCCATCTAAACAATGATATACGCGAGAAGAGCTATCACTATGAGTGAGACCGAAACTGTGTAGTACATAAGGTGGCGGTTATGAGACCTCTCTCGCGCTAGCGTGAGCCTCACGTAACTAGCTTCTGCTTCTTGTCTGCTTTTGAAGCCTTTATGGCTGGCGCCCGACACTCGGACCACTCGTCGTATACTCCCAAACCTTTGTACATGACATAGCACCGGTACTTCGCCATCAAGAATCTAGGTACCCCTGTTAGAGATGCATCTTCATCAAGAGAATGTACAACCATATGCAACAAAATATACTTGAGCAACACAAAAAACAAAGGGTTAGCAACTTGATGCAACATATAGTAAACATAAATAATCAACGTAGTTTCATCGTACGCAAACTAATTAACTAGAGGTACGCAGGTCATCGTACCCAAACTAACAAAGTAGTGTTACGCAAGTTCGGTAGGACCATGGACATCACAAAGTTTCATCGCTACAGAAAATATATACAAGTTCAACCGACACATATCATCATCAGTAGCATCGTAAATCACTAGAACTTCCATCCTTCGAGATAATCGAGGATGGACCCTAGCTTATTGAACGATGTGAAGTCCTGATGTTGCATGCCTATGTAAGTTCGGACGTCAGCTCGCGATATAGGGCTGTGGTGGAACATCCCCTTCACTTCGACTACTTATTTCATGATGATCGTCGCAATGTCCCTCTCGATGTGAAAGAGGTCATCTTTAAGTTTATAATCCACTTCTCCTTGAGATTCTACCCACTTGCGGATATGATCATCGTTTCTGGTTGTCATGCGAAGCTTTTGGTGATCCCTTCTAAACTCCATCATGAGATGGAGGAGGTAGAATCCATCATTCGTACTTGATTTCGGGAGATGGATGCAGCAGAAGTTGGTTTTATGCCAGAAACCCGTCTTGCGGTTCCTTTGTTTCTTGATCTGTATGTGTCCACCCCTGAAGTTAAAGCCTTGGTGAGCATCATCTAGAATATTCATTACGTGGGTGTAGTCCTTCTTCTCATTGTTTCTGGTAGGGTCGAAATACAAGGCGTGGGATACTCGCAGGTAAAGAACGATAAGGACGGCGCGACCGTTGCTGCGGGAAAAAAACACCTCAAATTATTCTCCATATGAGCGAGAAGGGATGATTGAAATGTACGAAAGGGTTGTCCGGCACTGACTTACTTTGGATGATAAGGCAGGAGGACAATTTCCTGGTCCTTGTTCTGTACCATGAAGTTTTCGATGATCTCCCTAGCAGTTTTACGCTCAAAGTCGCCGAGGCTCAAGAAGGACTCGTGCATGTAGTATGGATCCGCCACACAGATTTGCGAAACTTCTTCTCTCTACACGACGGAGCTCATATGTAGCGCAAAAAGGGGGACGACTGTACAATCGAGCCGCCTTGTCAGAAACATCTCGAAAATATGATCAAACCGCAATAAAACCACCTCCGCGGGCCGTGTGTGGACGTAGCACTTCCCCTCACGCACACGAGTCGCATATGTCGGATATCCTCGATCCTTCGAGGCTGGTAGTCTTTTCTCAGTCGACAACACATGGTCGTGCAGTTCCCTGAGATCCCCGTATATTGCCTCGAGCGGTTTTGGCAGTAGCATCGGCTCTCCCGTGACATGGATCATGGCCACCGTCTGGCTGCTATGTGCTCTGGCTTGTTTGTAGGAAGCTGGTCCTATCTTCTCCGATCTCTTCTTCTCCTTTTTATTGGGCTGACCTTCCATACCGTTCCTTAATTCCTGCCCCAGTGTTGTCGGGCTGAGCACTAGTGTACGACCCTCGACTAGTTCAGCCTCTGTTGAGGCGGCATCTTCAGGCGTGTCATGTGTGGATTGCATGAACAGAGACTTCTTGCAATCCCTACTAGGACGTTCCTTCCCGGGCAGATCATCCATATCCTCATTAGCATGCTCATAGCCCGAGTCGTCATATGGCTGACTCGTCATATCTAAGTCGCCGTCATCGGCCGCTGTATTGAGGAACTGAAGAGGGTCCTCCTCCATCTCATTATCCATTCTTTGTTCTACGGGAGCGATTGCATCAGCCACTATTGGACCCACTTCATCACGTCGTCCGTCGCTCTCACTCGGCACTACAGGCGCTGGTAATTGCGTAGGCAGGGTGGTGGTGTCCATACCTGCTTGTTAATGTGTGGTTATTGGTGTGCTCTCGGCCGGCTCCAGACGAAGAAGATTCTTCGGCCATAGCAGCACCCAACCCTTGCAGCTTCCAATCCCTGACGGGGTCTCGTCGTCCTCACCCCCTAGCCGTACTGGAGGAGGCAACTCCTTGTGCCCTGATTTGACACTCCACGAGGTAACCCTGAAGTGCCCACCGGGCATCGGGTGGCCATGGAACGTGAGTTCCAAGGGCTTCGTTATCACCCCATTTCCCACATCCACCTTCTCGCCTTTGATCAAGTAGAGTACGGTGCACGGGATTTCGTCGGCCTGCAAACACATGTCTGCGGCGTAAAACATCTGAAAAGCAATGAAAATGGAATATACTAGATATATGTTGGTGCAACATGTAATTACCGTGAGGTCGCTGAGCTGAGCTAAAGACGAAGGCCCGCCTAGCGCACTAGAGCCGAGGACGGGCTGCTACGAGCGGGTGCGGGTGCGGGTGTGGGAGCAGGCCCGTTTTTGTGAGCAGGTGATGGTGCGGTGGTGTTGTTCACCGAGTTTCTCCCGACGAAACTGGGCATGGGGAAATCATGTACCATCTTGTCTGGATTTTCCTTCGTCCAGTTGATGATAGCCGGGATCAAGTTAGTAGCGAAATCATTCCTGAACGCATGTACAGTTGCGTCGACTGCCTGTTGTAGCAACTCATTTTTGCCGAAATGACATACAAAATATCTATGTTTGTAGGAATGTCGTTTCCGAGCAAAATCCCGGCACTCGATATGCCTACTTTCTAGCACAAGTCATGCCAAAACTCATGGAAAATTTTGGCATGACCTTTGCTAAAAAGTGGACATATGGAGCGCCTGAAATTCACCGAAACAGCAATGAATCAACATTCCGCAGAAACATAGGCCAGTCGGATCATTTACCCTGCACATAATCATCATTTTCCAAATATGGCATGTCCAAAACATCACATATCCAAATATGACATGTCCAAATTCCAAATATGACATGTCCAAATCACATGTCCACATATCACATGTCCACTTCAAATTTGCATATAAAAGGAAGAAAAATATAGAACTTGAAGAAAAAAGCAAGAAGTCATTTTTCTTCACAATATTTGAAATAACTAAATAGATAACCTAATTAACCTACTGACGTAACTAAATAGATAACCTACTAGATTGATAACTAGGGTTCATAACTAAATAGATAACCTAATTAACCTACTGCCCTAACTAAAATCTAAGTAAATTAACAGAAGAACCCTAGCTAGCAGAGAGAGAAGGAGGATAGGGGGCTTACAGAGGGTGCAGGGGCGAGGAGGCAGGCCCGGTGACGGCCGAGGTTGGGATGGGAGGAAGCAGAGGAGGGAGTCGTGGCGCCGGGGCCGGGGTCGGGGGCGAGGGCTAGGTTGCCGGGATCGGGGGGTCGGGGCGAGTGCCGGAGTAGGGGCGAGTGTCGGGGTCGGGGGCGAGCGTCGGGGTCCGGCGAGGGCACCGGCGGCGATGAGGGGGAGAAGAGAGAGTGGGGATTTGGGGGAAGAACCAAAGGCGGGAGGCAGATTTGGGAGTTAAGTGAACATAGTAGTAGTGAGTTTAACAAAAACGCGCTACTACTAACGCGGGTAGCTATAGCGCATTTCGACAAACGGTGCTACTACTATTTCGACTAGCTATAGAGTGTTTCGACAAAAAATGCTACTGCTATAACCAGTACCAATATATAGCAGTTTTCCTGTTTGTTTCTTCTATTGCCTTTTCCTTTATTTTCTCTTCCTTTTCTTTACTTCTTTTTCTTTTCCTTTTTTCAAGAGCAGGAATGAAGGGAGGGTGTTAGAATGTATATAACTAAGGCGATATATATTTTATCATTTGATGGTTAAGTATGTATACAAAATAGGAACATATAGATTACATCATTTGACCCATGCATAACGGTTAAGTGTGTACACAAAATAGGAACATATATATTACATCATTTGACCGATAACGGTTCCTGAGTGTCAATGTTTTCGTTTTTTAGTGAGCTTCTTTCCCTTCTTGTTCATTGAAGAATAATTGAGCCCCTCATTGTGACTTTTCCTTTTCCATGGAGTACGATCTTTCTTAGTTAATGTAGTATTGATTCTTCTTTTGACGTATACTTCATCGTCATTGTCATCTTCCCTCATTGGGTTGCCATACTGGTCGTAGTCTTCCTCGTTGGCGACTCCATCCATTCCAATGATGTTCCTTTTGCCTCTCCTCACGACAACATGGTTGGGATTGCATGGGTCGGTTATGAAGAAGCATTGTGTCACGTGCTTAGCGTGTACCCACGGCTCGTTTGTTGCGATAGCATTCACGGTATCGTTGTTGGCAGCTGGTATAGTCATGGTAGTGAAACACCGGTTTTCTCTTTCGACATTCTTAGCCCAACTGACACGGAACAACGTCACATTGTGCAATCCAGAGTAGTCAAGCTCCCAGATCTCCTCGACCCTTCTGTAAAATCTCCCAGTTGCGTCGTTGTCGCTGTCGATCATGCATTCCATCGTCACCCCTGAGTTCTGATCATCACCGTCCATATCCTTGGCCTCCGTGTAGAACGTGTATCCATTGATATCGTATGCCTGATAGGTGAGAGGTTGGGCGAGGGGCCATGTGCTAAGGCATATATGATCAATCCGTCCTTAGAGCCCTCTTCCAAGGGATTAGCAATAATATGCTCTTTGAACCAATGCAGGAAAGTGGAGTTGTGCTCTCTAGTAACTTCGGTGTACATCCTCCATACCCCTCGGTCACAATACTTCTTTGCAATAGTTTCTTTGTGCAGTATCGCGAAAGGATCTACCTGGTGTAGGTGTTGTAGCACTACCAAGTTTGCTATGTCAAAGTCGTTGTGTCGATCTGAGTAGTCCACATGCAGTTCCCTACGACCGTTGGAGTGACCTTCTCCTTCGAGCCTCCCATCATGCTTGTTAACGGGCAAACCAACACCATGCAGCCGGTCTGCGCCATATAGAGAATTCTTGCAGAAAGAGATGCACTCTTGTGTCAGACAGCCCTGGATGATGCTTCCATCCAGACGGGACATGTTATGAACTAATCCTTTGATGATCCCATTCATCCTCTCAAACGGCATCATGTTGTGCAGGAATGACAGCCCCAGGTCTATTATGTCGTCTACAATATGGACACACAGATGCACCATGATCCCATTCATCCTCTCAAGCTCATTTAGTATGAAAACGATCTCTTCTTGTAGCCTTCGGAGCTTCTTCACACTGGATGACTTTTGAGAGATGACATCGAAAATGTTGCAGAGACCAGTAAGCGTGTCAGGGACGTGCTTGTCCATTATCCCTCTAAGGGAAATAGGTAGTATCTGTGTTGTCATCACATGACAGTCATGGGACTTCATCCCATTGAACCTTTTCTTCTTCGTGTCCAGATATCTACTTATCTTTCCATAGTAACCGGAACTAACTTTGATTCCGATAAGGAACCTGAATAATTGATCGATCTCAGTCGAACTTAAGATGAAGCAAGAAGGGGGACAATAATCCTCTTCCTTTACTTTTTTGCCCTTCTTCTCCCGTGCCTCTATCTCCGTATGTGTCTCCTCTGACTTTTTACGGGGCGGCATGTGCAGATCTGCACTGTTCTCCAAATCTTGCAAGTCTTTTTTTGCCTTCGGCCCATCCTTGGTCTTATCCGGCATTTTCATCAGTGTCACAAGCAAGCTCTCAAGTACATTCTTACATATATGCATTTGATCAAGGCAATGAGGTGTGTCGAGTTTGTGCAAGTACTCCAAGCCCTAGAAAACAAACCTCATGTTCCATACCTTCAGTAGTGGCTCCGGCGCCTTTTTCATCGTCTTTCCCGGCGCGGGGCACTGTTCCCTGTTTTTCAACAGCTCATTGATTTTGGCGCCGCTCCGCTTACGTGGAGGTCCTCGATGCTCAGCCTCACCATTGAATAAATATCCTGTCACATCCCTCACACCTTAAGCAAGTTAGCTTTGTGCTCATGTTTTCTTTGCATTGCATCTAGGAAATTTTCAACAAGAATAAAGTAAGTGGTGAAGGAAAATTCTAAAACCCTAGCCACTTCTCAAAATAAAGGAAAATTCAAACTAGTTAAAATCAATGAACCCAAAATGGCCTCAAGAAAAGTTCAATCTTTCTGATAATTCATGGAAGTAAATAAGCAATGAAGAAAACCATTTTCTTGATACTTTAAGCATTTTAAATAAATGCAAAAGCTATTGGTTTCAAGTTTTAAATTTGAAATCAGAAACTTTAAGCTTTCAAAAATGTTGAAAACTTTAGGAATGGTTGGAAATATTCCAACAAATATTCTGGGGTGTCCAAAATAGTTTTTAGAAACTATTTGGGAGCTGAAATAAATAGTAGATCAATGAAATAGCAAAACAGAAACAAAAAAAAGAACTACCTGTCGCTCACCTCAGCCCGGCCCAGTAGCGCTGCCGTCTTCCTCCTCGCCAGTAGGAGCAGGAGGTGGCCGCCGCGTCGTCGCGCGCCTCCACGTAGCTCCCTTCCTTGCCGCCGCTTCGCGCTGGCAGGCACGGGGATAACCTCCCCGAGCTCGTAGCTATCCATTCCCGTGCTCATTCTTCTCCCTCTCCTCTCGGTTCTCCCGATTCCCTCTGCCGCCATTGACAGAAGCTCGAGCTCGAGCTGCCCGTGCCCCTAGCCATAGGATCTTCCTCCCGAGTGTGTCGTTAGCTCCGCCTCGACGAGTTGGTCCTCCCTGCAGAAGCCGAAGCCTCCCCGAGCCCTGCAACGCCCACGGCACCGTCGTCTTCAACCTTCGGCCGCCGGCGAACTCTGCTCGATTCGTCGCCCTCAGTGCTTCCCCGAGCCGTCTAAGCCCTCCTCTGCACTCCTCGTGAGCTTACGCATCTTTCCCCTAAGATTTCCCCGTAGATCCCCTCCTCTAAGCCTAGTTCCATCGGAGCCCGACGAGGACCGCCGCTGCAGCTCGTCGCTGGTAGCCCTCCGGTGAAGGATTGGTCCGTCTGAGGCCACCAGCAGCCTCAGCACATCACATAGATGCTTTAGGAGCCTAGCCCCGCGCGTTTTGACCCTGTGATCGATGGCTTCGACGATGGCCGAACTTGGTCGCCGCCAAGCTCGTCGCCGGCATTGATTCCGGCCACCCCAGCCCCTGGGGTTTGTCCCATCGTGCGCGGCGTCGAGTGGCCGTTCTCCCCGTGATCTCTGTCGTGAGTTTGGTCATCGGAGGCGAGTTTCCGATGCCCTCCACCGTACTGGTGGTCGCCGGAGGCTCCCCGCCGGCGAGGACGACCTCGCCGCCGGTGGATCTCAGCTGGTCTGAGCCACTGACGTGTGGGGCCAGCCTCTGGATAACCTGGAATAGTAAAAATAAAACCAAATAATTTACTAAGTCACTGACATGTGGGTCCAGTGAGATTAATTAGCTAATTAAGATTAATTCTAATCTAAAACTGACCAGAGACACTGACCAGTGGGTCCCACTGGTCAGGTTTGACTTTCAACGGCCAGTTGGACCTGCTGATGTCATGCTGATGCAATAAAGGGGTTTTCTAGTATAAAAATAATTCCAGAAATATTTAAAACTTCTAAAATTCATAGAAATTAATCTGTAACTCCAATGAAAATAATTTATATATGAAAAAGTATCAGAAAACTTCAAGGAATCTGAATATGTCATTTTCAAACATGTTTGAAAATGTTACAGAACCCAAACATGTAGATTAATGAATAAGTTAATTCTTATAAATACTTTATAAATAGAATTTGGAAAATATTTAAATTTCACTATAAATGACATGATCAAACACTGTTCCAATTACAAACCAGCAACCTAACATGTCATCCCATGCATGTTAAAAGCAAGTTGATCTGAGCATCAGGTCGAATCAATTAAAATGGTATCTGAGAATACCTCGTTTGAAGTGGTATTTGAATTTGATTCAAATCAACTTCAAACCAAGCTATAATAGTTTACCATCTTGCATTCTCATGACATGCTCATGCATCATCTTGATTGCATATGTTTGATATTGGTTGTTGTCATTCCTTTCGGTAGGCTCCGCTCCCCCGGATACCACCGAATATCCGTCCGACGGATATTGTCACTCCTCTGAGCAACAAGGCAAGCAAGCATTTTTGATCATCCCGATAAATCCCATGTTCTTGCTCCTGCACTTACTTATTGCATTAGGATCAAATGCTTCAAATGCTTTTGCCACGTTAGTTGAACCCACTTCCTTTGCATGACCTATCCTTGTCACACTAAATAGCTGAACCTTGCAACCTAGCATACCTGGTAGTTGCTTGAGCCATGATGTGCCTTGTCCTACTATGCATGCTATGCTTAGAATTGTGTATGGTCTGTCATCTGGGAGATGAACAGAATTGTGAGAATGTGTTCGGTAAGCAAAGGTTGTGTGTTGAACCTGATTTGGTAAAGGTACCGGTGAAAGGCTGTGTAGGAGTACGTGGCGGGTTGTTTCATTGGAACCGTCCTTAGGAACTGAGTTCCGTGTATGTAATCCAAGACGAGATACTACCACATGCTGGGCCCTGAAATATGACCCCGCTCGACTTATTAATCGCTTAGTACTCGGTCCAGGAGTTGCAAGTAGTTTCTGGTGTTTATAGTCATGCTGGAGGCCGTGCATAGCGCTGACTTGAGAGGTGGGCTGTGATGCGGTAGGCAGTGGCACCGTGTACCAAGTGGCACCCGGATGGTGGGCTTGGGAACCCTACGCACATCGTTTGAGGCCGTGGCAGAAACCTCGGCCGGACTTCCGTACGGGTTACTCTCAGATAGGCGATAAACCTGGACAAGGTATTAACGTGGTTAACGGTCGTGGCCGACTCCCTCGCTGGGCTTCCTCTTGAAGGTTGCCGAGGTGCATGACGTGAACATGGCGATAAGTGGCGAGAGCGTGTGTGACAAAGTACACCCCTCCAGGATTATCATCATTCGAATAGTCGCGTCCGCGGATATGGACTACTTGGAGACATATGTTGTTCATAGATAACTTAAATGGCTACTCATAAAATTGTGAAGATAAGCATGAGTGTCGTGGACGGCATTTCCATATGGAGACGGAATGATTCCACGATGGTGTATTGTTGTGGTGTTAGTGGACTCTTGTGCGAGAAATCAAGTTGTCAAAATTATTTAAAAATGCAAGTTGTCTAGCCACGAGTCAAATGCTGGCTTTCCGCATGAAACCCCACCATACCTTGTTGATACATTGCATGAGTAGTTAGTTATCCTAAAGTCTTGCTGAGTACCTCCGTACTGATGTTTGCTTAATAAATATTGCAGAGGTTGCTAATGACCCTAATGGAGGGTTCTTCATAGACATCGACGACGACGAGTAGCTGGTGTCCCAGCTACGATCTGGCCCTAGGTTTGGTCTGTAGTATAGTCAGGCCATGTGCCTTCTAGTTGCACCTGTCTGTACTCAGACAGTTTTGAACACTTCCGCTGGCTTGTAACTGAATGACTGTTATTATGGGTCGTGAGACCCTTACTGTGTAATATTATATGTGTGGCTCTTCCGATCCTCTTAAATAAAGCTTGTATGTTTATGGTTATGTTGTGATGCCATCGATGTATCTATACATATCGGTATGCATGCCATGCGTACGTGTGTCGTACTTGATATGTAAGGGGTTCGATTACCTAGCCGTGAACTTTAGTAGCACTCCTTACAGGGAAATGCCCCTTTGTGATGCAACGAGCCATGGTAGCTCGCTACTGCTCTGGACACATTGGTTGACCGGCATGTGTCCTTCTTAGCTGTTGTGTCTGTCCCCTTTGGGGAAATGTCACGCGATGTAATGGAGTCCTTGTAGCTTGCTACGACTCGTCTACACTCACTGGTGACCGACACCTGCTTTGTTGGGTCATGTATGCATGTCCTTGTGCGGTACTGCCACTTTTGTTTATCACTAGACTTGTCGATCCGGGTTCTTCGACATTGGAATGCTAGTGACATTGCATACGTGAGTCAAAAGGCGCAAACGGTCCCGGCTAAGGTAAGGTTGCAGCCGTGGAGTTAACCGTGCGTGAGACCGCAAACGGATGCGATGTGTTACAGGCTGGATTCCTATGGCTTTGGATCGGGGTCCCGACAGCGTTGGTATCAGAGCCTGACTGACTGTAGGATTACTAAGCCAAACTGGTCGAAGTTGAGTCTAGAATTGCTTTAGTTATATATAAGGGAATTGTTTGTGGAAGGGAACGTAAGACTCTTGTTCTCTTCTCAAGTTATTCTATTCTGGTCATCCTCGTCTTTTGTGCGGGAATTAAGGACTAGGTTACTCATCTTCTTCTAGGCTCGTGTTTTTGATCGGTAGATTATAGGACTACGGGTCAAGAGATATTTGGGTTTCTTTCATTCCTAGGAAAAAGGAAGTAAGTTTGATGATCAGAGAATTGAACTTGATAGTTGAGTGGTTACGCTATTCCATTTTGGGTTGTCTCAAAATTTGTTTTGAGCATTTACAGCCGTTATGCTGCCCAATTTTTCATTCGGAGCTCTAATGCTTTTGCATTACTCTCTATTTACAGATGCCTGGCCGGCCTTCTCGTCAGGTGGTACGTCTGACCAGGTGCATTGATGTGCCGGGTCATACGGCCATGCTGGTCAGGGTGATGTCGGTGTGCGGTTACCGCTGGTACCCCGAGTACACAATGGAGGAACAGTACCGAAACTTCAACCAGAGCCATTACATCTGCACTGTTAGGGTATTTCCAAACTACCCTGGAGCTGAGGAGCCAATCCATTGGTCCTATGGGTTGGGAGTCACTGTTGACATGGCAGTACAAGATGCTACCTATTCAATGCTGACCATTATGAGGGCGAGACATGCACTTCTGCAGAACTCAGAGTTCTGCTATGTTCCGGCCTCTCAGCTTGGTGAAGAGGGATACCTCAGTGGAGTCTATTTTGATTCTTCTATGGAGGATCCACTACTGCAGTCCACTGTTGAGATGCTAGAGAACAGAGACAGGGATGCTCGTGCTCTCCGCATGGAGCTTTATGCTACCCGTGCCCGTCTGTGGACGGCTTTAACGCAGCTGGCACCGGTAGTCCAAACAGGGCACGGAGATATGGAGATGTTGAACCCTGTTAGGACCCATCTTCCGGCCCACGTTGACTGGCCAGCTATAGGAGGAGTCACCCCTCTTCGGGGACCCCTCTTACCACCAGTCAGGGGACCAAGGCCACATCCGTGTCCTTATGGATCCCAGGGATCTCAGGCTAGAGTGTTTCCTGATCCGCAGGTTGAGCTTCCAGGTCATGGAGGTAATCTCTATGAGATGTTCTATGCGGATGCCTGAGCTGTGAGCGGAAGGATAGTATGGTAGTAGCCGTACGTTCACAGTCCTGCGTGACTTGTGAAGTATGCCTGTGATGTGAAATGAATTCCGGAGGCCTAGATAAATAATGTATAGGAAGCTTGTAAGCCTTTGATGAGTAGTTTCATAATTTCAGTAGTTTGCTCTTCGGTTAAGGTTGTACTGAACTATGTAAGGGTGTGTATGAACCATGGTGTATATATAGTAGTTGCTTGTTACCATGCTGTTCGGATATTCATTTCCGCATTCCGTGTGTTCAGTACATTCTTAATCCATAGCTAGTATTGATATGATATTGGTCTAAGCTGTGAGTTCGTTTGTCAGGATGGTGTTCACCAGGTTGAACCCTGCCCCTGCTCATGAGCAAGGCGAGGGTAGTCAAGCGTCGCAGGAAGACCTGCCTCACCCGCCCTCTTTGGCGGAAGTTATGCTAGTGGCAGAGAGAAACAAAAGGGAGACCAACCGACTATTAGAGCGTATTGAGCAGAATACGGCTCGTCAGCCTAGGAATGCTGCAGTGTCCCTCAACGACTTTGTGAAGCTGAATCCTCCAAAGTTTCATCATTCCGTCGATCCCCTCGACGCTGATGACTGCCTGTGCAGCATCTCACGCAAGATTTGCTCTGCGAATGTTTCTGAGGCCGACAAGGTGACCTTTGCGGCGTATTTCCTGGAAGGACCCGCCAATCTGTGGTGTGAGAACTTTGAAGCTATGCGTCCTGCTGAACCAGCAGCCACATGGGCAGACTTCAGTGCAGCCTTTCGTCTGCACCATATTCCAGAGGGCCTGATGGACAGAAAGAGAGAGGAGTTCTGTGCTTTCACTCAGGGCAAGTTGACCGTGGATGCCTATAGCCGCGAGTTCGGTAACCTCGCCCGCTATGCAACAGAGGAGGTGTCTACTGACGCCAAGAAGCAAGCAAGATTCCGTAAGGGTCTAAGCCCTGAGCTTCGTCGTGATCTGCGCCTCCACGAGTGTGCAAGCTTTCAAGCCCTGGTCAACAAGGCGATCAGTGCCGAGACTGGTCATACTGACTTTGAAGCCACAAGGAAGCACTCCCGTGACTTTGGCTCGTCTTTTGGTTCCACGTTTCCAAAACGCAGGCTGTGGGTTCCAAATAGTTCTCTGCCGCCAAGATACACTCCGAGGCCATCCTACGTGGCGCCTCAGACGAATCAGACCAACCCTCCAGCAAAAACTTATGGTGGTTCAGCTAGCAATGCTGCACCTCGTGCCAACCAAGTGATATGCTACAAGTGTGGAGAACCAGGGCACTATTCCCATGAGTGTCCTCAAAATGTGGGTGCCAAGCAACCTGGAAAGTCCGTCGGGCAAGGCAAGTCGGGCAAAGCTTACTATGTGAAGCCAACTCCTGCACGTGGCCGTGTGAACTATGTGTCAGCAGAAGAAGCTGCAGAGGATCCTGACGTCATACTGGGTACGCTTCTTGTTAATCATCACCCAGCGTCTGTTCTCTTTGACACTGGGTCTTCTCATTCCTTCATTTCAGAAAGTTATGCACAGTTGCATAACATGTCTTTTTGTGATATGCCAATTCCGTTGGTTGTCCAAACTCCTGGTAGTAAATGGCAAACCTCTAGGATAACCTATGACAATGAAATTCTAGTAGACAGGCTAGTTTTTCTAGCCTCATTGATAGCCTTGAAATCTTCAGATATTAATATCATCTTGGGTATGGACTGGATGTCAGCTCACTATGCCAAGATTGATACTCATTCTAGAAATGTCCAGCTTACCCATCCCTCGGGTGAGATAGTAAATGTCTCTACTCGGGTTGCCAAATGCCAACTCTATTCCTTAAATGCCAACCCTCTTCCGGAACTTGAAGACATTTCGGTAGTCCGTGACTTTCCGGATGTCTTTCCAGAGGAACTGCCAGGAATTCCACCTGACAGAGATGTAGAGTTTGTGATAGATCTTGTTCCGGGAACTGTCCCAATAGCCAGAAGACCATATAAGATGGCACCCCTGGAGCTAGCCGAACTTAAGAAGCAACTAGATGAGGCCTTGAATAAAGGTTTCATTCGTCCTAGCTCTTCTCCTTGGGCTTGCCCCGTCCTCTTCGTCAAGAAGAAAGACGGAACGGATCGGATGGTTGTAGATTACCGACCAGTTAATCTGGTCACCATAAAGAACAGTATCCGCTCCCCAGGATCAACGATCTGTACGATCATCTCGCTGGATCCTCAGTCTTCTCCAAAATGGATTTGAGGTTGGGATACCATCAAATCAAGATCAAGAACGGGGACATTCCAAAAACGGCTTTTGTTACTCGATATGGCCAATACGAGTACACCGTCATGTCCTTCGGTTTAACCAATGCCCCAACCACCTTCTCTCCTTTGATGAATTCAATCATCATGGAGTATTTGGATAAATTCGTCGTGGTATACCTCGATGATATTCTCATCTACTCGAAGAACGAACAAGAACATGCCAAGCATCTAAGGCTGGTATTGATGAAACTTCGAGAGCATCGCCTTTATGCCAAGTTATCAAAATGTGAATTTTGGTTACCAGAAGTGACCTATCTATGTCACGTAATCTCTGGTAAGGGTATTGCAGTCAATCCCGAGAGAGTTCAAGCTGTCCTTGATTGGACTCAACCTGAATCGGTTAAGCAAGTTAGGAGTTTTCTTGGTCTAGCGAGCTATTGTCGCTGCTTTGTCGAGAATTTCTCCAAGGTTGCAAAGCCTCTAACTGAACTCCTCAAGAAGGATAAAAAGTTCGAGTGGACACCACAGTGTGAGCATAGTTTTCAGGAACTGAAAAGACGCCTGACTTCCGCACCTGTGTTGCTACCACCAGATTTTTCTAAGGACTTTGTTATCTATTGCGACGCCTCACGACAAGGATTAGGTTGCATTCTCTTGCAAGATCGTCATGTGATCGCATATGCATCTCGCCAGTTGCGTCCACATGAGGATAATTATCCCACACATGACCTTGAGCTTGCAGCTGTGGTCCATGCACTAAAAACCTGGCGACATTACCTTCTAGGTAATCGTTGCAAAATATTCACCGATCACCAAAGTCTGAAATACATCTTCACCCAGACGGATTTGAATCTCAGGCAAAGACGGTGGGTTGAGTTGATCTCGGATTACGACTTAGGGATAACTTACACCCCGGGGAAGGCCAATGTTATGGCTGATGCACTAAGTCGTAAATCTTATTGTAACAATTTGATGCTACAACAAGGTCAACCACATCTCTATGAGGACTTTCGGAAGTTGAATCTTCATATTGTTCCTCAAGGATTCCTTTCTACCCTGGTGGCGAAGCCTACCCTTAAGGATCAAATTATAGCTGGCCAAAAGCGTGACAAGGGTATATCACGGATCAAGGAGAATATTTTTAGCGGAAATGCTAAAGAATTTTCCATGAACGATCAAGGTGTTGTGTTCTTCCAGAATCGTCTAGTGGTTCCTAAGAACCTACACCTAAGGCAGTTAATCCTTAAGGAGGCCCATGATTCTCCTCTCACCATTCATCCCGGTAGTACTAAGATGTATCAGGACCTACGCCACAGGTTCTGGTGGACTAGGATGAAGAGAGAAATTGCTGAGTTCGTTGCTAACTGTGACGTTTGTCGTCGAGTTAAGGTAGAACATCAAAGGCCTGCTGGCACCCTTCAACCTCTAGCTATTCCTGAATGGAAATGGGATAAAGTTAGCATGGATTTCATTACCGGATTTCCCAAGACCAAGAAAGGAAATAATGCTTTCTTTGTGGTCATTGAACGTCTTTCCAAAGTGGCTCATTTTCTTCCCGTTCGTGAGAGTATAACAGCTAGCCAGCTAGCAGAGTTATATATCTCTCGAATAGTGTCTCTTCATGGTGTTCCCTTGGAGATTAACTCGGACCGTGGGAGTATCTTTACTTCTCGCTTATGGGAAAGTTTTCAGAATGCCATGGGGACTCACTTATCTTTTAGCACTGCTTTCCATCCTCAATCAAGTGGTCAAGTAGAAAGAGTGAATCAAATCCTAGAAGATATGCTCCGAGCTTGTGTTATATCGTTCGGTATGAATTGGGAGAAGTGCCTTCCATTCGCCGAATTCTCTTATAACAATAGTTATCAATCAAGCTTGCGCAAAGCTCCTTTTGAAGTTCTCTATGGACGAAGATGTCGAACACCTCTTAATTGGTCAAAAACCGGAGAGAGGAAACTCTTTGGCCCGGATATGATCCAGGATGCAGAAGAGCAGGTTCGCATTATTCGTGAAAAGTTGAAAACAGCCCAGTCTCATCAAAAGAGCCAATATGATCATCATCACAAGGCTGTGACCTTTGAAGTTGACGAGAAGGCTTACCTTCGGGATACACCTTTGAAGGGTACCCATCGTTACGGTATCAAGGGCAAGTTGGCTCCTCGTTACATTGGTCCTTTTCGCATTCTTGCCAAACGAGGAGAAGTTGCCTACCAGTTGGAACTTCCTCCGCATCTTTCCAAGGTTCATGATGTCTTCCACGTCTCGCAACTCAGGCGTTGCTTTTCGGATCCTATCCGTGAAGTGGACCACTAAACGCTTGATCTCCAAGATAACCTTTCATACCGAGAATACCCCGTGCGTATTCTTGATCAAGCTGAGCGTACCACTCGACGTCGAAACCTCAAGTTTCTTAAAGTTCAATGGTCAAATCATTCTGAAAAAGAGGCAACTTGGGAAAGAGAGGATCGTCTCCGACTTGAGTATCCTGCGTTATTCCCGACGACTTCTAAATCTCGCGACGAGATTCTTTTGAGTGGGGGTGAGTTGTCACATCCCTGACAACTTAAGCAAGTTAGCTTTGCGCTCATGTTTTCTTTGCATTGCATCTAGGAAATTTTCAACAAGAATAAAGTAAGTGGTGAAGGAAAATTCTATTACCCTAGCCACTTCTGAAAATAAAGGAAAATTCAAACTAGTTAAAATCAATGAACCCAAAATGGTCTCAAGAAAAGTTCAATCTTTCTGATAATTCATGGAAGTAAATAAGCAATGAAGAAAACCATTTTCTAGATACTTTAAGCATTTTAAATAAGTGCAAAAGCTACTGGTTTCAAGTTTTAAATTTGAAATCAGAAACTTTAAGCTTTCAAAAATGTTGAAAACTTTAGGAATGGTTGGAAATATTCCAACAAATATTCTGGGGTGTCCAAAATAGTTTTTACAAACTATTTGGGATCTGAAATAAATAGTAAATCAATGAAATAGCAAAACAAAAACAAAACAGAAAAAAAAGAGAAAAGAACTACCTGTCGCTCACCTCAGCCGGGCCCAGTAGCGCTGCCGTCTTCCTCCTCGCCGGTAGGAGCAAGAGGTGGCTGCCGCGTCGCTGCGCACCTCCACGCAGCTCCCTGCCTGCCTGGCCGCCGCTTCGCGCTGCAAGCACGGGGATAACCTCCCCGAGCTCGTAGCTATCCATTCCCGTGCTCATTCTTCTCCCTCTCCTCTCGGTTCTCCCGATCCCCTCTGCCTCCATTGATAGAAGCTCGAGCTCGAGCTGCCCGTGCCCATAGCCATAGGATCTTCCTCCCGAGTGTGCCGTTAGCTCTGCCTCGACGAGCTGGTCCTCCCTGCAGAAGCCGAAGCCTCCCCGAGCCATGCAACGCCCATGGCACCGTCGTCTTCAACCTTCGGCCGCCGGCGAGCTCTGCTCGATTCGTCGCCCTCAGTGCTTCCCCGAGCCGTCTAAGCCCTCCTCCGCACTCCTCGTGAGCTTGCGCATCTTTCCCCTAAGATTTCCCCGTCGATCCCCTCCTCTAGGCCTAGTTCCATCGGAGCCCGACGAGGACCGCCACTGCAGCTCGTCGCCGGTAGACCTCCGTTGAAGGGTTGGTCCGTCTGAGGCCACCAGCAGCCTCAAACATCACGTAGATGCTTTAGGAGCCCAGCCCCGCGCGTTTTGACCCAGTGATCGATGGCTTCGACGATGGCCGAACTTGGTCGCCGCCAAGCTCATCGCCGGCATTGATTCCGGCCACCCTAGCCCCTGGGGTTTGTCCCATCGTGCGCGCCGACGAGTGGTCGTTCTCCCCGTGGTCTCTGCCGTGAGTTTGGTCATCGGAGGCGAGTTTCTGATGCCCTCCACCGTACTGGTGGTCGCCGGAGGCTCCCCGCTGGCGAGGACGACCTCGCCGGCGGTGGATCTCAGCTGGTCTGAGCCACTGACGTGTGGGGCCAGCCTCTGGATAATCTGGAATAGTAAAAATAAACCAAATAATTTAATAAGTCACTGACATGTGGGTCTAGTGAGATTAATTAGCTAATTAACATTAATTCTAATCTAAAACTAACCAGAGACACTGACCAGTGGGTCCCACTGGTCTGGTTTGACTTTCAACGGCCAGTTGGACCTGCTGATGTCATGTTGATGGAATAAAGGGGTTTTCCAGTATAAAAATAATTCCATAAATGTTTAAAACTTCTAAAATGCATAGAAATTAATCTGTAACTCCAATGAAAATAATTTATATATGAAAAAGTATCAGAAAAATTCAAGGAATCTGAATATGTCATTCCTTTCGGTAGGCTCCGCTCCCTCGGATTGCACCGAATATCCGTCCGACGGATATTGTCACTCCTCTGAGCAACAAGGCAAGCAAGCATTTTTGATCATCCCAATAAATCCCATGTTCTTGCTCCTGCACTTACTTATTGCATTAGGATCAAATGCTTCAAATGCTTTTGCCACGTTAGTTGAACCCACTTCCTTTGCATGACCTATCCTTGTCACAGTAAATAGCTGAACCTTGCAACCTAGCATACCTGGTAGTTGCTTGAGCCATGATGTGCCTTGTCCTGCTATGCATGCTATGCTTAGAGTTGTTTATGGTCTGTCATCTGGGAGATGAACAGAATTGTGAGAATGTGTTTGGTAAGCAAAGGTTGTGTGTTGAACCTGATTTGGTAAAGGTACCGGTGAAAGGCTGTGTAGGAGTACATGGCGGGTTGTTTCATTGGAACCATCCTTAGGAACTGAGTTCCGTGTATGTAATCCAAGACGAGATACTACCACATGCTGGGCCCTGAAATATGACCCTGCTCGACTTATTAATCGCTTAGTACTCGCTCCAGGAGTTGCTAGTAGTTTCTGGTGTTTATAGTCATGCTGGAGGCCGTGCATAGCGCTGACCTGAGAGGTGGGCTGTGATGCGGTAGGCAGTGGCACGATGTACCAAGTGGCACCCGGATGGTGGGCTTGGGAACCCTGCGCGCATCGTTTGAGGCCATGGCGGAAACCTCGGCCGGACTTCCGTACGGGTTACTCTCAGATAGGCGATAAACCTGGACTAGGTATTAACGTGGTTAACGGTCGTGGCCGACTCCCTCGCTGGGCTTCCTCTTGAAGGTTGCCGAGGTGCATGACGTGCACATGGCGATAAGTGGCGAGAGCGTGTGTGACAAAGTACACCCCTGCAGGGTTATGATCTATTCGAATAGCCACGTCCGCGGATATGGACTACTTGGAGACATATGTTGTTCATAGATAACATAAATGGCTACTCATAAAATTGTCAAGATAAGCGTGAGTGTCGTGGACGGCATTTCCGTATGGAGACGGAATGATTCCACGATGGTGTATTGTTGTGGTGTTAGTGGACTCATGTGCGAGAAATCAAGTTGTCAAAATTATTTAAAAATGCAAGTTGTCTAGCCACGAGTCAAATGCTGGCTTTCCGCATGAAACCCCACCATACCTTGTTGATACATTGCATGAGTAGTTAGTTATCCTAAAGTCTTGCTGAGTACCTCCGTACTCATGTTTTCTTAATAAATGTTGCAGAGGTTGCTAATGACCCTAATGGAGGGTTCTTCATAGGCATCGACGACGACGAGTAGCTGGTGTCCCAGCTACGATCTGGCCCTAGGTTGGGTCTGTAGTATAGTCAGGCCATGTGCCTTCTAGTTGCACATGTCTGTACTCAGACAGTTTTAAACACTTCCGCTGGCTTGTAACTGAATGACTGTTATTATGGGTCGTGAGACCCTTACTGTGTAATATTATATGTGTGGCTCTTCTGAGCCTCTTAAATAAAGCTTGTATGTTTATGGTTATGTTGTGATGCCATCGATGTATCTATACATATTGGTATGCCATGCGTACGTGTGTCGTACTTGATATGTAAGGGGTTCGATTACCTAGCCGTGAACTTTAGTAGCACTCCTTACAGGGAAATGCCCCTTTGTGATCCAACGAGCCATGGTAGCTCGCTACTGCTCTGGACACATTGGTTGACCGGCATGTGTCCTTCTTAGCTGCTGTGTCTGTCCCCTTTGGGGAAATGTCACGCGATGTAATGGAGTCCTTGTAGCTTGCTACGACTCGTCTACACTCGCTGGTGACCGACACCTGCTTTGTTGGGTCATGTATGCATGTCCTTGTGCGGTACTGCCACTTTGGTTTATGACTAGACTTGTCGATCCAGGTTCTTTGACATTGGAATGCTAGCGACACAATTGCATACGTGAGTCAAAAGGCGCAAACGGTCCCGGCTAAGGTAAGGCTGCAGCCGTGGAGTTAACCGTGCGTGAAACCGCAAAGGGATGCGATGTGTTACAGGCTGGATTCCTATGGCTTAGGATCGGGGTCCCGACATCTCCACGGTTTCTCCACAGGTTGTCCTTCTCGAGCCGTCTTCGATGCCCCATGTACACGATTTTCCCAGACCCGCCATCTTTCCTTGACGTTAGCTGTTGAGACGTCGTATCATCCATGCAGCGTGTGCATCCGCAATATCCATGGCACACCTGTCCTGCGACATGTCCGTAACCGAGATAGTCGTGCACCATTGTGATCAACGCGTCTCTCATATAGAAATACTCGCTGCTGGCGTCCCATGTCTTGGCTGGTGTTTTCCATAACGTGTCTAACTCGTCTTGAAGTAGCCCCAGATACAGGTTAATATTATTTCCCGATTGTTTCGGCCCTTGAATTAGCATGCTCATGTATATGTACTTCGACTTCATGCACAACCAGGGGGGTTGTACATCCATACAAACACGGGCCATGTGCTATGGTTGGTGTTTTGGTTGCCAAACAGATTCATGCCCTTGGTACACGCGTCAAGCACGATGTTCCTTGCATCAAATGCGAAATACCGATATTTGCCGTTGAACGCTCTCCACTGGCTTCCATCCACGATGTGTCTCAGCTTCGGATCATCTCCATCGTCGGGCTTCTTCCTCTCCGAGTGCCAGCACATGAGCTTTGCTTCCTTGGGATCTATGAAATACATTTGGAGACGGGGAGTGATCGGTAAGTACCATACAACTTTTTGGGGAGATTTCTTCCCAACCTTCTTGTATCGAGAAGCATTGCACACCGGACAACTTTTCTTTTCCATGTGCTCCTTCCGATAAATTATGCAATCATTGATGCATGCATGGTATCTAACGTGCGATAGATCAAGAGGGCACATGATATTCTTGGCCTCATCCACACTAGTAGGACATAGATTCCCCGCGGGAAGAACATCCTTTAGGTACGTGAGAAGCTCAATGAGACTAGTGTCGTTCCATTTGTTTTCAGCCTTCGTCTTCAGGAGTTCGAGCGTGAAACTCAAGCGGGTCACCTCGGGATTGCAACCATGATACAATGGAGTGCTCGAGTCTACCACCAATTGCTGCAGCTTGGCCTCCTCTCTAGAAGCAGCTCTCTTATTACTCGTGTCCTTACGAAGCAGTGCTTGAACATGAGGGTCCCGCACGATTGAACTTAGTATCGACGAATTCTGCGGCGTGGAGTCCATGTTTTCTCTACCACCATGTCCGGCCCCTTCTCCACCGCCATGTCCGGCGCCCTCTTCCCCGCCGCCATGTCCGGCCCCTTCTCTGCCTCCATGTCCCGCCTCTTCCCCGCCACCATGTCCGGCCCCTTCTCTGTCACCATTACCGATCATCTCTTCGTCTTGCCCCGTGTCGTCGTTGCCTGCCCCATCGGCTCCTCAACATCATCATCCTCATCTTCAATTATCCACCGAGTATAGCCATCCATGAAACCAGTCATGAGAAGGTGGGCCATCACACGACCATCGTCATAGGGGTCGAGCCAAGCTCGCCCTTTGCATCTTTGACATGGACATAAAACCTCTATCAGGTTATTTTCTTTCATGTCCTCCACCGCCGACCTCAAGCACTTGCCCACCACCGTTCCACTGACCATCATGAATGCCTGAACGGTAATAATAAACAAATTGTATATAAAAATGCATGCATGCATCAAATTCATACAAAAATTTGGCATGACCTTCCCTAAAAATAGGACATATAGAGTTTCCCCAGAATTAGCCGAAACGGAAATAAATTGACATTTTGGCAAAACATAGGTAAATCACAAGCACAATTCGGTGGCAACTCATGCCACACACACAATTTCCATCATATCGCCCGATTATGTCATATCGCACACATACACATATTTCCATTCTTGCAAAAGCATAAACTTTTAATCACCTATCTCAAGATCGAGCACGGTGATGATGATGTCAATAGGTGTCGCCACACACACCTATGGAATGATCAAAAGTGGACAAAGCTCTTCTTGACAAGGCTATAGGTCTAGTTAGGGAGGTACATAGGTCACTTCACTAAATGCTAGCTAGAGGTACCTAGCTTGCTAGTTTGGGAGGAGACAAGTTCAACTAGTGGAGGGGGAAGGAAAAAGAGAAAGGAGATGCATTAATGGAGGTTGGTGTAGTTAGCTAGGAGTAATAAAGAGAGAGAAAGGTAGGTAGAAGAAGGAGAGTAATGGGGGGAGAAGTAGTGAGGAAGAAGCAAAGTGAGGGAGAGATGAGGTCGGAGCTAGGGGAAAGTTAGTAATAGGGGAGGGGAGGGGAGGGAGAGGGGAGGAAAAAGGTGGTATGGCTACGGCTCAGCAGTAGCGCGGGTAGAAAACCACGCTGCTCCTAATAATGTATTAGTAGCGCGTATTTGTCACACCCGCTACTACTAAGCGGGGCTCGCCATGTGGCCAGTTTCAAGATTAGCAGTAGCGACAAGAAAAAAAAGCGTGCTACTAATATCACGTTAGCAACAACGCGGTTATTCTAAGCGCACTACTGCTAAACCTAGTGTGGCGGGAACTGTCGGTGAATTTTAGTAGCAGCGCGGTTCTACCAAGCCGCGATGCTGCTAAGTTTATAGCAGCAGCGCCCGTATTTAGAATGCGCTGCTGCTAAGTAGCAGTAGCGCTCCTTCCTGCCCCGCACTGCTACTAAGAATCTGTGTATAAGGTTTTCCCTGGTAGTGTGCGGATGTTTGCCATCCGCCAGGACATAGCAGGCGACAAAGAAACTTTGCCATCTGTTGGTAGATGGCAAAGGATGCTAACAACAACATATGGTTGTTAGCTCCGTTAGGTGGCTAACGGCATACTTTGCCTTCACCAGTTGACGGCAAAGTTTCACATCTGCCTGTCCCTAGCCCTTTGCCATATGCCTGCCCCAAGCCCTTTGCCATCTTCCTGCTCCCAAGCCCTTTGCCATAAGTCTGGCCCAAGCCTTTGCCATGTGTGAGCAGACGGCAAAGTGACCAAATGGGTCAGACCTGGTGCTCCCACGTTGCACAAGATGCTGCCACATGTCCTCTTTGTCGTCTGTTGGCAAATGGCAAAGAGCTTGTATTGCCCCTTTTTGTCTGTTTTCTTTTATTTCCCTATATTTTCATAGCACAAAAATATATATAGTTTCAAAAATCTTCAGCACATATATTTCCAACATCATCATGAAATATTTAACAAGCTAAAAAACACATAGGCTAACACAATACATAGTTTTGCATAGTTCATCCATATATAAATTCATAAGTTTTACATTGTTCGTCAATACAAGTGAAAAAAACTGAACACTAGCAGTCGATCAATGACAACTTCCATGAAGTGAATCAAATCTGCAAAAATGTGAGTAATTAAGAAAGTTAGAAGAAGAAGAAGAAGACTAAAAGAATAAGAAGTAAAAGAAGAAGAAGTGAAAGAAGAAGAAGTACTGGTAGTAGTAGTAGTAGTAGTAGTAGTAGTAGTAGTAGTAGTAGTAGAAGAAGAAGAATAGACTAGAAGATGAATAAGAAGAAGAAGAAGAAGAAGGAGAAGAAGGACTAGAAGATGGAGAAAAAAGAAGAAGAGAAAAAGGAAGAACAAGAATATATTTTATTTTTTTTCTCTCTTCTATATTTTTATCCTTTTCCTTCTAATTCTTCTTCTTTTATTCTTTCTTCTTCTATTCTTTCTTTTTCTCCTCTTCCTTGTTTTTCTTCTTCTTATTCCTTATTTTTCATGTAGAGCTAACTTAGGTAATTATGTAATTTTTGAGCTAACTAAGCTTATTATGTCTTTTTGGTGAAAAATAGGGTAAGTGTAGGTAATTATTAAGCTAACTTAGGTAATTATGCCATTTTGAGCTAACTAAGCTTATTATGTCGATTTGGAGGAAAACAAGCTAAGTATATGATATTTATGATCTAACCAAGGTTATTATGCTATTTTTTACCTAACTAAGCTAATTTTGTCATAAATGAAGTAAATAAGCTAATTATGTTATTTTAGAGGATAATTAGCTAAGTATGTATTTCTTTTGGAAAATGAGCCAAGTAAATGGCATATTAGGGCTAACTAGCACGTACGAAGCTAAGTATGCATTTGTTAAGAAAAACACTAGACAGAACTTACCGCCCTCGTCATCATGGAGGTGAAGCACCGGGGTTGCTCGAGCGAGTTTCACCTTGAGAAGGATGCCCTGGAGAAGGGTTGTGTAATGCGGCTCTGGAGTTATGTTGCTCCAAAGATCATTTGCAATGTCTTATTAGCATGATGACACTCAAATGTTAAGGCTAGTAACTAATGACCATGCAAATGAAACTCACCATTCCTGTCGCGGTAATGACTAGCATCCGCGGAGGGGTATGACTAGTCTTCTCGCACATAGACTGCACCTTTGGTTTTGACAAGTCAGTCATATTAGTTAGTAATGAAACTAACATTACATGCATGATTTGGCTAATATGAAGAAGATACTTACCACAAAGATCTTCTATATGGCCCGGTGAGACGCCTCATTTCGTTCCCTCTCCTCCTCCAACAATGGAGCCATCTTCTTCTCCGTGCCTAGATGCTGCTCCTGGGTCCTCGCCCTCTCTCTCTGAATAGCAGCCTTCAACAACACTCCTTGTTAGCATTGTAATCATCGATGGCCACACACACAATGTGATGGAGGAAAGATAGCGGATTCTGCATAACTAACCTCGATGGCGAGATGGACTGGCTGTGGACGAGGCCTTATCTCAGGACAGGAGCTCGTTCGACGCGCGTTGATCTCCTGGAGAGTGGGAGGACAATGTATCAATCCATATCCAATGGCTAGCAAGCCATGAGACCTTCCGCCACCTGATATCATCACCAGCTCTGGATCGAAAGGTTGCTGGCTCGAGTTAAAGTCCTCGCCTTTCCTCGCCTTCCTCACCTCCTTGTAACTCATGAGCTTGTGGTGGGAGGAGATGTTGGTCCACTTCTCTGGATGAATGAGGTCAGACTCAGAGAATGCCTTGGCCTTCTTGTAGGAGGCAGTATGGGCCATGGCATAGAGATCATTCACCTCTCGCACCTCCGTGTTATTGTGCTTTGCCTAAAAAAGAGGTACAAAGTATTACTAAAGAGCTCAAGCTAGCATGAAGGATGAATTACATGAATCGTGAAGAAAACCACATACCCAATTTCGCCCGAACTGATATAAGTTGGCGTTGCCTTAATGGTGTGGCACACCAACCATTTGGGCAGGCTGGTGCTTTGCATTATCGTGGATGGCTTGCCAGTGGTTTGTGCACCACTCATCCACCAACGCCTCCCAACAATCCATCTTATCCGCATACCATTTCGGGGGAACCTAAGTTAGTAAAGAGAAATTTGAGCGTTACGCCTACGAATCAAATCAAGGAAACTAAGTACAAGGCCTTAAGAATAGGTAATTACCTTAATATACTAATGCTTCTTCAGATACTTACTATGGCACGACATCTTGTCCTTCTTAATACCATGCGTGGCGTAGTAGTCTCGAACAGCCTGCATCCGAACCTCGTGGCATAAGTCGTGTAATAGGCGCTTGCACTCGGCAACGGTAATAGTTGCAGCAACCTCCTCGTATCCCTCCTCACACCTATAGAAAGTCTGCAATCAAACGAGACAACACTTAGTAGTACAATAACTAGCTATTTTTAATTTTTAATTGTATAAAGGAGAAATTACCCAAAATCTATTGATCACCAAGTCGACCCTTGTGTGGCACAAGACATCGTCGATCACCTCCCTCGGCGGGGCTTGGGCAGCCTTGTAGTAGTCCTAGATCCATCCTACCTCTAGAAGTTGTCCCTCACTGGGCAACTTGACAAACCCCGGGAAATTTTGCCGGCAAAGCACACTAAGGACAGTGTTGGGCTTGCGGACTCCATTGGCATGATGCCAACCCCTGCATTATGACAAGGCCAATGCATTAGATATTTGAAGAAATGTGAAGGAAAAAGGTACAAAAAGAGTAAATGCACTTACATCTCCCCATTAGGCCTAATCAACGGCCTCTGATCGCAGGTCGCCGGCAGGGGCGGGAGCCGTGCACCACCATGCTGGTACACTTTAACAACCTCAACCACCTCGGCCTCACTATCAGTAGACTTAGCCCCGCCACCATCATCATGGCCACTCGGCCCCTCAGGCAGATCCGGCCAAGTATCCCATCCGAACGTCTCCTCAGGCGTAGTCCCTGTACCCGGAGTCTCGTGGGCCGAAGCCTCTAGGATTGGAGTCGCCTCGGACATAGCACCGAGGACCGGAGTCTCGTGGGCCGCAGCCTGTGGGACTGGAGTCGCTTGGGACGTAGCCCCTCGGACCATAGTCTCGTGGGTTGCAGCCTGTGGGACCGAAGTCTTGTGGGCCGAAGGCCCGTCGACCTGAGGCTCGTAGTTCGGAGACCCCATAGCCTCCACCTCAAGCGGGTCCACCCTAGCAGTGATATGCTTGGGTGAATGAGCTGGGGGTGGCAGCGAGGAAGGCGTAGCAGTCCGCCTACCTCTCCTGCGGCCATGTCTTGTAGCTCTCTACTTCTTCCCTCCCCGACCTCCTCTCCTGGTGGGTAAAGGCATCGATGAAGAAGCGTCCGCGAGTGTCCCCAGACTGTCTACCATCACTCTACGGATATATTGGGGTGGAACGTAAGTACCCCTCCCATGGGCCACCGAGGAAGAAGTACCCGCGAAGCAATCTGGACCCGCTCCCACCATCTTTCAACACCTACCATGACAAAGATTAAGATAAATTAGTACAACATAAAAATAATAATTTCGTATGTCTGTGGGTTAATGTGAGGTTCATACCTAACATGAATAATAATATGTACATATATCATTTAAGTTTGGATACATACAAACTAATAATAGTTTGGATCGTCCATACATGCTTCGGGATCAATAAATGCATCATCATCATCACTATCACGTGTGTCGTCATGAATGACGTGCTCATCAGGTTCGGCAGCATCAGCATGTGGAAGACCTTTATGTAATTGGTCAAGCATTGACAGATCATACGCAGCAGTAACCTCTTCTAGTTCCGGCTCTTCTTGTTCCGGCTCAAGGGTGAAGTCGGATTCACTGTCGCTATCTACTTCCATGTTCTGGGGTGAAGTAGAGCGGTTCTTAAAACATTTTTCTAGAAATACATGTTGCTTGGAATAACATACGTGTCTCGGTTAATGTGAGGTTCATAATACTCTTCGTTGGGTAGAGGTGGTCTAGCATGTGGTGGCACTTCATAAACGACATCCCAACCATTCAGATTCTTATCAGTTTGGCACGCCCACGGTTGATAGAAAACTTGGGTCGCCTGTTGAGCCGTAATATAGATATGGGGAACATCTAAATGGGTGCTTTGTTTGATTTCGACTAGACCTATATGTTCACGAGTCCTTCTACTCTCCTTCGGCTGGAACCAATGACATTTGAAGACTACGATGTTCAGTGGGTTTTGACAATAGAATTGAAGTTCATAAATTGCTTCAATTCTTCCATAATACTCGGTATCTCCTTCGCCGATAGCAGAGACACCACAATTTGTAGATTTTTGGTCGGCCATAGATATATCTTTGCCAAAGGTACGAAAGCGATACTCGTTGATGTTGTATTTCTCAAATGAACGGACCTTATAGTCAAAACCAATAGGGACTTGTTTCAATTCGGTGTCCATAGACTCTGAATTAGCCTACAAGTTCAATACGAAAGGATTGTTGTATTAGCCATAAAATTGACAATGAAATGAAATGGTCCATTAATGGTAATTACCATTTTTTGAACCAAGATATGAAATCGGGATGGGTGCTTCCATGCTTTGCCCCAAGCTCATACTCTTCGACGGAATCCGTCTGGATCACCGCTGCATCCAAGAATTTGTCGACGTATCGACTATATCAAATATCCGGGAATAAGAGAAGTTCAAAGGAATTAGAAGTTGCAAAATAATGTACCAAAAACTTACTCGATGTACGGCCACACTTCTGTTAAGTTGTTGAAGATATACAACGAAATGGTCCGCCATTCTTTGACATCCAACGTTATTGATTTCAAAGCATCGGCTAGTGAGAGCTTCCCTTTGAATGGTCTGAGGTTTGATACACCTTTTTTAGGGTTGCCATCAATGTACCGAGGCTTCAAATTTTGCAAATGACGATTTCTGGCTTCATAGTGTGCTGTCACAAAGTTTGCCACCTCCTCAGTAATGAATGCCTCGGCCATTTATTCTTCAATTCTACGTTTATGTTTACATTCTGCTTGAAGAGTCTTCTACATCCTCTCAGTTGCAAAGCACCAACGATTTTAAACAGGCCCACCAATCTTGCCTCCGTTGGGAGATGTAAAATCAAATGTTGCATTGTATTAAATAAGCCTAGTGGAAAGATCTTCGCTAACTTGCAGAGAAACTCCGACGCCAACTCCTCCATGTCATCTACCACGCCAGGCGATAGTTCTGTCGCACAAAGAACACTGAAGAAATTGCTCAGCTCTGCCAGTACTAGCCATTCATCCTCAAGAATAAAGCCACGCAACATCACCGACATTACCCGCTCAAGCCATATGTGCCAATCATGAATCCTGAGACCAAATATTTTCGATTTTTCAAGACTCGCTCCCCTCTTTAGATTTGTGTCATACACATCGGTGAGCATTAACTGCATTTTGACCCACAAGATAATTTCCCTCATATATGGCCTTCCAAGGTTGAACCAAGCCTTTGGCTTCGACCAATTCTTCTTTTCTTTCGATTGTTGCATGTTTTGTAATGGTCTATCACATAGAGTCTCTTGATCGACCCTAGCCTTAGGATTACCCTTTGACTTCCCCTCTATGCTGAACAATATACCAAGAATGGACTCTCCAATATTATTTTTAGTGTGCATCATGTAGATGTTGTGTGGAAGAAGGAGGTCTTTGAAGTAAGGCAAATCCCACAAGCATGTCTTGTCAATCCAGGCGAGTTCCAAATTATACCCCTTGAAATACCCTGGATGCACTGGATCAGGCTCGAGAGCATTTAACTGATCCAGGATCTGTTGGTGTGTTAATATAGGTGGTATCGTGTTTTTGACAACTTTACCTTTGATAATGTTCTTCTTGTCTTTTTTGAACTAATGACGAGGATCCAGGAACTATATATGCAAGTCGAAGCAACAATACTTCCGACCGCATGCAGCCAATGAAACTGAAGAGCTACCTTGCATGTGGGGCATGGGAACCTTCCATGCACACACCAGCTAGCGAATAGCGCATACACCGTCAAGTCATGCATCAAGTACATGTACCAGACATGCATTTTGAAGTTTTCTTTTCTAGCAGCGCCGTATGTCTTAAACCCATTATCCCAAGCTTCTTGCATTTAATCCTTAAGCGGCTGCATGTACACATTCCTATTCTTGGCCGGATAGTGGGCCCTAGAACAACGTCAGGAATATGTTATTTCTTTGCATAATCTAGTGGATTCAATGGAATGAAAAATACATGCCAACTACTGTATTGGGTTGCCTTCATACCAAAGGGATTGAACCCATCGGTGATGATGAAGACTCGAGGATGCCTTGGATCTGCCGCTTTATCTGGATGTAATGCATCGAAGTGCTTCCACGCTTCCCCACCCGATGTGTGTACCAACATCTTATTCCCATATGCATCTAGTTCGGTTCTTTTTCCCAATTTGTGCCATGTCATCTGTCTGGCCATCTCTTCAACCATGAAAATATGTTGAAGTCTTGGTATGATTATCATATACCGAAGAACATTAACTGGGATTTTGGTTTGCCTCTTCTGACCCATACCGTTGTCTACCATAACATTCCTGGAAGACTTGCAAATGGTACAATAGTTCAAGTCCACATACTCAAGCCTAAATAAGGCACATCCTTTCTTACAGGCATCTATCTTCTCATAGGGCATCTTAAGTACACGAAGTATATTGTCACACTGGTACAGGGTTGCAGGCATGACATGGCCTTTGGGTAGAAAGCATCCAAATAGTTTCATCATCGCGTCGTAGCATTCTCTACCCAAGTTGAATTGAGCCTTCAGAGCCATTACTTGCACGATGGCATCGAACTGACAAAGCTCAATGTGCTCGTGGAGAGGATGTTTTGAAGACGCCAACATTTCATAGGAGGCCTTTGCACTTGCACCATGCCTTCGATCCCAGTACGAGGCTTGTCAGTGCAACGATGCACCACCTCAGCTCTGGTACGTTGGGCAGACTAACCATGAAATGTCCACACCGTATAATCGGGCTTAAAACCCTTCCTTTGTGGGTGTTTACCCATTTCATCATGTGTCCTCTTTTTAAAGTTGTCGCACCCAGGACACGGGCACCAGGTTGTTTTCTGGCCATTTACAAATGCGGCTTTCACAAACTCCTTGGTTTTTGTTAACCATTCTTTGGTCATATCCTTCTGACTAGTGTGACCGCTGTACATCCACGCACGATCACTCATCTTGCCTAGCTACTGGACACACAAGACTAGTGATATTTGATCATCTGTAAAGTGACCATTTAACCTGTCAAGAAGTGATATTTGAATGAAATATTAGATTGGGAAACCCTTCAAATCTCAGCATGAGTACAAACATGGCAAATGACTTTAAATATCCTATTGTGGGTACAACTTCCTCCCTTATCCATTACTCACTCTTCTAGACTAATGATATGTTTCCCATGTACGTTCCCCACATTTTATGTCGTGTGCGCATTGATTTTCTAATTTACTAATTGGAGGCACCTTTTAAGTCCTCTCATTAAGCCACACCCCGTTCCCTCAAAATAAAAATAGAAAGCAGAAAGATGCAAAAAAAACAAAGAATAGCAAATGCTGGAGGATAAAAAAGAGACCTAGAGGTGCCAGACATATTATTTGGATACTACTAATGTTGACGTTCTTTTAGAAAATATTTTTTAGGATATCCAAATTGTTATTTCCCGATGAACCTGCTACATTGGTATTTTTGGGTAAATTGCTACAATTTAATATTTTGTGGGACAAATTATTTCTGTGGGGATTTCTACAGTGTAACTTGAACTTGATAGGAATCACTGGCAAGTGTCGTTCCGAGACTCTAGATCAATTTATGTCTGAGCTTCTGTTGATTTTCATGTGGTGAGCTACAACACATGGGTTGTTCTATGCTAGGGGATTTTATGGTAGTTCTTCAAGCAAGGCCCGTGGGTGCTATTGTGTTTTTTCGATCTCTCGGCTAAAATTTTTGGGGCAGACCTGGGTGATTTGGTGATGAGGATTGCCCAATCTTTTATAACATTCATTTGTAGAGCACCTAGGCAGAGCACGGGAGCGATGTGGTACCAGGGCCAGTCTTGATATGTCTAGGGCCTGGTGCAAGAAGAAAAATTGGGGCCCTATACACTAGTAATAGAAATTCTTTTTGGACATTTCTACAGCAACTTGTCTTCTATGCAGGCCATCACTTGTTAATAGTCTCGTGCTACTTGAGTTTGTGAGTACTAGACGTGTTACACTTAGGTTTCCGAGTAGTAGACAGCTTAAGCAGGTTAATTTATTTGTTCCATTTAGTTTCATTTTGCATTTTTGACATAATCAAGTACGAATTTGGCAGCACCACACTTCATGAACAAGTACTTCCTGGTGTTGTAGTAGATTGAGTGTTTAATGGACAACCTTAAATTGTAGAGTCAATTACACTGCTGGTGTCACAAGTTGGCATGAATGTTCACTTTAGTGCTACAAGTTGTGGGTTACATCAAAGTGATGAATTAACTTGGCTCGAGTGTGTATGTACGGTGGTTTTTCAGTTTCATACGAACCAAACGCTGACTAAACAAGCCAGCTTACGGCCAGCGTGGCATGAGCTTTTACAAATAAGCTCGGCTTGGCTGTACAGGATGGCATTTCTTTTTACAGCTATGACATGTTTGTCTCTATCGGGTAACATAGCAAAAATTCAAAATTTTCCTACGCCATACATAGATCTTCCTATGTAGAAACCAGCAACGAGAGAGGGGTGAGAGCATCTTCATACCTTTGAAGATCACTAAGAGGAAGCGTTGCTAGAACACGGTTGATGGAGTCGTACTCGTTGCGATTCAGATCGCGGTGTGATTCCGATCCAGTGCTGAACCACGGCACCTCCGCATTCAACACACGTGCAGCCCAGTGACGTCTCCCGCACCTTGATCTAGCAAGGAGGAGGGAGAGGTTGGGGAAGAGCTCCGGCAGCACGACGGCATGGTGGCGATGGAGCTACGAGGTCTCCCGGCAGGGCTTCGCCAAGCACCGTGGGTGAGGAGGGAGAAGAGAAGCAGGGCTGCGCCAAGAGAGAGAGAATTATGTGGTTCTAATGGCCAAAACCTCCACTATATATAGGGGGAAGGGGAGGGGGCGCACCCTTTTGGGTTCCCACCTCCAAAGGGTGCGACAGCCCTAGATGGGAGGGGCTGGCCGGCGGCCACGGGAGGAGAGGGGGTGGCGCACCCCTAGGTGGGCCTTAGGCCCACCAGCGCTAGGGTCCCCCCCCTTCCCTCTCTGGTGCACCTGGGCTGGGTGTGGGGCATGCACCAGCCCACCTAGGGGTTAGTTCCTTCTCACACTTGGCCCATGTAGCCTCCCGGGGCTGGTGGCCCCTCCCGGTGGGCCCCCAGAACCCTTCCGGTGGTCCCGGCACAATGTCGGTGGTGCCCAAAACATTCCCGACGTCCAAACCCATCCATACTATATATAAATCTTTACCTCCGGACCATTCCGGAGCTCCTCGTGACGTCCGGGATCTCATCCGGGACTCCGAACAACCTTCGGTAACCTCGTACAACAATTCCCTATAACCCTAGCGTCATCGAACCTTAAGTGTGTAGACCCTACGGGTTCGGGAGGCTTGCAGACTTGACCGAGACACCTCTCCGGCCAATAACCATAAATGGGATCTGGATACCCATGGTGGCTCCCACAGGTTCCACGATAATCTCATCGGATGACCATGATGTCAAGGATTCAATCAATCCCGTATACAATTCCCTTTGTCTATCAGTATAAAACTTGCCCGAGATTCGATCGTCGGTATCCCTATACCTTGTTCAATCTAGTTATCGGTAAGTCTCTTTACTCGTTCCGTAGCACATCATCCCGTGACTAACTCCTTAGTCACATTGATATCATTATGATGATGTTCTACCGAGTGGGCCCAGAGATACCTCTCCGTCACACGGAGTGACAAATCCCGATCTCGATTCGTACCAACCCAACAGATACTTTCGGAGATACCCGTAGTGCACCTTTATAGTCACCCAGTTACGTTGTGATGTTTGAAACACCCAAAGCACTCCTACGGTATCCGGGAGTTGAAAAATCACACGGTCGAAGGAAAAGATACTTTACATTAGAAAAAAAATAGCATACGAACAACACGATCTAGTGCTAAGCTTAGGATTGGGTCTTGTCCATCACATCATTCTCCCAATGATGTGATCCCATTATCAATGACATCCAATGTCCATGATCAGGAAACCATGATCATCTATTGATTAACAAGCTAGCCAACTAGAGGCTTGCTAGGGACACATTGTGATCTATTTATTCACACATGTATTACTGTTTCCTATTAATATAATTATAGCATGAACAATAGACAATTATCATGAACGAGGAAATATGATAATAACCATTTTATTATTGCCTCTAGGGCATATTTCCAACAGTCACCCACTTGCACTAGAGTCAATAATCTAGTTACATTGTGATGAATCGAACACCCATAGCATTGTGGTGTTGATCATGTTTTGCTTGTGGAAGAGGTTTAGTTAATGAGTCTGCAATATTCAGATCTGTGTGTACTTTGATCATGTTTTGCTTGTGGAAGAGGTTTAGTTAATGAGTCTGCAATATTCAGATCTGTGTGTACTTTACAAATATCTATGACTCCTCTTTGGACCTGGTCCTGGATGGAGTTGTAGCGGCGTTGGATGTGCTTGGTCTTCCTATGAAATCTTGGCTCCTTGGCTATGGCAATTGATCTAGTATTATCACAAAAGAGTGTCATCGGACCTGACGCGCTTGGAACCACTCCAAGGTCGGTGATGAACTCCTTCATCCAGATCCCTTCATGAGCTGCTTCCGAAGCAGCTATGTACTCCGCTTCACATGTAGATGCTGCCACAATGTCTTGCTTGCTGCTACACCAGCTCGCTGCCCCACCATTCAGAACATACATGTATCCGGTTTGTGACTTAGAGTCATCCGGATCTGTGTCAAAGCTAGCATCGGTGTAACCCTTTACGACGAGCTGTTCGTCACCTCCATAAAAGAGAAACATCTCCTTAGTCCTTTTCATGTACTTAAGGATATTCTTGACCACTGTCCATTGTTCCATACCAGGATCACTTTGGTACCTCCCTACCAAACTTATGGCAAGGTTTATATCAGGTTTGGTACACAGCATGGCACACATTAGAGATCCCACGACTGAAGCGTATGGGACAGTACTCATCTTCTCTCTATCTGTTGCAGTGGTCGGTGACTGAGTTTTACTCAATCTCATACCTTGCAAAACTGGCAAGAACCCCTTCTTCGAGTTTTCCATATTGAACTTCTTCAATATCTTTTCAAGGTATGTACTTTGTGAAAGACCTATGAGGCGTCTCGATCTATATCTATAGATCTTGATGCCTAATATGTATGCAGCTTCTCCAAGGTCCTTCATTGAAAAACTCTTATTCAAGTAGGCCTTTATACTCTGCAACAACTCTATATCATTCCCCATCAATAATATGTCATCCTCATATAGTATGAGAAAAGCTACAGAGCTCCCACTCACTTTCTTGTACAGACGGGCTTCTCCATAAACCTGTATGAACCCAAACGCTTTAATCACCTCATTAAAGCGAATGTTCCAACTCCGAGATGCTTGCACCGGCCCATAGATGGAGCGCTGGAGCTTGCATACCTTGTTAGCACTCTTAGGATCGAAAAAACCTTCTGGTTGCATCATATACAATTCTTCCTTAAGATACTCGTTAAGGAACGTTGTTTTGACGTCCATTTGCCAAATTTCATAATCATGAAAAGCGGCAATTCCTAACATGATTCGGACTGACTTTAGCTTCGCTAAGGGAGAGAAAGTCTCCTCATAGTCAACTCCTTGAATTTGTCGAAAACCCTTTGCGACAAGTCGAGCTTTATAAATGGTTACATTACCATTTGCGTCAGTCTTCTTCTTGAAGATCCCTTTATTTTCTATGGCTCGCCGATCATCGGGCAAGTCCACCAAAGTCCATACTTTGTTCTCATACATGGATCCTATCTCGAATTTCATGGCCTCAAGCCATTTGTTGGAATCCGGGCCCGCCATTGCTTATTCATAGTTCGAAGGTTCACCGTTGTCTAACAACATGATTTCCATCACAGGGTTCCCGTACCACTCTGGTGCGGAACGTACCCTTGTGGACCTTCGTGGTTGAGTAGCAACTTGATCCGAAGTTTCATGATCATCATTATTAACTTCCTCTTTAGTTGGCGTAGGCGCCACAAGAACATTTTCCCGCGCTGCGCTACTCTCCGGTTCGAGAGGAGGTACAATTACCTCATCAAGTTCTACTTTCCTCACACTTACTTCTTTCAAGAGAAACTCTTTCTCTAGAAAGGATCTGTTCTTAGCAACAAATACTTTACCTTCGGATCTAAGATAGAAGGTATGCCCAATAGTTTCCTTGGGGTATCCCATGAATACGCATTTCTCCGCTTTGGGATCGAGCTTTTCTGGTTGAAGTTTCTTCACATAAGCATTCCAGCCCCAAACTTTTAGAAACGACAGCTTAGGTTTCTTGCCAAACCATAATTCATACGGTGTCGTCTCAACGGATTTAGACGGTGCCCTATTTAAAGTGAATGTTGCAGTTTCCAATGCGTATCCCCAAAATGATAGCGGTAAGTTGGTAAGAGACATCATAGATCACACCATATCTAATAAAGTGCGATTACGACGTTCACAAACTCTGTTACGTTGCGGTGAGTCAGGCGACGTCAGTTGTGAAACAATTCCACATTTCCTTAGGTGTGTGCCAAACTCGTGACTCAAATATTCTCCTCCAAGATCAGATCGTAGACACTTTATTTTCTTGTCACGTTGATTCTCAACCTCACTCTAAAAGTCCTTGAACTTTTCAAGTGTTTCGGACTTGTGCTTCATCAAGTAGATACATCCATACCTACTCAAATCATTCGTGAGAGTGAGAACATAACGATAGCCACCGCGAGCTTCAACGTTCATTGGACCACATACATCAGTATGTATTATTTCCAATAAGTCGGTTGCTCTCTCCATTACTCCTGAGAATGGAGTCTTAGTCATCTTGCCCATGAGGCACGGTTCGCATGTGCCAAAAGATTCAAAGTCAAGAGACTCTAACAGTCCATCAGTATGGAGTTTCTTCATGCGCTTGACACCGATATGACCAAGGCGGCAGTGCCACAAGTATGTGAGACTATCATTATCAACCTTCCATCTTTTGGTATTCACACTATGAATATGTGTAACATCACGATCGAGATTCATCAAGAATAAACCATTCACCAGCGGAGCATGACCATAGAACATATCACTCATATAAATACAACAACCATTATTCTCTGACTTAAATGAGTAGCCGTCTCGCATTAAGCAAGACCCTGATACAATGTTCATGCTTAAAGCTGGTACTAAATAACAATTATTAAGGTTTAAAACTAATCCCAAAGGTAGATTTAGAGGTAGCATGCCGACGGCGATCACATCGACCTTGGAGCCATTCCCGACACGCATCGTCACCTCGTCCTTAGCCAGCCTCCGTTTATTCCGCAGTTCCTGCTTTAAGTTGCAAATGTGAGCAACAGCACCGGTATCAAATACCCAAGATCTACTATGAGCACTAGCAAGGTACACATCAATAACATGTATATCATATATACATTTGACGTTGTCGGCCTTCTTATCCGCTAGGTACTTGGGGCAGTTCCGCTTCCAGTGATTGTTTCCCTTGCAATAGAAGCACCCAGTCTTAGGCTTGGGTCCATTCTTTTTCTTCTTCCCAACAGCTGGCTTACCGGGCGCGGCAACAGATTTGTCGTCTTTATTGAAGTTCTTCTTACCCTTGCCCTTTTTGAAACTGGTGGTCTTATTGACCATTAACACTTGATGCTCTTTCTTGATTTCTACTTCTGCAGATTTCAGCATCGAGTACAACTCGGGAATGGTCTTCTCCATCCCTTGCATGTTGTAGTTCAACACAAAACCCTTGTAGCTTGGTCGGAGAGACTGGAGGATTCTGTCAATTACAGCGTCATCCGGAAGTTCGACTCAAAGCTAAGTCAGACGACCGTGCAACCCACACATTCTGAGTATATGCTCACTAACAGAACTGTTCTCCTCCATCTTACAGCTAAATAACTTGTCGGAGACTTCATATCTCTCGACCTGGGCATGAGCTTGAAAAACTAGTTTTAGCTCGTGGAACATCTCATGTGCTCCGTGTTGCTCAAAACGCCTTTGGAGCCCTATTTCTAAACTGTATAGCATGCCACACCTAACCAGAGAGTAGTCATCACTCCGCGTTTGCCAGACGTTCTAAACATCTTGGGCTGCCGCGGGAACAGGAGGGTCACCTAGCGGCGCATCAAGGACATAAGCCTTCTTGGATGCAATGAGGATGAGCTTCAAGTTGCGGACAGAGTCTGCATAGTTGCTACCATCATCTTTCAGCTTGTTTTTCTCTAGGAACGCGTTGAAATTGAGGTTGACACGTGCGTTGGCCATTGGATCTACAATATTTGTAAAGACAACTTTTAGACTAAGTTCATGATAATTAAGTTCATCTAATCAACTTATGTATGAACTCCCACTTAAATCGACATCCCTCTAGTCATCTAAGTGTCGCATGATCCATGTCGACTAACCCGTGTCCGATCATCACGTGAGACGGACTAGTCGTCAATGGTGAGCATCTCCATGCTGATCGCATTCAACCACACGACTCATGTTCGACCTTTCGATCTCTCGTATTCGAGGTCATGTCTATACATGCTAGGCTCGTCAAGTTAACAAAAGTGTTTCACGTGTGTAAATCTGGCTTACACCCGTTGTATGAGAATGTTAGAATCTATCACACCCGATCATCACGTGGTGCTTCGAGACAACGATCCTTCGCAACGGTGCACACTTAGGGGAATACATTCTTGAAATTTTATGAGGATCATCTTATTATGCTATCGTCATTCTAAGCAATAAGATGAAAAACATGATAAACATCACATGCAATCATATAGTGACATGATATGGCCATTATCATCTTTGCTCCTTCGATCTCCATCTTCGGGCATCACATGATCATCATCATCATCGGCGTGACACCATGATCTCCATCATCATGATCTCCATCATTGTGTCTCCGTGAAGTTGTCCCGCCAACTACTACTACTATTATAGCTAATCGTTAGCAATGAAGTAAAAGTAGTAAACACATGGCGTTGCATCTCATACAATAAATTAAGACAACCCCTATGGCTCCTGCCGGTTGTCATACTCATCGACATGCAAGTCGTGAATCCTATTACAAGAACATGATCATCTCATACATCACACAGGTAGCATCACATCCTTTGGCCATATCACATCACATGTCAAACCCTGCAAAAACAAGTTAGACGACCTCTAATTATTGTTGCAAGTTTTACGTGGCTGATTGGGGTTTCTAGCAAGAATGCCTTCTTACCTACGTGACAGCCACAATGTTGATATGCCAAAGCTATTTACCCTTCATAAGGACCCTTTTCATCAAATCCAATCCGACTAGAGTAGGAGAGACAGACACCCACTTGCCACCTTATGCACCATCTGCATGTCAGCCGATGGAACATGTCTCATGTAAGCGTACGAGTAAGGTCAGTCCGGGCCGCTTCATCCCACAATACCGCCGGAAAATAATAAGACTAGTAGTGGCAAGCAAATAACAAAATCAGCGCCCACAACCTTTGTGTTCTACTCGTTCAAAGAATCTACGCATAGAAAAACCTGGCTCGGATGCCACTATTGGGTAACGTAGCAAAATTTCAAAAAAATTCTATGCCATACATAGATCTTCCTATGTAGAAACCAGTGATAACCCACAATTGTAGGGGATCGCAACAGTTTTCGAGGGTAGAGTATTCAACCCAAATTTATTGATTCGACTCAAGGGGAAGCGAAAGAATATTCTCATGTATTAGCAGCTGAGTTGTCAATTCAACCACACCTGAAAGATTAGTATCTGCAAGCAAAGTATCAGTAGCAAAGTGGTATGATAGCAACGGTGCCAGAAAAAGGTCTATTGACGGCAGACTATTCCTAACTTGTTGTAGCAATGGCGCCAGAAAAGTCTTGCAACAGGTAACAACAAAGTAACAAGTAACAACAGTAGTGACACCGGTAGTGATAGCAGTATTGACAGCAGTAGCAAGTAACAGCAGTAGCGGCAAAGTAACATAGCAAGCACCAGTAGTAAAAGACTCATAGGCATTGGATCGGTGATGGATGATAATGCCAGATGTGATTCATCATGTAACAGCTATAACACGGAGAGATAAGTAACTAGCTCCCGTTCGTCAATCTAATATAGGCATGTATTCCGTATGTAGTCATACGTGCTTAGCGAAAAGAACTTGCATGACATCTATTGTCCATCCCTCCCGTGGTAACGGGGTCCTAATGGAAACTACGGGATATTAAGGTTCTCCTTTTAACAAAGAACCAGACCAACACATTAACACTTGGTGAATATATGAACTCCTCATACTATGGTCATCTCCGGGAGTGGTTCGGGCTATTGTCACTCCGGGGTTGCCGGGTCATAACACATAGTAGGTGACTACAACTTGCAAGATAGGATCTAAAACACACATATATTGGCGACAACATAATAGGTTTAGATCTGAAATCATGGCACTCGGGCCCTAGTGACAAGCATTAAGCATGGCAAAGTAGTAGCAACATCAATCTCAGAACATAGTGGATACTAGGGATCAATCCCCGTCAAACCTAACTCGATTACATGATAAATCTCATCCAACTCATCACCGTCCAGCAAGCCTACGATGAGATTACTCACGAACGGTGAAGAGCATCATGGAATTGGCGATGGAGGAAGGTTGATGATGACGATGGCGACGATTTCCCCTCTCCGGAGCCCAGAACGGACTCCATATCTGCCTTCCAGATCAAGAACAGGAGGTGGCGGCGCCTCCGTATCGTAAAACACGATGAATCCTCCTCTCTGTTTTTTTCTGGGCGAAACGGAATATATAGAGCTGAGATTGGAGGTGGTGGAGCCTCGTGGGCCCCACAAGCCTGGTTGGTGCGGCCTAGGGGGTGGTCGCGCCGCCTGGGCTTGTGGCCCACTGGCTCACCTCCTCTGGTGGATCTTTGCGCGGGTATATTTTTCATTAATTCCAGAAAAATTCTCCGTAAATTTTCAGGTCATTTCGAGAACTTTTATTTCTGCACAAAAATAACACCATGGCAATTCTGCTAAAAACAGCGTCAGTCCGGGTTAGTTCCATTCAAATCATGCAAATTAGAGTCCAAAACAAGGTCAAAAGAGTTCGGAAAAGTAGATACGATGGAGACGTATCAACTCCCCCAAGCTTAAAGCCTTGCTTGTCCTCAAGAAATTCAGTTGACAAACTGAAAGAGACAAAAGAAAAACTTTGACGAACTCTGTTTGATCTTGTTGTTGCAACTATGTCTAACTCATATCCAAAGTTTCAGCATGATCACAAGCAAACCACATAAGCAAATGACATCTAGGTCTCACGGTAAACTCATATCAACGGCATAATCAACTAACGAGCAAATAATAATAAGCCTCAAACGTCAACACTTCAATCAAAACAACATGAAGCAGTACGAATAGATGGTATCTCGCTAGCTCTTTCTGAGACCGCGAAACATAAATGCAGAGCACCTTCAAAGACGAACGGCTGACTAAACATTGTAATTCAAGGCAATGAAGATCCAGTCACAGTCATACTCAACACAGTTAAAAGCAAAGCATAAAAACGACAGAGGTGCTCTCTAATTGGTGCTTTTGTAAGAGGAGGATGACTCAACAGGAACATAAATAGACAGGCCCTTTGCAGAGGGAAGCATTGATTTGCAGAGGTGCCGGAGCTCAAGCTTTGAAAACAGAGATAATAATTTTGGGTGGCATGCTTTCATTGTCAACGCAATGACTAAGAGTTCTCAACATCTTCCATGCTACACATGCTATAGGAGGTTCCCAAACAGAAAAGTAAAGTTTTGACTCCCCCACAACCAATCAATCACATTCCACGGCTAGCCAAATCCTCGGGTACCGTCCATACCAACATCAATCCAACGGGAGTTTTGTTTGCAATTATCTTTTCGATTTGAGCATGGAACTAGGAATTCCAATTACCGGCCCCTTTCTCGTGAATGATAGTGAATAAACACATATCGAGGATAACACACCTATCATGGAAGATACCAATAGCCCCCTGCCACCACATGAGCGGTTCGGGCATGCAAACCAGATTATTTCTTGAAGGTTTAGAGAGTGGCACATGCAAATTTACTTGGAACGGCAGGTAGATACCGCACATAGGTAGGTATGGTGGACTCATATGGCACAACTTTGGGTTTATGGAAGTGGATGCACAAGCAGTATTCCCGCTTAGTACAAGTGAAGGCTAGCAAAAGACTGGGAAGCGACCAACTAGAGAGCGACAACAGTCGTCAAAATGCATTGAGATTAACTAACATTGAGTGCAAGCATGAGTAGGACATAAATCACCATGAACATGAATATCATAGAGGCTATGTTGATTTTGTTTCAACTACATGCGTAAACATGCTCCAAGTCAAACCACTTGAATCATACAAAGGAGGATACCATCCTATCATACTATAACATAGTCATCTCAACATTCATGTGGGCATCCAAGACAAACCATTATAAGCTCCTAGCTAAGTAAGCATGCCATCAGCAACTATGATCTCTAAGTTGTCATTGCAAACATGTTTCTCTCACAACAAAGCTGAATCAGGCATGATGAGCTAGTCATATTTACAAAAACAAAATAGATCGAGTTCATACCAGCTTTTCCAGGCTCAGTCACTTCATCATATATCGTCATTATTGCCTTTCACTTGCACGGCCGAATGATATGAACAATAATAAGAGTGCTCGTGCATTGGACTAAAGATGGAATCTGCAGGCAAACACAAAGGAGAAGACAAAGTAATATGGCTCTTTGAAAACTAAACAGGTATGCATGCAAGAGCCACTAAACATTGTAACCATTATCTTCTACCTTGACCCAAAGAAAAAGAAAACTATTTACACGGGAAAGCTCCCAACAAGCAAAAGAAGAAAAAGAAAATCTTTTTGGTTTTTCTCAAACTAGACAGACACATGAAAAGAAAATGAGAAAAAGAAAATAAACTAGCATGGATGATACAGTGGCAAAGTGTAAACACCGGCTAACAAAGTGAAAGCATAAGCAAGAATGTAGAGTCGGTGAGAAACACGTACTCCCCCAAGCTTAGGCTTTTGTCCTAAGTTGGTCTACTCCCAAGGAGGGAAATAACCAGCTCTGGGGTACTCCGGAGTGGACTGAGGATGCCACTGCTGTGTGAGCTCTTCTGGCTCCCACTGATAAACTGGCGTCTGGTACTCGACTGGTGGCTCGGGCATGGGCACCTGTGGTTGGGCTAAGCCCCAATATGCATAGATGTCTGAGGGCATAATAATGTACCTGCCTGCATGAAGATTGAACAAAGAAGGAGGAGGCAAAGTAATAGTCTCACGAGTACCCTGACTAAATACCAGGTTATAAATCATCCTTCTATTTATATCTCTATCAAGAAAGTCATGGCGAACCATGCTATCATAATCTAGATATCTCTCGGGAAGAAGAATCTCTTCTTCCTCATCCAGTCTAATAGGTATCTCAAAGTGTCTAGCAAGACGAGTAGCATAGATACCTCCATAGACAATGCCCTTAAAACGGTTCATGTTCAACCGTTGAGCTACTATAGCGCCCAAGCTATAAGTTTTATCATTATAAAGGGCTTCGCGCAAGACCGCAAGATCCGGGTTACTAAGTGACCCAGCTTTCCCACGGCCAATCAAACATTTTTCCCACAAATAATGAGAAGTACCTAAGCACGGGAAAATGTATGCTAGCAGCTCTAGCGCAAGACACTCCTCTCTCCTCTCCTATAGCAATTGTATCGATGAAAGCTTCCAAGTCCTGTGGACGAGGTTCATGAATATCCCCAACGTAAGGTAATTTGCAAACATTGCAAAAATCCTGGAGTGACATGCGCTTGGGGATATCATAAAGTTTGAACTCAACCATAGGAGGATTCTTCCTCGAATAGAAGTTAAAGCTTTGTACGAAGAAAATAGTGAGCAGGAGGTATTACGGACACTTATCTTCGACGAAGGCGGTAAGGCCTGCGTTCTCGACCAAGTGATAAAAGTCCTCATAAATTCCAGTGGCGCGTAAGAACACGTCGCTTGGCCACTCGCACGCTCGAACTTTTGTGACTCGAGGGACCACATACTTGGGCTTCTTCTCACTCCCGTCATCCTTGGGGTCACGGCTTGAAGAGCCTCTTAAGAACCTCCTCATCTTTTCCTTTTTCTATCTCTGAAAATTTCTGAAATTTTTAGTGATTCTAAGGAAAAGTGAATAAGGCCCAACGAAACTCGTAGCAACTACTCCAACTAGTGCCAAGAGACCATATTACGCATCAAAACTACTTGGGACCAGCTAAAATTAGCATGCAAAGCTCAAGAACATGGTCACCAAGGCAGCAAAAATACGCGATGTATAAGGCACTAGAGCAAAAACTAATTGGACCAATGGAGGAGTCACTTATCAAGGAGTAATTTCCCCAAAACAGTTCGGAGAATGGTGTTTGAGCAAAGAGATCGAAAGTCCCAGCAAAAGGAGCAAGAACACGGGTTTGAGCTGCGAAACGATTTTTTCTGGAGGTAGGAGAACCAGATGAGAGCAAGAATGAGTGGAGGGGGTGCCTATGGGCCCCACAAGCCTGGGTGGCGTGACCAGGGGGTGCCCACGCCATCAGGGCTTGTGGCCCACTGGTACAATCCCAGACAAGCTCTTTGTCTCAGAATTTTTCAAAAAAACCAGAAAAAATCATACTTGATTTTCAGGACGTTCGGAGAACTTTTATTTTCGGGGTACTTTTCTACCATACGCTAAAACAGAAAACAGGGAAAACTAAACTAAATATATCATTTTTCTTCTAAGCAACCTAAAGTGAAAGCTTGGAACAGAGGTTTGTGACTCCTCGATTCATCCATCTCATGGTCATTGAAAGAAATCCGTCAATTAGGTTGATCAAGTCTCCTCGACAAACCTTTTCGAATCGCAAAAGAAGATGGATAATTTTCAAACAGTCACTAGGTCACCTCAATGGGGATGTGTATTTCCCCAACAAGCAAATCATACTTCATCTTCACACGAGGAATAGGGCATTCAAAGCTCCCAATAAGAATCGATGAAGTTTTTTCGATAACATTGATGCAATGTACTCGATATTGTTTCTTAAGAAAGTGCATCGTATGCTCATTATCGTTGACATGGAAAGTGACAATGCCTTTGTTTCAATCTATAACAGCCCCTTCAGTGTTTAAAAAGGGTCTTCCTAGGATGACAGCCATGGCATCATCCTCGGGAATATCCAAGATAACAAAGTCTGTTAAGATAGTGACATTAGCAACCACAACAGGCACATCCTCACAAATGCCGATAGGGGAAGCAGTTGATTTGTCGGCCATTTGCAGAGAGATTTCAGTGGGTGTCAACTTATCCAGTTCAAGTCTACGATAAAGAGAGAGAGGCATAACACTAACACCAGCTCCAAGGTTGCATAACGCAATTCTAACGTAGTTGCCTTTAATGGAGCAAAGTATAGTGGGCACACCGGGATCACCTAGTTTCTTGGGAGTTCCACCCTTGAAGGTATAATTAGCGAGCATGGTGGAAATATCAACCTCGGGTATCCTCCTCTTATTAGTCACAATATCTTTCATGTACGTAGCATACGGAGACATTTTGAGCATATCTGTCAAACGCATTTGCAGAAAGACAGGTCTGATCATTTCAACAAAGCGCTCAGAATCCTCATCATCCTTTTTCATGGATGGTTTGGGAGGAAAGGGCATAGGTTTCTGAACCCATGGCTCCCTTTCTTTACCATGTTTCCTAGTAGTGAAGTCATTCTTATCGTATCTCTTATTCTTAGGCTATGGGTTATCAAGATCAACAGGTTCAAGGTCCACATCCTTATCATTGCTAGGTTGAGCATCTTCGTGAACATCACTATTGATATTATCATTAGGCTCATGTTCATCACCAGATTGTGTTTCAGCATCAGATACAGAGACATCGTTTGGACTCTCAGGTGTAGCAGCAACAGGGTTGCTAGCGTGCAAGTTCCTATCATCTTTCTTATTCTTTCTAGGATGACTAGGTGCATCAGTGCTAACTCCTTGAGAATCTTGTTCAATTCTCTTCGGATGACCCTCAGGATACAAGGGTTCCTGGGTCATTCTACCGCCTCTAGTGACGACTCTGACAGAATTGTCATTCAACTCATTGAGCAAGTCATTTTGAGCTTTAAGTACTTGTTCTACCTGAGTAGTAACCATAGAGGCATGTTTACTCAGAAGCTTAAGATCGTTGACGTTTCTGTCCACACAAGCACTTAAATGACTAAGCATACGAGCATTCTGTTCCAATTGTCTGCTAACATAATCATTGAAGCTCTGTTGTTTGGCAACAAAGTTATCAAATTCATCCATGCATAAGCTAGCAGGTTTAACAAAAGGAATATCACTCTCATCAAACCTACGCAGAGAATTTACTTCTACTACCTGTATCGGGTTATCAAGACCATGGATCTCTTCGATAGGTGGTAGATTTTTACATCTTCAGATTTAATGCCTTTTTCTCGCATAGATTTCTTAGCTTCTTGCATATCTTCGGGACTGAGGAATAGAATACCTATTTTCTTTGGAGTTGGCTTAGGAGGTGGTTCGGGAATAGTCCAAGCATTCTCATTGCACAAGATGTTATTCAGTAGAATCTCAGCTTGTTCTACGGTTCGTTCCCTAAAAACACAACTAGCATAACTATCTAGGTGGTCTTTGGAAGCATCATTAAGTCCATTATAGAAGATATCAAGTATTTCGTTCTTCTCAAGAGGGTGATCAGGCAAAGAATTTAGTAGCTGGATGAGCCTCCCCAAGCTTGTGGGAGACTCTCTTCTTCAGCTTAAGCAAAGTTGTATATTTCCTGCAAGGTAGATTGCTTCTTATGGGCAGAGAAATATTTTTCAGAGAAGTAGTAGACCATATCCTGGGGGCTACGCACACAACTAGGAGAAAGAGAAGTGAACCAGGTCTTAGCATCATCCTTTAGAGAGAAAGGAAACAGCTTGAGGATAGAGTAGTGGCGGATCTTTTCCTCGCTAGTGAATAGGGTGGCTATATCGTGCAGTTTGGTAAGATGGGCTACAACTGTTTCAGACTCATAACCGTGAAAAGGATCAGATTCAACTAGAGTGACTAACTCAGGGTCGACAGAGAATTCATAATCCTTATCGGTCACAAAGATAGGCGAAGTAGCAAACTTCGGGTCGTATTTCATCCTAGCATTCAGATATTTTTCTTTCCACTTGCGCAGTAATTTCTCAACATCATAGCTATCCTTACACGCAAGAAAATCCTCAGCTATCTCTCCGTCCATAACATAATGCTCAGGCATATCAGGCAATTCAGGCATAGGAGAGCTAGTTCTAGCAGGCAAAATAGCAGGTTCTACTTCAATAGTATCAACAGTTTTAGAAGTATCATCACATCTAGGAGCAACTCTAGCAATTTGTGCATCAAGGAATGCACCTGGTGGCAAAGCAGTATCAAGCATAGCATCATCAGGCATAGTATCAAGCATAGCATCATCAGGCATAGTATCAAGAATAGCACTATCATAAGCATCATGGGCAGCAGAAGTTGCATCATCAAGCACAGGCGACATATCAAGATTTCTAGCAGGAGGTGATGTCGCAAACTTACTCATAACTGAAGGTGAATCAAGTGCAGAGCTAGATGGCAGTTCCTTACCTGTCCTCGTAGTGGAGGGCAAGACTTTAGTTCTTGGATCTATCGGATTCCTCATAGTGATCAGCAGACGTAAATCCCAAATGACTCAGAGAATATAGTTGTGCCTCCCCGACAACAGCGCCAGAAAATGGTCTTCATAACCCACAAGTGTAGGGGATCGCAACAGTTTTCGAGGGTAGAGTATTCAACCAAAATTTATTGATACGACTCAAGGGGAAGCGAAAGAATATTCTCAAGTATTAGCAGCTGAGTTGTCAATTCAACCACACCTGAAAGATTAGTATCTGCAAGCAAAGTATCAGTAGCAAAGTGGTATGATAGCAACGGTGCCAGAAAAAGGTCTGTTGACGGCAGACTATTCCTAACTTGTTGTATCAATGGCGCTAGAAAAGTCTTGCAACAGGTAACAGCAAAGTAGAAAGTAACAACAGTAGTGAGAGCAGTAGCAAGTAACAGCAGTAGTGACAGCAGTAGCAAGTAACAGCAGTAACGGCGAAGTAACGTAGCAAGGACCAGTAGTAAAAGACTCGTAGGCATTGGATCGGTGATGGATTATTATGCCAGATGTGATTCGTCATGTAACAGCTATAACACGGAGAGATAAGTAACTAGCTCCCGTTCGTCAATCTAATGTAGGCATGTATTCTGTATGTAATCATACGTGCTTAGGGAAAAGAACTTGCATGACATCTATTGTCCATCCCTCCCGTGGCAGCGGGGTCCTAATGGAAACTACGGGATATTAAGGTTCTCCTTTTAATAAAAAACCAAACCAATGCATTAACACTTGGTGAATACATGAACTCCTCATACTATGGTCATCTCCGGGAGTGGTTCCGGCTATTGTCACTCCGGGGTTGCTGGGTCATAACACATAGTAGGTGACTACAACTTGCAAGATAGGATCTAAAACACACATATATTGGCGACAACATAATAGGTTCAGATCTGAATTCATGGCACTCGGTCCCTAGTGACAAGAATTAAGCATGGCAAAGTAGTAGCAACGTCAATCTCAGAACATAATGGATACTAGGGATCAATCCCCGTCAAAACTAACTCAATTACATGATAGATCTCATCCAACTCATCACCGTCCAGCAAGCCTACGAGAAGATTACTCATGAACTGTGAAGAGCATAATGGAATTGGCGATGGAGGAAGGTTGATGATGACAATGACGACGATTTCCCCTCTCCGGAGCCCAAAACGGACTCCAGATCTGCCCTCCACATGAAGAGCACGAGGTGGCGGCGCCTCCTTATCATAAAACGCAATGAATTCTTCTCTCTGATTTTTTTTCCGGGCGAAACGGAATATATAGAGCTGAGATTGGAGGCGGTGGAGCCTCGTGGGCCCCACAAGCCTGGTTGGTGCGGCCTAGGGGGTGGCCGCGCCGCCTGGGCTTGTGGCCCACTGGCTCACCTCCTCCGGTGGATCTTTGCGCATGTATTTTTCACTAATTCCAGAAAAATTCTCCGTAAATTTCAGGTCATTCCGAGAACTTTTATTTCTGCACAAAAACAACTCCATGGCAATTCTGCTAAAAACAGCGTCAGTCCGGGTTAGTTCCATTCAAATCATGCAAATTAGAGTCCAAAACAAGGGCAAAAGAGTTCCTAAAAGTAGATATGACGGAGACGTATCAACCAGCAACGAGAGAGGGGTGAGAGCATCTTCATACCTTTGAAGATCGCTAAGCGGAAGCGTTGCTAGAACGCGGTTGATGGAGTCGTACTCGTTGCGATTCCGATCGCGGTGTGATTCCGATCTAGTGCCGAACCACGGCACCTCCGTGTTCAACACACGTGCAGCCTGGTGACGTCTCCTGCACCTTGATCCAGCAAGGAGGATGGAGAGGTTGGGGAAGAGCTCTGGCAGCATGACGGCGTGGTGGCGATGGTGCTACGAGGTCTCCCAACACGGCTTCGCCACGCACCGTGGGAGAGGAGAAGCAGGGCTGCGCCGAGAGAGAGAGAATTGCGTGTCTCCAATGGCCAAAACCTCCACTATATATACGGGGAAGGGGAGGGGGCGCACCCTTTAGGGTTCCCACCCCCAAAGGGTGCGGCAGCCCTAGATGGGAAGGGCTGGCCGGCAGCCACGGGAGGAGAGGGGTGGCGCACACCTAGGTGGGCCTTAGGCCCACCAGCGCTAGGGTCCCCCCCTTCCCTCTCTGGTGCGCCTGGGCTGGGTGTGGGGGCGCAGCAGCCCACCTAGGGGCTGGTTCCCTCTCACGCTTGGCCCATGTAGCCTCCCGGGGCTAGTGGCCCCTCCCGGTGGGCCCCGGGAACCCTTCCGGTGGTCCCGACACATTGTCGGTAGTGTCCAAAACATTTCCGACGTCCAAACCCATCCATCCTATATATCATTCTTTACCTCCGGACCATTTAGGAGCTCCTCGTGACGTCCGGGATCTCATTCGGGACTCCGAAAAACCTTCGGTGACCTCGTACAACAATTCCCTATAACCCTACGTCATCGAACCTTAAGTGTGTAGACCCTATGGGTTCGGGAGGCATGCAGACATGACCGAGACACCTCTCCGGCCAATAACCATTAGCAGGGTCTGGATACCCATGTTGGCTGCCACATGTTCCACGATGATCTCATTGGATGAACCACGATGTCAAGGATTCAATCAATCCCGTATACAATTCCCTTTGTCTATCGGTATAGAACTTGCCCGAGATTCGATCGTCGGTATCCGTATACCTTGTTCAATCTCGTTACCGGCACATTTCTTTACTCGTTCCATCGCACATCATGCCGTGACTAACTCCTTAGTCACATTGAGCTGATTATGATGATGTTCTACCGAGTGAGCCCAGAGATACCTCTCCGTCACACGGAGTGACAAATCCCGATCTCGATTCATACCAACCCAACAGATACTTTGAGAGATACCCGTAGTGCACCTTTATAGTCACCCACTTATGTTGTGACGTTTGGTACACCCAAAGCATTCCTACGGTATCCGGGAGTTGCACAATCTCACGTCGAAGGAAAAGATACTTGACATTAGAAAAACTTTAGCATACAAACAACACGATCTAGTGCTAAGCTTAGGATTGGGTCTTGTCCATCACATCATTCTCCCAATGATGTGATCCCGTTATCAATGACATCCAATGTCCATGATCAGGAAACCATGATCATCTATTGATTAACGAGCTAACCAACTAGAGGCTTGCTAGGGACACATTGTGATCTATTTATTTACACATGTATTACTGTTTCGTGTTAATACAATTATAGCATGAACAATAGACGATTATCATGAACGAGGAAATATGATAATAACCATTTTATTATTGCCTCTAGGGAATATTTTCAACAGTCTCGCCTCGATCTCTCGTCTTATTTCCCTTTCTCTCGATCGTGTGGAGACGGCGGCGGCGACGATTGATGTCTAATACGCAACCTTCTCCTTGTCGACGTTGTTGGGCCTCCAAGTGCAGAGGTTTGTAGGACAGTAGCAATTTTCCCTCAAGTGGGTGACCTAAGGTTTATCAATCCGCGGGAGGAGATGGTCTCTCTCAAGCAACCCTGTAACCAAATAACAAAGAGTCTCTTGTGTCCCCAACACACCCAATACAATGGTAAGTTGTATAGGTGCACTAGTTCAGCGAAGAGATGGTGATACAAGTGCAATAAGGATGGTAGATATAGGTTTTTGTAATCTGAAATTACAAAAACAGCAAGGTAACAGAAGGTAAAAGTGAGCACGAACGGTATTGCAATGCGTGGAAACAAGGCCTAGGGCTCATACTTTCACTAGTGAAGTTCTCTCAACAATGATAACATAATTGGATCATATAACTAGCCCTCAACATGCAACAAAGAGTAACTCCAAAGTCACTAATAGCGAAGAACAAATGAAGAGATTATTGTCGGGTACGAAACCACCACAAAGTTATTCTTTCTGATCGATCTATTCAAGAGTCCGTAGTAAAATAGCACGAAGCTATTCTTTCCGTTCAATCTTTCATAGAGTTCGTACTAGAATAACACCTTAAGATACTTATCAACCAAGACCCTAATGTCACCTAGATACTCCATTGTCACCTCAAGTATCTGTTGGTATGATTATACGATATGCATCACACAATCTCAGAATTATCTATTCAACCAACACATAGAACTTCAAAGAGTGCCCCAAAGTTTCTACCAGAGAGTCAAAACGTGTGCCAACCCCTGTGCATAGGTTCCCAATGTCACGAACCCGCAAGTTGATCACCAAAACATACATCAAGTACTCACATGAACCCACGTGTGCCAACCCATATGCATAGGTTCCCAATGTCACGAACCCGCAAGTTGATCACAGCAGATGGACATGTGCAAGACATAGATCAAGTGTTCTCAAAGACTCAATCCGATAAGATAACTCCAAAGGGGAAACTCAATTCATTACAAGAAGGGAGAGGGGGAAGAACGTCATAAGATCCAACTATAGTAGCAAAGCCCGCGGTACATCGAGATCAAGACATCTCAAGAACACGAGAGAGAGATCAAACACATAGCTACTGGTACATACCCTCAGCCCCGAGGGAGAACTACTCCCTCCTCGTCATGGAGATTGCCGGGATGATGAAGATGGCCAACGAAGATGGATTCCCCCTCCGGCAGGGTGCCGGAACAGGCTCCAGATTGGTTTTTGGTGGCCACAGAGGTTTGCGGCGCGGAACTCCCGATCTAGGTTTCTTTCTGGAGGTTTCTGGATTTATAGGACCTGATGGCGGTGGAGTTGCGTCAAGTGGGCCCCTAAGGAGCCCACAAGCTTTGTAGGTGCGGCCTGGGGGGGTGGTCGCGCCTACAGGTCTTGTGGCTTCCTAGGGACCCCTCTCGGGTATCTTTTTCTTCCGGTATTTTTGATATTTTCCATATAAAATCATCGCGAAAGAATTATTCCGTTTGGACTCCGCCTCAAAAAGGGTCAAAAACACGGAAAGAACATGAACTCGCACTTGGCACTGAATTAATAGGTTAGTCCCAAAAAAATATATAAAAGGCATATAAAACATCCAAAGTTTGACAAGATAACAACATGAAACCATCAAAAATTATAGATACGTTGGAGACGTATCAAGCATCCCCATGCTTAACTCATGCTCGTCCTCGAGTAGGGAAGTGATAAAAAATGAATTTTTGATGCTTTCATGCTACTTAGCATAGATGTCCTTTGTAACTCCTCTTACGTGACATGAATGTTCAGATCCGTTAGATTCAAAACAATAGTTTTCTATTGACGTGCAGACAATAATACTTCAAGCAAGCTAGCAAGGTAATCATGAACTTTCAAAATAACAAGGCCAAAAGAAAGTTATCCCTACAAAATCATATAGTCTGGCTATGCTCTATCATCCTTGCACAACGAATTTAAATCATGCACAACCTCGTTATTGGCTAAGTAATTGTTTTCACACCTTTACTTTCTCAAACTTTTTCAACTCTCATGCAATACATGAGCGTGAGCCATGGTTATAGCACTATAGGTGGAATGGAGTGGTGGAGGTTGTGAGACGAAAAAGGAGAAGATGGTCACATTGACTAGCATATCAATGAGCTATGGAGATGCTTATCAATAGAGATCAATGTGAATGAGTAGGGATTGCCATGCAAGAGATGCACTAGAGCTATGAGTAAGTGAAAGCTCTTACGGAAAACTAGTGGGTCTGCATCCAACTTGCTTGCTCACGAAGACCTAGGGCAATTTTGAGGAAGACCATCATAGGAATATACAAGCCAAGTTATATAATGAAGATTTCCCACTAGCTATATGGTGGTGAAAAAACGGGAGACTCTCAATCATGAAGATCATGGTGCTTAATATGAAGCACAAGTGTGGAAAGGAGATAGTAGCATTGTCCCTTCTCTCTTTTTCTCTCATTTTTTTTGGTGGGCTCTTTGGCCTCTTTTTTATTTATTTATTTTGATGGGCATCTTTGGCCTATTTGTTTCCTCACATGGGACAATGCTCCATCAATGATGATCATCACACTTAAAACTCAAAACTTAGAGCAATGATGACTCCATATGAAATGCCTTCGGTAGTGTACCGTGACAATGATCTAGCATGGCATAGACATCAATGGAAACATCATGCTAGATATCTTATGATCATGCAATGGAAATGTAGAAGTGGTGGCACATGTCATGGTGGTAGTTGCATGGCAATATATCTCGGAATGGCTTTGAAAATGCCATAGTAGGTAGGTATGGTGGCTGTTTTGAGGGAGGCTATATGGTAGGTTTATGCACCGACGAAAGTTGCACGGTACTAAATGAGATAGTGATGGTGGAAGGTGAAAGTGCATCTAAACCATGGACTCAACATTAGTCAAGAAGAACTCATATACTTGTTGCAAAAGTTTTATTAGTAATCAAAACAAAGCATTCAACGCATACTCCTAGGGGAAGGGTTGGTAGGTATAAACCATCGCGCGATCCCGACCGCTACACAAAGGATGACAATCAATAAACTAATCATGCTCAAACTTCATCACATAGCGGTTCACCATACGTGCATGCTACGGGAATCACTAACTTCAACACAAGTATCTCTAGATTCACAACACCATACTAACATAACTTAAATATTACCACAACCACATCTCAAAACTAATTGAGAGGAATCAAGCTTCTCTTTCTACTCAATGCACATGAAGATGGAAGTTTTCGTATCCCTTTGGATAACTACCACTTTTGGGACTACTTTCATAGCATAAGCCAACTACCAATCCACGCACCGCTGTGCTCGAAAAGATATAAGTGAAGCACATAGAGCAAAATCAACTAGCTCTGAAGATATAAGTGAAACACATGTGAGCTGAATTGCCTAACTCAAAGGATATAAGTGAAGCTCGACAAAATCACGGTGAGTGCATGTCTCTCTCTCTAGGTGTGCGGCAAGGAATATTGTGACACAACAAAAGGAAAAGACTCCTACGATACAAGACGCTCCAAGCAAAACACATATCATATGGTGAATAAAAATATAGCTCCAAGTAATGTTACCGATGGATTGAAAACGAAAGAGGGGATGCCTTCCCGGGGTATCCCCAAGCTTAGGCTTTTTGGTATCCTTGAATATGGCTTGGGATGCCTTGGGCATCCCCAAGCTTAGGCTCTTTCCGCTCCTTATTCCATAGTCCATCGAAACTCTACCCAAAACTTGAAGACTTCACAACACAAAACTTAACGGAACTTCGTGAGATGGGTTAGTATGATAATGAGAAAATCAATCAATTGGGTACTGTCAGAACAAGACTCATAATTACTTTCAAACAATGCCTACTGTATCTTATCATTTCCACAATTTATATTACTCAAAATAATCTATGGAAACACAAAAACAAGCAAACTATGCATTGAAAACAGAATCTGCCAAAAAAAAGAACAGTCTGTAATGATCTGAATGATCACCATACTTCTGCACATCCAAAAGTTCTGCCAAATTACGACAGTAAGGTAAATTTGCATAAAAATCAGCAGAAAAAAGAATCAACTCAAAATCCCTTTCTGGATAGAAATGAAAAATAATTTCGTGAGCAGAAAGTTTCTGTCTTTTTCCAGCATGATGAAACAACTATCACCCAAGCTATCATAAAGGCTTTACTTGGCACAAACGCTAAAAGAAACACAAAAAACACAATCACAACAGAATTATGATGGTGTGGAAAAAGCAAAACAGAAAGCAAAAAGCAAAAATAAAGTCATTGGGTTGCCTCCCAACAAGCGCTATTGTTTAACGCCCTTAGCTACGCATGATGATTTCAATGATGCTCACATAAAAGATGAGGATTGAAGCACAACGAGAGCATCATGGAGCATATGGCTAGCACATTTAAGTCTAACCCACTTCCTATGCATAGGGATTTTTGTTGGGGAACGTCGCATGGGAAACAAAAAATTTCCTACGCGCACGAAGACCTATCATGGTGATGTCCATCTACGAGAGGGGATGTGTGATCTACGTACCCTTGTAGACCGTACAGCAGAAGCGTTAGTGAACGCGGTTGATGTAGTGGAACGTCCTCACGTCCCTCAATCTGCCCCGCGAACTATCCCGCGATCAGTCCCACGATCTAGTGCCGAACGGACGGCACCTCCGCGTTCAGCACACGTACAGCTCGACGATGATCTCGGCCTTCTTGATCCAGCAAGAGAGACGGAGAGGTAGAAGAGTTCTCCGGCAGCGTGACGGCGCTCCCGAGGTTGGTGATGATCTCGTCTCAGCAGGGCTCCGCCCGATCTCCGCAGAAACGCGATCTAGAGGTAAAACCGTGGAGATATGTGGTCGGGCTGCCGTGGCAAAAGTTGTCTCAAATCAGCCCTAAAACCCCACTATATATAGGAGGAGGAGGAGGGAGACTTGCCTTGGGGTCCAAGGACTCCCAAGGGGGTCGGTCGAGCCAAGGGGGAAGGTCTCCCCCTCCCAAACCGAAATCTACTTGGTTTGGAAGGTGGAGTCCTTCTTCCCTTTCCCACCTCCTTCTTTTTTTTCCTTTTCTCTTTTATTTTTCTTCCAATGCGCATAGGGCTCTTTTGGGCTGTTCCACCAGCCCACTAAGGGCTGGTGCGCCACCCCCAAGGCCTATGGTCTTCCCCGGGGTGGGTTGCCCCCCCCCCCCCCGGTGAACTCCCGGAACCCATTCGTCATTCCCGGTACATTCCCGGTAACTCCGAAAACCTTCCGGTAATCAAATGAGGTCATCCTATATATCAATCTTCATTTCCGGACCATTTCGGAAACCCTCGTGACGTCTGTGATCTCATCCGGGACTCCGAACAACATTCGGTAACCAACCATATAACTCAAATACGCATAAAGCAACGTCGAACCTTAAGTGTGCAGACCCTGCGGGTTCGAGAACTATGTAGACATGACCCAAGAGACTCCTCGGTCAATATCCAATAGCGGGACCTGGATGCCCATATTGGATCCTACATATTCTACGAAGATCTTATCGTTTGAACGTCAGTGCCAAGGATTCATATAATCCCGTATGTCATTCCCTTTGTCCTTCGGTATGTTACTTGCCCGAGATTCGATCGTCAGTATCCGCATACCTATTTCAATCTCGTTTACCGGCAAGTCTCTTTACTCGTTCTGTAATACAAGATCCCGTAACTTACACTAAGTCACATTGCTTGCAAGGCTTGTGTGTGATGTTGTATTACCGAGTGGGCCCCGAGATACCTCTCCGTCACACGGAGTGACAAATCCCAGTCTCGATCCATACTAACTCAATGAACACCTTTGGAGATACCTGTACAGCATCTTTATAGTCACCCAGTTACGTTGCGACGTTTGATACACACAAAGCATTCCTCCTGTGTCCGTGAGTTATATGATCTCATGGTCATAGGAACAAATACTTGACACGCAGAAAACAGTAGCAACAAAATGACACGATCAACATGCTACGTCTATTAGTTTGGGTCTAGTCCATCACATGATTCTCCTAATGATGTGATCCCGTTATCAAGTGACAACACTTGCCTATGGCCAGGAAACCTTGACCATCTTTGATCAACGAGCTAGTCAACTAGAGGCTTACTAGGGACAGTGTTTTGTCTATGTATCCACACAAGTATTGTGTTTCCAATCAATACAATTATAGCATGGATAATAAACGATTATCATGAACTAAGAAATATAATAATAACTAATTTATTATTGCCTCTAGGGCATATTTACAACAGTCTCCCACTTGCACTAGAGTCAATAATCTAGTTCACATCACCATGTGATTCCAACGAATCCAACACCCATATAGTTATGGGGTCTGATCACGTCTTGCTCGTGAGAGAGGTTTTAGTCAACGGTTCTGAAACTTTCAGATCCGTGCGTTCTTTACAAATCTTTATGTCATCTTATAGATGTTGCTACTACGTGCTATTCGGAAATGCTCCAAATATCTACTCTACTATACGAATCCGTTTCACTACTCATAGTTACTCGGATTAGTGTCAAAGCTTGCATCGACGTAACCCTTTACGACGAACTCTTTAACCACCTCCATAATTGAGAAAAAATCCTTAGTCCATTAGTTACTAAGGATAAATTTTGACCGCTGCTAGTGATTCAATCATGGATCACTCTCTGTACCTCTCAACATACTTTGAGTCAAGGCACACATCAGGTGCGGTACACAGCATGGCATACTTTAGATTCTATGGCTAAGGCATAGAAGACGACCTTCGTCTATTCTCTTTATTCTTCCGGGGTCGGGTTTTGAGTCTTACTCAAATTCACACCTCACAACGCAACCAAGAACTCCTTCTTTGCTGATCTATTTTGAACTCCTTCAAAAACTTGTCAAGGCATGCATCTTGTTGAAACTTCCATTAAGCGCTTTCGATCTATCTCCATAGATCTTTGATGCTCAACGTTCAAGTAGCTCAATCCAGGTATTCCTTTGAAAACTCCTTTCAAACAACCTTGTATGCTTTACAGAAATTCTACATTACTTCTGATCCACAATATGTCAACCACATATACTTATCAGAAATTCTATAGTGCCCCCACTCACTTCTTTGGAAATACAAGTTTCTCATAAACCTTGTACAAACCCAAAATCTTTGATCATCTCATGAAAGTGTATATTCCAACTCCGAGATGCTTGCACCAGTCCATTGAAGGATCACTGGAGCTTGCATACTTGCTAGTATCTTTAGGATCGACAAAACCTTCTGGTTGTATCACATACAATGTTTGCTCAAGGAAACCGTCGAGAAAACAATGTTTTGACATCCTACGTGCAATATTTCATAAATAATGCATCAACAACTAACATAATTCTAACAGACCTTTAGCATTGCTACGAGTGAGAAAGTCTCATCATAGTCAACTGTTTGATCTTGCCGAAAACATCTTTGCGACAAGTCGAGCTTTTCTTAATAGTGACTTATCACCATCATCGTCTGTCTTCTTTTAAAGATCCATTTTACTCAATAGTCCTATGACCATCAAGTAGTCCTACCAAAGTCTACACTTTGTTTTCACACATGGATCCTCTCTCGGATTTCATGGCTTCCAGCCATTTGTCGGAATCTGGGCCCACCATCGCTTTCTCCATAACTCGTAGGTTCACTGTTGTTCAACAACATGACCTCCAAGACAGGGTTATCGTACTACTCTGCAGCAGTACGCGACCTTGTCCACCTACGAGGTTTGTAGTAACTTGATTCAAAGCTCAATGATCACCATCATCAGCTTCCACTTCAATTGGTGTAGGCGCCACAGGAACAACTTCCTGCGCCCTGCTACATACTGGTTGAAGTGATGGTTCAATAACCTCATCAAGTTCTACTACCCTCCCACTCAATTCTTTCGAGAGAAACCTTTCCTCGAGAAAGGATCTGTTTCTAGAAACAAACAGTTTGCTTTCGGATCTGAGATAGGAGATGTACCCAACTGTTTTGCATATCCTATGAAGATGTATTTATCCGCTTTGGGTTCGAGCTTATCAGACTGAAACTTTTTCACATAAGTGTCGAAGCCCCAAACTTTCAAGAAATGACAGTTTAGATTTCTCTAAACCTCAGTCTATACTGTGTCATCTCAACGGAAATACGCGGTTCCCTATTTAAAGTGAGTACGGTTGTCTCTAATGCATAACCCATAAACGATAGTGGTAATTCGATAAGAGACATCATAGTATGCACCATACCAAATAGTGTGTGGCTATGACGTTCAGACACATCATCACACTATGATGTTCCACGTGGCATGAACTGCGAAACAATTTCCACATTGTGTTAACTGCGTACCAAAACTCGTAATTCAGATATTCATTTCCATGATCATATCGTAGACAGTTTATCCTCTTGTTACGACGAACTTCACTCTGAAACGGAATTGAACTTTTCAACATTTCAGACTTGTGATTCATTAAGTAAATACTCATGTATCTACTCAAATCGTCAGTGAAGTAAGAACATAATGATATCCACTGCGTGCCTCAGCACCCATTGGACTGCATACATCAAAATGTATCACTTCCAACAAGTTACTATCTTATTTCATCTCAATGAAAACAAGGCCTTGCTCATGTGGTATGATTTGCATGTCACTAGTGATTCGAAATCAGGTGAGTACAAAGATCCATCAGCATGGAGCCTCTTCATGCAATTTATACTAACATGACTCAAGCGGCAGTGCCACAAGTAAGTGGTACTATCATCATTAACTCGTATCTTTTGGCACCAATATCATGAACATGTGTAACGCTACGATCGAGATTCAATAAACCATTGAAGGTGAATATTCAAGAAATTAGAGTAACCATTATTCTCTTTAAATGAATAATCGTATTGCAATAAACACGATCCAATCATGTTCATGCTTAACGCAAGCACCAAATAACAATTATTTAGGTTTAACACCAATCCCGATGGTAGAGGGAGCGTGCGACGTTTGATCATATCAACCTTGGAAACACTTCCAACACGTATTGTCACCTCGCCTTTAGCTAGTCTCCATTTATGCCGTAGCTTTCATTTCGTGTTACTAATCACTTAGCAACCGAACCGGTATCCAATACCCTCATGCTACTAGGAGTACTAGTAAAGTACACATCAACATCATGTATATCAAATACACTTCTTTCGACTTTTGCCAGCCTTCTTATCAACCAAGTATCTAGAGTTGCTCCGCCTCAGTGACTGTTCCCCTCATTACAGAAGCACTTAGTCTCGGGTTTGGGTTTAATCTTGGGTCTCTTCATTAGTGCAGCAACTGTTTTGCCGTTTCACGAAGTATCCCTTCTAGCCCTTGCCTTTCTTGAAACTTAGTGGTTTTACAAACCATCAACTATTGATGCTCCTTCTTGATTTCTACTTTCGCAGTGTCAAACATCGCGAATCGCTCAAGGATCATTGTATCTATCCTTGATATGTTATAGTTCATCACGAAGCTCTCACAGCTTGGTGGCAGTGACTTTGGAGAACCATCACTATCTCATCTGGAAGATTAACGCCCACTTGATTCAAGTGATTGTCGTACTCAGACAATCTGAGCACACGCTCAACGATTGAGCTTTTCTCCTTTACTTTGTGGACAAAGAATCTTGTTGGAGGTCTCGTACCTCTTAACAAGGGCACAAGCATGAAATCACAATTTCATCTCTTTAGAACATCACTTATGTTCCGTGACGTTTTACAACGTTTTTGGCGCCTTGCTTCTAAGCCATTAAGTATTTTGCACTGAACTATCGTATAGTCATCAGAAACGTGTATGTCGGATGTTCATAGCATCCACAGACGACGATCGAGGTGCAGCACAACGAGTGGTGCATTAAGGACATAAGCCTTCTGCGTAGCAACTAGGACAATCCTCGGTTTTACAGACTTAGACTGCAAAGTTTTGCTACTATCAATTTTCAACTAAATTTTCTCTAGGAACATATAAAAACAGTAGAGCTATAGCGCAAGCTACATCGTAATTCGCAAAGACCATTAGACTATGTTCATGACAATTAGTTCAATTAATCATATTACTTAAGAACTCCCACTCAAAAAGTACATCTCTCTAGTCATTTGAGTGGTACATGATCCAAATCCACTATCTCAAGTCCGATCATCACGTGAGTCGAGAATAGTTTCAGTGGTAAGCATCTCTATGCTAATCATATCAACTATACGATTCATGCTCGACCTTTCGGTCTCATGTGTTCCGAGGCCATGTCTGCACATGCTAGGCTCCTCAAGCTTAACCCGAGTGTTCCGCGTGTGCAACTGCTTTGCACCCGTTGTATGTGAACGTTGAGTCTATCACACCCGATCATCACGTGGTGTCTCGAAACGAAGAACTGTCGCAACGGTGCACAGTCGGGGAGAACACAATTTCGTCTTGAAATTTTAGTGAGAGATCACCTCATAATGCTACCGTCGTTCTAAGCAAGATAAGGTGCAAAAAAGGATTAACATCACATGCAATTCATAAGTGACATGATATGGCCATCATCACGCGCTTCTTGATCTCCATCACCAAAGCACCGGCACGATCTTCTTGTCACCGGCGCCACACCATGATCTCCATCAACGTGTCGCCATCGGGGTTGTCGTGCTACTCATGCTATTACTACTAAAGCTACATCCTAGCAAAATAGTAAACGCATCTGCAAGCACAAACGTTAGTTATAAAGACAACCCTATGGCTCCTGCCGGTTGCCGTACCATCGACGTGCAAGTCGATATTTTCTATTACAACATGATCATCTCATACATCCAATATATCACATCACATCGTTGGCCATATCACAGCACAAGCATACCCTGCAAAAACAAGTTAGACGTCCTCTAATTTTGTTGTTGCATGTTTTACGTGGTGACCATGGGTATCTAGTAGGATCGCATCTTACTTACGCAAACACCACAATGGAGATATATGAGTTGCTATTTAACCTCATCCAAGGACCTCCTCGGTCAAATCCGATTCAACTAAAGTTGGAGAAACTGACACCCGCCAGTCATCTTTGAGCAACGGAGTTACTCGTAGCGATGAAACCAGTCTCTCGTAAGCGTACGAGTAATGTCGGTCTGAGCCGCTTCGATCCAACAATACCGAGGAATCAAGAAAAGACTAAGGAGGGCAGCAAAACGCACATCACCGCCCACAAAAACTTTTGTGTTCTACTCGAGAAGACATCTACGCACGAACCTAGCTCATGATGCCACTATTGGGGAACGTCGCATGGGAAACAAAAATTTTCCTACGCGCACGAAGACCTATCATGGTGATGTCCATCTACGAGAGGGGATGTGTGATCTACGTACCCTTGTAGACCGTACAGCAGAAGCGTTAGTGAACGCGGTTGATGTAGTGGAACGTCCTCACGTCCGTCGATCCGCCCCGCGAACTATCCCGCGATCAGTCCCACGATCTAGTGCCGAACGGACGGCACCTCCGCGTTCAGCACACGTATAGCTCGACGATGATCTCGGCCTTCTTGATCCAGCAAGAGAGACGGAGAGGTAGAAGAGTTCTCCGGCAGCATGACGGCGCTCCCGAGGTTGGTGATGATCTCGTCTCAGCAGGGCTCCGCCCGAGCTCCGCAGAAACGCGATCTAGAGGTAAAACCGTGGAGATATGTGGTCGGGCTACCGTGGCAAAAGTTGTCTCAAATCAGCCCTAAAACCCCACTATATATAGGAGGAGGAGGGGGGAGACGTGCCTTGGGGTCCAAGGACTCCCAAGGGGGTCGGTCGAGCCAAGGGGGAAGGTCTCCCCCTCCCAAACCGAAATCTACTTGGTTTGGAAGGTGGAGTCCTTCTTCCCTTTCCCACCTCCTTCTTTTTTTCCTTTTCTCTTTGATTTTTCTTCCAATGCGCATAGGGCTCTTTTGGGCTATCCCACCAGCCCACTAAGGGCTAGTGCGCCACCCCCAAGGCCTATGGGCTTCCCCGGGGTGGGTTGCCCCCCCCCCCCCCGGTGAACTCCCGGAACCCATTCGTCATTCCCGGTACATTCCCGGTAACTCCGAAAACCTTCCGGTAATCAAATGAGGTCATCCTATATATCAATATTCATTTCCGGACCATTCCGGAAACCCTCGTGACGTCCGTGATCTCATCCGGGACTCCAAACAACATTCGGTAACCAACCATATAACTCAAATACGCATAAAGCAACGTCGAACCTTAAGTGTGCAGACCCTGCGGGTTCGAGAACTATGTAGACATGACCCGAGAGACTCCTCGGTCAATATCCAATAGCGGGACCTGGATGCCCATATTGGATCCTACATATTCTACGAAGATCTTATCGTTTGAACCTCAGTGCCAAGGATTCATATAATCCCGTATGTCATTCCCTTTGTCCTTCGGTAAGTTACTTGCCCGAGATTCGATCGTCAGTATCCGCATACCTATTTCAATCTCGTTTACCGGCAAGTCTCTTTACTCGTTCCGTAATACAAGATCCCGTAACTTACACTAAGTCACATTTCTTGCAAGGCTTGTGTGTGATGTTGTATTACCGAGTGGGCCCCGAGATACCTCTCCGTCACACGAAGTGACAAATCCCAGTCTCGATCCATACTAACTCAATGAACACCTTTGGAGATACCTGTAGAGCATCTTTATAGTCACCCAGTTACGTTGCGACGTTTGATACACACAAAGCATTCCTCCGGTGTCCGTGAGTTATATGATCTCATGGTCATAGGAACAAATACTTGACACGCAGAAAAGAGTAGCAACAAAATGACACGATCAACATGCTACGTCTATTAGTTTGGGTCTAGTCCATCACATGATTCTCCTAATGATGTGATCCCGTTATCATGTGACAACACTTGCCTATGGCCAGGAAACCTTGACCATCTTTGATCAACGAGCTAGTCAACTAGAGGCTTACTAGGGACAGTGTTTTGTCTATGTATCCACACAAGTATTGTGTTTCCAATCAATACAATTATAGCATGGATAATAAACGATTATCATGAACTAAGAAATATAATAATAACTAATTTATTATTGCCTCTAGGGCATATTTCCAACAATTTTGTGATCAAACAATTTATTGGAGCAAGAATCAACTAGCATAGGAAGGCAAAACAAGCATAGCCTCAAAAATTTCAACACATGGAGAGGAAGCTTGATACTATTGCAATAAGTAGAAGCATATGATCCTCTCTCATAGTAATTTTCAGTAGCTTCATGAATGAATTCAACAATATAACCAGCACCTAAGGCTTTATTTTCATGATCTACAAGCATAGGAATTTTACTACTCTCCACATAAGGAAATCTATTCTCAATTATAGTAGTCGGAGTATCGTAAAAGACTTGAGCACTACAAATTGTGTCCACAATGAAAAAGCAAGGTTTAGCAAAGGGGTTTTCAAAAGTATGACAAGTTTCATCATCCCTCTTCTTCAAAGCATAAGTATCCTCACAATAATCATCATAGATAGGGGGCATGCTTTCATAAAAATGGTTTTGATCATTCAAAGTGGGAGAACTAAAAAGATCATCTTCATCAAATATAGCATCCCCAAGCTTGTGGCTTTGCATATCATTAGCATCATGGGTATTCAAATAATTCATTCTAAGAACATTGCAATCATGCTCATCATTCACATATTCTATGCCAAGCATTCTATGTAATTCTTCTTTCAGCACTTGAGCACAATTTTCCTTCCCATCATGCTCACGAAAGACATTGAAAAGATGGAGCATATGAGGCACCCTAAATTCCATTTTTTTGTATTTTTCTAGCGAAAGAACAAGAAACAAAAAGATTCGATTGCAGGATCTAAAGATATACCTTCAAGCGCTAACCTCACCGGCAACGGCGCCATAAAAGAGCTTGATGTCTACTACGCAACCTTCTCCTTGTAGACGTTATTGGGCCTCCAAGCGCAGAGGTTTGTAGGACAGTAGCAATTTTCCCTCAAGTGGGTGACCTAAGGTTTATCAATCCACGGGAGGCGTAGGATGAAGATGGTCTCTGTCAAGCAACCCTACAACCAAATAACAAAGAGTCTCTTGTGTCCCCAACACACCCAATACAATGGTAAGTTGTATAGGTGCACTAGTTCGGCGAAGAGATGGTGATACAAGTGCAATAAGGATGGTAGATATAGGTTTTTGTAATCTGAAATTACAAAAACAGAAAGGTAACAAAAGGTAAAAGTGAGCACGAACGGTATTCCAATGCGTGGAAACAAGGCCTAGGGCTCATACTTTCACTAGTGAAGTTCTCTCAACAATGATAACATAATTGCATCATATAACTAGCCCTCAACATGCAACAAAGAGTCACTCCAAAGTCACTAATAGCAGAGAACAAACAAAGAGATTATTGTCGGGTACGAAACCACCACAAAGTTATTCTTTCTGATCGATCTATTCAAGAGTTTGTAGTAAAATAGCACGAAGCTATTCTTTCCATTCAATCTTTCATAGAGTTCGTACTAGAATAACACCTTAAGATACTTATCAACCAAGACCCTAATGTCACCTAGATACTCCATTATCACCTCAAGTATCTGTGGGTATGATTATACGATATGCATCACACAATCTCAGAATCATCTATTCAACCAACACATAGAACTTCAAAGAGTGCCCCAAAGTTTCTACGAGAGAGTCAAAACGTGTGCCAACCCCTGTGAATAGGTTCCCAATGTCACGAACCCGCAAGTTGATCACCAAAACATACATCAAGTACTCACATGAACCCACGTGTGCCAACCCATATGCATAGGTTCCCAATGTCATGAACCCGCAAGTTGATCACAGTAGATAGACACGTGCAAGACATACATCAAGTGTTCTCAAAGACTCAATCCGATAAGATAACTCCAAAGGGGAAACTCAATTCATTACAAGAAGGGAGAGGGGGAACAACATCATAAGATCCAACTATAGTAGCAAAGCCCGCGGTACATCGAGATCAAGACATCTCAAGAACACGAGAGAGAGATCAAACACATAGCTACTGGTACATACCATCAGCCCCGAGGGAGAACTACTCCCTCCTCGTCATGGAGATCGCCGGGATGATGAAGATGGCCAACGGAGATGGATTCCCCCTCCGGCGGGGTGACGGAACGGGCTCCAGATTGGTTTTTGGTGGCCACAGAGGCTTGCGGCGGCGGAACTCCCGATCTAGGTTTCTTTCTGGAGGTTTCTGGATTTATAGGACCTGATGGCGGTGGAGTTGCGTCAAGTGGGCCCTTGAGGAGCCCGCAAGCTTTGTAGGTGCGGCCTGGGGGGGTGGCCGCGCCTACAGGACTTGTGGCTTCCTAGGGACCCCTCTCCGGTATCTTTTTCTTCCGATATTTTTGATATTTTCCATAAAAAATCATCGCGAAAGAATTATTCCGTTTGGACTCCACCTGAAAAAGGGTCAAAAACACGGAAAGAACATGAACTCGCACTTGGCACTGAATTAATAGGTTAGTCCCAAAAAAATATATATAAGGCATATAAAACATCCAAAGTTTGACAAGATAATAGCATGAAACCATCAAAAATTATAGATATGTTGGCGACGTATCAACGATCTAGAGGACGTTGTTGACTAGCGACGTCTATGATGGAGCCCCGCCGGCGAGCTCCTGGTGAGGCAGCCCCTGTATACGGTGAGCACGGCTTCGAGTTTCTCCATACACAACCCTTTGTCTCTTGTAGGCAGCCATGTATATGTAGACAGACCTGTATATTTACTTGTAATGCGCGATAGCTTGTATTGACTCAGTCTATGAACTCCCGATAGCAGACACAGTAACACAATGCCTTGCGTGATAATACGAGAACGACACATCCATGACGTTGTGGACAACTACCTGCCTCTCGCCCGCCTCCTGAACTGAAGATCACCGTACACTTATTGCTCTGGGCTTATTCTGGTTGTGTTCCATCCACCATTTGCTCTTGATTGCCTGAGTGCACAAGCGGGGTCCTCCTTTATTTTTTCATGTGTGCTTGTAATCTGTGATGTGTTGTAGGCACCCTTTGTATCGTTTCACTTATCTGAATTTCTGGACAGTTGTTAACTGAAGATATGGACACTAGTTAACTAATTTTTTTGACACTTGTTAACTGAATTTTTTCAACACTAGTTAATTAAAAAAATTCGACACTTGTTAACTTGCAACGTCGACGATGGAGCCCCGCCTGCCGCTCATGTGGACCAGGAGGAGTGGAGATAAGTCGTGTTCCACCTCGTCGCTCGGGTCGGTGGTGGCTATTGCGTTCTTTGCCATTGTCGACATGTTCGGTGCGCGGCGGGCGATCAACTTCAGGGTGGTATATTGAATTTTTTCGACACTTGTTAACTGATTTTTTTACACTTGTTAACTGAAGATTTGGACAATTGTTAATTGAATATTTAAATAAGTTAAATGAATATGGGTGGACACACTATGTACGTTGTGCTCTGTTCAACTTTAATAACTGAATATTTAAACAGGTTAACTGAATATGGGTGAACACGCTATGTAGGCTATGATGTGTTCAACTTTAATATGACTGGAAATTATCTCTTTGCAGTATGTTTTTGAACTGAATATTAATTATAATGGAGTGCTCATTGTTAACTGAATATGTTTGTGCATGTTTATCTGAATTATTTTGGCGATACATGCATTGTAGGTGATTTTGATGGACTGTTCACTGTTGAGATTCATCACAAGGGATTTTTCTATGGAGCTAGCAGCAAGAGGACCTACATGGACTATGAAATTGATTGGTTTGACAATTGTGATAGTGACACATGGTCTATATTATGGATTGAAGATTTTCTTAAGTAGCTGGGGTATGACAGAGATAGTGGACAACATGTTGTGTTTTGGTGTCAGACTGGAAGGACACTTAGTGAAGGAATGAAAGAAATGAAATGTGATGCTGACAGCCTTGCAATGATAGCAACAAGTACACAACATAAGAACTTGTTGTTGATCATAGACCATGGAGATACAGTAAACAATGTGGTAAGAGATAATGTTGTAGTTCAAGGGGTTCCTGAATTGCCAAAGGCCATAACTCCAAGTAGGGCTAGGGGATTGCTTTCTGAAGGATCATCTTCAGGACGTGCTGATGATGATTTTGAGGAACAAGATGTAGAAGCTGCAAATTCAGAGACTAATGAGGATTTTTTGACAGTGACTTTGATATAGAGGATGGGGATGATGATTTATTTGAGGATCATGTAGACAAAGAAGTGGATGACCACAGAGAAAGAGTTACAACATGTGACTATGAAACAGAGCTAGCAGAAGATGCTCTAGATGACCCCCACATCATGTTATCAAAAGAGTGCTATTCTGTAGATACTTACAAAAAAACTTATGGATTGAACATAAAGCCAGTGAGAGACAAAGATCATTGGAGAAAGATGGATGGAGTTGATGTACATCCACCTGTGTACACAAAGGTCATGGGTAGGCCAAGGAGGAACAGAAAGAAAGATACAGAGGAGAAGCAAATGAAAGATGGAGGGGAGAGACTAACAAAGCATGGTGTGTCCATGCACTGCTCTTTATGGGGAAGAGCATATCACAACAAGAAAGGGCACAACAAGTGGGAAGAGAACAATAGAGATGCACCTAAGCTTGTAAAAGATGATGGAGAGGATGATGATGCGCAAGATTATGATGATCCTTCAATCATTTCAGTACGTTGAAAGCAAATAATATTACTGCAATATTTTCAGATTTTACTCCCTGCCTAGTAGACTTGACACTTTGTTTGCACTTTTTCAGAACATAATGCCACACATAGTGCACACACACATGGATCCTACTCAAACACCAGGGTCAATGGTGTTTCTCATCCAACAAATGGTAAGAATTTTGTTTTTGTTCAAAACTAATATTCTGAATTCACATCAAAACTGTATCTGAAAATTGCTACATTGCTTCATACTTAGGAGAGGAGAGCATATGTGCCAGTTATGGATCTTGGACCTCTTTCAAAATCTTCTTTTGTTGCAAATGCTAGAGATACCATACCTCCTCCCAGGGTTACAACTACTATGGCAATAGGCAGGGTTAGAAGAAGAGCAGTGGCAGAAGACATTCCTGAAGATGTTCCGGAAGCAAGCTACCAGGCAACTGAAAATGCAAGAGGGAGAAAGAGGAGACCAACTGGAACAGGAAGGGGAAATGTCACAGGAGTAGGCAGAGTACCTGGGAGAGGAGCATGGAGAGGAAATGTGAGAGCGACTGGAATAGGTAGTAGCAGAGGGACCAGGAGAGGTAACACTAGAGGAACGACACGACTAGGAGTTAGGTTGTGGAACATCATGTTTCCACCAGATAAACCAAGATCATATGTGCAAGCTGAGGAGTTCCCAGTGACAAAAAATGCACCTCAAGAGGAGTGGCCTGATCTTGTAGACCAAGCTGCATATCTAATTAGTTCATGAATGAGCTGAACTTTTGTAATTTCCGTTATTAGAACTAAATTACCCCTTTGCTTAAGATGAAACATGTCATGAGTTGAACATATGGTTTCCTTGGATGTTTAAACGAACATGTATGAGTTTTTATTGTAGGGTAACGTAGCATAAATTCAAAACAAATCCTACGCATATTCAGATCTTCCTATGGAGAGACCAGAAACAAGAGAGGGGTGAGTGCATCTTCATACCTTTGCTAGAACGCGGTTGATGGAGTTGTACTCGCGGCGATTCAGATCACGGTGTGATTCCGATCTAGTGCCGAACCACGGCACCTCCGCGTTCAACACACGTGCAGCCCGGTGACTTCTCCCACACCTTGATCCAACAAGGAGGAGGGAGAGATTGGGGAAGATCTCTGGCAGCACGACGGCGTGGTGTCGATGGAGAGACGAGGTCTCCTGGCAGGGCTTCGCCAAGCACCGGCGGAGAGGAGGAGAAGGAAGAGCAGGGCTGCGCCGACGGAGAGGAAGATTGGTGTCTCCAACAGCCCAAAGTGCCCACTATGTATAGGGGGAGGGAGGGGCTGCGCCCCCTTGAGGGTTTCCCTCTCCTGGGAGGGGTGGCAGCCCTAGATGGGGAAAGGTGCGATGGCCAGGAGGAGAGGAGGGGTGGCGCACCCTTCTAGTGGGCCTTAGGCCCACCTGCGCTAGGGTTCCCCCCCCCCCTCTCCCCTCTTCTTGCGCCATGGGCTGCGTGTGAGGGTGCACCAGCCCACCTAGGGGATGGTTCCCTCCTGCACTTGGCCCATCTAGCCTCCCGGGGTGGTGGCCCCCTTCCGGTGGACCCCCGGAGCCACTTCAGATGGTCTCGGTGGTCCCGGTACGTTACCGGCGACGCCCGAAACACTTCCGGTGTCCAAAACCATCCGTCCTATATATCAATCTTTACCTCTGGACCATTTCGGAGCTTCTCATGACGTCCGGGATCTCATCCGGGAATCCGAACAACTTTCGGTAACCTCGTATACCAATTCCCTATAACCCTAGCGTCATCGAACCTTAAGTGTGTAGACCCCACGGGTTCGGGAGACAGGCAGACATGACCGAGACACCTCTCCGGCCAATAACCATCAGCGGCGTCTGGATACCCATGGTGGCTCCCACTTGCTCCACAATGATCTCATCGGATGAACCACGATGTCAAGGATTCAATCAATCCCGTATACAATTCCCTTAATCTGTCGGTATAGAACTTGCCCGAGATTCGATCGTCGGTATACCTATACCTTGTTCAATCTCGTTACTGGTAAGTCTCTTTACTCGTTTCGTAGCACGTCATCGTGTGGCTAACTCCTTAGTCACATTGAGCTCATGATGATGTTCTACCGAGTGGGCCCAGAGATGCCTCTCCGTCACGCTGAGTGACAAATCCCGATCTCAATTCGTACGAACCCAACACACACTTTTGGAGGTACCCGTAGTGCACCTTTATAGTCACCCAGTTACGTTGTGACGTTTGATACACCCAAAGCACTCCTACGGTATCCGGGAGTTGCACAATCTCACGGTCGAAGGAAAAGACACTTGACATTAGAAAAGCTTTAGCATACGAACAATACGATCTAGTGCTATGCTTAGGATTGGGTCTTGTCCATCACATCATTCTCCCAATGGTGTGATCCCGTTATCAATGACATCTAATGCCCATGACCAGGAAACCATGATCATCTATTGACTAACGAGCTAGCCAACAAGAGGTTTGCTAGGGACACATTGTGATCTATTTATTCACACATGTATTACTGTTTCCTATTAATACAATTATACCATGAACAATAGACAATTATCATGAACAAGGAAATATGATAATAACCATTTTATTATTGCCTCTAGGGCATATCTGCAATAGTCTCCCAGTTGCACTAGAGTCAATAATCTAGTTACATTGTGATGTATCGAACACCCATAGCATTATGGTGTTGATCATGTTTTGCTCGTGGAAGAGGTTTAGTCAACGGGTCTGCAACATTCAGATCCGTGTGCACTTTACAAATCTCTATTACTCGAGTCTGGACATGGTCATGGATGGAGTTGTAGCGGCGTTTGATGTGCTTCGTCTTCCGGTGAAACCTGGGCTCCTTGGCTATGGCAATGGCCCCAGTGTTATCACAGAAGAGTGTCATTGGACCCGACGCGCTTGGAACCACTCCAAGGGTCGGTGATGAGATCCTTCATCCAAAATCCTTCATGAGCCGCTTCTGAAGCAGCTATGTACTCCGCTTCACATGTAGATGCTGCCACGACTTCTGGCTTGCTGCTGCACCAGCTCACTGCCCCACCATTCAAAACATATACGTATCCGGTCTGTGACTTAGAGTCATCCGGATCTGTGTCGAAGCTAGCATCGATGTAACCCTTTACGATGAGCTCTTCATCACCTCCATAAACGAGAAACATTTCCTTAGTCCTTTTCAGGTACTTAAGGATATTCTTGACCGCTGTCCAGTGTTCCATACCGGGATCACTTTGGTACCTCCCTACCATACTTATGGCAAGGTTTATATTAGTTCTGGTACACAGCATGGCATACATAAGAGAGCCTACGGCTGAAGCGTAGGGGACAGAGCTCATCATCTCTCTATCTGCTGCCGTGGTCGACGACTGAGTCTTACTCAATCTCATACCTTGCAAAACTGGCAAGAACCCTTTCTTTGAATTTTCCATATTGAACTTCTTCAATATCTTGTCAAGGTATGTACTTTGCGAAAGACCTATGAGGTGTCTCGATCTATCTCTCTAGATCTTGATGCCTAATATGTATGCAGCTTCTCCAAGGTCCTTCATTGAAAAACTCTTGTTCAAATAGGCCTTTATGCTCTCCAACATCTCTGTATTATTCCCCATCAATAATATGTCATCCACATACAGTATGAGGAAAGCTACAGAGCTCCCACTCACCTTTTTGTACAGACAGGCTTCTCCGTAAACCTGTATGAACCCAAACACTTTAATCACCTCATTAAAGCGAATGTTCCAACTCCGAGATGCTTGCACCAGCCCATAGATGGAGCGCTGGAGCTTGCACACTTTGTTGGCACCCTTAGGGTCGACAAAACCTTCTGGTTGCATCATATACAACTCTTCCTTAAGGTTCCCATTAAGGAGCGCTGTTTTGACGTCCATTTGCCACATTTCATAATCATAAAAGGCGGCAATTGCTAACATGATCCAGACTGATTTCAGCTTCGCTACGGGAGAGAAAGTCTCTTTGTAGTCAATTCCTTGAATTTGTCGAAAACCCTTTGCGACAAGTCGAGCTTTATGAACGGTTACATTACTGTTTGCATCAGTCCTCTTCTTGAAGATCCATTTATTTTCTATGGCTCGCCGGTCATCGGGAAAGTCCACCAAAGTCCATACTTTGTTCTCATACATGGATCCTATCTCGGATTTCATAGCTTCAAGCCATTTGTTGGAATCCGGGCCCGCCATCGCTTCTTCATAGTTCGAAGGTTCACCGTTGTCTAACAACATGATTTCCATCACATGGTTGCCATACCACTCTGGTGCGGAGCGTGCCCTTGTGGACCTTCGCGGTTCAGTAGTAACTTGATCCGAAGCTTCATGATCATTATCATTAACTTCCTCTTCTGTTGGTGTAGGCGCCACAGGAACAATTTCCCGCGCTGTGCTACTTTCCTGTTCGAGAGGGGGTGTAATTACCTCATCAAGTTCTACTTTCCTCCCACTTACTTATTTCGAGAGAAATTATTTCTCTAGAAAGGATCCGTTCTTGGCAACAAAGGTTTTACCTTCGTATATAAGATAGAAGGTATACCCAATTGTTTCCTTAGGGTATCCTATGAATACACATTTCTCCGCTTTGGGTTCGAGCTTTTCTGGTTGAAGTTTCTTCACATAAGCATCGCAGCCCCAAACTTTAAGAAACGACAACTTAGGTTTCTTGCCAAACCATAGTTCATACGGTGTCGTCCCAACGGATTTAGACAGTGCCCTATTTAAAGTGAATGCTGCAGTTTCTAATGCGTATCCCCAAAATGATAGTGGTAAGTCGGTAAGACACATCATAGATCGTACCATATCTAATAAAGTGCGATTACGACGTTCAGACACTCCGTTGCGTTGCGGTGTGCCAGGCGGCGTCAGTTGTGAAATGATTCCACACTTCCTTAAGTGTGTGCCAAAATCGTGACTCAAATATTCTCCTCCACGATCAGATCGTAGACACTTAATTTTTCTATCACGTTGATTCTCAACCTCACTCTGAAATTCCTTGAACTTTTCAAACGTCTTAGATTTGTGCTTCATCAAGTAGATATACCCATACCTACTCAAATCATCGGTGAGAGTGAGAACATAACGATAGCCACCGCGAGCTTCAATGTTCATTGGACCACACACATCAGTATGTATTATTTCCAATAAGTCGGTTGCTCTCTCCATTATTCCTGAGAATGGAGTCTTAGTCATCTTGCCCATGAGGCACGGTTCGCATGTGTCAAACGATTCAAAGTCAAGAGACTCTAATAGTCCATCAGTATGGAGCTTCTTCATGTGCTTAACACTGATATGACCAAGGCGGCAGTGCCACAAGTATGTGGGACTATCATTATCAAATTTACATCTTTTGGTACTCACACTATGAATATGTGTAACATCACGATCGAGATTCATCAAGAATAAACCATTCACCAGCGGAGCATGACCATAAAACATATCACTCATATAAACAGAACAACCATTATTCTCTGACTTAAATGAGTAGCCGTCTCGCATTAAGCAAGACCCTGGTACAATATTCATGCTCAAATCTGGTACTAAATAACAATTATTAAGGTTTAAAACTAATCCCGACGGTAGATGTAGAGGTAGCGTGCCGACGGCGATCACATCGACCTTGGAGCCATTCCCGGCGCGCATCGTCACCTCATCCTTGGCCAGTCTCCGCTTATTCCGTAGTTCCTGCTTTGAGATGCAAATGTGAGCAACAGCACCGGTATCAAATACCCAGGAGCTACTACGAGCGCTGGTAAGGTACACATCAATAACATGTATATCACATATACCTTTAACATTGCCGGCCTTCTTGTCTGCTAAGTATTTGGGGCAGTTCCGCTTCCAATGACCCTTTCCCTTGCAATAGAAGCACTCAGTCTCAGGCTTGGGTCCATTCTTTTTCTTCTTCCCGGCATCTGGCTTACCGGGCGCAGCAACGACTTTGTCGTCTTTCTTGAAGTTCTTCTTACCCTTGCCCTTCTTGAAACTAGTGGTGTTGTTGACCATCAACACTTGATGCTCTTTCTTGATTTCTACTTCTGCAGACTTGAGCATCGAGTACAACTCGGGAATGGTCTTCTCCATCCCTTGCATGTTGTAGTTCAGCACAAAACCTTTGTAACTTGGTGGGAGATACTGGAGGATTCTGTCAATTATAGCATCATCCGGAAGTTGGACTCCAAGTGAAGTCAGACGACTGTGTAACCCAGACATTTTGAGTATGTGCTCATTGACAGAACTATTCTCCTCCATCTTATAGCTAAATAACTTGTCGGAGACTTCATATCTCTCGACACGGGCATGAGCTTGAAAAACTAGCTTCAGCTCTTGGAACATCTCATATGCACTGTGTTGCTCAAAACGCCTTTGGAGCCCCGTTTCTAAACTGTATAACATGCCATACCTAACCAGAGAGTAGTCATCACTCCGTGTTTGCTAGACGTTCAGAATGTCCTGGTCTACTGCGGGAGCGGGCGGGTCACCTAGCGGCGCATCAAGGACATAAGCCTTTTTAGCTGCTTCAAGGATGAGCTTCAAGTTGCGAACCGAGTCCGCATAGTTGCTACCATCATCTTTCAGCTTGTTTTTCTCTAGGAATGCGATGAAATTGAGGTTGACGTTGGCCATCTACAATATTTATAAATACAACTTTTAGACTAAGTTCATGACAATTAAGTTCATTTAATCAAATTAAGTATGAACTCCCACTTAAATCGACATCCCTCTAGTCATCTAAGTGATACATGATCCATGTTGACTAACCCGTGTCCGATCATCACGTGAGACGGACTAGTCACCATGGTGAGCAACTTCATGCTGATCGTATTCAACCATACGACTCATGTTCGACCTTTCGGTCTCTTGTATTCGAGGTCAGGTCTGTACATGCTAAGCTCGTCGAGTCAACCTAGGTGTTTCGCGTGTGTAAATCTGGCTTACACCCGTTGTATGCGAACGTTAGAATCTATCACACCCGATCATCATGTGGTGCTTCGAGACAACGATCCTTCGCAACGGTGCACACTTAGGGGAATACGTTCTCGAAATTTTAAGAGGGATCATCTTATTATGCTACCGTCGTTCTAAGCAATAAGATGAAAAACATGATAAACATCACAATGCAATCATATAGTGACATGATATGGCCATTATCATCTTTGCTCTTTCGATCTCCATCTTCAGGCATCGCATGATCATCACTGTCACCGGAGTGACACCAAGATCTCCATCATCGTGTCTCCGTGAAGTCGTCACGCCAACTACTACTATCACTACTACTATAGCTAACCGTTAGCAATGAAGTAAAAGTAGTAAGCACATGGCGTTGCATCTCATACAATAAATTAAGACAACTCCTATGGCTCCTGCCGGTTGTCATACTCATCGACATGCAAGTCGTGAAACCTATTACAATAACATGATCATCTCATACATCATACATGCAACATCACAACTTTGGCCATATCACATCACATGTCAAACCCTGCAAAAACAAGTTAGACGTCCTCTAATTGTTGTTGCAACTTTTACGTGGCTGATTTGGGTTTCTAGCAAGAACGCTTTCTTACCTACGTGACAGCCACAACGATGATATGCCAAAGCTATTTACCCTTCATAAGGACCCTTTTCATCAAATCCAATCCGACTAGAGTAGGAGAGACAGACACCCGCTAGCCACCTTTATGCACGGTGTGCATGTCTGTCGGTGGAACCAGTCTCACGTAAGCGTACGTGTAAAGTCGGTCCGTGCCGCTTCATCCGACAATACCGCCGGAAAATAATAAGACTAGTAGTGGCAAGCAATTGACAAATCATTGCCCACAACCTTTTGTGTTCTACTCGTGCATAGAATCTACGCATAGAAAACCTCGCTCGGATGCCACTGTAGGGTAACGTAGCATAAATTCAAAAAAATTCCTATGCATATTCAGATCTTTCTATGGAGACACCAGCAACGAGAGAGGGGTGAGTGCATCTTCATACCTTTGAAGATCGCTAAGCGGAAGCGTTGCTAGAATGCAGTTGATTGAGTCGTACTCGCTGCGATTCAGATTGCGGTGTGATTCCGATCTAGTGCCGAACCACGGCACCTCCGCGTTCAACACACGTGCAGCCCGGTGACGTCTCCCGCACCTTGATCCAGCAAGGAGGAGGGAGAGGTTGGGGAAGATCTCCGGCAGCATGACGGCATGGTGTCGATGGAGAGACGAGGTCTCCCAGCAGGGCTTCGCCAAGCACCGGCAGAGAGGAGGATAAGGAAGAGCAGGGCTACGCCGAGGGAGAGGAAGATTGGTGTCTCCAACAGCCCAAAGTGCCCACTATATATAGGGGGAGGGAGGGGCTGCACCCCCTTGAGGATTTCCCTCTCCTGGGAGGGGCGGAAGCCCTAAATGGGGAAAGGTGTGGCGGCCAGGAGGGGAGGAGGGGTGGCGCACCCTTCTGGTGGGCCTTAGGCCCACCTGTGTTAGGGTTCCCCCCCTCTCCCCACTTCTTGCGCCATGGGCTGGGTGTGGGAGGCGCACCAGCCCACCTAGGGGCTGGTTGCCTCCCGCACTTGGCCCATCTAGTCTCCCGGGGTGGTGGCCCCCTTCCGGTGGACCCCCGGGGCCACTTCCGGTGGTCCCGGTGGTCCCGGTACGTTACCGGCGACGCCCGAAACACTTCCCGTATCCAAAACCATCTGTCCTATATATCAATCTTTACCTCCGGACCATTCCGGAGCTCCTAGTGACGTCCGGGATCTCATCCGGGACTACGAAAAACTTTCGGTAACCTCGTATACCAATTCCCTATAACCCTAGCGTCATCGAACCTTAAGTGTGTAGACCCTACGGGTTAGGGAGACACGCAGACATGACCGAGACACCTCTCCAGCCAATAACCATCAGCGGGGTCTGGATACCCATGGTGGCTCCCACTTGCTCCACGATGATCTCATCGGATGAACCATGATGTCAAGGATTCAATCAATCCCATATACAATTCCCTTTGTCTGTCGGTATAGAACTTGCCCGAGATTCGATCGTCGGTATACCTATACCTTGTTCAATCTCGTTACTGGTAAGTCTCTTTACTCGTTCCGTAGCACGTCATCGTGTGGCTAACTCCTTAGTCACATTGAGCTCATGATGATGTTCTACCGAGTGGGCCCAGAGATACCTCTCCGTCACGCGGAGTGACAAATCCTGATCTCGATTCGTACCAACCCAACAGACACTTTCGGAGGTACCCGTAGTGCACCTTTATAGTCACCCAGTTACGTTGTGACGTTTGATACACCCAAAGCACTCCTACGGTATCCGGGAGTTGCACAATCTCACGGTCGAAGGAAAAGACACTTGACATTAGAAAAGCTTTAGCATACGAACAATACGATCTAGTGATATGCTTAGGATTGGGTCTTGTCCATGACATCATTCTCCCATTGATGTGATCCCGTTATCAATGACATCTAATTCCCATGACCAGGAAACCATGATCATCTATTGACTAACGAGCTAGCCAACAAGAGGCTTGCTAGGGACACATTGTGATCTATTTATTCACAGATGTATTACTGTTTCCTGTTAATACAATTATAGCATGAACAATAGACGAATATCATGAACAAGGAAATATGATAATAACCATTTTATTATTGCCTCTAGGGCATATCTCCAACAGTTATATGCTTTTGAAGACGACCAATGATGGTATCTATGAATGTGTTCTGTATGGTTTCTTTTGAATTGTTTTTTTCTAAAATTTTACTTCCTTTAGTATTGAACTCTTGTTGTGCACTTTCTGATACAATCCTTGTTGTTGAGTTTCTCACACAAATTATTCAAGATGCAACAGTTTTAGCTGTACGTGATGAAATGTTCAAATGTATCACTTACTTTGTTTACCATATATATATGTAATTTTCAATGATGCTTCACATCTGAATTTTGGACGGTTGTTAACTGAAATTTTTGACACTTCATAACTGAATTTTTTGACACTTATTAACTGAAATTTTTGACACTTGCTAACTGAAGATTTCGACACTTGTTAACTGAAGGTGGTTACGGTAAAAGCTCATGACATGCTGGCTTGCTTAGTCAGCACGTGGTTCGTATCAAACTGAGAAAAGCACCGTAGATGCACAGTCAAGCCAAGTTATTTTACCATTTTGATGTACCCCACAACTTGTAGCACCAAAGTGAACATTCATACCAACTTGTAACACCAGCAGTGTAATTGAATCTAAATTATACGTCACACAGAGGTTTCCAACACCATATCTATCCCCTACACAATTTTCATCAGGCTCACAAAACAAATTAAAAAACTGATCTACTTTGACCATCATATTTTACTGACGCAATAAAAGTGTGCTTTGCTCTCTTAATTCAGGATATGGTACTGCACCACTCTGAAATCGAGGTAGAGCACCCTCACAAGCGACCCATCTAGAAGTACCAAGAGATGATGCTAGAGTTTGGAAAGACCGAGAATGACGGGTCAACAACCGACATGGCCCTTGCCATTGGGGTACCAGCAAAACTATCTCCCAACTCCTAAGTGCTTAATTCATCAACTAACAAGTTGTCATGGAGATGTGACATTAGCACAACTGATGGTTTATTTCTTCTCTCATGTTGACATGCATCTACTTTCTCTAGAAGGAAATATATATCAACAAACAATATATTTCTAATAATCCCTCAATTCGTTTTTATAAGACGTTTTAGAGAGCTAGATTTGAACTATTTTGGGCACTTTCTGAACTTTCTAAAATGTCTAATAAAAGTGAACAGTGCGACTACCACTATTTATGGATTTCACGGATTATTGAAACCTTTTGCATACATGGAAATGTGATTAGAGGATAGTCTTGAGTCATACTTGTGATATGAGGATATATCATTTCTATATGTGAAGTGTAAATATTCAGGTATGTATGTTACATCCTGATATTTATTTACATATTTATCTATGGAATAGATGTAAGCAAATCATATCTTACACATAATTACTCCCTTATAGGTAAATCCGATGACTCATAATCAATCGGCTGAAGATCGATAAACAGTCAAGTGGATTGGTAACTCCAATTTAGAGCCCAAAACCCTTCTAACTTCCCATTGAATATATTTTGTCGACAACTTTGAGAACATAACAACTACTGGGTTTCTTAGTATACATACATGTTCTTACAACTCCACTGTCTCATAGACATATTATATATTAGAATGCATAGTTCGAGTCAAAACAAAACAAGGTACATAGAATGAATTAAATTTTTTTATAAATTACAATTAGTCCAAACTTCCTTATATAAATCATTTTCAGTCAACCAACGGCACGACCACTTTACACGAAAATAAAAGGCCAGCAATAGATGATCTACATATGGGCTCGAAGCTGAATAGAAGTGTATTATCTTCTATTTATAGAAAATGATAGGATGATCAACTGTTCAAGCTACTAAGGAAATATTGTTTGATTATATGCAGGCATGCAACAAAGCAGCTCAAATTTTTCATGTTCTTTGCATACTCCTTCTCCCTTTTGAAAATTCTTTTGGAGGAGGAGCATATATGTATGAAAGATAAATACTTTCATATAGTCCCTTTTAGAACTGTTTCTATAATTCAGTTCGTAATTCTTTTTTCACTTTGAATTGACCTAAGTTTTTTGTTTGAAAAATGGATAATCTACAGTTGGTTTCAATTTCTTACGCTTTTCCACTTCCCTAATCATTCTCAAGTGCAGGTATGGATTGTTGCACATTTTCAATGTTGCAAGTTAACAGTGTGCAATTTTATGCGCCTGAGTTTGATACATAAATGCCATTTTGGGATAATACTTGAATGCTGATTATTTTTCATTTTCACTTGATTTGTATTCTTGGATGGCAGACTCGTTTGATTAAAAGTAGAGGAGACATGGAAGAGAATGTACATTGTGCGGAAACATTGAAATTCTATCTCAATATTGGGATGACCATCTAGAAGTATTATTTCATCAACCGCATTAGTTCAAGGAGTCACACATTCCCTCAAGGTTTAGCAAGGGACAAGGTAATTAATGCATCTTTGGACATCACCTCCAATGTATTTCACTCCATGTCCATAGATATACTTGCATTTGTTCCTTTTGCTTTGGGACTAACCCATGTAGGTGAGAAGAGTAAGAAACAACAAGGATTGCTCCCAACTCAAGATGATCTTCATCTACAATGAGCATCCACCGCTACTTCACCTACCTGAAGTCTTCTACGACAAAACCAAAGGTTAGTTTATCCCTCCTAGGGGGGATGTCACATTTAGGGGGAGCTTTACTCTTAAGACTTGAGTATAAGCAACTCCTAAATGATGTGAACACATTAATGCATTCTGTAAAAGTGGTAACCCCACTTGTGATTAATCGATGAGCATGACCTATTGTTAGAGCATATTTCTCCATATGTGGTTTTGGTAATTGATGACAATCCCTATGGACTAATGGTTGCCTTAAGTTATATTCGAAGGATTTGTCCATAGGCACTTCTTGAAGTCCATCTGTTGGTGTCAAGGAGTTTATATGATGACCAAGGTGGTATTCAAGGTATTATCCAAAGATTGGTTATAAAGACACAAGGTTGATCAAGTCTAAGCAAAGAGTAAATAAAGATGGTCAACACACAAAGTCTACAAGATGTACCGAGAGGGATCAAGTGATCCTATGGTATGGTAAGCATTGTCCATAACGCTTTTGTGTACTAACCCATGGTCCTTGTGAGAGTTCTATGTGGGTTAGGTGTGTCTCCATGGGTTTGCGTCAAGAGGAAGATCTCATTCAACCTATGAAGGATGACATCAAGTGGTGATCGCCATCAAGATTGGTGTGTGCAAGTTCAACTGGAGCATCACGAAGATATCATGCTTGAAGCTTGTCGTCCATTGTGGTGGCAATGGACTTGTGAAGATGTGCTAAAGAGTGGCGCACCCATAGTGACTATGGGGGAGCAATCAACTAGTCTTCATCAAACCAAGGCAATCAAGAAAGGTGGTCCTTCTTGAGGAAGCCAAAATCATCATCATGTAGTTCAAGAGGACTAGGTGCAAGGTATAGGTTTGCCCTTGTTAGGTTTTCTATTTTAGGATAGATTGCCATACTGTCAAGGGGGGCTCTCAAGTGAGTAGCTTGATCGTATCGTTCGTTCAGAGCTCAAACCATTTGCATCCTTGCATCATATTTCTTGGTTCTTGTTTGATGTTTCTCTTTGTGAGTTTTACACCTTATGGTCATCTTAATGACAAGCTCGAGTTCATCGAAAACGGAGTCCATATGCATCTTCAATGATGTTTTTGATGTTGGAAGTTTTTGCCGGTTCTTCATTCATAGAGGTCTCACTTCTCTATATCATTCGCATTTTCTAACTGCATGTTCTTAATATTTTATGTCTCTGTTGGATATCTCTTGCCGTTGTGAATTCAACAAGCTTGAGTTTGCTCGATTCGGAGTTCGTATGCGAAAGTTAGAGCAGTTTCAGTATCCAGCGGTGGTACCGCTCCTGGTGCCAGCGGTAGTACCACCGCTCCTGGAGCGGTAGTACCGCCCCCGGAGCGGTAGTAATTTTTTAATACTGCTCCCTCGGACGTTCTAGGAGCGGTATTACCACTCCGAGTAGCAGTAGAACCGCTCCATTCGGGCTGTGAGTGGGGGTAATGGTTGGATTCGTTCCCCCACTATATAAATGAGGTCTTCTTCCCCAATGGACCTTATCTATCCATTGAGCTTGTGTTCTTCCCCCATTGTTGACCTTCTTAGATCTTCCTAACTCTCAATCCCTCCAATGATTCTTTCTAGTTCTTGAGGGAAAAGAGAGAGTAGATCTAGATCCACATCTCCAGCAATCACTTTCTCCTCTATGTGAGGGGAACCCCTTGGATTTTGATCTTGGAGTTCTTTGTGAGCTCCTTGTTCTTCCTCTCATATTTCTCCATAGCTTTTGTTGTTCTGGAGGGATTTGAGTGTGAGGGACTTGACCACTTCGTGTGTTCTTGCCATTGCATTAGTTGCATCGGTTTGAGTTCTCCACGATGATACGTGGAAGTGAGAAGTTGATAAGCTTATTACCCTTGGGTACTTGGTACCCCTAGAAGCTTGGTGGTGCCTCGGAGCTCAATCATTGTGGTGTAAAGCTCCGAGAAAGCGTCGGGATCTCCAATTAAGTTGTGTAGATTGCCCCGAGCATTTGTGGTCACCTCGAAGCCATATGCCATTGTGGTGAAGCTTCATGGTGTTGTTGGGAGCCTCAAATTAAGTTGTGTTGATTTCCCCAACCTTGTTTGTACGGGTTCGGTGACCGCCCTCAAGGGTCCCTTAGTGGAATCACGACATCTTGCATTGTGCGAGGGCGTGAGGAGATTACGGTGGCCTTAGTGGCATCTTGGGGTGCATTGTGTCTCCACGCCGCTCCAAATGGAGATTAGCATCCGCAAGGGTGTGAACTTCGTGATACATCATCGTCTCTGCGTGCCTCGGTTATCTCTTACCCGAACCCTTTACTTATGCACATTACTTTGTGATAGCCATATTGTTTCTTGTCATATATCTTGCTATCACTTAGTTGTTTATCTTGCTTAGCATAAGTTGTTTGTGCACATAGGTGAGCCTAGTTTTTTTAGGTTTTGTGCTTGACAAATTAAATGTTAGTTTTATTCCGCATTTTTTCAAGCCTAAACCATAATTATTTTAAAGCACCTATTCACCCCCCTCTAGGCGACATCCACGTCCTTTCAATTGGTATGAGAGCTAGGTCTCTCATTATTAGGTTGAACCACCCAGAGAGTAAGGATGTCGACTAGGGGTTTAGGATTCTGTGACACTCTTAGTTTCGATGGCACAAATTTTGAGATGTGGGTAATTCACATGCTTAATCTCTTTAGGGTCATGGACCCAAATTTACAGCAAATTTTAGATATGGGTTTTTCTCCTCCAAAGGATTCTCAAAATATATCTTTACAGGATGAGAAAAACTCTTATCTCAATGTTCAAGCTTCTAATGTTCTTTTTGATGCTTTGAGCAATGTAGTTATATTTCAACTCATGCCATTTCGGATGCTCATGAGCTGTGGACAAAGCTTCAAGATAAATATGGTGTGTCCAAGATTAGTGTGAATGATTGTTCTCCCTCCACCTCTGGTCGTGTGGTCTTCTCAACTTCATCTACTTCACCTACATGTGGATTGCCACAAGGTAATGATATGGTGAGTAGTGGTGATCATTGCAATGATAATAGTGGGCTTATCGTTGATGATACATCATCACTATATTATTGCAATGCTTCATCTTTGGGTGTTAACACTTCAAGCACTCTAAATGTAATACATGCTTGTGTTGATAGTCCTTGCATATCATGTAAAAACTGCTTGACAAAATCTCATGATGATATGGTTTCTATATCTTGTTGCCATGATAAAATGTATCTATTTCCTCGAGTTGTGCTGCTAACAATGTAGAGGAAATCCATCACTCCATGGAACAAGATGTGGCCTTGAATGATACTTCAACGGGTCCTACATCATCATCTATTGTTTCTCACTTTTGCTTTATGGCTAAGGCTTCAAAGGTATCTCCTACCTTGAATCCCAATACATCTCTTGATGATGATGATGATGATGATGATGATGATGATGATGATGATGAGGATGATGATAATGATGAAGAGAGTGATAATATTGCATCCTTAAAATTTAAGGGTGAAATAATTTTTAAATCTCTTTATAAGAATAAACTTGATTGTTCCAACTTCATGGAAATCATGTCTATTGCCACTGAGGGCAAGGAATACATTGAGGAGTTGGAAGATCATCTCGAGGAGCATGAGGCCACCATTGAGACAATGGAAGTTCATGAGCATGATTACGCTGATGAGATAGTGGAGCTATCCCAAGCTCTTTAAAATGAACAAACGACCAATTAATCTCTTGAGGAGACCTTTGCTCTAGAATTATCTAGATTAAAGGAATCCCATGATAGAGCCCTCGAGGTGGGTAACGATTTTAGAACTAAAAATGATAAGCTTGAAGTTGCTCATGCCCAACTTGAAGTTTCTTATGCTAAAGAGCTTGCCAAGTTGCCTTCTCCTCTTGTTGTTAATGATGATTCTTATGCTACTAACTCTCTTTCTTGTGAAGCATCCACATTAAAGGATAATGTTGAGATAAGGGCTCAACTTGAGTTGCTATCTAGCAATTATGGGAAATTGCAAGAAAGTCATGTAATGCTCACAAGCTCTCATGAGGATCTTCTAGTATCCCATAATGTGCTAAAATTATCTCATGAGGCTCTTACTACCAAGGTAACATCAAGTGAGCCTCATGTGGACATTAACACTACTTCTAGTCAAAATGCTATACTGCCATGTGCTAGTCCTCGTAATTCCTCTACTCATAATGTTGCTACGTCTTGTGATGAATTACTTTCCTTGCTTTGTTGCTCTAATAATGATGCTTATACTTACTCTAGTACTTGTGTTGATACTAACCATGTAGAGGAAATCGAAGAGCTCAAGGCCCAAGTCACTTCCTTAAAGAAAGACTTGGAAATGAGTCATGAAGGTATGTACACACTCAACAATACCTTGTGTGGGCAAAAATCCCCAAATGAAAAGGGTGGACTTGGATTCAATTCCAACAAGAAGAAGAAGTCCAAAAGCTTAAAGAAGAAGGGCCAAGAACAAGTAAAGAATTCAGCCAAGATTGTTTGCTTCAAGTGCAAAATTTAAGGGCACCATGTTAGATGTTGACCATTAAAGAACAAGCCCCAAAGTCACAAGCAACAAGGGAAGCGGCCACAAGTTCAAACACATACTCAACCACAAGTTGAAGAAAGGCCTCCCCCCAAGAAGACTCAAGCCAACACTCCTCAAGTTGAGAAATCAATTGCGAAGAAAGTAAAGGGTAGATGTTGCTACTTATATCGTGAGAAGGGTCATTTCGCTTCTTCTTGCACGAGAGGTAATTTATCCAACCCAATCATTATTGATGATATCTATTCTCTTGGGAAGGATAAGGTTGTCAATGTGTTTACCAAGTTTGTTGGTACTCAAAGTGGTGTCAAGAAAAGAACCATTTGGGTAGCCAAGCCTATTGTCACTAACCTCTTAGGACCCAACATGGTTGGGGACCAACAAGCTCAAACTTGATCAATAGGTGATATTGGAGGACATTGGAGACTTGGATACATAATGAAGAATTAAGGGGTCTTAATCATTCATATTATCTCAAGCCAAGTCATTTATATTATCGAGTTCCTAACTTATATCCAATGTGCCTCCTTGCGGTAACTTTTACTTAAATTGTTTACATTGTTAGTTACTTGCCCCTTTTGCATGTTGTGGTTTTGTACCGTGCATGTGTTTGTATATGTTGTTCTTCCAACTTGCTTATCTTGAGTAATCAAGTACGTGTATATCGGTTTGCACATAATGTATATGTGAGTCTTGTGTTGAACCTTTTAGCATCCTCTTTGTATCTATGTTGGCTCTTGTGAGAGATTAATAGATTATCCCATTGTGGGGGAGTGATGTGCTTTGGGCACCTCACAATCGTCTAAAGGTGTATACATGAGTACTACCACTTAGTATTGATATTTCAAGATTATCTAGTCTCTTTGTGGTATGTCTTGCTCATGAGAAATTCAAATTCTAAATGGTCCATTAATTATCTCTTGTTGGTTTTCATTTTCCACTTGTTAGTAATGTTGGGTTATCACATTATGGGCGAGTAATATGCTATGTGGATATTACAAGCCTAGAAAATGTATATATTTGAGATATTGTCACTTAGTAATGATATTGTAAATTATCTTGTTCCTAGGTGGCATGTTAGCTCTACAAGTGTCATTTGCTTGCGTTTTAGGAGTAAGTATGATGTTGGATATTTTTGCAATCTACCAATGGGAATTGTTTTCAAATATTTCTTGTCCTTCTACAATTGGTTTTCCCTTCATGTGGTAGAAATTGCTAATCATCTTTACATTGGATTTTATGTATCGTTTGTTTTCCTTGCCTCTTGTCGATTGGTTTGAACATGTCTAGTGTTTCTACAGATTTAGAGAAAGTGATGACACCATCTTGTGCATTTTGTATTAAAATGCAAATTCTATATAATGCACAAATCTTGGGGGAGCTATCCTATTTTTCTTTAGAACACTCTCTTTATGCGCTTATCATAAAATCTTTTGATCCCCATCAAGAGTGTGTTGATGGGAGGTAAGTCTTGCTCTTTATGATGCTTTTTTCCATCATGAAAATTTGTCGAGGGTTTGGTTTGTTTGGAAATTAGATACCTCGTGTTTGTTTTCCTTCAATTGGTATCTTGTTTCCTTTTGTCTGGCATGTTTAAATGGATATCATTATTTGATGTATCTTTTAATTGGTATCCTTCAAGTGAAAATTTTTTGTTTGGTATTTTATTTTCACTTGATACCTTGTATTTTGGTGTCTTATCAACTATGTGTTGATTTTATTTTTGAATGCCTTGAGCATGCATATTTACTATATACATAAAGTTTCTTTTGCATGCTTTTTTTTTCTTGACCCGATATATAGGGGAAACTCCACCTTGTCATAAATTGGGTAAAGTGTGCATGAAATTCAATTTCATATCTATATGCACATATTTATGTGGAGTTTGTCCTATGTATTGTTGATTTTCTAACTCTTTGGTCCCAATGAGTTTGGGCACCATTTTGTTTGTTTTGTTGTTCTAGGAACAATTGTAGAGGCATTGGATACTCGGCTCACCTACAAGGAAGGTGTTAACACCATGTGCTTACTGGAGCCAAGTTAGGACGATCAATGAACAACTATCTACTACATCAATCTAGTACTATCTCGGTAACAAGTATCTACTTTATGCATACATTTCTTCCATTCAACCTTTCGTAGGTTGCATCATGGCATGAATTTCTTGATTCATTCTTGTGGTACTTGTTTCCTTCCTCAAAGCATCCGAAAGATGATGTCTTATTGCTAGTTGGGATGTCTTTGATGTTCATAAGTTGGAAGTTCATATTGTACAATAAGAAAATATTAGGCCATGTGATATGCTTTCAAGCAAATATCTTATTGGTATATTTATAAGTTCCTTTTGGATATCTTGTTTGTTCCTTCTTGTAACCATTTCATGTGTACATCTTTCTTTGTGGATATATATCATCATGATTTTTTTCTACCTAGAATCTTCTACACATGAGTAAAGTTACATCTCTAGTTGATATCCTCTTTTCTTTCGCGTCCACCGTTGCATTTCCTTTTTAGTTTTTGGTGGCTTTGTGAAAGGATTTGTCTTGAGTGCAGATCTTTTATCCTTGCATCTTGATGCACTCGTTGGTGGTGAAGATTATTTTTCCTCATATCTGTCTTGACAAGGGTGTTGACATTTTGATTGGTATCCCTTCTCTTGAAAAGGTTATTATTTCCTTTCTTCACCATGGATTGTCACAAGCGTTGGTTCTCAATTTGTCTATTAGTAAGCTTGTGAACCTATTTTCTAGTAGTGTGTGTGGGAAGGATATGTCTTGCACTTTGTTCTTATTTCTTCAAGACTATATTGATGAGTAATGCTCATCCTCACCTTAGTCTTCTCAAGTGCCTTGCCATGACTCACACACATCATTTTGGTTGAGGCTACTCTTAAGTTGCCTCTTTTACATGTTGCTCAACCATATGTTTTGTGAAAGTGGTATACTTATTGTCTCATCTATTTTCTTGCACTTGTTGTGTGCTTTTATTAATTTTGGGGGAGCAACGATCCTATTTTGTGCACTTGTATCAAATACAAAAAAAATCTTATTAGTGCACAAATCATGGGGAGCTTCTCTAGTTTTGATAAAACACACTATTGTCCTTATCATAATATCTTTTATTCATGTGGTTAAAAGGACCATATGATTCCTTGTTACTATTGGTATCTTTTGATTGTGTGCTTCTCCCGTTTGTATGTCTTTGTGACATACGATCCTTCTTGCAATCTTTGGGTCCTCGATATAGTTCATTTTCCTCCAACGTTTATCATTGTATTTGTGTATTTCTTTGCACTATTGTTGAGAAGTACACACTTTTTGGAGGACCACCTACTATATTGGCTTTCTAAACTTTTTTGTCCATTTTGGCAATCAATGCCAATGGGGGAGAAGTTTAGAGAGTTTAGTTTGGTGATGCATAGAGGGTTTTTCTTTTATTGCTTAAGCATTTACATCTTGTACGCATGCATTATAGCTTTGTATGTGTGCGCTTGGTTATGATTATTTCCTTATATAAACTCTCTTGTACTGATTGTCATCAATTACCAAAAAGGGGGAGATTGTTAGAGCATATTTCTCCATATGTGGTTTTGGTAATTGATGACAATACCTATGGACAAATGGTTGCCTTAAGTTATATTCGAAGGATTTGTCCATAGGCAGTTCTTGAAGTCCATCTGTTGGTGTCAAGGAGTTTATATGATGACCAAGGTGGTATTCAAGGTATTATCTAAAGATTGGTCATAAAGACACAACGTTGATCAAGACTAAGCAAAGAGTAAATCAAGATGGTCAACACACAAAGTGTACAAGATGTACCGAGAGGGATCAAGTGACCCCATGGTATGGTAAGCATTGTCCATAACGCTTATGCGTACTAACCCATGGTCCTTGTGAGAGTTCTATGTGGGGTTAGGTGTGTCTCCATGGGTTTGCATCAAGAGGAAGATCTCATTCAACCTATGAAGGATGACATCAAGTGGTGATCGTCATCAAGATTGCGGTGTGCAAGTTCAAGTGGAGCATCATGAAGATATCATGCTTGAAGCTTGCCGTCCATTGTGGTGGCAATGGACTTGTGAAGATGTGTTCAAAAGTGTCTCACCCATAGTGAGTATGGGGGAGCAATCAACTAGTCTTCGTCAAACCAAGGCAATCAAGAAAGGTGGTCCTTCGTGAGGAAGCCAAGATCATCATCATGTAGCTCAAGAGGCCTAGGTGCAAGTATAGGTTTTCCCTTGATAGGTTTTCTATTTTAGGATAGATTGTCGTACTGTCAAGGGGGGCTCTCAAGTGAGTAGCTTGATCGTATCGTTCGTTGAGAGCTCAAACCATTTGCATCCTTGCATCGTATTTCTTGGTTCTTGTTTGGTGTTTCTCTTTGTGAGTTTTATAGCTTATGGTCATCTTCATGACAAGCTCGAGTTCATCGAAAACGGAGTCCATATGCATCTTCTATGATGTTTTTGATGTTGTAAGTTTTTGCCGGTTCTTCATTCATAGAGGTCTCACTTCTCTATATCATTCGCATTTTCTAACTTTGTGTTCTTAAGATTTTATGTCGATGTTGGATATCTCTTGCCGTTGTGAATTCAACAAGCTTGAGTTTGCTCGATTCTGGAGTTCGCATGCGAAAGTTAGAGCAGTTTCAGTATCCAGCGGTAGTACCGCTCCTAGTGCCAACGGTAGTACCACCGCTCCTGGAGCGGTAGTACCGCCGCCGGAGCGGTAGTCTAATCACCCCCTCCAGGCATACTTTCGATCCTACAAGTTGTTGTTGTTGTTTGTCCTGTACGTGCTAGCAGTCGCGTGCCTAGCAGGAGCTCACAATGAGCTCGAATGAGAGGGCACCGAGGAAGGCGATGTAGTCTTCAGTGATGACGACTTTGGTGTCCCAAAGTGGTGGTTGCGAGTGACCTTTGGAGTCAAGGTTGAAGAAGGCAATGGAGGTGGCACGTGGTGATAGAGAATAGGGAAGAAAACAAAATGACATGTGGGCCCTAATTACACTCCATCATTAATAGCCACATGCGTTGCGAGGTCGTCACTCACAACTTTGTCCTCCTAGTCAGATTTCATGTCAAAACACAATTGAACGAGGATCATCGTAATTTGCAATGTTCTGACGCAAAAGCCATACTATTGATTTGCAATTTTTTGAAAAAGCGATACCAATTTGTTAATTTTTTAGGGTATCGGGTTGTTATCTGAGCACAACTTATAATAACTTTATGCAATTAACTAACATGTCTTTCTTCTTAAAAAAAGATGGTCTCACTCTATTGAGATTTAACCAAGTTTCAGTCAAGTGATATACCATGCAATAGAGAAAAGAAAAAATTGATTTTTTTGCATAAATCTTAGGAAAACGTTGTGTTTCAACAGGACCACCCACCGCTCCTCCATAACATTATCTCCGAGGACGTCTCTTCTTCTTCACACTTTTATATTTTCCCCTTTTCTTCCTTCTTCGGCCAAGGCTTCCATGGCGAGCACCACAACCAGAACTGGGAACCGGGAGGGGGTGCTGTCGACTGCTGCATCATGCTACTCTATCCCAACACCGTTGGTCTTTGCAATCATGGGGGCAAAGCAACTCTTGTTTGCATCCTCGTCATGGCCGCAACCGTTGTTGTTTGCATCCTTGCCATGGTTGGAAGAGGGGAGACACCGACACGAAACATCAAGGTTGCAGCAAGGTTGGGGGAAGGGCAACTCCGGCCACCAAGGATGGAAGGCTCCCGCTTGCCGCTGTCACTCCTCGCTGCAACCCATGTCTTTTTGCAGCAACACCATTGTTGTGACACGGCATCTCCCTCAAATCCGACAACAACGAAGCTTCACCGAGGTGCCGTCGGTGCCGCGTTGGAGCTTCACCGCACTGTGAGGGGCTGCAATGAAGCATCACGGTGGGTTGTAATGGAGCTTCATCGGCGTATCACCGGGTCATTAGGCTGCAAGGAAACTCCACCGGTGCTACATTGAAGCTTCGCCGGTGCTGCAATGAAGCTTTGCCGGCGCCGTCAGAGCTCCATTATAGCTTCGTCTCACTCCTAGGGGTTGCTATGGAGCTCTTCTAACGCTCTATGTTGGGATGCACAACACCTGCAGCTACCGCAACAACAGCAGATCGGACGTTCATCAGTGCCAGATCGAACGCCAGGCTCGGCGGATGATTTCTTTAGAAAATCATCCATCTGATCCGTAGCAGCCGTCTAGATCTTAATATACGATCTTACGGACATAGCATCGACTGAGATTTAACGAAGTTTGTTAACTCAGACTTAGAGCATCTCCAACAGGCGCGCTTCGCGCCGCGCCTAAAAAACTAGTTTGCCGCGCGCTGGTCGCCTGGTTTGGCGCGTCGCGCAGCGCTGGCTCCAGCAGTAGCTTTAAAATGCAGCGCGCGTGCTCCGCTCCAGCAGCGCGCAAAAATGCAGCGCGCGCCGCTGTAGCAGCGCCCAAATATATGGCATTTGGACAAAAAAATAGTTTGAAACATTCATCAAAATGCAATGAACATGTGAAATTTAACACAAACAAGTAGATGAATAAAAGTCATGCCCACAAGTTCATCCAACCAAGTTCAAAATGCAAACCAAGTTCAAAATACAAGTTCATCCAACAAAGTTGAAGACATATAACACATCAATCATCTTCCTCGTCGTCTTCCTCTTCTTCCGAAGACGATTCTTCCGCCTTCGAAGATGAATCTTCCTCCCTAACCTCATCACGCACCGCATCACGTGTAGCTCCGACGGGACCGAAGTGATCTCTCGGAGCGGTCAATTCCACTCACGTTCTGAGCATCAAAGTGTTCTTTCATTCGCCCCCAATAAGCATCTCTACTTTGATCACCTCCAACGGATGGATCCCTCGACACTTGCAACCAAGTATTGCATAGTAATTTGTCATCGTTGGTGGTGTAATTGCCCGCTCTTCCTTTCGGCGCCTCGACAATGCCCTCACCCTCCTCGTCCACCTCAAACTCATGGTCGTCCAAATGGATGTCATTGGTTTGAGACCAATGCGAATTGTTGGACCCAACACCCATAGTTGACATGTATGCATCATCGTTGAGACTACAAAGTTTTGTGAACAATGCAGATATAAGCTATCTATATGATGATGCATTGAAAAAATAACAAGAAAATAAAAGTTGGAATTTTTTTCACCTTGGGGGCATTTCGTCGAATCCGTGGTGCGCGTCGGCCACCGGCTCAACGAGTGAGCTCGCCGGTGCTTCGGTAGACGCCGCGCCCGGCCGCCGCACTGCAACCTTCTTCTTCGGCTTCGAGCTGCCGGAGCCGTCCGTCGTCTTCTTCTTCGCGGATGTTTTTCCTTTCTTCCGCTCCGACGGTGTGGTGGCGGCACGGGACGGCGCCGGCGCGACGCCACCCGTCGGCGTGGTCATCCGCGGCGGCAAGAAGAGGCTGCGCGCGAGGCCGACGGTCGGCGGAGCTCCGGCGGCGGCGGCGGCGCCAGTGCCAACGCCCGCCGCGCTAGGGTTTTCGGCGAAGGCGGCGGAGGCGGCGGGGGGGTCGCGGCTGTGCGCGTCCATGGTGGCAGGGGCGCCGGCGCCGGCGCGCGGGGGAGCAAAGGAGGAAGAAAAGGGGAGAGTTCGCGCGCGCGCTCGAGTCTGCCGCGCGCGGAAGTGGACGCCCGAAATACAAAGCGCGGGATGGGGCTATGGCCAGCGCGCCCAAATCGTTTTAACGCGCGCGCGGTTTTAGCGCGCCCGCTGAAGCTGTCCGCCGCGTTGCGCGCGCGGTATATTTGTCTTTTTTACAGCGCGGCGCTAGTATAGCGCGGCTGTTGGAGATGCTCTTACCACGATTGAAAAAACTGACTTCGGGCCCTCACGTCCTATCCCACCCGCCTCCTCCGCCACGGCCGCAATGGACCCCGCCTCAGAACCCTTCCGCCAGTAGCATCTCCCTTTCCCCCGACTCCACTGCCGCCGTCGCCGCCGCCGCGTTGGTGCCGCCCCCACCACATCGCCGCGGCGCCGCGTGCCTCTCATCAAGGCTGCACTCGACCACCTCTGCCATGTCGCCACCAACCTTGATATCACGTTTATCGACTTCTCTGACAAACTTGCTCAGCATTGCATACAGGTAATCAGTACTCCTAATTAAGCACTCCCGAGTCAATGCAATTCAAAGTGACCCAGTTACAGAATACACTTCTGCATCCTTTTTCTTTTATCTAATATATACGTAGACCTGTCACTCGTGTTCTGTTTAATCTAGTAAATTGCTCCGACCACTGATTCGCAGAGACATTTGATACCATAACATACAGCTTCAGACTTCAACCCCCCTGTGTCGAACTGGTATTCACTAGTCTATTTCGCTAATATAGTTCCTTTCTTTTTTCTTCTTATTCTGGTTTTAGGCTTTTAGCTATTGATGGACTGTGCTGAAGGGAATGTAATCTAACCATTGCAACTTTGCAAGTGCTGCTGGCAAGGGTAATGAAATTGGAGGGCCCATATGATGCCATCCATTTATATGTATATTTGCTTGGCCTTTCTAAAGAGGGAGCCAAAGCTGCGATGTCTGTAAACTGCATGACAGTTGTTATCCGGAGAGGTCCCAGCATCATATTCAACCAGATGTTTAGGAGTATCATTTTTTTTCTTCTCGCAGCTTCCATGGTGAATTCATGATCAGTATTGTGCCATCTGATCAGACCACTGATTTCCAAGGCTCTGAGAAAGAAACATTTGTTCAAATTAGAATAAATAGACTATTACCAAGTCTACAACTGAATGAAACAAGGTATAGATTTGGTGACTGGATCTTAAAGCAGATCTGCAGCTTTTGGAGACAAATCCAGGACCTGCTTCCAAAAAATGCACTAGCAGGCATACACATAAGTAGTCTCACGAGAGTGTTAAATGAAAAAGCTTGTGGTTCTGTTATGCCTCTCTCGGCTGGTCAGACAAAGCACTCCACCGATGATAAAAAAATCTCAGCTGAATCTAAAGAAGGGTTGTACAAGTTAAGAGAGGTGAATCATGCTCATTTATCTTCTGGTCTTAAGTTAGCATGTTCTTCTCGTCCTCCCATCCCAGGAGTATGGATATTTCTCACACTAGTCCTGACTACTGAGGACAAGTATCCTATCAATACTACTGACATCCTAGATAATGCGAAGGCTTATACTAAATATGACACTAGCTCCACCTATTGTGAGAGGGTGGATCAGGTGTCACTGGAACATGAAATTCCTTCTGTTTCTGATCCTTGCCTCGAGGATAAGGGTGTAGACAAGCCTGATACACTCCAGTTGGTTCAGAGGCTTGCCGAGGTACTACAGAATCGTTGGGGGTGCTCTGTAGAGATGATGATACACCATTAAATCTCACATCTGTTGAGTAGTGATTTATGCAAGGGTGCAGCAACAAGCTAGTGAACACAAAACAGAACACGATATTGCACAGATTATGAGGGATAATGTGAGACCCGAACTCAAAGGTAATGATGCTTCTTTTGACCAAAAATGTTTTTCTTTATCTTGCCAAGATACTCCCTCCTTTCCGGTTTATAGGGCTCAAATCTGAAATCCCATCAACCAAGGTGAATTGCGAGAGGATGACACTAGTTTTAACTAGCCAATGAAATATTTCTCACATATTCAATTTCCGAGGCAATAAATGTAGCATCCTCTTTCTCATTGGACTTGCATGATGTATGTAGAAAACGATGCATGCATAGCCATTCGTTTCCTTTCTCTAAACTCTATGAATTAAATATAGCGTGGGACTCAAAGCACTTTAACTCAATTAGACTCAAAATGAGCCTAATATAATGGAAATCTGAAATTTTTGAGATGAGCCCTATAAACCGGAAAGGAGGGAGTACTACATAATCTTTGGGGTGCTCTGTAGGTTACATAGATGATGACACGCCATTAAATCCCACACTTATGTTGAGTAGTATTTACGCAAGGGCGTTGTACTGCAACAAGTTAGCAAACAAAAAACAGAGCACGTTATACATGAAAATGCTGCACAGATTACAATGTCAGCTCGAAATTATTCTTGCGCTGCTTGCAAGGTTGAGATATCTACAGCTAGATCAGGCGAGTTATGAATTTGCGACATGACTACATTTGCAGATTGCTAGTTTCTGCTATTCTTTTTTGTTTGTTTATGCTTTGTTCAGAACCCCTTGAGCTCGTTATAGTGAACACTTCGTTTTTTTTGTGACACAGACTATTTATAGTCCGTCAATTCCTTTCATGCTTGCGTTGCTGTCAAAGTATTACCCAGATGATACAATATGTTCCGTATTATCTTCTTTCTGGAAGAGAATGGCAATTGAAGGGATACATTACTCTCATTTATGCGTTTGAATTAAGATGATGATAAGTAATTTTATGAAAAAGGGGGACTCTTTTAAAATATGGAAATTTTGTTTTATTGTAAAGTATAACAACAGAAAATGATATTTCATGCCTACCTTCCAAAGTCTGATGTATTGTTGGTTTTGCAGAAAAGCAAAGAAAAAAACTCTGCATCGTCCAGCTTATCTTCCTTTTTTGTGCTTTTTTGAATCTTTGCCTTACAATAAGAAAGGGTGCAAAGTAAGAGGTCTCATCAAATCTTTCTATCGTATCTTTTGATTGAAGTGTGCTTAATAATGATAAACTATGTTTATGATGAATCCTGTATCAGGTGTTATTTCAGCATGATATACTAGTGTTGTCAACCTCATGAGATGAGAGCTGTCACATGATTTAGTGTATATTATATTGATAGAGATACTATTGCTAAATGGAGCTGTATGACATGATGCTCTACATGTGCAATGGTCTATTGTCGGCAAAGTTACTTTGGTGCAGTGGCGAATCTACAAAGAAATTTTATGGTGGGCTGGGCTGCCTGTGTCATGTACTTACAAGTGGCTAGGTTGGGCCTTTACACTAGTAGTAAAAAATAATTTTGCAAAGCCTGTTGAAGCCCCCCTGGTAGATTCGCCACTGCTTTGGTGTATGCATAAATAAAAGCCCTTTCCTTCAAAACGTTCCACATTATGTCTCAATTGGAGTAGGTTCTTCCTGTTTCAAACAGAAATAGATGTACCTGCATGTAAATCACTAGTGGTGTCCAGTACGCTAGTTTGCAGAATCTTGGGCTTTGTTGTCTTGCTTTCCTCCTAATAAGGATACCAGAGTAGTAAAAATTATGTTGGCAACCTCTAGGAAAGATGTGTAACGATAGGCTTTTGTGTTGTTATCTTAGAGTCAAATTATGATTTTTGTGAACTAAGAAAATTTGCTTAATTAGTCATGCAGATATATCGACCTTTTTCAAGTTTCTGTAATACATGGACAAAATATAGTGTCCAAATGGCTCAGATGCAAAGAATATAGCTTTGAGTACACGACGTCCCAAAATATACGATAGATATGCTTCCATGTTGCTCAAAGTATGACTGAATTTAAGATATTATAAGATCAACCAGCTTCGATCTTCTTAGATGACTTTTTGGAAATATATTAACTCAGATATGTAATGATCTCATATTTTTCTCTCCTTTCTGCTATGTATTTATAGTTGTAATTTTGTGGCTGAATAGCATGTTCTTTCAAAATCAAAGTACAAAAGGAAAAAATACGCATGAATTTAGAGTAGTAATTCCAGTGGAATTGATGTGGAAAAGGTTGCAGATACCATGACAGCAACAAAAGGCCTCACGCCCACAGATGCACCCAAGGAAGGTGTGGGGGCAGAACTGAAATCATTTCTCCATATCATGCACGCCACTAGATAGAGAAGTCTTATCAGTCTTCATCAATGTGGTCTCATTCTGGCAAATCTTATGACATTTGAAGTGACTTGATGAATGTACATATGAATAGTTATGTACCTTAGATGTCCCGTATGATTGAATTTAGACGTATTGCAAACTGTTTTACTATTAAATGCTAATTCTTGGTATAATTACATATCTGTCTAATCTGCTGTTCATTTCTGTAAATGCACACATCGACTAAACAATTATTGCATCTCCACTCATGCTGTAGTGGTGTGACTATTTTTTTGTAGGCGACCTACTTGATGAAAAGTAGAATTTGTGTGTGCACTGTGCATTATCGTAATCGTCCCACTCATTCTCGTTATCTTGTCCATTGACAGGCACTGCGTCACTGCCTCAGGGAAGGCTTGTTCTGCCTGTGATCCTCTTGATGTTTCTCTCATGCACTGAGAAGTCAATGATTGTGGTTGTGATCCTACTCTTCTTGAAATCTTTGTAGGTTGCAAAGAAATCATGGCTACTGTTGGGAGTACACAATTGTAGCATTTTGCTGCGTACAATGAAGGCAGATGAATCTACAAGCAATGCTATGGCCAGGTGCCCTTTGACTTTATCTTGTCGATTGGCTAAGCCCACTTGAAGGTTGGCAAGCCCGCGTTGTCAGGCTATGTCAACGTGATACGAAATTCCTGAGTGGGCTACGTACGGTAAGGATTCATTTTCGTTAGAACCTCTCTCTTTATTGGAGAAATGGAGTCGTGTGATTGGTTGAGTACATTCCAGTGACCTTACGAAACGAATTGCCAACTGAAAACAGGGTCCTGGGTCCATAGCAGCAAATATTGTGTCCAATGGATGCTTGAAACAACACAGATTCTTGTGGGGCTCTATCTAATAGGCTGCAATGTTCAAAGGTGGTATCATTCTTCCCAACCGAAATCTTGGGAGATGTCACTTTTGAAGGCAATCATATAGTAGTGGGGCGCCGGACTTTGGAGGGACAAAGTCACATCAGGTGCTGTCTTTGGGACTTGCATTTTTAGCTTCTAATCACCATTCCTGGTAACTCCCTGCACATCTTTGTTTCCCCCTTTTTTAAAATTGGCAAATTTTAACATGCTCCCTCTTAGCCCCTGTTTTTACATGTGAGGCAAGAAGGTAAGAGTTAATCAAACCATTAATTAATGAGATAAAGAACTCAGATTTATTTTATGCTCTTACCTCTCATGTGAAAAGAGGGGGTAAGTGGCAGCATGTTAAAACTGCTCTTTTAAATTTAAATATGATGATTAGTTTCATCTCTTTGCCTTTGTGTCCATGCTCCCCATTGTTGTAACCAAGAAATGATTAGCTTGGAGTCACCCAAAAATACGTACTTACCAATAATCTTGACCCCAGTTCATGGAACAAAGTGGTAGGACCTGTTGTTGCTCTGTAGTCAGTTGCAAGTTGAGCATAGTGCCTGTAGAGGTGCTGAGAAAAGGCACATCTCCTGGTGTACTGGGGCGTGGTTTTAAGGATTCCGTTGGAAAAGTGGGAGATTTCCCAACTTGCTCATGTCTCCTTGAATTGTCTTAACCCCCATTGCTATGCAGCTGTGATTGCCAGCTTTTACTATTATCATTACATATATAGGAGTATTTTCCATTTGCACTGTGCACACATAATCGATTGAGATTCTTCTCCTCCTGCACTACACGATCTTGTGCATGACATGGAGAAATCTCGTTTGCAGAGAAAGAAAGCCACTGCCCTGTTCATAACACGGAGAAATCATATATGCTTGCCAGCTTGCTTTTTCCGTTATAGTTTCTGGCAATGGAGGATGACACTCGTTTACAACGTTTGGTCATGCTGCACGCGTGACCGGTCTTGTCAGGGATGATGATAGAGGTTTAACAGTGCGTCTGCAAGTAGCTAGGAAGATGGCACCAGCTAGATACTCCCTCTGTAAAAACGTCTTATATTTTTGTGCAGAGGGAGTAGATTTGTGCTATGGCTTCTCTTTATGGTTGGAGTCATGTAGAATGGACTTTGGGCTGGCATTCTGCAGTTTCTCTGCCTACTGTTTGATTGAGCATGTGGCTCAGATGACTTGGTTAGTGCCATCCATCTGCATTGTAAGAATGCTTTTACCATGGACGGCCTTCCTGTCATCGGAAATCTCGAGTTGATGTCTCGAGTGATAGAATCCGATTTGAGGCGAGAGTTGACTTGCTTGTCCGGCCGTATAAATACATGGCCGCTGATCGCTTGACCCCCAAAATAACACACACGCCAATCATCACTCTCTCTTAAGCACACACGCGCGCACTACGCGATGTATCATCATCACTCCTCTTCTTCTTCTTTTTCTTCTTCCTGTACATGTCAGGGAAGCAATGGCTTCCTCCCCTCTCAACCGTCTGCGTCGAGCTACGGTGATGTGTTGCAAGCAGGGCAGCACTGCTATTACTACTCCCAGGAGCTTCAGCTGCAGCAGGGCCAGGCGCCGCCGTTCCGTCGTGTGCTGAGCACCGGAGACCTAGGGGCGCTGCCTCCAGTAGCAGCAGCAGCGGCTGGGAGGTACAGCACGGAGGAGCGGCGGGAACGCATCGAAAAGTATAGGAGCAAGCGCAACCAGCGCAACTTCCAAAAGAAAATCACAGTAGGTCTCCTCGCTCGCACTCTACTTGTTCGGCTTTGCATCTTCACGTATTTTGACCATGCATCTTCTTCAGTACGCTTGCCGGAAGACGCTCGCGGACAGCCGGCCGAGGGTGAAGGGCCGCTTCGCACGAAACGTCGACGACGAGGCAGTCGCAGATCAGCCGGAGTTCACAGCTGCGGAGGTGTCTTCGATGATGAGCGAAGCCAACGCCGTTGTGGGTGCCGCGGACGCCGCCAGCAGCAGCAGCAGCATGCCCGAGTGGTGGGCGGCAATGCAAGGCGCGCTGGCCATGGAGGACGATGAGCTTTACATCGACGTCTCCTCCATCAACCTCTACTAGCTATAAGCTTGCTAGAGGCGGACAGGATCACCTCCAACTGTGCTGGTGGCACTTGTTTTCTGTCCCATATGCTGTTCCATCAACTAAAACTACGACGCCATATTTCGTAATGTTTAGAGGCGGACCGGATAACTTTCTTCTTCTTCTTCTTCTAATTAGTTGGAGTGTCCCATGCATCCTCTGCAACTAAATGTAGTAGTACGTACTAATGTTTACCGAATGTTTTTTTTTCGTACTGTCTACTCTATCGGCAAAGAATATACGTCATCAGCTTATTTTTATTCCGTGTTCAAAAAGCTTCTTTTTATTCTGCGTATGAAATTTGTTTGAACTCTAAGTACATAAAGTTAGATCAAATCTATCTCAAAAAGCTTCTTTTTATTCTGTGGATATAATTTGTTTGAAGTCGAACTACATAAAGTTTGACCATATTCGAGGATTAATATTAATTCTTATTGTAACGTTTTAGCTTTGTGAAAGGCAGGAATGATCCTCGCAAACAAAGAGAGAGAGAGGAATGAGCGTTGGATTATGAAAATGTTACGTTTTGTTCTTGGAATATTAGTGATGTGCAACTTTGTTAGCTGGATACATGTGACTAGGTGAGAAAAATAGTAGTGTTTCTCCTGTTTTGCAGCGTTAAGACACACCATACCATGTGATTCCTCGCGATGCTTCAGTGCTAAAGGTGGTCAAGATGAAGGCAGGATGGATGTACCATGGCCACCTCGCTGTGCTCCTGAAGATGCCTACTTTTTTTTTTGCGGGTACCTGAAGATGCCTACTGCCCCGACGATCCCTTCAATTCAACACTCGTCCTGCCGTGCCACACAATGGTGGTGCAGCACCGACATCGACTTTACTTTTGTTATCCTATATTCTGTTTTATCGGCTTTGCTGTTTGGGCTACGAGACATCGACGGTGCCATTTCCTGGGATAGCTGGGATTGAGTATTCACTCATGCAGTATTTTACTTTCTTTTGTGAAGCTATGCTCATGTTCATACCTTTTTCCTCTCGTATACGTGAGAGAAAATTTCGATCAAACATGTCTGATCCTGCTCAATATGGCACGCCACTTGCAGTTAGCGACAGAAAATTGTGACAATAAAACAATCATAATCCATTAAGGACTTCTTTTAGGTTTCCTCGTGCACTGTGTAATTAGTCTGAATCTTGTCCACACACCGACGAAACTGAACTATTACTACAATTCAAATTAGAGTTTCACTTTCCTAATCTTGAAACAACCCGTTGTAAAAAGCAAATATAGATTTCTAGGTGCTACTTATAGACAATTTATTTGAAGCAAATTATTGGAATCAATATTATTGAAGTTTTACAACTTGAGTAGTCCGCAATGGACTAAGAATATGACTAGGAAACCTTCGTTGGGACTAAAACCCAACCACAACCTTCTCTATCGCTTTATAGCCAAGTGTGCTCTTCATTTGTAAGAATCAACTACTGCTAGACTAACTGCTTGCATCTTCATCATCTTCATCTGCAACTGCATTTGATAGGCTAGAATGGTACATCTTGAACCTTCTCTCGTATTTCAATTTGTTATAGGGTGAATCGACAAGCACAATAGGTAGCTTTTTCCTGAATTTGTCGATGTAGGACTGCATGGGGGGGGGGGGGTATGTTAGTACCGTTTATAGTTTTTAAAACTTGATAGAAACATAGGTGACGTACTTGGTCATATTGTAGTGCCAATTCTTCTCCCATAAATAATTCGATGTTCTTTAGCATCTATAGTGAACAAGAAGAAGTGCAACATTTTATTCTGTTAGCAGCATTTCACGTATTAATATTAACAATGAAAAAAAACTAATATTTTTGACTGACGTGTCATATTGTTTTGGCATCGGAACAATCTTTACTCGCTATTGGGTCATGCTATTGTCTTTCCATGCATTGCTTTCTGGTCCATTGATTTACTCGATGCTCTCAGATGTGCTTTCACCCCACGTATTTGCAAGTCCATGTGTTGAGAAGTTGCTTATGATTAATACTTAGGTATGCCATTAAATTCCATGTAGTATTGTATGTTGCTAAAATTCTCACCACATGATGTACTTCTCTATGTATCATAAAGTGGAAAACCGAATCAAGAACCTGAATCTCCCTCCTTATGGGGTTTATGACCACAAGGAACGAGTGGATGTTTGAAGTGTTTGTAGGTAGGAAAACCTGCAGTGCACAGATAATTAGATCAACGTGCATAGTAATAAGAAAAATAAATATGTTTTATGTCATGCTTATATGGTACCAGATCATGTTTGACGTAGCTAGTGCGTTTTGTTGTTCCATGAAGGCCCGCCAAAGCTTCCTCATGGCACCTCTCTATCCTATCATCTCTTTTGAGTATAATGGCGTCGTCCATCCTCTCAATGTAAAACAGTTGCACGTCCCTTGTGTCAATTGGGTCATCATGACACATGAGCTGAAACGGAGCATCATCCACCTAAAACAAAAATCAAGTTAATTGTATTGTACAAAAGAAAATTTATAAATTGTTTTGTGAAAGATCTTACTTCATCACCGAACCATAGGCCATCTTCGACTCCATCTTTCTTGGTGAGGCAATGCAAATTCTTCTGTAGCACAACAATGTCATCAACTAACACCATTTATTTTTCACGGTCGGAAGTGTTGACTAGTTCGGCCACCAAATGCCGTCAAACATCATCTAGCTTTTCCCTCCTCCTTAAATGATCTACTTCCCTATTTTTTAAATTGCTACGGTTGATTTTCCTCCTTTTTATTGTTTGTATCCTTGGAATCGTTGGTAAACTCCGATGGAGTCTCATTTTTTCTTCCTTTTTTCTTTTAAATATCGTACAAAAAGTATTTATCATCCTTAAATAATGTCGATACCCCTTTTTCCATCCCTCGCACGAATTGGTGGCGTCGATTCAACGACACTTAATTCATGTTGCCTTCAAAAGGATTCATCATGGTTGTCATCATTTGTGAAGGCATGTGGTTATTCATGCTCATGTGATCCATTAGCCTTGGCGGAGTGGTGCTTACTTCGTCTATTGAATAGATCACGTGATACGAAATAAAAGTGCATGTTAGCCTTTAGCGGAGTGGTTCTTACTTCAGTTTTATGTAAAATATGCATCACCAGGAAAGCTTGAAGGCTTGTGATGGATTTGGAATGCTTTCACGAATCCAAATTAGGAGCACCCTGCAAACCATCCACCTATTTTATCAGTTGTGGAATACTCTTGAGTTTCTCCTCGCAAGCTACAACAACTCTGGATTGTTCATCTATACATGGAAGATCATATGTTATTTGTGAAACAAAAATTATTGCTTCTTAGTTAATTAATATGCGTATGGTAAAATCTTCATCAAGGTTCTTCATGGGGGCCTCTGTGTCATACTTATGTTTTCCCTGGTGAGAACCATTCTTAGCAGGACCTCCATTGCGTCTGAAGGTAGTCTAGGTTAGAAAGATGTATGTCCTCCACTTTCGGGAATATTCCGTAGCGGTGGTTCTTAAAAAACATGTTAGTCTCGGGAGTTTTGGTAGTAAAATTACTTAGACAAAAACTTCAACATGTTTATTTCCAATTAAAATAATCTCATAATCGGAGGATTTACATCATAATGGTATGCTTACATTGAATTCTTTGATGAGGCCCTCCATGCGTCTTCCGTGCGCAAGGGTATGCCTAAGGCACTTATCCATTTTATTTTCAAGGATGCACATCCTATCAAATTGTTGTGCACCACCACCATCTTCCCGCACAAGGGACCCAACTTCTTTGAAACCAACCAATAAATGACCTATGAGTACTTTAACCTACAACTTAGCAGTTAGAAACATATAACTTCGATAGTAGTTACAAAGTTACAACATATATTTGTGTCTTATAAATCTCGTCTACATAATCATTGGTCTTCAGTTTGGCCAATGTACCACTTGGTGGCGGAATGAAAGGACGCAACAGGTCCTCAACATACTGTAGTTTAATGTGTGTTAGTATGATTTGAAATATACAATAAATAATCCAGGAATATTATTGGAACATTACCTCTCTTACTCCTAAATATTTTTTGTTGATTATGTTGTCAACCTTGTGTGTCTTCTCCTCACTCTAGTTCTGGATCAATGGCCTTAACCTTGATACATATGAGATGATGGAGTCCAATTGGTGCATCATGAACTTCTAGTAGTACCATGTCTGCATGAAAACAAAGCAGATTAGAAACTTTGCCATAGATTACGTAATGTATGGTAGGTCACTAATGATTATATTAGTGCGAATTACCTGCAGCAGTGGTAGGCTCCCCTCCAGATTTGCTCCACCATTTACAAATATCTTGACACTAGCCATAAGATGGTCAAGCGCTAGCTATCCAAGATTGGTTATCTTTATTGTCTCATTGTTTCTAACAATGCCAAGGTATTTGTTCTCGACATACTGCTATGTTGCCGGGCATAGATATTTTCCTATGGTGTACAACAAATGGCGTGACAAAATTAGGACTCACGTCATCCTTCATCTTCACTTGCAATCCTTTCGAAGTTATTTTAGTCTCATTGGGCTCTTTCAGTTCCTTCCACAACTCCATAGTATCGTTGAGATTTGAAGGGATGTGCTTCTTCCCCATGCAAGGCATGCGTGTCATATGCTCTACATCCGGTAGTGTGATCCTATAGGGTCTCCCATTATTGATAAATGTGTCCTGATGGGGATAACGAATAAGAAATAGCATGGCACAATATACATCTCATTTTCATGCTAGCTGTCTTGAGAAGTTCACCCAGACCTATTAACATGATGTACGTCTGTTGCTGCCTATTTAATCTGCTTATGAACTTTTCATAAGAATCAGTTGTCCTACCGAGGGCCCTATCCATCTCACGGGGTTGCCCTAATAATTAAGATAATAATATCGTACAAAAGCATAGGTGTTTAATGACTACATCTCTTGAATCCACAAGGTTATGACCAATGTTATCCTACTAAATCTTATCGTCATCGGTGTTCTGTATAACACTTCACGGTCCCCTTGCTCCTAGACTTCGGTGCTTGATCTCCATGATTCTGGGTACATGTAGGGATGAAGATCGCGGACAAGAAGACAAGCAACACTTCTCAAAACAATTTTACTTAACACATACAAGACATTATGTCAAAGACTTCCATTGACCCCTTCACCAAATTCATGGGGTTGCAAGGCTCATGCCTCACCCCATACCTTACCGGACTACTCACACATGGAGGAAGGATGGCGAGAAGAAATAATTGAAGAACACATCTTGAGATCGATTGATTGCAATATGTCTTACAATGGATGCCTTGTGCGATGCATGATTACAAGTATGAACTAGATGATAGAGCACTACTGTGGTGGAGATGGCTATGGAGAGGAAAGTGACGGTGGCTAGGGTTTGTGGATGGAGATGATGATGAAGAGGTTCTGGCTATGCTCGTCACGCTCTTGCTGCTTGTTCTGTTGGGATTTCGACTAGGCCCCCTTTATAAAATTTGTTCAGGTGGATGACCTGCCTCGGTTTTTGTGCCGAACAACCGCTCATGAGAGCGCGTGCACTCGGATGGAACATCGTCTTTGGTTTCGGTGGCTTGTGGTGAAATATTTCTTCTCCATTTTCCTTCCTTTCATTTCTCGCACGCGATTTCTTCCCTTTTTAGCCCATTTCATGTGAAAAATATCAAAGAAAGGATTCGTTGAATCCTTTGTATTCATTAGTCATTAGTGGCAATATCAGAGCGAATATATCTCTTTTAATGAAATATCTTAGTTTAAACATGGTTGAGATGATTGTAAAAAAATCACTCATCATAGAGTTGTTGATAAAATGTGCTCATCATTTTCTCCATATGTGTCACATTATCACCAAGAATGTCGCTAGATGTGTGCAAAAAAATATCTGCTTTTTTCTCCTTCGACGACGGACTCTAATGTGAAAAAATACGTAATTTTATCTCCATGCATCAGCCACTCAAGACGTGCTTGTATGCATAATATTTCCTCCATGATAAATCTCTATCAATCTTTCAATTATTTGAAGTTCTGTATGCGCTAGAACCGATAGGTTTGGGACCTCACGAAGCTCATGTAGATCTCATTTAAGGCATTGGATTTCCTGCCTCACATTCCCAAAGTGGGTATCTATTCCAAACTGATATATCGTTTGACAATGACCTTAGGCTGATCGTAATGGAATTATCATAAACAATATTATGCATGGCAACTAGGCTTATTTGATGATGTGGCACACCATTAAATGAGGAAAGAAGGGATGTGGTATCATATTATGATACCGTATCATATTAAATGTTGTACTACTTCGTGTCATGCATGACAATTAATAAGACAATCTAGATAATAACTTATGTTACTATGCATTATGAAAGTAGTATCATACACCAGTATCATATGCATGATACTAGTATATGATACTTCCCATTACGGGCAACCTTAGGCTAGCCATAGTGGGGAGTATCATATAGTAGTATCATACATATGATACTATTGTATGATGCTACCTCCATAATGCATAGTATCATAAACTAGTATCATAGATGACCTTATTTATTGACATGCATGATACATAGTAGCATAGCATTTGACATATTATGGTATCTACCTATGTTACTCTAGCTCTCTCTCCCATCTTTAATTGTCTGCCACATCAGTATGTTTGCTAGTCCCAAGTACATGATACTACCTAAGTTACTTACACTATGGCCAGCCTAAGATTGTCGCTTACCGCCAGGACCGAATCAACTCTATCATTGGCCCATGAAATCTCCACCATCGGCGCTAGACCATGATCCCTCTCCTAGGCTATCTGATAGTATAAATGAGTGTGGGGCCCTCATGCATGCATTTTCATGCAATACTTCACGTAGAATGCATAATGATCGCTAGTGGCTGTTGTTTTTGTTGGAAATATGCCCTAGAGGCAATAATAATTTGGTTATTATTATATTTCCTTGTTCATGATAATCGTTCATTATCCATGCTAGAATTGTATTGATTGGAAACTCAAATACATGTGTGGATACATAGACAACACACTATCCCTAGTGAGCCGCTGAAGGACTAGCTCGTGGATCAAAGATGGTCAATGTTTTCTGGCCATAGACATGAGATGTCGTTTGATAATGAGATCACATCATTAGGAGAATGATGTGATGGACAAGACCCAAACTATGAACTTAGCATATGATCGTGCCGGTTTATTGCTACTGTTTTTTGCATATCAATGTATCTCTTCCTGTGACCATGAGATCATGCAACTCCCGGACACCGTAGGAATAACTTGTGTGTATCAAACATCACAACATAACTGGGTGACTATAAAGGTGCTCTACAGGTATCCCTGAAGGTGTTAGTTGGGTTGGCATGGATCAAGACTGGGATTTGTCACTCTGTGTGACAGAGAGGTATCTCGCGGCCCACTCGGTAATACAATATCACAATAAGCCTTGTAAGCAATATGACTTAGGAGTTAGTCACGTGATCTTATACTACATAATGAGGAAGGAGACTTGCCGGTAATGAGATTGAACTAGGTATGGAGATACCAACGATCGAATCTCGGGCAGGTAACATACCGATGGACAAATGGAATAGCATACAGGATTAACTAAATCCTTGACATAGAGGTTCGACTGATTAAGATCTTCGTAGAATATGTAGGAGCCAATATTGACATCTAGGTCCCGCTATTGGTTATTGACCGGAGAGTGTCTCAGGTCATGTCTTCATAGTTCTCGAACCCGAAGGGTCTGCACACTTAAGGTTCGGTGATGCTTCAGTATTATTAAGTTATGTATGTAGGTGACCGAAGGTTGTTCGGAGTCCCGGATGAGAACCCGGACATCACGAGGAGCTCTGGAATGGTCCGGAGGTAAAGATTGATATATAGGAAAGTGGTATTTGGATTTCGGAAAGGTTTCGGGCATTTCCGGTAGTGTACCGAGAGTGATGAATGGGCTTCGGGGGTCCACCAGGTGGGCCCACCCACCCCAAAGGGTCTCACGGGCTGTGGGAGGACGTGTAACATCCTCTAGTGGGCCGGCTGAATCCCCCACTAAGGCCCAATGCGGCAAGGAGGTGGGAAGAAAATAAACTCAAGTGGGGAAGGGAGGAATCCTACTAGGAGTAGGAAAGGAGGTGGACTCTTCCACCTCCTCCACTTCGGCCGAACCCTTTGAGGGTTTTGAGGCTGCCTCCTCGCCTCCCTCCCTCCAATATATACTAGAGGATTTGCGGGCAGCCCCAACCCTAATAAGCCACGTGTTGTCCTCTCTCTCTAGGTCGTTTTCTCCTCTAGATTAGTTGAGTAGAGTTTGGCGAAGCAGTGCTGGATTAGTTCAAAACACCACCACAACGCCGCCATGCTGGAGAACTCATCTACCTCTCCACCCCTCTTGATGGATCAAGAAGGAGGAGATCGTCATTGAGATTTACGTGTGCTGAACGCGGAGGTGTCGTCCGTTCGGCACTAGATCGGGAGGGATCGTGATGGGATTGCGTGATAGAACGTGATGGGATCGCGGGACGGATCGTGATGCGATCGTGGGATGGATCGTGATGGATCGCGGGACGGATCGTGATGAGATCGTGGGACGTATCGTGATGGTATTGTGGGACGGATCGTGATGAGATCGCAGGATAGATCGCGATTGGATCGCGGAGACATATGACTACATCAACCGCGTTATATACGCTTCCGCTTAGAGGTCTACATGGCTATGTAGATGCACTCTCCCCTCTCATAGATGGTCATCACCATGGATAGATGTTGTGGGTGTAGGAAATTTTTGTTTCCCATGCGATGTCCCCCAAGAGAGGCATCATGAGCTAGGCCTATGCGTAGATGACATCTCGAGTAGAACAAAAAGGAGTTTGTGGGCGTTGATATTCAGATTGCTTCCCTCCTTAGTCTTTTCTTGATTCGGCGGTATTGTTGGATGAAGCGGCCCGGGCCAACATTACTCGTACGCTTACGAGAGATAGGTTCCATCGATAAACATGCAACTTGTTGCATAAAGATGGTTGGTGGGTGTGTCTTTCTCCCACTTTAGTTGAATCGGATTTGACAGAGGCGGTCCTTGGAGAAGGTTAAATATCAACTTGTGTATCACCGTTGTGGTTTTGCGTAAGTAAGATGCGATCATGCTGGATACCCATAACAGCCACATAAAACATGCAACAACAAATTAGAGGACGTCTAACTTGTTTTTGTAGGGTATGTTGTGATGTGATATGGCCAAAGACATGATATGATATATTTGATGTATGAAATGATCATGTTGTAATAGTTAAATATCGACTTGCACATCGATGATACGACAACCGGCAGGAGCCATAGGGTTGTCTTCAATTATTTCATGCTTGAAGATGCTTTGCTTTATCGCTAGTCCGTAGCTTCAGTAGTAACAACATAGTTAGCGTGACAACCTCGATGGAAATACAATGATGGAGATCATGATGATGGAGATCATGGTGCGGCGCCGGTGATGATGGAGATCATGCTGGTGCTTTGGTGATGGAGATCAAGAAGGACAAGTTCATGGCCATATCATGTCAATTATGATTTGCATGTGATGTTAATACTTTTATGCACCTTATCTTGCTTAGGACGACCATAACATTATAAGGTGATCCCTCACTAAAATTTCAAAATAAAATTGTGTTCTCCCTGAGTGTGCACCGTTACGACAGTTCATCGTTTCGAGACAACACATGATGATCGGGTGTGATAGACTCTACGTTGACATACAACGGGTGCAAGACAGTTTTGCACACGCGGAACACTCGGGTTAAACTTGACGAGCCTAGCATGTATATACATGGCCTCGGAACACAAGAGATTAAAAGGTCGAGCATGAGTCATATAGTAGATATGATCAACATAGAGATGTTGACCATTGAAGCCAACTCAACTCACCTGATGATCGAACGTGTGTTGGTGAATTTGGATCATGTGTCAGTCGAATGACTAGAGGGATGTCAATTTGAGTGGGAGTTCTTAAGTTATATGATTAATTGAACTTATTATCATGAACATAGTTAAAATGTCTTTGCAAATTATGTTGTAGCTTGCGCTGTAGCTCCACTGTTTTTGATATGTTCCTAGAGAAAACTTAGTTGAAAGATGATAGTAGGAGTTATGCGGAAAGGGTCCGTAAACTGAGGATTGTCCTCATTGATTCACACAAGGCTTATGTCCTTAATGCACCGCTTGGTGTGCTACCCCCCGAGCGTCGTCTGTGGATGTTGCAAACATGTGACATACACGTTTTTGATGATTACACATGTCATGCTTTACAGCTTAGAATTGAGGCACCCAAGATGTTTTAAATGTCATGGAACATATGAGATGTTCCAATAGTTGAAATTAGGATTTCAGACTCGTGCCCGTGTTGAGAAGTATGAGACCCCCGACAAGATTCTTTGCGTGCAAAGTAAGGGAGAAAAGCTCAATCATTGAGCAAGTGCAGATTGTCTAGGTACTACAATTGCTTGAATCGAGTGGGAGTTGATCTTCCAGATAAGATAGTGATTGACATAGTTCTCCAAAGTCACTACCGCCAAGCAACTGGAGCTTCGTGATGAACTATACCATATCAGGGATGCACAAGATGATCCCTGAGTTATTCTCGATGTTGGACACCGCGAAAGTAGAAATCAAGGAGGAGCATCAATTGTTCATGGTTAGTGAAACCACTAGTTTCGAGAAGGGCAAGGGCAAGAAGGGATACTTTATGAATGGCAAAGCAGTTGCCGCTCTAGTGAAGAAACCCAAGGTTGAACCCAAACCCGAGACTAAGTGCTTCTATTATGAGGGAACGATCAGTGAAGCGGAACTACCCTAGATACTTGGTAGATAAGAAGGTTGGCAAAGTCGACAAAAGTATATTGGATATATGTGGTATTGATGTGTACCTTACTAGTACTCCTAGTAGCACCGTGGTATTAGATACCGGTTCAGTTGCTAAGTGTTAATAACTCGAAATTATAGCTATGGAATAAACGGATACTAGCAAGGGTGAGGTGACGATGTGTGTTGGAAGTAATTCCAAGGTTGATGTGATCAAACATCGCACGCTCCCTCTACCATCGGGATTAGTGTTGAACCTAAATAATTGTTATTTGGTGTTTGCGTTGAGCATAGACATGATTAGATTGTGTTTATTGCAATACGATTATTCATTTAAAGAGAATAATGGTTACTCTGTTTACTTGAATAATACCTTCAATGGTCTTGCACCTAAAATGAATGGTTTATTGAATATCAATCGTAGTGATACACATATTCATAATATTGATGCCAAAAGATACAAAGTAGTAATGATAGTACCACTTACTTGTGGCACTTCCACTTGAGTCATATTGGTATAAAACGCATGAAGAAGCTCCATGCTGATGGATCTTTGGACTCATTCATTTTTGAATCGTTTGAGACATGCAAACCATGCATATTGGTATAAAAGCATGAAGAAACTCCATGCAGATGGATTGTTTACACTCACTTGATTTTGAATCACTTGAGAGATGCAAATCATGCCACATGGGCAAGATGACTAAAGGCTTCATTTTCAGTGAGATGGAACGAGCAAGTGACTTGCTGGAAATAATACATTTTGATGTATGCAATCTAATGAGTGCTGAGGCATGCATTGGATATCATTATGTTCTTACATCACTAATGATTTGAGTAGATACAGGTGTATTTGCTTGATGAATCACAAAGTCTGAAATATTGAAAAGTTCAAGCAATTTCATAGTGAAGTTGAAGATCGTCGTGACAAGAGGATAATATATCTATGATGTGATCGTGGAGGTAAATATATATCTGAGTTGTGAGTTTGGTAAACATTTAAGACAATGTGAAAATTGTTTCACAACTCATGCCACGTGGAACACCATAGTGGGATGGTGTGTCCGAACGTCGTAGCCACGCCTTATTGGATATGGTGCATACTATGATGTCTCTTATTGAATTACCACTATTGTTTTGTGGGTTAGGCATTAGAGACAACCACATTCACTTTAAATAGGGCACCACGTAATTACGTTGAGATGACACCGTATGTACTATGGCTTGGAGAAACCTAAGCCGTCATTTCTTGAAAGTTTGGGGCTGCGACGCTTATGTGAAAAAATTTCAGCCTGATAAGCTCAAACCCAAAGCGGATAAATGCATCTTCATAGGACACCCAAAACAGTTGGGTATACCTCATATCTCAGATCCGGAAGCAAAGTGTTTGTTTGTAGAAACGGGTCCTTTCTCGAGAAAAGATTTCTCTCGAAAGAATTGAGTGGGAGGATGGTGAAAACTTGATGACATTATTGAACCGTCACTTCGACCAATGAGTAGCAGGGTGCATGAAATTGTTCGTGTGGCTCCTACACCAGTTGAAGTGGAAGCTGATGATGTTGATCATAAAGCTTCGGATCAAGTTACTACCAAACCTTGTAGGTCGACAAGGACGCGTACTACTCTAGAGTGGTACGGTAATCCTGTCTTGGAGGTCATGTTGTTGGACAACAATGAACCTAAGAGCTACGGAGAAGTGATGGTGGGCCCGGATTCCGACAAATGGCTGGAGGCCATGAAATCTGAGATAGGATCCATGTATGAAAACAAAGTGTGGACTTTGGAAGAACTACTTGATGGTCCTAAGGCTATTTAGTAGAGATGGATCTTTAAAAGGAAGACATGCAACCATGGTAAATGTCACCATTTTAGAAAGCTCGACTTGTCAAAAAGAGGTTTTCGAGAAGTTCGAGGAGTTGACTACGATGAGACTTTCTCGCTCGTAGCCATGCTAAAGTCTGTTGGAATTATGTTAGGAGTTGCTGCATTTTTCAATTATGAAATCTTGCATATCGATGTCAAAACATTGTTTCCTCGACGGTTTCCTTGAGGAAAGGTTGTATGTGATACAACCAGAAGGTTTTGTCAATCCTAAGGATGCTAACAAGTATGCAAGCTCCATCGATCCTTCTATGGACCAGAGCAAGCATGTCGGAGTTGGAATATATGCTTTGATGACATGATCAAAGCTTTTGGGTTTATACTAGGTTTATGAGAAACCTGTATTTCCAAGAAAGTGAGTGGGAGCACTATAGAATTTCTGATGAGTATATATGATTGAAATATTTTTGATCGGAAATGATGTAGAATTTCAGAAAAGCATATATGGTTGTTTGAAAAGTGTTTTTCAAAGGAAAACCTGAATTAAGCCTACTTGAACGTTGAGCATCAAGATCTATGGAGATAAATCAAGACGCTTGATAAAACTTTCAATAAATGCATACCTTGACAAGTTTTGAAGGAGTTCAAAGTAGATCAGTCAAAGTAGATCGGTCAAAGAAGGAGTTCTTGGCTGTGTTGTAAAGGTGTGAAATTTGAGTAGTACTCAAAGCTCGACCACGGTAGAAGAAAGAGAAAGGACGAAGGTCATCCCCTATGCCTTAGCCATAGGCTCTATAGTATGCCAAGCTGTGTACCGCACGTGATGTGTGCCTTTCCATGAGTTAGTCAAGGGGTACAAGAGTGATCCAGAAATGGATTACTGGACAACGGTCAAAGTTATCCTTAGTATCTAGTGGACTAAGGAATTTTCTTGATTACGGAGGTGATAAAAGAGTTCATTGTAAAGGGTTACGTTGATGCAAGCTTTGACAATAATCCGGATAACTCTGAGTAGTAAACCAGATTTGTATAGTGGAGCAGTCGTTTGGAATTGTTCCAAGGGAAGCGTGGTAGAAGGATCTATAGTATGCCACAGAGATTTGTGAAGTACACACAGATCTGAATGTTTCGGACCCGTTGACTTAAAACCTCTCTCACAAGCAAGACATGATCAAACCCCAGACTATATGGGTTAGATTCATTACAATCACATAGTGATGTGAACTAGATTATTGACTCTAGTGCAAGTGGGAGACTGTTGGAAATATGCCCTAGAGGCAATAATAAATTGGTTATTATTATATTTCCTTGTCCATGATAATCGTTTATTATCCATGCTAGAATTGTATTGATTGGAAACTCAAATACATGTGTGGATGCATAGACGCCACACTTTCCCTAGTGTGCCTCTGAAGGACTAGCTCGTTGATCAAAGATGGTCAAGGTTTCCTGGCCGTAGACATGAGATGTGGTCTGATAACGAGATCACATTATTAGAAGAATGATGTGATGGACAAGACCCAAACTATGAACGTAGCATATGATCTGTCAGTTTATTGCTACTGTTTTCTGCATATCAATGTATCCCTTCCTATGACCATGATAGCTTGCAACTCCCGGACACCAGAGGAATACCTTGTGTGTATCAAACGTCACAATGTAACTGGGTGACTATAAAGGTGCTCTACATGTATCTCTCAAGGTGTCTGTTGGGTTGGCATGGATCAAGACTGGGATTTGTAACTCCGTGTGACGGAGAGGTATCTCGGGGCCCACTCAATAATACAAACATCACAATAAGCCTTGCAAGTAATATGACTAAGGAGTTAGTCACGTGATCTTGTATTACGGAACAAGTAAATAGACTTACCGGTAACGGGATTGAACTAGGTATGGAGATACCACGATCGAATCTTGGGCAGGTAACATACTGATGTACAAAGGGAATACCATACGAGATTAACTAAATCCTTGACATAGAGGTTCGACCGATAAATATCTTCGTAGAATATGTTGGAGCCAGTATGGACATCCAGTCCCGCTATTGGTTATTGACTGGAGAGTGTCTCAGGTCAGGTCTGCATAGTTCTCGAACCCACAGGGTCTGCACACTTAAGGTTCGGTGACATTTCGGTATTATTGAGTAAAGTATGTTGGTGATCGAAGGTTGTTAGGAGTCTCAGATGAGATTCCGCATGTCACGAGGAGCTCCGGAATGGTCCGAAGGTAGATATTGATATATAGGAAAGTGCTATTTGGATTCCGGAAAGGTTTCGGGCATTTCCGGTTGTATACCGGGAGTGACGAATGGGTTCCAAGGGTCCACCAGGTGGGCCAACCCACCCCAACGGGTCTCATGTGCTGTGGGAGGACATGGACCAACCCCTAGTGGGCTGTCCGAACCCCCACTAAGGCCCAATGCGGCTAGGAAGTGGGAAGGAAAGAAACCCAAGTGGAGAAGGGAGGAGTCCTACTAGGAGTAGGATTGGAGGTGGACTCTTCCACCTCCTCCACTTCAGCCGAACCCTTTGAGGGTTTTGAGGCTGCCTCCTCCCCTCCCTCCCTCCTATATATATACTAAAGAATTTGAGGGCAGCCCCAACCCTAATAAGTCACGTGCTGCCCTCTCTCTCTAGGTCGATTTCTCCTCTAGATTAGTTGAGTAGAGCTTGGCGAAGCCTTGCTGAATTAGTTCACCACCACCACCACCACACCGCCGTGCTCGAGAACTCATCTACCTCTCCGCCCATCTTGATGGATCAAGAAGGCAGAGATCGTCATCGAGCTGTACGTGTGCTGAACGCGGATGTGCCGTCTGTTCGGTACTAGATCGGGATGGACCGTGATGGGATCGCGGGACGAATCATGAAGGGATTGCAGGACGGATCATGATGAGATCACATGAAAGATCGCGATGGGATCACAGGACGAATCGTGATGGGATCATGGGACGGATCATGATGATATTGCGGGACGGATCATGATTGGATCACGAAGACGTACGACTACATCAACCGCATTATATACGCTTCCACTTAGCGATCTACAAGGGTATGTAGATGCACACTCCCCTCTCGTAGATGGCCATCACCATGGATAGATCTTGTGTGCACGTAGGGAAAGTTTTGTTTCCCATGAGACATTCCCCAACAGTTTTATGCTCCAATTTAGCCGTAGCGAAGGCGACAATCCAAGATGGGTTTGCCACTCCCTTGTCCAGCCTCACCCTTGTATATGTCTCACCTACAATTGTTTTCTCGAAAGTCCAATTAGTGCCTTCGAAACCGATATTAGATATCCCACGTGTATCAATGGTGTCTCTAAACGCGCCCATTTTGGCCCGATTCTTGTTCCCCACTCCCTCATGCTCGTGTGCATGCAGGACCTCATTGAAATCCCGTAAGACTAGCCAGGGTATATTGTTAGTCCTTACGATTCCTCGTAGAGTGTCCCAAGTTTTACAATGTTCATTCTCTTGGTCTTCTCCATAGATAAAAGTTTCCCTTTTTTCTACATCCACGAGATCACTAATCAGTTCGTCAATATGATACCGAGAATAACCGACAACCACAAGCTTTATTTCTTCATTCCAAAAAATGCGTAGTCCCCCACTTCTGCCCGAGCTACTAACAACAAAGCTTTTATTATAACCTAAAGATCCCTCCATGTTCTCTACTCTATTTCCCTCCTATTTGAGTTTCGAGAATGCATAATATAGAGGGGACAAACTACTTCGTTAGATCATGAAGATTTCAAACTGCCGCGGGTTTGCCTTCATCACGACAGTTCCAACACAAGATACTTATTTCGTTAGGCGCGACCCCTCATGGAGGCACGCCAAAAGCACATCGGTGTTTTGCTTGAGAGCTGTGTTTTTCCGAGTAGATTTTTTATTTGCTAAAGAACTTGGCCTCTTCCTCTTAGACTCCTGCATCGGCGGTGCATGATGTCTACTACAAAAATTTATTCTTGTAGACGTTGTTGGGCCTCCAAGTGCAGAGTTTTTTAGGACATCATCAAATTTCCCTCAAGTGTCTGACTTAAGGTTTATCAATCCGTGGGAAGTGTAGGATGAAGATGGTCTCTCTCAAACAATCCTGCAATCAAATACAAGAAATCTCTTGTGGCCCCAACACACCTAGTACAATGGTAAATTGTATAGGTGCACTAGTTCGGAGAAGATATGGTGATACAAGTGTAGTATGGATAGTAGGTATAGGTTTTTGCAACCTGAAAATATAAAAACAACAAGGTAAAAAGTAGTAGACAATGAGCAAAATGATATATCAATGCTTGGAATTAAGGCCTATGTTTCATACTTTCACTAGTGCAATCTCTAACTATGCTAGCATAATTGAATCATATAACCACCCTTCAACGTGCGATAAAGAATCACTCCAAAGTTCCTATCTATCGGAGAACATAATATGAAAGTTCTGTAGGTAGAAAAACCACCTCAAAGTTATACTTCCGAGAAATCTATTGAGTCATCCCTAAAAGTGTCACAAACAGCTGTAGAGTTTGTACTAGAATAACACCTATGACTCTAATGTCACATAGATACTCCAATGTTAGCACAAGTATGTGTGAGTTGATTATTCGACATGCCTCAAACAATTCCAGATTCATCATATTGAATCCAACATAAAGAACGTAAAAGAGTACCCCAAGATTTCCATCGAATAAAGTAGGACAAGAACGTGTATCAACCCATATGCATAGATCACCCCATTGTCACCACCATTATTTCGAAGTTGATTACCAATACATATATCAAGGGAATCAATAGAACACCCCATTGTCACCATGGGTATGTAACGACCAAGATGCGGTCCTTTCCGATCTGGGGGTCGAGGCCCCCGAATTGGAAAGAAGCACATCTAAGCATTTCACAAGCAAGTAACATAGCACAGTTAATAATAAAAGTAGACAATTCGGGATTCAACCGTCTTCTTATTAAAACTCAGAGTACAACACAGATACAATCAAGTTAGTTCCGCTACGGACTACAAAACATGGAAAATGCTATGCTACCTTGCTGCAGGACCACGATCACGACCACACCTCAGTCCTGTGGATAGTTCACGTAGAGGTGGTCTGTCTCTCCTCGTCGTACTCCCACGTCAGCTGGCTGACGTCGGGATCATCTGTCTCTGGGGTACCTGTACCTACTGGGAGTTTCGGAGGAATCCGTGAGCCACGGGGACTCAGCAATCTAAGACCTTGGTGCCAGAACTAGTCATGTTATTAGGTAGGGTAAGGATGAAGTGTATCAGGCTGCAGCAACCTATGCTTGATTAAGTGGCTAACTTACGCAAAGTAGAAGTAAAGGTGGTCTACACTAACGGCCGGATTTACTTGATCACTAAATGATCCTGAACACCTACCTACGACAATCATAACCCCACCGTGTTCCCGATCGAAGAGAGGTCTTCGAAGGAACAGTCACGGTTACGCACAGAGTTGGCAATTTTATTTATTTATGTTAAGTTCTCTAATACCGGATGTTAACAAAATATTCCAAGTTGCCACATGACCGCGGGCACGGCTTTCCGAAAGATTAAACCCTGCAGGGGTGCTCCAACTAGTCCATCACAAACGAACACAGGCCGCAAAGGCATCCTCTATCACGAATCTCGTGATCTCGTTGGATTCCTTAGAGGAAAACCTCAACTCTGGGGGAAACCAAAGCTTCACTCGGATTCCTATCCGCAAGATATACCGCTTAGGTAAGGCAAGGCTAGCAGGATCTCCCGGTGTGTTGACGACCCGATAAGAGCCGCGTATCTCAGTCTCAGGACAACACCGTCTATGCAAAGTGGACAAGGACCAAACCTCAAGTTTCCTCGGGGTGGTCTGGCCGACTGCTAGGTGGTTGGACCAACACTCATGAGGAGCACTGGCCCGGGTTGTTGATTAAATTCCTCGGGGTAGCTATTCCCTATGCAGATTATTAGGTGATTAGCAAATAATACCAATGTTGGGTCCTGCCGGACAAGCCTTAGCACTACGCGATTTATCGTGGGGGTCCCCATAACAACCCCGAACGTGTTAGGAGCGATCATTATGGAATCAAACACCGGTAACCGGTAACTAAGGCGGCAATAACGGAACAAGGCACCCGGCAAAAGGCTAGGCCTCCCGTCATTTACCAAGTATATAGGTGCATTGATTAAATAACAGAATTCATATACTGATACCAAGCTCATGTCATCACATGAGTTTAAAACACCTGCAACTAGCAATGCTAACATTAGTAGCTGAGCAAGCCTACTTAGCCACCCAAGTTTGCTAGGAAGGAGTACGGTGTTTGGGCTCATGGCATATGAAGAGGCAATTTAATTTCAGTGGTAGGCAGCAAACAATATGACATGGAAACGAAACTAACATAACAAGTCTAGAGATGGAATCAAGGTCATATCATCTTGCCTGTGATATCCTCAGCTTGGAATGGTTCTGGTTCGTCCTGCACGTACTCTCCTCACTCCACGTATTCGTTATCCGATCCCGGTGCTACCCAACATAAGAATAACAGCCAATGAACAGCAGCACCACAAGATGCAACAATCACATGATGCATGAGATGAAATTTGGGCATGCACCACTATTTCTATCACTAGCACAAGCAAAAAGAACTACTGCAAGTTTCTGGACAGAACTGTACACTAAGATACTTTGACATGCATGATAATGACATGAACAGATGCGTCTCGTGAAAACGGTGCAAAACCATATAAATAACACTGCAAACGGAGCTACAGATCAACGGGAATCAACGAAACAAGATATGAAGCTCTACGTGGAAGATTCAACACCACACTCACAATTGGCACAAATCTGGTATTCTCAGGTTGCCAAGACATGTAACAACCCAACATGAATGGATTGGAGCAAGGTAGAACACCACAACACCAATTAGGCACACACTTTGACAAAATGACAAAACTACATAATCTGCCATAATCTGCATCTTAGCTGTTTGGGAGCTACATGCAACATAGCTACAGGCCTCCAAACATTACAAATAATATATGTGGCTGTTGCCAACCAAGAACACTACAAGAACCAGCAAGAATCACAGCAAAAGGAATTAAACTCTAGAAGATACAAGGCCACAAACTTTCCCAAAACCGTCAGATCTCAGGGACTTGGTGAAAATTCCTGCACCTGAGTTTCTGTCTCTGTTCTGAAGCTTTTTGACAGCAATCAAAACACAATCTACTGGAATCCAAATGATTTGAAATTTAACAGGGAACTACACAAACATACCAGGTTCAAAATGCCAGCAATGAACTAAGGCTAGTTCTCAACAGAATGACCAGCACATCCTCATCTATAGGGGAAGAAAACGTTTCCAGAATCCCAGACTTAGTGAAATTTCAGAGTTCACTAATCTGGAATTTTTCAGCCACATGCCCACTTTGTCTAGGCATAGTTTGCACACACATTACACCAAGTGATAACTGACACCACTATAGTGTAGAGCAAAACCCCTACTTCTATCACACAAAAACTCATGCCCTTGGGCTCCACCTATTCCATGGAATCAAAGATCAAACTTGCAACAAATCTGAATATGCAACTACATAAAGTACCCTTCTAAGACAACAACTACAAAGGTAGAGTTCATGTGCACAATGACAAAGTGACATGGGGGTTTGAACCCCATGTTTGTGTCATGCACATCAACAACACCAATACTTATCACAAGCCAACCCCACACTCAACATGCTCTCTCTCATATTAAACATGAGGAGGTGCACAACTTGCAAAGGTGGGAAGGTCCACACACACACATATGTCAAGCATAACATATAGCTAGTCCTATCCATGCAAGTTAGAACATGCACTAACTACACTCACATCATGATGCCAACACCTACACACCCAAGCTTGCTCATGTGCACATCAATGCACATCATGCCTTGACATGTGTGAGGCTCACACACACATCAAACACACTAGCCCCACATGGTGCAAGAGCCCAACTCCAAGCACAAGGGAAACACACCCACATGCACATCTCTCACAAGCACATCCACACACACTACATCACCTAGCACAATTATAACAGCAAAGGAAAAAACATAAATACAAAATGCCATGGCCACCTTTGGTTGGCACAAGATCAGCAATAGCAAGAAGGGAGTAAAAAAATTACAGAAGAAGGAAAAAACAAAAGGGAAAGAAAAGAATAGCAAGAGGGGTCAGGATTTGAACCCTGAACCTCCCAGTGCTCTCTACTGCAACAACCCACTCTGCTATGCCCATGGGGCTCGACAGAGAAGGACCCAAGCAGAGGATATACTCTGTTGTGCTGCCCTGCTGCAAAACAGAAAATAAAACAACCAAATAAAAGGGGGTGCAACGCATGGGATTCGAACCCTGCACCTGACGATAACAACCACAAGGCTCAACCACGGCGGTACGATTGGAAGTCTGACAGAGAAGGGGACTGAACCAAGGTAGGTTAGCACCTCAACTGACTTGGTCTGCACCTGCGCGTGCACTGCTGCTCGCTGGCGACAGGGTCGCTGGGTAGAGCCACTGCTGCTGCTGCACAAAAGGACAGCGCCTGCTGCTGCTGCTCGACGGCTATGCGGGGGGGGGGGGGGGGAAGGTTGCCCTGCTACTACTACACCCATGCACAACGACAGAGACGCAAAGCTACAATGGACTTCTACCGCGCCACGGGAGAAGATTACGGCGACAGAGAAACCGTCGGGGTTGCTGCTCGCGCTGCGCCACTGACGGAACCACCCACGGCTGCTGCTCGACGGCTACGCGGGGAGGGAGCCCCTACTACTCTGCAACCTACGCGCATCTACTACCTCAAACACCAAGCTTCTACCGCTGCTGCTCTAACAGAGAACGAACACGAAGGAAAACAATGAACTACCTCGGATCTAGGCCGAACCAGGGAGGAAGAAGGAAGGGGGACGACACCCTCACCTAGAGAAGGAAGTAGGAGGCCGAACTGCAGGAGGAGGCTGGCCGGAGAGGAAGAAGAAGCCGAAGTAGTTCCTGCTGATTTGCAGAACCGAAGAAGAGGAGGTAGGCCACCGGGTTCGCGGCAAAGACGAGCTCGTGCTCGTCGATGTGGTCGCTCCCCGACCCTACCGACGACGGGAATGGAACGCGGGGCCGAACCTCGAGCTCCTGGACATGGCGGACTCGCCGGATGGCGACGTACGCGGGGTAGACGTGGCGAGCTCCTCCCTCTCTCTCTCTCTGCTGCTAGCCTACAGACCTTACCTGCAGGGAGGAAGAGTGATGGGGAAGGTGGCGGCGCACTGGAGGGGAAGAAGGAACCCTACGGAGGAGGAGGAAGACCGGGGGCTCCTTATAACGTCTCGGGAGGCGAGCTTGGAGCCACCAGATCGATGGGAAGGGAGATCAGTCGTGGAGCGCTGATCGTACGAGCGTGATGTCGCCACGAGGAAGAAGAGGGACGGCGAGTGGGCTTCTGGCGCGAAGGGGCTTGGGCCAGGGAGGTATTGGGCCACAAACGCCAGGGAGAGAAGCGGGAACCTAGCCCTCTCCAATTTTAAAAACGCCACCACAGCAAATAAATCCGCAAGAAAAACTAAGGCCTAAGAAAAAATAAAAACAAATACTCCTCGGCACAAGGGAATTATGCTCCAAATTTCTAAAATACCAAAATGATATTTTGACAACTAAAAATAATTGTCAAACAGATTAAAATAATCTGAAAATAAAGGAAAACCCCAAACAAAATAAGTTTAAAAACCCCTCTCCTTCATACCCACATACCAACTAAAATGCTCTAAAGGTGTAACATTTTTATAACAACATAGGAGCAAAAGGATTTGAACTTGGGAAAAAAAATAAAAAGGGTTTGAAACTACACAAAGGGGGTTTGAAAATGATGCCAAGCACCACACCCTCATTACTTCACACCACATCATCACATATGCATCAACACATGAAATCACAAGATACATGACCACAAGATTAAAAGCACCACATGGAATCACATGACCACATGCACCAACACCTAACACATGAAATGATATGATATGCATGCAAGCAAGGGAAGAAATAAAAGGACACATGAAATCATCCAAGCATAGGACACTCTCATATCAAAGACAAGGTGGTCCCACATGAAGTAGGTCCAAATAGGGTAGGTTTTACACTTGGGGCATTACAAACTCTCCCACACTACAAAGAAGATCTCGACCTCGAGATCTAAGACTAAAAGAAATCGGGAAATTCGGAACGAAGGTGATCCTCGCGTTCCCACGTAGCCTCTTTATCGGAATGGTGTGACCACTGCACTTTGAGAAACTTGACAGTCTTGTTACGGGTCTTGCGCTCAGTCGCCTCAAGAACCGCAACTGGATGCTCACGATAAGAAAGGTTAGGCTGAAGATTGATATCTTGAAGATGCACAGTGCGCTCGGGGTTCTTGAAACACCTCCGAAGCTGAGAAACATGGAACACATGATGGACATTTGCAAAGGTTGACGGAAGCTCGAGCTGGTACGCGAGGTCGCCCCTCTTTCCAACCACTCTGAACGGACCGACGAAACAAGGCGCAAGCTTGCCTTTGATGCCAAAACGCTGCATACCCTTCATAGGCAACACCTTGAGATAGACAAAATCATCAAGCTCATACGACATGTCACAGTGCTTGCTATCGTAATAGCTTTTCCGATGGGACTGTGCTGCTCTGAGGTTGTCGCGGATGATCCGACACATCTCCTCAGCTTCTTCTATCATATCATTGCCAAGGATCTGATGCTCGCCTGTCTGGGACCAGTTGAGCGGAGTATGACACTTCCTGCCATAGAGAATTTCAAACGGAGCCTTGCTAGAACTAGCTTGATAACTTTTGTTATACGAGAACTCCGCGAAAGGCAGACAATCCTCCCACTTCATGCCAAAAGAGATAACACAGGCTCTCAACATGTCCTCAAGAACTTGATTCACTCTCTCCACTTGACCACTAGTCTGAGGATGGAACGCTGTGCTGAAGCGGATCTTCATGCCCATAGCAGACTGAAAGGAGTCCCAGAACTTGGAAGTGAAGATACTTCCGTGATCTGATGAGATCATCATAGGTACGCCGTGCAAAGAGACAATCCTGGAGGTGTACAACTCTGCCAGCTGAGCTGCTGAAATGGACTCCTTGACTGGAAGGAAATGCGCTACTTTACTCAATTTGTCGATAACGACGAAGATAACATCATTGCCCTTCTTGGACTTCGGAAACCCGGTGACGAAGTCCATCTCAATGTGATTGAACTTCCACTCGGGAATCGGCAAAGGCTGCAAGAGTCCCGCTGGTCTTTGATGTTCTGCTTTCACCCTTCGACATACATCACACTCGTTTACGAATTGTGCAATTTCACGTTTCATACAAGTCCACCAGAAAGTCTGCTTCAAGTCATGGTACATTTTGGAACTTCTAGGATGAATAGAGAGCAGAGAGTTATGAGCTTCTTCCATGATCACCTTCCTGAGATCACCTTTCGGGACGACAAGGCGGTCCTCGAAAAACAAAGTGTCCCTGGCATCAATAGTGAAACACTTATACTTGGGAAGACTCTTTCCCACACCAATCTTGACCTTCTTCACCATAGTATCAAGTAGCTGAGCTGCTCTGACCTGATCTTCCAAGGTAGGAGAGATCTGAAGGTTCGCAAGAAAACCCTGAGGAACCAGCTGAAGATTGAGCTTCCTAAAAGAGTCAGAAAGACCCGGCTGGAGAGGTTGTAGAATCAGACTGTTGCAATATGCCTTCCTACTCAATGCATCTGCCACAACATTTGCCTTGCCCGGCATGTACTCAACACTCGGATTAAAATCCTGGAGCATTTCCACCCAACGTGTTTGCCGAAGATTCAAGTTAGGCTGAGTGAAGATATACTTGAGGCTCTTGTGATCGGTGGAAACTTCAACCTTACGTTCCAACAAGAGATGTCTCCAAGTCATCAAGGCGTGCACAACAGCTGCTAGCTCGAGATCGTGCACAGGATAGTTCTTCTCCGCAGGCTTCAGCTGCCTGGAGGTATAAGCAACCACCTTCCTATCTTGCATCAAGACTGGACCGAAACCCTGGAGAGAAGCATCGCAAAAGACCTGGTACGGCTTGGAATCATCCGGAGGGGCCAATACCGGAGTGGAGATAAGCTTCTCTTTGAGTGTATCGAAAGCCAGTTGACACTCTGGAGACCAAACATACTTGACACCCTTCTGAAGAAGACTACAGAGCAGCTTGTTGATTTTGGAGAAGTTCTCAACGAATCTTCTGCAATATCCGGCAAGACCGAGAAAGCTTCGAAGCTGCTTCACATTCTGCGGAGGTTCCCATTCAACAATGGCTTGAACCTTGGACGGGTCAACCTTAATGCCCTCGGCAGAGATAATATGCCCAAGATAAACCACTTCTTTCAGCCAGAACTCGCACTTGGAAAACTTGGCATACAACTTGTATTCTGTCAGTTTATCAAGCACCAACGTGAGATGTTTCTCATGTTCTTCCTCATCCTCAGAAAAGACCAGAATGTCATCGAGATAGAGCAAGACAAATTCATTCTTAAATGGTGAGAAAATATAGTTCATCAATCGGCAAAAAGTCGGAGGAGCATTAGCCAGACCAAAATACATGACCGTATACTCATATGAGCCAAAACTAGTCCTGAATGCCGTCTTCGGAATGTCTTCCTCGCGAATGCAAATATGATGATAGCCCATTCTGAGATCAAGCTTGGAGAATACTTTAGCACCTTTCAACTGTTCGAACAACTCATTTATGTTCGGAAGTGGATATTTGTTCTTGATTGTCTTCTTGTTCAATGGGCGGTAATCGACACACAACCGGTCCGAACCATCCTTCTTCTTGACAAATAGAACACCACATCCCCGCAGAGACGAGCTTGGTCTGATCAAACCCAAACGCTCCTGCTCATCGAGTTGCCTCTTGAGTTCCTTCAACTCTTCTGGACCCAGCTTGTACGGCCGTTTGCACACTGGCTCTGTGCCTGGCTCAAGCTCAATGACGAACTCAACTTCACGGTGCGGAGGCATGCCTGGCAGCTCTTCAGGAAACACATCTTGATATTCGTAGACTACTGGAACTTGCTCAATGGGATTGATCTCACCCTTTTCATTCAAGGAGAACAAGCGGATTGTGTCATATCGCATCGCGAATATAATCACATCCTCCGAAGAATGGGTAAGTTTCACTTCTTTAGCTTCACAATCAATTGATGCCTTATTCATGGCCAACCAGTTCATACCAAGGATCAAATCAATGTCGGACTTGCCCAAGACAATAGGAGACGCCAAAAAAGAATAACTGCCCATCTTGACAGAAACGTCCGAAACCATCATGTGAGAATTCATGATCTTACCCGGAGACACAATTGAAAGAGGCTTAAGCAAATCACGAGTAGGGAACCCATGCTTAAATGAGAATGGCCTTGAGATAAACGAATGCGATGCACCAGTATCAAACAAGACTTTAGCAGGAAAATCATTGACTAGGAGATTACCCATGATCACATCTGATGAATTTTCTGCCTCAGGTGAATTCACCATGTTGACTCGAGCTGGTCTGGGGTTGAACTTAACAAGAGCGTTGCTTGGAGGTTTGCCTGGAGGAGGAGGCGGCAGACGGAGCTAAGAAGTGCATTTGTTGGCATAGTGACCCTTCTGCCCACATTTGTGACAAACGACATCTGCTGGCTGCCGGAACGGAATCTGAGGAGGCCCTTGCTTCTGATGCTGGTATCTCTGCTGTAAGCCAAGGTTGGATGGGTGGGAAGAACCACGTCCACCTGAGTGCTTCGGCTGCTGCGAGTGCCGAGGAGGAGGAGGAGGAGAAACCCAAAACCTCTGTTGCTTCTGAACCACCTGAGTCGAGGAAGAGCTGGAATCTTTGAAGCGCTTCTTGGAGTTCTCCACCCTGAGCAAGGCTGCCTCTGCTCGGAGAGCTAAGTTGTAGAATTTGTCAAACTCCTCACGATCGTGCAAGGCAAGTGCTAACTGCAATTCCTCCTTTAAGCCACCCCTGAACTGATAGATCTTGCTCTTCTGATCCGGGACATCCTGCAACGCGTAACGGGCCAGCTCGTGGAACTCGACGTTGTACTTGTACACAGAATTGCTGCCCTGCTTCAAGTGCCTGAACTTCTCACGCATCTCCTCAACAAAACTGGAAGGAATGTAGTGGGACCTGAAGTCATGACAAAACTCGTCCCAAGACAACACCCTGCCACCTCTGGAGTCCTTAAGCTGCTGCCACCAAATAGAAGCCTGCCCCTTCAACTAAAACGTTGCAAACTTGACATAGTCCTCTGGACGCACATTGCTACACTCGAAATGCTTGTTCATATCACGGATCCAATCTTCCGCATCAAACGGCTGGTCGCAAGAAGTGAACGTCTTAGGCTGGTTTGACAGGAACTGACTCAGACTGGCGAAGTGATTGCCACCCTGCTGGAAATTGCCCTGCTGATGATTGGCTCTCTCCTGGATCAACTGCAACAACATCTGCGTGTTTGCATTAGTAGCTGCCATCATCGCCTGCCAGGCCTCTGCAGGAGGAGGCGGCGGCGGCGGAGGAGGAGGAGGTGGAGGCGGCATATCCTCACGCGCTGGGGTCTGACGAGTCGGTGGAGCCATCCTAAAGACGGACAACATATTAGTCCGCAGAATAATTGAAGATATTGCTGAATCAAAAGACAGAATATCTAAATAGAATTTAGCATTGCACTCGATCAACATAGCAAGAGTGCATACTCAAAGTAACAGACGACAAAATTCCGATAAGGACCACTGCAAACAAGTGTGAGCTAGAACCGCTCGGAACAAACATATGATCGAAATTTCCCCAAACCTCAATCAAGCGTCTGTAGGAAGATAGTCCTATAAGATACTACCAGATATCCCACCTATGAATGCCCGAAATAACTGGTCATGCAATCAGGTACACGGATGCAAGGAGTACTTCACACAACTCCTAAACTAACCCGTTACTTGTATCACCTCCTTCAACACACGACCAACATCTCAGACCTTCATCTACAACAGATCCTCGTGATCACAATGATACAAAGTGTGGTAATACCCCCGAACAATCTACACCAGTACTGGGGACATCGGGGTTATCTCACCACTACCCATATTGAAGCAATAACGAACACCCTCCGTTCTTAGATACTCAGAAATCTGAATGATGGCGATGTGCGCGATAATCCCTGGAGCTCAACTCCCCTGATACTTAGAGCTGATAGGAGGCACCAGGACATGATTCCGTCACATCGAAATCATATAGATTTCACAAATACCCGCGTGAACCTAAAAAAATTTTGAGCGAGAAAAGGAGTAGAGTTAAAGATTTCCTAATACGGGAACCTCACCAGAGCAAAGAAGAGGAGAAAAAAGAAACCTACTCTCCGATATAACTACGACTCAAAACATTTTCTAGACTCGACTCGGCCAAATACGATCACACAAGGGCTCCTATGGTCGTTTGGCTCTGATTACCAACTTGTAACGACCAAGATGCGGTCCTTTCCGATCTGGGGGTCGAGGCCCCCGAATTGGAAAGAAGCGCATCTAAGTGTTTGCAAGCAAGTAACATAGCACAATTAATAATAAAAGTAGACAATTCGGGATTCAACTGTCTTCTTATTAAAACTCAGAGTACAAAACAGATACAATCAAGGTAGTTCCGCTACGGACTACAAAACATGGAAAATGCTATGCTACCCTGTTGCAGGCCCACGATCACGACCACGCCTCAGTCCTCTGGATAGTTCACGTAGAGGCGGTCTGTCTCCTCGTCGTACTGCCACGCCAGCTGGGTGACGTCGGGATCATCTGTCTCTGGGTACGTGTACCTGCTGGGAGTTTTGGAGGAATCCGTGAGCCACGGGGACTCAGCAATCTAAGACCTTGGTGCCAGAACTAGTCATGTTATTAGGTAGGGTAAGGATGAAGTGTATCAGGCTGCAGCAACCTATGCTTGATTAAGTGGCTAACTTACGCAAAGTAGAAGTAAAGGTGGTCTACACTAACGGCCGGATTTACTTGATCACTAAATGATCCTGAACACCTACCTACGACAATCATAACCCCACCGTGTTCCCGATCGAAGAGAGGTCTTCGAAGGAACAGTCACGGTTACGCACAGAGTTGGCAATTTTATTTATTTATGTTAAGTTCTCTAATACCGGATGTTAACAAAATATTCCAAGTTGCCACATCACCGCGCGCACGACTTTCCGAAAGATTAAACCCTGCAGGGGTGCTCCAACTAGTCCATCACAAATGAACACAGGCCGCAAAGGCATCCTCTATCACGAATCTCGTGATCTCTCGGATTCCTTAGAGGAAAACCTCAACTCTGGGGGAAACCAAAGCTTCACTGGGATTCCTATCCGCAAGATATACCGCTTAGGTAAGGCAAGGCTAGCAGTACCTCCCGGTGTGTCGACGACCCGATAAGAGCCGCGTATCTCAGTCTCAGGACAACACCGTCTATGCAAAGTGGACAAGGACCAAACCTCAAGTTTCCCCGGGGTGGTCTTGCCGACTGCTAGGTGGTTGGACCAACACTCATGAGGAGCACTGGCCCGGGTTGTTGATTAAATTCCTCGGGGTAGCTATTCCCTATGCAGATTATTAGGTGACTAGAAAATAATACCAATGTTGGGTCCTGCCGGACAAGCCTTAGCACTACGCGATTTATCGAGGGGGTCCCCATAACAACCCCAAACGTGTTAGGAGCGATCATTATGGAATCAAACACCGGTAACCGGTAACTAAGGCGGCAATAACGGAACAAGGCACCCGGCAAAAGGCTAGGCCTCCCGTCATTTACCAAGTATATAGGTGCATTAATTAAATAACAGAATTCATATAATGATACCAAGCTCATGTCATCACATGAGTTTAAAACACCTGCAACTAGCAAAGCTAACATTAGTAGCTGAGCAAGCCTACTTAGCCACCCAAGTTTGCTAGGAAGGAGTACGGTGTTTGGGCTCATGGCATATGAAGAGGCAATTTAATTTCAGTGGTAGGCAGCGAACAATATGACATGGAAACGAAACTAACATAACAAGTCTAGAGATGGAATCAAGGTCATATCATCTTGCCTGTGATATCCTCAGCTTGGAATGGTTCTGGTTCGTCCTGCACGTACTCTCCTCACTCCACGTATTCGTTATCCGATCCCGGTGCTACCCAACATAAGAATAACAGCCAATGAACAGCAGCACCACAAGATGCAACAATCACATGATGCATGAGATGAAATTTGGGCATGCACCACTATTTCTATCACTAGCACAAGCAAAAAGAACTACTGCAAGTTTCTGGACAGAACTTTACACTAAGATACTTTGACATGCATGAGAATGACATGAACAGATGCGTCTCGTGAAAACGGCGCAAAACCATATAAAGAACAGTGCAAACGGAGCTACGGATCAACGGGAATCAACGAAACAAGATATGAAGCTCTACGTGGAAGATTCAACACCACACTCACAATTGGCACAAATCTGGTATTCCCAGGTTTCCAAGACATGTAACAACCCAACATGAATGGATTGGAGCAAGGTAGAACACCACAACACCAATTAGGCACACACTTTGATCAAAATGACAAAACTACATAATCTGCCATAATCTGCATCTTAGCTGTTTGGGAGCTACATGCAACATAGCTACAGGCCTCCAAACATTACAAATAATATATGTGGCTGTTGCCAACCAAGAACACTACAAGAACCAGCAATAATCACAGCAAAAGGAATTAAACTCTAGAAGATACAAGGCCACAAACTTTCCCAAAACCATCAGATCTCAGGGACTTAGTGAAAATTCCTGCACCTGAGTTTCTGTCTCTGTTCTGAAGCTTTTTGACAGCAATCAAAACACAATCTACTGGAATCCAAATGATTTGAAATTTGACAGGGAACTACACAAACATACCAGGTTCAAAATCCCAGCACTGAACTAAGGCTAGTTCTCAACAGAATGACCAGCACATCCTCATCTATAGGGTAAGAAAATGTTTCCAGAATCCCAGACTTAGTGAAATTTCAGAGTTCACTAATCTGGAATTTTTCAGCCACATGCCCACTTTGTCTAGGCATAGTTTGCACACACATTACACCAAGTGATAATTGACACCACTATAGTGTAGAGCAAAACCCCTACTTCTATCACACAAAAACTCATGCCCTTGGGCTCCACCTATTCCATGGAATCAAAGATCAAACTTGCAACAAATATGAATATGCAACTACATAAAGTACCCTTCTAAGACAACAACTACAAAGGTAGAGTTCATGTGCACAATGACAAAGTGACATGGGGGTTTGAACCCCATGTTTGTGTCATGCACATCAACAACACCAATACTTATCACAAGCCAACCCCACACTCAACATGCTCTCTCTCATATTAAACATGAGGAGGTGCACAACTTGCAAATGTGGGAAGGTCCACACACAAACATATGTCAAGCATAACATATAGCTAGTCCTACCCATGCAAGTTAGAACATGCACTAACTACACTCACATCATGATGCCAACACCTACACACCCAAGCTTGCTCATGTGCACATCAATGCACATCATGCCTTCACATTTGTGAGGCTCACACACACATCAAACACACTAGCCCCACATGGTGCAAGAGCCCAACTTCAAGCACAAGGGAAACACACCCACATGCACATCTCTCACAAGCACATCCACACACACTACATCACCTAGCTCAATTATAACAGCAAAGGAAAAAACATAAATACAAAATGCCATGGCCACCTTTGGTTGGCACAAGATCAGCAATAGCAAGAAGGGAGTAAAAAAAATTACAGCAGAAGGAAAAAACAAAAGGGAAAGAAAAGAATAGCAAGAGGGGTCAGGATTTGAACCCTGAACCTCCTCGTGCTGTCTACTGCAACAACCCACTCTGCTATGCCCATGGGGCTCGACAGAGAAGGACCCAAGCAGAGGATATACTGTGTTGTGCTGCCCTGCTGCAAAACAGAAAATAAAACAACCAAATAAAAGGGGGTGCAACGCATGGGATTCGAACCCTGCACCTGACGATAACAACCACAAGGCTCAACCACGGCGGTACGATTGGAAGTCTGACAGAGAAGGGGACTGAACCAAGGTAGGTTAGCACCTCAACTGACTTGGTCTGCACCTGCGCGTGCACTGCTGCTCGCCGGCGACAGGGTCGCTGGGTAGAGCCACTGCTGCTGCTGCACAAAAGGACAGCGCCTGCTGCTGCTGCTCGACGGCTATGCGGGGGGGGGGGGGGGGGTAGGTTGCCCTGCTACTGCTACACCCATGCACAACGACAGAGACGCAAAGCTACGGCGGACTTCTGCTGCGCCACAGGAGAAGATTACGGCGACAGAGAAACCGCCGGGGTTGCTGCTGGCGCTGCGCCACTGACGGAACCACCCACGGCTGCTGCTGGACGGCTACGCGGGGAGGGAGCCCCTACTACTCTGCAACCTACACGCATCTACTACCTCAAACACCAAGCCTCTACCGCTGCTGCTCTAACAGAGAACAAACACGAAGGAAAACGATGAACTACCTCGGATCTAGGCCGAACCAGGGAGGAAGAAGGAAGGGGGACGACATCCTCACCTAGAGAAGGAAGTAGGAGGCCGATCTGCAGGAGGAGGCTGGCCGGAGAGGAAGAAGAAGCCGAAGTAGTTCCTGCTGATCTGCAGAACCGAAGAAGAGGAGGTATGCCACCGGGTTCGCGGCGAAGACGAGCTCGTGCTCGTCGGTGTGGTCGCTCCCCGACCCTACCGATGACGGGAATGGAACGCGGGGCCGAACCCCGAGCTCCTGGACATGGCGGACTCGCCGGACGGCGACGTACGCGGGGTAGACGCGGCGAGCTCCTCTCTCTCTCTCTCTCTGCTGCTAGCCTACAGACCTTACCTGTGGGGAGGAAGAGAGATGGGGAAGGTGGCGGCGCACTGGAGGGGAAGAAGGAACCCTACGGAGGAGGAGGAAGACCGGGGGCTCCTTATAACGTCTCGGGAGGCGAGCTTGGAGCCACCAGATCGATGGGAAGGGAGATGAGTGGTGGAGCGCTGATCATACGAGCGTGACGTCGCCAGGAGGAAGACGAGGGGCGACGAGTGGGCTTCTGGCGCGAAGGGGCTTGGGCCAGGGAGGTATTGGGCCACAAACTCCAGGGAGAGAAGAGGGAACCTGGCCCTCTCCAATTTTAAAAACGCCACCACAGCAAATAAAACCCCAAGAAAAACTAAGGCCTAAGAAAAAATAAAAACAAATACTCCTGGGCACAAGGGAATTATGCTCCAAATTTCTAAAATGCCAAAATGATATTTTGACAACTAAAAATAATTGTCAAACAGATTAAAATAATCTGAAAATAAAGGAAAACCCCAAACAAAATAAGTTTAAAAACCCCTCTGCTTCATACCCACATACCAACTAAAATGCTCTAAAGGTGTAACATTTTTATAACAACATAGGAGAAAAAGGATTTGAACTTGTGGAAAATTATAAAAAGGGTTTGAAACTACACAAAGGGGGTTTGAAAATGATGCCAAGCACCACACCCTCATTACTTCACACCACATCATCACATATGCATCAACACATGAAATCACAAGATACATGACCACAAGATTAAAAGCACCACATGGAATCACATGACCACATGCACCAACACCTAACACATGAAATGATATGATATGCATGCAAGCAAGGGAAGAAATAAAAGGACACATGAAATCATCCAAGCATAGGACACTCTCATATCAAAGACAAGGTGGTCCCACATGATGTAGGTCCAAATAGGGTAGGTTTTACACTTGGGGCATTATAGGGTACCCACATGCAAGACATATATCAAGTGTTCTCAAATCCAATCCAGCATCACAAAACTTCAAAGGGAAAGATAGCAAGATAGCAAGGGAAGAACACCATATGATCCAACTATATTAACAAAGCCTGTGATACATCATGACATTTCAAGAACACGGGATATATATATATATATAGAGAGAGACATAGAGAGAGATCAAACACATAGCTACTGGTGCATACCCTTAGCCCCAAGGGCGAACTACACCCTCCTCATCATGGAGACCGCCGAGATGATGAAGATGGCTTCATGTGATGATTTCCCTCTCTGGAGGGTGCCACAACATGGCTCTGGATGATATCGCTTTGGAACAAAGTCTTGCGGCGGTGGAGCGGAAGTTCTAGGTTAACTTTCGTGGGTTTCTCAATATATAGGATTTTTCAGCTTTGGAATCGAGCAAGGTGTCCTTGTCAAAACTCACAGATCTCGGGTAGGGGGTTCCAAACTGTAGATCTTGGATCGACGAATTGCAGGAGAAAAGGGGAGACATAATTTACCCAAGGTCGGGCCTTCTTGAGGAGGTAAAACCCTACATCCTGTTTGATGATATTGATGTGGATGATGATTGCAGAGTTGATCTACCTCGAGATCGTATGAGATAAACCCTAGATGAGTGAATCCTCCTATACGCATGGGAACCCCTAGTTTATATAGACACCAGGGTTCCTAGGATTACATATTACCGACCTCAGCAAGGGACAGATGGCCCGACCTAGTCTACCTTACTTGGACGTCATGCCGGTCTTCGGTGCTTTCCTCCTTGAATAGGAGTTGACCACATAGTTGCTACTTCTTGAGCTTGCATTGGTTTTTCCCTTGAAGAGGAAAGGGTGATGCAGCAAAGTAGAGATAAGTATTTCCCTCAGTTTGAGAACCAAGGTATTAATCCAGTAGGAGTATCAAGATGAGGCACAAATGAACCTGCGCAAAAACAAACAAACTTGCACCCAACGCGATAAAGGGGTTGTCAATCCCTTCACGATTACTTGCAAGGTGAGATCTGATAGTGATGAAAGGTAAATATAAATAAAATTGCAGCAAGGTATTTTTGGTATTTTTGTATGTAGATCTGAATATATGATGTGTAAAATAGACCCCGGGGCCATAGTGTTCACTAGAGGCTTCTTTCATGATAGCAAGTATTACGGTGGGTGAACAAATTAGTCTCGAGCAATTGATAGAATCGCGCAAAGTCATGACAATATCTAAGGCAATGATCATACATATAGGCATCACGTCTGAGACAAGTAGACCGATACTTTCTACATCTACTACTCTTACTCCACATATCGACCGCTATCTAGTATGCATCTAGTGTATTAAGTTCTTAACAAACATAGTAACGCCTTAAGCAAGATGACATGATGTCGAGGGATAAATTCATGCAATATGATATAAACCCCATCTTTTTACCCTTGATGGCAACAACATGATGCGTGCCTCACTACCCCTTCTGTCACTAGGTGAGGACACCGCACGGTATGAACCCAAAACCAAGCACTTCTCCCATTGCAAGAATTATAGATCAAGTTGGCCAAACAAAACCCATAACTCGAAGAGAATTACAAGGATACGAAATCATGAATATATAAAATCAGGGGAGACTCAAATAATATTCATAGATAATCTGACCATAAATCCACAATTCATCGGATCTCGACAAACACACCGCAAAAGAAAGTTACATCGGATAGATCTCCATGAAGATCATGGAGAACTTTGTATTGAAGATCCAAGAGAGAAAAGAAGCCATCTAGCTACTAGCTATGGACCCGAAGGTGTGTGGTGAACTACTCACGCATCATTAGAGAGGCAATGGTGTTGATGAAGAAGCCCTCCGTGTCCGAATCCCCCTCCGGCAGGGCACCAGAACGGTCCCCAGATGGGTCTTGCGGAGACAGAAGCTTGCGGCGGCGGAAAAGTATTTTCGTGGCTCTCTCCATAGGTTTCAGGATTTTTGGGAATTTATAGGCGAAAGAGGTAGGGCAGAGGAGGAAAGGGGGGCCCACGAGCCTATTAGGCGCGCCCCCTAGGGCGTGCCTAGGTGGCTCGTGACCTCCCACGAGACCTCCTGCCTTGGTTCTCAAGTCTTCTCGGTATCTTCTGTTATGGAAAAAAATCATCCCACCGGTTTTATTCCGCTTGGACTCCGTTTAATATTCTTTTTTGAAAAAGGTCGAAAACACGGAAAAAACAGAAACTGGCACTAGGCACTGAGTTAATAGGTTAGTCCCAAAATTGTTATAAAATGGCATATAAATGCACATAAGACATCCCAAGTTGGTAATATAATAGCATGGAACAATAAAAAATTATAGATACGTTGGAGACGCATCAATAGTCTGGCCTCTAGTTAACACAAACCATTAGATCGGCCTCTTACGAAGTGAGCCGACTACCTGAGGACCTCTTAATCCTGGACTCCCTGAGTAGCCCTCGAACTGGCCTTCAACACCGATGTACATGGTCTTCAGATGCTTGTGCCCAGAATGTTCGGCTTGTAAGGAAAGTTCCCCTATTTCCTCCGATTTATGGAATTACGATTTAGGCCCCACCAGATTCATGATTACCTAAGCATCACGGTGCCCATAGCCTTTAACTTTGCATGAAGGTTAATAACAATTCTCGATTTTCATGTGCTTTGATAAAGGCAAGGACTTTTAGCTATTCGTGACGGAACCAATCCTTATAACCAAAGGAGGTAACACGCTTTATAAAAATATTAAAATCCGTTCCGGGACTCCATCATCCTCCTAGTGCCACCAAGAAACGATAGGGTTCCAGCACTCCGGAGCGATGGCAGGTTCCTCCTCACGCCCCCTTGGCCCCCTTCTGGAGGCGTGTGCGAGTTGCTCCGTTTCCCTTCTCCGCTTGCGTGAACTCAAAACTCAAGGATATCTTCCCCTTTCGGACCTCGCGCCCACTCGCGTCGGACCGTCCTTTGCTAATGGCGAAGCCTTCATAGAAAATTTCCCTTCGGGAAAGGGTTTATTTCGTTTCTTTCCTGCTGCAAGGGGTGGGCTTTCCCATTCACCCCTTACTGAGGGGTTTGTTGGAGTTCTACGGGCTGCATCACCACAATCTCACCACCGGCTACATCCTTCAGGCATTGTGGCCTTATGCAAGATGTTCCTAGGTTGCGAGCCCCACTTCAGTCTATGGAGAAAGTATTTCTATATTATGACAATTCGGGAAGAGGGCGGAGCCGAAGTATGGCGTATAGCCGCCACAGGATACCCGGTCGGGACACTGAAGAAGGAGATCGATGAGTTGTCCTTGGAGTGGTTTTAATTGAAGATGTTCCCTTATTCGAACCAGTTCAGGGAGGTCTTCCCGAATAATCTACCACCCCTTTGAAGAAGCGATTCAGCTCACCACCGAAGAGCTCTTCCCAAGAGGAGAGCTCCAAAGTGAAGCGCCTATCCTCCAAGCTTAGGATACTTGCTCACAGTGGGCTAGTCATCATTGACGTGATGGCCGCGACGATTACCTCGTGCGTCCACCCACTTCAACAGCGTACGCACCCCTTATGGCGCTACAACGGGACGAGTGACTCTACCAGATCCAGACGGCAGGGACCAGACAATCAGGAGGCCTTGGCAGCCGTTCTAGCCAATCTTTTAAAGGGGGAAAAAAAGATTTCGCCCGCCTCACCCTCAAGGATGAATTTTTGGCATACAACCCTATTGAATGGGTAAGTGTGATTATATTCACAGCAAGAATATTTATGTTCATTATTGCTGACCAATAACCCCTACTCCCCCTCTTGAGACTTGGAGGCACTGGACCGAGACGGTAAACTGTCCCACACCCGAGCCTGAGAACTTCGGCCATGACGATAACCCCCGATTTCACGAGGACCCAGAGATTTTGATTATCTTTGAGGAAGAGGTGTTTTATCAAGAGAGCGATGACGAGCAGAAGGTGGCTCTTCTAGCCAACAACCCAAGGTCTCTTCCATCTTCTGGGAGCGAGAGGAAGACAACTACCCGGCGAGCGGCCATTCCCAGGGGTCGTCGGAACACGCGCCAAACTTCTTCTTGGGCTGTATCCTCTGGGATCCCGCCAAACGAGAACAGAATCCCCGAACAAGAGGAAGTGGGAGAAAATACGTGAGTTGTCCCTTTGCTCAAGAGGTACACAGGTCAATCCTTATCCCTTACGATAGTGACTATATTCTTAAATGTTCATGACCCCTAATCGAAAAGTTTAGGAGATGCGCACAACCCTCCCCATTCGAGGACGACATCGAGGTATTGGGTAGTGAACAAAACCCTAGTTCTTCGGCTGATGCTGGAGTCCCAAACACGGGCCTGCTCCCTCATGGTTCTGAAGGGTTGTCAGCGACTAACTCCGAAATTGAAAGCGCAATCAATCATCGGCAGCGGAAGGAGTCACTACGCCACCCTACGTTTTCCGAGCAAGAGTTTAACGCTCTTAACTCGGCTGATGCATACCTTGGAGCTGCACGAGTCGGTCTTGAAGAAGTGGCAAGGCAGATGTCTGCCAATCTGCAGGCGAGTCATCAATGTCTTTATAACCGAACAAAACTTCAGACCCAGTAGCCCCTGAGCCTTAATTTGGACGGAACAACTGAATTAAGGGTGGACATGACATTCTGCCAACCTACAGGCTTTAAAGAAGGAAAATGAAAAGGTATCCAAGGATTTTTAGCTAAGCCAAGACGATCTACAAGCGAGCAGGGCCAAACTGGAGGATGTGAAAAAATTCACCAGAGAAGCACATGGTAAGGGAAATTATTTGTGATATCCTAAATTTCAGTTGGATTTCCTTAATAACCATTTTTTTATTGAAGGGGAATCAATAGGCTAAATGCAAAAGAATTTAGATGCATCTCGAGATTCTGAGATGTACACCGAATCTCAGCTTGAAGCTGGTCATCGCGTATGGAAGTGATGCCGCGAGGAAAATAACCATCTTAAAGAAGAGAATAAAAAATAAGCTGAGGAAATTGAGACAGAACCGCGAAGAGAATCAGAAATTAAAGGCGGCATATTCTATAAGTAAAATTTTGACCTGTAAATGATCACTGTTTCATTCCGTTGATCGTGAAAATGTGTGCCTCTTTTTGATTAGGTCTCTTGACTGGGCGTCCTGAAGAAGAAGCTAGTTCTTTTGGGAGGACATGCTAAAGGAACTATCTGTTGTGCATGAGCGGGCTCGAAAGGCTATGCGGAGTATGGTCCGAGCTTTATGACCAAACCAAAACCCCCCGCAAGGGATGGCCGAGCTTGCCGAGCTTTTTAGTGGAGCCTGATGCCGCTTTGAGCTGTGGAATACTTCGGCCTGCCGAGAAGGAGCTCGGGATGCATGGGCTATGGTGAAGACCTGCTTTGCCCGTCTAGATCCCGATCATATGGCATGTGTTTGTCCGGCGGGGCTAGATGGGAAAAAAATTCCTCTTCACCGGGCGTATGATCAAGTGATGCCTGATACGTCTCAAACGTATCTATAATTTTTGATGGGTTCATGCTGTTATCTTGTCTTCTTTGGTTGTTTTATGTACCTTTTATATCTTTTTTGGGACTAACTTATTAATTTAGTGCCAAGTGCCAGTTCCTGTTTTTTCCGTGTTTTTGACTCTTTTCAGATCTGATTTTGGAACGGAGTCCAAATGGAAGAAAAACCCCGAAATGATTTTTTCCTGAACAGAAGAAGATCGGGGGGCCTTTGGGCCAAGCCAGGTGGGCTCTAGGGAGCCCACAAGCCCCCACTCCGCTACCAGGGGGGAGGCGGCGGTGGGCAGGCTTGTGGCCTCCCTGGCCGCCCCCTGACCTAGATCTTTGGCCTATAAATTCCCAAATATTCCGCAAAAAATCAGGGGGAGCCTCGAAAATACTTTTCCGCCGCCGCAAGCTTCCGTTTCCGCGAGATCTCATCTGGAGACCCTTCCCGGCGCCCTGCCAGAGGGGACTTTGGAGTTGGAGGGCTTCTTCATCATCATCATTGCCCCTCCAATGACTCGTGAGTAGTTCACTTCAGACCTACGGGTCCGTAGTTAGTAGCTAGATGGCTTCTTCTCTCTCTTGGATCTTCAATACAAAGTTCTCCATGATCTTCATGGAGATCTATCCGATGTAATCTTCTTTGGCGGTGTGTTTATCGAGATCCGATGAATTGTGGATTTGTGATCAGATTATCTATGATATATATTTGAGTCTTTGGTGATTTCTTATATGCATGATTTGATATCCTTGTAAGTCTCTCTGAGTCTTGGGTTTTGTTTGGCCAACTAGATCTATGATTCTTGCAATGGGAGAAGTGCTTGGTTTTGGGTTCTGCCATGTGGTGACCTTTCCCAGTGACAGTAGGGGCAGCAAGGCACACATCAAGTAGTTTCCATCAAGGGTAAAAGATGGGGTTTTTCATTGGTTTGAGATTATCCCTCTACATCATGTCATCTTGCTTAAGGCGTTACTCTGTTCTTATGGACTTAATACACTAGATGCATGCTGGATAGTGGTCGACATGTGGAGTAATAGCAGTAGATGCAGACAGTATCGTCTACTTGTTTTGGACATGATGCCTATAGAAATAATCATTGCATAGATATCGTCACGACTTTGCGCGGTTCTATCAATTGCTCGACAGTAATTTGTTCACCCACCGTCTACTTGCTTTCATGAGAGAAGCCACTAGTAAACACTACGGCCCCCGGGTCTATTCACATCCATCATTTACATCTCCGCTTTTACTTTGCTTTGTTACTTTGTTGCTTTTAGTTCTCCCTTGGCAAACAATCTATAAGGGATTGACAACCCCTTCATAGCGTTGGGAGCAAGTTTTTTGTGTTTGTGCAGGATCTTGACATACTCCTCCACTGGATTGATACCTTGGTTCTCAAACTGAGGGAAATACTTACCACCGCTATGCTACATCACCCTTTCCGCTTCGAGGGAACATCAACGCAAGGCTCCAAGGCCACGGGGGAAATCCTTTGCACACTTGCCTAGGAAGTCCCTTAAGGCATAGCCGCAGCAGAAAGATCAAGCCAAGTATTCTCCCGTCGACGTGCCTATTTCTCGCGCCGTTGGAAGGTCTTTTGTTGCAGTAGCAATGCCCGCCGCATTCCTGTCGCAAGAGGTCTGCACTTTTGATGCTATAGTAGATCATCTCGACCAATCGCCACGCGTGTGATCATATGTAATGTTAATTTGTGCATTAAGACACCTCTCTTCATGTTTTGAGAACTCTGTTTTGAACGGTCATCGGCTTCTACCTCCCCTGCTAACAACTGGTTAGTGTTTTGCACTTTGTATGCTATGATTACACTACTGGAAAACAGTTTTTTTCCATCTGCCTAGTCTTTGCCGTCTGCTAGCTGATGGCAAAAAGTGTCTTTGCCGTCAGCTTCAGCAAAACAAACGGCACAGTACTGGCTGATGGCATACAGTCTTTTTGCCATCTGTCACCTCTTTGCCATCTGCTAGCGGACGGCAAATAGTCCATAGGCAGACGACAAAGATATAGATAGGCCCACCTGACCGCGGGGTGGCTAGGTCAAACAGGAGTCGGACCTTTGCCGTCTGCTAGCGGACGGCAAAGAGTCCGGAGGCAGACGACAAAGCGCTAACTCCGTTAACGACTCATTCCCCCCCACCCCGCCCCTCTCTCTCTGTAACGGCTCACCCCGCGCGCCCCTCGCTCTCTCTCCCCACCCCGCGCGCTCCTCTCTCTGTAACGGCCGCCAGGACCACCGTCGCGCCGCCGCCCCCGTCGCGTCGCCGCCCCCGTCGCGTCGCCGCCCCTGCCGCCGCCCCTGTCGCGCCCCACTGCCGCCCCTGTCGCCCCCACCGCCGCCCCTCTCTCTCTCCCCACCTCGCCCCCGCTGCCGCTACCGCTGCCCCACCACCGTCGCGCCGCCGCCCCTGGCACCCCCGGCGCCGCCCCGCCACCCCGGCCCCTCCACAGGCCCTCTCGGTGAGCCCCCACACCCACCCCCCCACCCCACCCGCATTATTTTTTACTAGTTCTATTATTTTTTAAGTAGTTTTAGTACTTGTTATTGTAGTAGTTTTAGTTGTAGATTTAGTTAGGTTAGTAGTTTTAGTTAGGTTAGTTAGTTAGCTTGGTTAGTTAGGTGGAGGAGGAGAAGAGGAGAAGAGGAGGAGGAGGAGGACAAGAAGAGGAGAAGAAGAAGAGGAGTAGGAGGAGGAGGAGGAGGAGAAGAAAAAGAAGAAGAAGAAGAAGAAGAAGAGGAGAAGAAAAAAATAAGAAGGAGAAGAAGAAGAAAAAGAAGAAGAAGAGAAGAAAAAAATAAGAAGGAGAAGATGTAAAGAAGAAGAGAAGAAGAAGAGAAGAAGAAGAGAAGAAGAGAATAAGAAAAAAATAAGAAGGAGAAGAAGAGAAAAAAGAAGAAGAAGTTGATTTTTTATTGTTTGGTATTTAGTGGTAGCTAGATTCTTTTTTAGTTACTTAGTGGTAGATTCTGTTTTTTTATAGTGGTAGATTCTGTTTTTGTTATTTTTTTGCTGTTTAGTGCTATCTAGGTTTAGCGATAGGTTTAGTTAGCTTGGTTAGTTAGGTTAGTTAGTTAGTTAGCTTACTAGAAAGAATAGGAAGAAGAAGAAGAGGAGGAGGAGGAGAAGAGGAGAAGAGGAGGAGGAGGAGAAGAAGAAGAAGAAGAAGAAGAATAGGAGGAGGAGAAGACAAAAAGAAGATCACATGTTTGGTATTTAGTTTTTTGGAATTAATTAGTAGTTTTAGTGGTAGATTCTGTTAGTTAATTAATAGATTTAGTGGTAGATTCTGTTAGTTTATTCGCCCATCATTATTGCTTAGGTTCAAGACTACTTCAAAGAAGATCACATGTTCTTTTGTTGAACTCAAGTCTGTCAAAATAATGTATCGTCTATATTTATTGGTACCGGAGCAAAACAGGACAACTTAAATAATATTGCCATCCTCAAATGTAGAAAATATCGAAAAGTTTTATATAAATTGAAAAGTAGTATAGGTAACCTGGAAAGTCCTCTGGACCAAAAGGGCAACTTCTGGACCTGCGAACTTTGCGTGGTAGGTGCATGTCCATGCACCAGGGTAATTAACCCAACAATGACATAATTAGCCCATTTAGCTCCAAAATACCATAATAAGCTCAAAATGGCATAAGAACCTTGGTTAGCTCATTAATATTATATACTTAGCTTGTTTTCCTCTAAAATGGGATAATTAGCCCATTTAGCTCAAAAAAGACATAATTAGGTAATTTAGCTCCAACAAGAGGAGAAGAGGAGAAGAAATAGGCAAAATGAAAAGAAAGAAGAAGAAGAAGAAGAAGAAGAAGAAGAGAAGAAGGTGAAGGAGGAGGAGGAGGAGGAGGAGGAGGAGGAGGAGGAGGAGAAGGCCAAGGACCTTCTATCCTTCTCCTCCTCCTTCTCCTCCTTCGTCTTGATTTCTTCTTCTTCTCCTCCTCCTCCTCCTCTTTCTTCTCCTCTTTCATATTATCCTTGCTTTAGTTAACCCAACAATGACATAATTAGCCCATTTAGCTCCAAAATACCATAATAAGCTCAAAATGGCATAAGAACCTTGGTTAGCTCATTAATATTATATACTTAGCTTGTTTTCCTCTAAAATGGGATAATTAGCCCATTTAGCTCAAAAAAGACATAATTAGGTAATTTGGCTCCAACAAGAGGAGAAGAGGAGAAGAAATAGGCAAAATGAAAAGAAAGAAGAAGAAGAAGAAGAAGAAGAAGAATAGAAGAAGGAGAAGGAGGAGGAGGAGGAGGAGGAGGAGAAGGCCAAGGACCTTCTATCCTTCTCCTCCTCCTCCTCCTTCTTGATTTCTTCTTCTTCTCCTCCTCCTCCTCTTTCTTCTCCTATTTCATATTATCCTTGCTTTAATTAGCCCAACAATGACATAATTAGCCCATTTAGCTCCAAAATACCATACTAAGCTCAAAATGGCATAAGAACCTTGGTTAGCTCATTAATATTATATACTTAGCTCGTTTTCCTCTAAAATGGGATAATTAGCCCATTTAGCTCAAAAAAGACATAATTAGATAATTTAGCTCCAAAAAGAGGAGAAGAGGAGAAGAAATAGGCAAAATGAAAAGAAAGAAGAAGAAGAAGAAGAAGAGAAGAAGGAGAAGGAGGAGGAGGAGGAGGAGGAGGAGGAGTAGGCCAAGGACCTTCTATCCTTCTCCTCCTCCTCCTCCTTCTTGATTTCTTCTTCTTCTCCTCCTCCTCCTCTTTCTTCTCCTCTTTCATATTATCCTTGACTTAATTAACCCAACAATGACATAATTAGCCCATTTAGCTCCAAAATACCATAATAAGGTCAAAATGGCATAACAACCTTGGTTAGCTCATTAATATTATATACTTAGCTTGTTTTCCTCTAAAATGGGATAATTAGCCCATTTAGCTCAAAAAAGACATAATTAGGTAATTTAGCTCCAACAAGAGGAGAAGAGGAGAAGAAATAGGCAAAATGAAAAGAAAGAAGAAGAAGAAGAAGAGAAGAAGAAGAAGGAGAAGGAGGAGGAGGAGGCGGAGGAGGAGGAGAAGGCCAAGGACCTTCTATCCTTCTCGTCCTCCTCCTTCTCCTCCTGCTCCTCTTTCTTCTTGATTTCTTCTTCTTCTCCTCCTCCTCCTCTTTCTTCTCCTCTTTCATATTATCCTTGCTTTAATTAACCCAACAATGACATAATTAGCTCATTTAGCTCAAAAATGCCATAATAAGCTCAAAATGGCATAAGAACCTTGGTTAGCTCATGAATATTAAATACTTAGCTTGTTTTCCTCTAAAATGACATAAATAGCCCATTTAGCTCAAAAAAGACATAATTAGGTAATTTAGCTCCAACAAATGATATATAGTTTACCACAAATATACTTAGCTAGTTTTCCGCTAAAAATGACATAATTAGCTGAAAAACATCATATTTTTTTCTTCTTCTAACTTTCTTATTCACATTTTTGTAGATTGGATATACTACATGCATGGAAGCTTGCATTCATGGAGTTGAACAATGTCGATGGATGAACTTTATATGTATATCATCTAGTTTTCATTTGTGTTGATGAACAATGTCGAACTATATGTATATGTATATATGGATAAACAGTGCAATACTTGGTATGTTGGTTCTTTGGATATATGGGGATGTACATTGGTGAATCATATATGTGTGGTGAATTATATATATGTGTTGGCAAGTATATGTGTGGTGAACTATATATCATATGTGTGGTGAATTATATAAATGTGCTGTCAAATATATATATATATATATATATGTGTGTGTGTGTGTGTGTGTGTGTGTGTGTGCTGTGAAATAATATAAAACAAAAAAAACAGGAACTATATGGTCTCTTTGATGTCTGCCAGCTGATGGCAAAGACCTGTGCCATCAGCTGGCAGACGACAAAGGTGCCACATGGCACCCAACTGTGCATTCTGGGGTGTCTATGTAGTCGCTTTGCCGTCAGCCTCCAGGGTGGGCAGACGGCAAAGAAGAGGGAACAGGGGAGGGGGGAAGGAGGAGGAAGACGGCAATGAGTGGAGAGAGGGGGGAGGGGAGGAGCTGGCAGACGGCAAAGATGGACGGGGAGGTAGACGACAAAGATGGAGGGGAGGGGAGGGGAAGAGAAGGCAGACGACAAAGATGGACGGGGAGTCAGGCGGCAAAGATGGACGGGAGGCAGACGGCAAAGCCTCCGTTAACCCCTAACGGAGGCAACGCCTGTCGGCTGCCGTCTCGAGCACTTTGCCGACTGCTCCTAAGGAAAGCTGATGGCAAAGAGCTTTGCCGTCCGCTTTGGGGGGGGGGGCAGACGGCAAAGAAGGTCCTATGCCATCATAGGCTGACGCAGAAATTTTGCCGGCCGTGAGAATCTTTTCCGTCTGTGATATTGTCTTTGCCGTCCGGGATATTGTCTTTGCCGTCTATGATGGCAGACGGCAAAGAAGCTGATTCCTGTAGTGTTACAAGAATTAATTTCTGATAACCAGGCAATCTGGCTATGTGGTGCTAATAGACAAAGAGTACACTGGGGGATTATGTTATATTACAATGCAACGTAAGAAACATCTTCCGAAAAAATAGTTCCTCGATGGCTTCCTTTTTCCGGGCTGCTACATAAGCTGTAGTTGGTGTAGCCATTTATCCATGTAGTACGGATAACTGTTATATACGGCGAAAGGTGCCGATTATATGGACCTCGTTCGTAGCCGACCAAGTTGTCTCTTAAGAAACACAAGCTTTTGGCTTTACTCGTCTGAGGTACGTATCTGGGTGAACTGGTTGTAACAATCACATCGGTGCTCCCTTTACCCCCTAGCCGAACATATCAGGAACGTAGAGGGTAAGCACAGGAGCTAGGCAACCCATCATTGCAAGGATCTTAAGTCCAATTGATTCATATAATAGGAGGAATCGATGTTGAGTCGAGGTGTATATATATATAAACAAGTAGGTGTGGCGAATACATTGAGGCGTCTTGATGAAGCCCGAGGTGCTATTTGATCATTCCATTTAGCACGGATGTTCTGGTACATGCTTGAAGCAATTCGGTTAAGCCGGACACATCCTGGGACCATCTAATAAGCCATACAAAAGAAAACAAAAAACTTTTGGCAAAAAGAGAAAAAAATACTATAATGGAAAGAAGGTAACCACGTTAGTCTAGCCATATAAACATCGAAGACGAGCTGCATTCCACGGGTTCGGCTCGAGGCGAATGTCCTCTGAGTTGCGTAGGCGATAAGCTCCTCCTATTAAGACTTCATCAATTGTAAAAGGGCCCTCATATTTGGGTGAAGTTTATGCTTCTGCTTCTCTAGGAGGCGTAGGACGAGTTCACCCATGTTGTATGCGTTTGCCCGAACTTCCCTGCTCTGATAGCACCGACCTTGTTGTTGATAGAAAGCAGATCGGGCCCGAGCTATGTTGCGCTCGCCTTCCAATGCATCTAAGTTGTCTAGCCGATCCAACTTGGCCTCTTTTTCCTCGTACATGCGCACCCAAGGTGCGTCGTGGATAATGACGCAGGGGAGGACCGCTTTAGCCCCGTACACCATGTAAAATGGTGTGTATCTTGTGGAACGATTCGGGTTCGCAAGCCCCATAGTACGGTGTCGAGCTCCTCTACCCATTGGAAGTCGGATCCTTGAAGCGAGCGAACCAACTTAGGTTTAATACCGCTCATAATGAGCCATTGGCTCTTTCAACTTGTCCATTGGTCTACGGGTGGTATACGGAGGCATAGTCGAGCTTGATGCCCAAATTTGCGTACCAATCTTTTACCTCCTAGGCGGTGAAATTGGATCTGTTGTCCGTTATTATGCTATGGGGGACACCATAACGGTGTACGACAGCGGATATGAAGTCGATTACTAGCCCGACCTTGGCGGAGCTAACAAGCTTTGCTTCAATCCATTTGGTGAACTTGTCGACCATGACCAGGAGGTATTTCTTTTTCTTGGTCCCCCCTTTAAGTCGACCGACCATATGCAGACCTAGACCACAAAGGGACAAGTGATCAAGATTGTCCGAAGAGCTATTGGGGGCATGTGGTTTTGATCCGCGAAGAGCTAACACCCCGCACAACATTGAACGAGCACATGGGCGTCCTCTCGGGCTATTGGCCACAAGAAACCTGCTCAGAAAGTCTTGCTGACCAGGGCCCATGCTGTTGCATGGTGACCGCTCATACTGGCATGTACTTCGGTCAGAAGCTGCCTTCCCTCCTCCTCGGCTATGCATCGTTGGAGGACTCCCGTGGTGCTCTTTTTATATAGCTCACCCTCGTGGACCTTGTAACCCTTTGATCAGCGGATGATGCATTGCACCTCGGTCTAGTCACCGGGAGTTCCTTGCGGAGGAGGTAAGCAAGGAAGGGTTTGGTCCATGGCGCGATAACTACCATGACCTCGTGGGCCGAGGGCGTTTCTTCAATTTAAGCTCCGCCGATGATTTCATCATCCTGCTCGGCTGTAGGTGGTATAATCTGCTCTACACCATCAGCTCTTGTGCCACCCACTTCGTCCTGCCATACTATGGATGGCTTAAACATCCATTCTAGGAATGTGTTGCTTGGGATGGGGTCGCGCTTTGCGCCTAGGCGGGCAAGAACGTCCACGGTGTGGTTGTTGTCTCTTGAGATGTGGTGGAACTCCAACCCCTCGAATCGTGCTGATATCTTGAGGACGACGTTTCTATATGCTGCCATGTTCGGATTTTTTCGCATCAAATTCGCCGTTCATTTGTGAGATGGCGAGGTTAGATTCTCCTCGTACCTCGAGCCATTGTATGCCCATTGAGACTGCCATTCTGAGACCGTGTAGTAGCGCCACATACCCTGCTGCTTTTTCCGGTCGGCATACATGATCTGTAGCACGCACCAAACATTATACCCTGTAGGGGATGTGAGGATCACTCCAGCCCCCAGACCGGCGAGAGTTTTGGACCCGTCTAAATACATGGTCCAATGAGCATAAGTGCTATACTCTCTAGGGAGTTCGGCATCAGTCTATTCAGCGATGAAGTCGGCCAATACTTGAGATTTGATAGCTCGTCGTGGCTTGTAGGTAATCTCAAACAGCAGGAGCTCGATGGCCCACTTGGCAATTTGGCCGGTGGCATCTTTGTTGTTAATTATGTCGCTCAATGGTACTTTTGAAGTCACAGTGACCATACATTCCTGGAAATAATGTCTGAGTTTGTGCGATGCCATGAACACTGTGTAAGCGATCTTTTGGTAGTGCGGATATCTGGTTTTGCATGGTGTGAGCACCTCAGATACGTAATAGACAAGCCTTTGTATCCACAGTTGTTGACCCTCAGCTTATCGTTCCACGACGAGGATTGCACTGACCACTTGATTGGTGGGTGAGATGTATAGCAACATCGGCTCCCCTATGTAGGGTATTGCTAGGATGGGGTTGCTGGCCATTATCGCTTTGATTTCCTCAAGAGCCGTCATGGCCTCATCAGTCCATTTGAAGTTCTTACTTTTCTTCACCAACCTATAGAGCAGGAGGGTCTTCTCACCGAGGCGAGAGATAAACCGGCTTAAGTCCGCCATGCAACCTGCCAACTTTTGGACATGATGTAGCTTTCTTGGGATGGCGAGTTGTGACAATGATCGTATTTTGGCCGGATTGGCCTCGATTTCCCTTTGCGACATGATGAATCCGAGATATTTGCTAGTTGGGACTCCGAAGTCACACTTATCCGGATTAAGCTGTATATCGTATGCCCGTAGGGTGGTAAAGGTTTCCCTGAGGTTGACTACCAGGTGGATGACGTGTCTTCTTAACGACCACATCGTCCACGTATGCCTCCACAGTTTTGGCGATCTGTTTCCCCAAGCATGTCCAGTTCATGCGCAGGTAAGTGACGCCCGCATTTTTTAACCCGAAGGGCATTGTGTTTAAGCATAATGGCCTATAGGGTGTTATAAAGGCGGTTGCGGTCTGGTCGGATTCCTTCATTTTGATCTGATGGTATCTGGAGAAAGCATCGAGGAAACACAGGGAGTCGTGTCCAGCTGTTGCATACATAATTTGGTCTATTCAAGGTAACGGGGAAGGATCCTTAGGGCAGGCTTTGTTTAGGTCCTTGAAATCGACACATAGCCACCAAGATTTGTCCTTCTTTGGTACCATGACCAGGTTTGCCAACTAGTCGGGATGTTTAATGTCTCTGATGAACGCAGATTCCAGTAGCTTAGCAAGTTCTTCAACCATAGCTTGATACTTTGGTTCGAAAAATTGACACAAGGCCTATTTGACAGGCTTGAAGCCTGAAATTATGTTCAGGCTGTGTTCCGCCAGCCCCCGAGTGATTCTTGGCATGTGTGAGGGGTGCCACACAAATATGTCCAAATTTTCATGCAAGAAGGTGCATAGTGCTTCGTCGATTGCGGGCTCCAGTTGGGCTCCGATGGACGCGGTCTTATGAGGGTCCATTGGGTGTACCTGGAACTTGACGATCTCGTCCGCATGTTTGAAGGATGTGGACTTGGGCTGCTTGCCGATGGTCATGTAATCTTTGTCCACCACAACGCATAGCGTCGTGAGTTCCTCTGTAGCGAGGGTTTTAGCTAGTACCTCTAGGGCTAGGGATGCGGTTTTGTTTTTAGTTCGGAGGGCTCTGTTAGGTTCACTGATTACTGTGATCACGCCGTTTGGCCCTGGCATTTTGAGCTTCATGTATCCGTAGTGCGGTATGGCCTGGAATATTGTGAAGGCTTCGCATCCCAATAGGGCGTGGTAACCAGTGTGGAACGGTACGGTATGAAAGAGGAGCTGTTCGGATCGGTAGGTCTTGGGTGCCGAATACTACGTCGAGCGTTACTCGTCCGGTGCAGCAGTCCTCTGTCCCGGGGACAATACCTCGGAAGGTGGTTGTGCTTAGCTTGATTCGAGATTGGTCGAACTGCATTTTTTCAAGTGTGTCCTCATAGATGAGGTTGAGGCCGTTGCCCCCGTCCATTAACACCTTGTTGAGTGTGAAGCCGTCCACTATGGGGTTCAGTACTAGGGTGGCAGGTGTCCGGCATGTGTGAGTCATCGGCTTGTCGCCCTGGTCGAAAGTAATGGGTGTGTTTGACCATGGGTTTTCCACCACTACATGGTGGATTTTGTGGAGCTCCCTAAAGGCTCTCTTTCTCTGATTCTTTGAGGTAAATGCTTCATAGATCGTTAAGATCACTGTGCTGTTACCCGCGGCGCTATTGACCGGCCCTCCTTGGGTGTTGCCTTAAGGATGCCTTCCCCGCTTTTGGCGACCCGCCTGACAACCCAACATGCTGGAAGGCTATGGGTGGAACTTGATTCAGGCAGGGCAGGGTGTATGGGGCATGGATTGTCCAGTAGTACGTCGAGGACTGACCTGACCCTTGTCAGTTATCTCGTCATTGAGTGCCCGTAGGTAATCAACCACGTGAGTGGGGGTGTGCGTCTTGTACGGATTTTTCTGGTTTCCTCAGTAAGGCTGGGATCATTGCACATTTGTTGTATTTGCCAAGTGCTTTCCATGGTGCAATATTTGAGCACGAGGGTTGATAACTCGGCGAGGGTTTGAATTCAGCGATGGGAGAGGTTATTGAGGATGCCCTCATCACGACAATGATGCCGGAAGGCGCTAATAATCCCCTATTCGTCGCGCCCTCAGTCCTATTGTTGAGGAGGAATCTAGCCGAGAAGTTGTGTACTAATTCCCCTGGCCGCTGGGCGACTTCACATGGGACTAATAAACCGAACTATTTTGATTTATGCTCGAGTTAGGTGGTGGGTGGGACAAGATTTTGAGTTCCCATTAGTGGTGGGTTTGAGACCTCAATTGCCGCGTCTCCGTCTGGGTCGCGTACCGGCTCAGCCACTGGACCCGAAATTTTGCCGGAGTGAGATAGATACTCCGGTTTATCAGGTAAGTCCAGATGATCAGTGATTAGGAGATATACTGTCCTTAACTCCGATAGTTGGTGCGGGGAGCCCTTAACCGGGCACTCGACAATGTTGACTAGATGCGTGATGGGTCGGACTTGAATTTTACTGTCTTCGGGTCTGAGCCCGATCTAATTGTAGATCGTAGCTTGATTGTTCATCATGCCCATGGCTTGGATATGGTCGACTGGTTCATGTAGTTCCGGGGTTTCAGCGGAGTTCGTACCGCTTGTGTGTTCGGGGTTAGCCCATGTCACTGATGCGCCGGCGGCACTCAAGGTGGCCTCCGGTGTGTATTCGGCTGAGACAAGTGGGCTGTTGAACACGTTAGGCTCTAAGGCCCGATTAGGGGTCAAGGTCGTCCCAGTGGCGAGATCCACGGTTTCCGAAGCCAAAGCATCAGGACCCACGGGTTCGTCGAAAGGATCTAAAAGTGTTTTTAACACAAGGTCTCCCTAAGGGTTAGTGGTGAACTCTAGGCTCCCGAACTTGACTTCTTGACCGGGGGTAAAATTCCTGACCTGGCCAACGTGGTCGGCTGGATTGGCATGCAGAACGATGCTTCCAAATGCGAAGATCGGTGTGGGGGAAAACATCCTTGTTGAGGATCTCCTCGCTGATGACTAAGCGTGCCATCGATCCTTCCGACGATCGAATCAGTGGAATTCTCAATGAAAGCTCCAACGTTGGTGACAAAACTGGTATATCTTAGGTAGGGGGTCCCAAATTGTTGATCTTGGATCGACGGATTGCAGGAGAAAAGGGGAGACAATATTTACCCATGTTGGGGCCCTCTTGAGGAGGTAAAACCCTACGTCCTGCTTGATTATATTGATGTGGATGATTATTATAGAGTTGATCTACCTCAAGATCGTATGAGCTAAACCCTAGATGAGTCAATGCGCCTATACGCATGAGAACCCCCGGTTTATATAGACACAACGGTTCCTATGGTTACATATTACCGACCTCAGCCAAGGATAGATGGGCCGACCTAGTCTGCCTTACTTGGACATCACGCTAGTCTTCGGTGCTTTCGTCCTTGAATACGAGATGACCACATAGTCTGGCCTCCAATTAACACGTCCCATTAGATCGGCTTCTTACGAAGCGAGCCGACTACCTAAGGACCCCTTAATCCCGGACTCCCTCACCAGGTGGTGACACAGGGTGCCCACAAGGTATCAGGGCGAGACTACCGCCTGGGCGTGCCCTGTTACCTTGTGGTCCCCCTGTGGGTCTTCTGGTACTCCCTTGAAGCTTCTTGGGTCCCATTCCTTCCAGAAAAATGATCAAAAAAGTTTCGGGCGATTCCGAGAACTTTTATTTTCTACACAAAAAGACCACCACGGTAATTGTGCTGAAAAAAGCATTAGTGTTGGTTTGTTCCATTTAAATCATATAATTTCTTCAAAACCATACAAAATTATTATAAACATGGGTAAGTAGAGCATGAGTACTTAATAAATTATCGATACGTTGGAGACATATGAGTATCCCCAAGCTTAATTCCTACTCGTCCTTGAGGAGGTAAATTATAAAAGAAGTAACTTATGAAGTGTGAATTCTAGCATAGTGTCACATCCCTAACCCCTTAAGCAAGTTAGTCTTGTGCTCATGTCTTCTTTGCATTGCATCTAAGAAATCTTCAACAAGAACAAAGAAAGAGGTGAAGGAAAAACTCAAACCCTAGCCACCTCTTCAAATAAAGGAAATCTCAGAACCTAGTTAAAATCAATGAACCCAAAATGGCCTCAAGAAAAGTTCAAACTTTCTGATAAATCATGAAAGTAAATGAGCAATGAAGAACATCATTTTCTTGACACTTTAAGCATTTTAAATAAATGCAAAAAGCTACTGGTTTCAAGTTTTAAATTTGAAATCAGAAACTTTAAATTTTCAAAAATGTTGAAAACTTTGGAAATGGTTGGGAATATTACAACAAATATCCAGGTGTGTTTAAAATAGTTTTTACAACCATTTTGGAGCTGAAATAAATAGCAAAACAATAGTTAGCAAAACAGAAACAAAATAGAAAAGAAATAAGAGAAAGAAAATGCTTACCTCTATTTGTCGCCGGCCCAGCCCACCAGGGGCTCCCCGGTCATCTTCCTCCTCCTGCCAGAAGGCAGGGGAGAAGATGAGCACGGCGGCCGCGCCGGCCACCTCCTGCCTGCCTGCTCGCTGCTGGAGGCCTCCAGGAGCGCCAGCGCGACGCCCGCGTGTTCTTATCCTTCTCCCCGCGGCTCTATCCTCTCCCCTAGGCATCTCGATCCCCTTCGCCTCTCGGATCTCTCTCTCCCCGAAGCTCCGGTCGCCGTCGATCCGTCGTCTCCCGGTCCTCCCCGACCCTGCCGGCAGCCTCACAAGATCCGCCGTGAGCTCCTCTTCCTGTTCCCCCTCTTCCCGAGGCCTTCCCCCTCCTCTAACCACGTTAGCCGCCGGAGCCCGAAGGACCTCGTCGCCGGCCATGTCATTGCCGTCGATGTGGTACTCGGCTCGCGAGGCCGAGCTCAGGAATGAGCTCCTCGAGCTCTGTAGATGGCGTAGGGCCTCTCTCCCAGCTCACTAGCCCCCTGCATCGGCACTCTCGTCGACGCCCGAGCCGCAGCCGCCGCTGGCCTCGTCGCCGGCAAGGATTCCGGTGACCACCGGGTCCAGCTCCACCCCAGATAGATGCGGCGTTGCACCATCTACCCGTAGCTCCTTTCTGCGCCCAAAACCGATGGCCGCTGTGTTGTCTAGCTCTCTCCGGCGAGCCCTCCGCGGCGCCCGTGGTCGCCGCCGGCCATACTCCGGTGGGGGCCGACGTGGCAAAGCTAACCCAGTAGTTTAGAGGCTTAAACTCTCGCTGACAGTGGGCCCAAGGCCAAGTCAACTTAGTTTAGGGGCTGGTCAGCGCGGGATTAACCCCACAGAGGCTAACCAGTGGGTCCCCCTGTCAGGTTTGACTTGAACAGGTCGGCTGACCTGCTGACGTCAGGCTGACGCAATAAAGAGAATTTCCAGTATAGAAATAATTCCAGAAATGTTTAAAACTTAAAAAAATCATAGAAATTAATCTGTAACTCCAATGAAAATAATTTATATATGAAAAAGTATCAGAAAAATTCAAGGAAGCTGAATATGATATTTTCAATCATGTTTGAAAAAGTTACAGAACCCAAACATGTAAATTAATGATTAATCCAATTGTTATAAATACTTTTTAAATGGAATTTGGAAAAATATTCAAATTTCATTATGAATGACATGATCACACACTGTCCTAATTACAAATCAGTACCCTAACATGACATCTCATGCATGTTAACATCAAGTTGATCTAAGCATCAGGTCGAATCAATTAAATCGGTATTCGAGAATACCCCGTTTAAATTGATATTTGATTGTGATTCAAATCAACTTCAAACCTAATACATGTTGATTATATTAGTATATCACCTTGCATTCTCATGCCATGTTCATGCATCATCTTGTTTCCATATGATTGTTATTGATTGTTGCCATTCATTTCGGTAGGCTCCGCACCCCCGGATTCCACTGAATATCCGTCTGACGGATATTGTCCCTCCTCTGAGCAACAAGGCAAGCAACCATTTTTGATCATCCCGATAAATCCCATGTTCTTGCTCATGCACTTATTTATTGCATTAGGATCAAATGTTTCAACTGATTTTGCCACGATTAGTTGAACCCACTTCCTTTGCATGACCTAACCTTGTCACAGTAAATAGCCGAACCTTTCAACCTAGCATACCTGGTAGTTGCTTGAGACTTGATGTGCCTTATCCTGCTATGCATGCTATGCTTAGAGTTGTGTATGGTCTGTCATCTGGGAGATGAACAGAATTGTGAGAACGTGTTCGGTAAGCAAAGGTTGTGTGTTGAACCTGATTTGGTAAAGGTACCGGTGAAAGGCTGTGTAGGAGTACATGGCGGGTTATTTCATTGGAACCGTCCTTAGGAACTGAGTTCCGTGTATGTAATCCAAGACTAGATACTACCACATGCTGGGCCCTGAAATATGACCCCGCTCGGCCTATTAATCGCTTAGTACTCGGTCCAGGAGTTGCAAGTAGTTTCTGGTGTTTATAGTAATGCTGGAGGCCGTGCATGGTGCTGACATGAGAGGTGGGCCGTGATGCGGTAGGCAGTGGCACAGTGTACCAAGTGGCACCCAGATGGTGGGCTTGGGAACCCTGCGCACATCGTTTAAGGCCGTGGCGGAAACCTCGGCCGGACTTCCGTACGGGTTACTCTCAGATAGGCGATAAACCTGGACTAGGTACTAGTGTGGTTAACGGTCGTGGCCGACTCCCTCGCTGGGCTTCCGCTTGAAGGTTGCCGAGGTGCATGACGTGCACATGGCGATAAGTGGCGAGAGCGTGTGTGACGAAGTACACCCCTGCAGGGTTATGATCTATTCGAATAGCCGCGTCCGCGGATATGGACTACTTGGAGACATATGTTGTTCATAGATAACTTCAATGGCTACTCATAAAATTGTCAAGATAAGCATGAGTGTCGTGGACGACATTTCCGTATGGAGACGGAATGATTCCACGATAGTGTATTGTTGTGGTGTTAGTGGACTCGTGTGCGAGAAATCAAGTTGTCAAAATTATTTAAAAATGCAAGTTGTCTAGCCACGAGTCAAATGCTGGCTTTCCGCATGAAACCCCACAATACCTTTTTGATACCTTGCATGAGTAGTTAGTTATCCTAAAGTCTTGCTGAGTACCTTCGTACTCATGTTTGCTTAATAAATGTTGCAGAGGTTGCTAATGACCCTAATGGAGGGTTCTTCGTAGACATCGACGACGACGAGTAGCTGGTGTCCCAGCTACGATCTGGCCTACGTTGGGTCTGTAGTATAGTCAGGCCATGTGCCCTCTAGTTGCCCTGTCTGTACTCAGACAGTTTAAACTCTTCTGCTGGCTTGTAACTGAATGACTGCTATTATGGGTCGTGAGACCCTTAATGTGTAATAATATGTGTGTGGCTCTTCCGAGCCTCTTAAATAAAGGTTGTATGTTTATGGTTATGTTGTGATGCCATCGAGGTATCTATACATATCGGTATGCCATGCGTACGTGTGTTGTACTTGATATGTATGGGGTTCGATTACCTAGTCGTGAGCTTTAGTAGCATTCCTTACAAGGAAATGCCCCTTTGTGATCCAACGAGCCTTGGTAGCTCGCTACTGCTCCGGACACATTGGTTGACCGGCATGTGTCCTTCTTAGCTGCTGTGTCTGTCCTCTTTGGGGAAATGTCACGCGATGTAATGGAGTCCTTGTAGCTTGCTACGACTCGTCTACACTCGCTGGTGACCGACACCTGCTTTGTTGGGTCATGTATGCCTGTCCTTGTGCGGTACTGCCACTTTGGTTTATGACTAGACATGTCGATCCGGGTTCTTTGACATTGGAATGCTAGCGACACTATTGCATACGCGAGTCAAAAGACGCAAACGGTCCCGGCTAAGGTAAGGCTGCAGCCGTGGAGTTAACCGTGCGTGAGACCGCAAAGGGATGCGATGTGTTACAAGCTGGATTCCTATGGCTCAGGATCGGGGTCCCGACAGCGTTGGTATCAGAGCCTGACTGACTGTAGGATTACTAAGCCAAACTGGTCGAAGTTGAGTCTAGAATTGCTTTAGTTATATATATAAGGGAATTGTTTGTGGAAGGGAACGTAAGACTCTTGTTCTCTTCTCAAGTTATTCTATTCTGGTCATCCTCGTCTTTCTACGGGAATTAAGGACTAGGTTACTCATCTTCTCCTAGGCTCGTGTTTCTGATCGGTAGATTATAGGACTACGGGTCAAGAGATATTGGGTTTCTGTCATTCCTAGGAAAAAGGAAGTAAGTTTGATGATCAGAGAGTTGAACTTGATAGTTGAGTGGTTACGCTATTCCATTTTTGGTTGTCTCAAAAATTGTTTTTGAGCATTTACAGTCGTTATGCTGCTAAATTTTTCATTCGGAGCTCTAATGCTTTTGCATTACTCTCTATTTACAGATGCCTGGCCGTCCTTCTCGTCAGGTGGTACGTCTGACCAGGTGCATCGATGTGCCGGGTCATACGGCCATGCTGGTCAGGGTGATGTCGGTGTGCGGTTACCGCTAGTACCCCGAGTCACAGTGGAGGAACAGTACCGAGACTTCAACCAGAGCCAGTACATCTGCACTGTTAGGGTATTTCCAGACTACCCTGGAGCTGAGAAGCCAATTCATTGGTCCTATGGGTTGGGGGTCACCGTTGACATGGCAATACAGGATGCTGCCTATTCAATGCTGACCATTATGAGAGCGAGACATGCACTACTGCAGAATTCAGAGTTTTGCTATGTTCCGGCCTCTCAGCCTGGTGAAGAGGGATACCTCAGTGGAGTCTATTTTGATTCTTCTATGGAGGATCCACTCCTGCAGTCCACTGTTGAGATGCTAGAGAACAGAGACAGGGATGCTCGTGCTCTCCGCATGGAGCTTTATGCTACCCGTGCCCGTCTGTGGACGGCTTTGACACAGCTGGCACCGGTAGTCCAGACAGGGTATGGAGAGATGGAGATGCTGAACCCTGTTAGGACCCATCTTCCGGCCCACGTTGACTCGCGAGCTATAGGAGGAGTCACACCTCTTCGGGGACCCCTCTTACCACCAGTCAGGGGACCAAGGCCACATCCGTGTCCTTATGGATCCCAGGGATCTCAGGCTAGAGTGTTTCCTGATCCGCAGGTTGAGCTTCCAGGTCATGGAGGTAATCTCTATGAGATGTTCTATGCGGATGCCTGAGCTGTGAGCGGAAGGATAGCATGGTAGTAGCCGTACGTTCACAGTACTGCGTGACTTGTGAAGTATGTCTGTAATGTGAAATGAATTCCGGAGGCCTAGATAAATAATGTATAGGAAGCTTGTAAGCCTCTGATGAGTAGTTTCATAATGTCAGTAGTTTGCTCTTCGAGGAAGTTTGTACTGAACTATGTAAGGGTGTGTATGAACCATGGTGTATATATAGCAGTTGCTTGTTATCATGCTGTTCGGATATTCATTTCCGCATTCCGTGTGTTCAGTACATTCTTAATCCATAGCTAGTATTGACATGATATTGGTCTAAGCTATGAGTTTGTTTGTCAGGATGGTGTTCACCAGGTTGAACTGTGCCCCTGCTCATGAGCAAGGCGAGGGTAGTCAAGCGTCGCAGGAAGACCTGCCTCATCCGCCTTCTCTGGTGGAAGTGATGCTTGAGGCAGAAAGAAACAAAAGGGAGACCAACCGACTGCTAGAGCGTATTGAGCAGAATACGGCTTGACAGCCTAGGAATGCCGCAGTGTCCCTCAATGACTTTGTGAAGCTGAATCCTCCAAAGTTTCATCATTCTGTCAATCCCCTCGACGCTGATGACTGGCTGTGCAGCATCTCACGCAAGATTCGCTCTGCGAATGTGTCTGAGGCCGACAAGGTGACCTTTGCAGCGTATTTCCTGGAAGGACCCGCCAATCTGTGGTGGGAGAATTTTGAAGCTATGCGTCCCACTGAACCAGTAGCCACATGGGCAGACTTCAGTGCAGCTTTTCGTCTGCACCATATTCCAGAGGGCCTGATGGACAGAAAGAGAGAGGAGTTCTGTGCCTTCACTCAGGGCAAGTTGTCCGCGGATGCCAATAGCCGCGAGTTCGGTAACCTCGCCCGCTATGCAACAGAGGAGGTGTCTACGGACGCCAAGAAGTTGACTCAACATGAAAAGTAAGTAACACGCAATTAAATAACATGAAGTAAATAGAATGGCCCGCTTGGGTGGAATGCCTTTATTGTCAATGTTCGACAATGGATTTCAATATCTTCCGTGTTAATCACATTATTGGTGGTTCCCAAATAGAATTGAATTTTTTACTCACCCTCAACCATTCAAATACATTCCATGGCTACTCGTATCCAAGGGTGCCCTCCAAACAATCAACTTTCTAGGGGGAGTTCTTGTTTTTTTATTTTTGTAGCACGCAGGACCGGGCATCCCTTTTACGAGGGTCTCTCGTAATGACAAGTGAAGAAACACTCATCATGATAATAACCCTCTTAGCATGGAAGATCCGACTGTCCTGATCGCTCCATGAGCGGTACAGGCACACAAAACAAATGTTTATTTGAAGTTTTATAGGTGGCATATGTAAATTTACTTGGAATGGTAGTGAAATACCATTGTAGGTCAGTATGGTGGACTCTCATGGAAGAAACTTGGCTCAAGGATTTGGATTTACAACTAGTATCTCTACTGAGTGCGAAGTTTTGGCTAGCAAAAGGTTCTAAACAAGCAACATATGTTGGAGGATCCATAACAATATAACTTCTATGCAAATATACCTAAACATAACTCATTACATTGTCTTACTTGTCCAACTTCAATAAATTTGATCAAGGTTTAAAATAATTACTAATGGTTAGTCACAATGAAAAACCATTTCCAAGATAATATATTTGTATGGGAAAATCATCTTCCTTATACTAATAATTAATGAATTGATTGGATGACCAATATCGTGATTGTCAATCTTCAATAGATTTTACATTCTAAACCAAATATGAAATTAATACTAAGCATAAAGCAGATGGATACTTTTAGATTTATTATATTCAATTCATTCACAATTTACTTATATGATATAAGTGAAGCACAAGAGCAAACATGAAACTACTCTCAAAACATATAAGAGGAATAATGAGTATTCAAACAATTAAGTACCTATGTGAGGACTCTCTTTCAATAAATATTTCTAAATCTGAGATTTATTTCAACCAACAAAGAAAACAAAAATACAATCCAATATTAGTACATATCATGTGAATGAATAAAAACGTAGGATCAACATAGGCTAACCGATAGTTGTTGACAAAGAGAGGTGGGATGCGTAGCATCCCCAAGCTTAGATGCCCGAGAGTTCTTGTAATATTGACTTAGAGAGCCCTTGGTATCCCCAAGCTTGTTCTCTTCTGCCTCATCAATTCCTCTCAAATCATGATTTCACCTAGGTCTCAAAAACTTCATCCACACAAAACTTGAAAAGAACTCGTGAGATAGGTTAGTACAGATAAGAATAAATCCGCACTACATGTACTGCCGAGACAAGTTGCATATTTTTTCAAACATTAGGAACTGTACACTACCATTTCCACAATGTATATCTACCAATATAAGCCATGAAATCTCTAGTATAAGTAGATAACAAAACTATATATGGCAGCAATCTATCCAAACAGAATAGTCTGTACCAATTAATTTAAACACATGTACTTTTGTATCTCCAAAAGATGTGATAATTTAGGAAACAATAAAGAATTTGTATGAAAGTACTATGTAAAAAATTTCAAAAAGTTTCCTCATTTCAGCAAAACAAATAAATTCAAAGACTACATCAAAACTTTGTGTTTTTATACATCGCACATCAAACATGTAATTTAAGCATGCTCAAGGCAATTATTGGCACTTTCTATTAATAAAAATGATCGTAAGTAACAACAAGCAAATGCTAACAAAATAAAATGACACTCAAAGCAAAACACATATTGTGTGACAAATGAAAATATAGCTCCAAGTAAGATATGTGTTGAAGACGAAAGAGGGGATGCCTTCCGAGGCATCACCAAGGTTAGATGCTTGAGTCTTCCTTGCATATTACCTTGGGGGTTCCTTGGGCATCCCCAAGATTAGGGTCTTCTAACTCCTTATTCTCCTCATACCAGTATCTCACCCAAAAGTTGAAAACTTCAATCACACAAAAGTTAATGGAAGTTTATGAGATGGATTAGTGTAGTAAAGATATATCATTCACTTAGATACTACCAAGACAAGATCAATAATTGTTATAACATACTCCCTCCACCCGGAATTACTTGTCACACAAATGAATAAAATCAAATGTATCTATAACTAAAATACATCTAGATACATCCATTTATATGACAAATATTTCCAGATGGGGTGAGTAATACCTACAGTATTGTATCACTCCCATAATTTCTATCACTAAATATAAGCTATGGAAACACCAAAACAAGCAAACTGTGCATGCAAAATAGAATGTATCCAAAATAGAACACCTGCAAAGATCTGGACTAAAACCATACCTATCTATCTCTGAAAATTCTGATAAATTGGGGAAACGTAGGAAATTTTCATAGAGAAATTGTGTAGAAGTTTTAGAATACTTTTATGCTCCAGTAAATTCTGAGCATTTCTATACTGGATACAAAAGTTTTTATCTTTGCATAGAGTAAAACTAACAAGAGTCCCGACTATCCCAAAGGCTTTACTTGGCACATTGCTGAAAGAGAAGACACGAAACATGATTAATATAGTAGCTTAATCATGTTATCACACATAAACAGTAGGTATAAGTGTTGGGTTGTCCCCTAAGAAGCTCCATTCTTTAAAGCCTTTCAGCTAGAGGCATGATGATTTTAATGATGCTTACATAAAAAGAAGTAACTAAAGCATCACTACAAGAATCAACTTCTTTGCCGTCTGCCATGGCGGACGGCAAAGGGCCACTCCATGGACGGCAAATACCTTTGCCGTCCGCCCGTGGACGACAAAATTTGCACGGTAGCTTGCGCTGGTAAATAAGTCCTTTGCCATTTGCCATGAGACAGTGGACGACAAAGATCTTTGCCGTCAGGTGCCATGGCAAGCTGACAGCAAATGCAGCTAGACTCAGCCGATAGGAACAACTCCGTTAGAAATTCAACGGGGCCTTTGCCGTCTACCTCCCCCCGCGGCCTTTGCCATCTGTTGCCCGCGCCGCCTTTGCCATCTGCCTCCCTCACGTCCTTTGCAGCCACATCCCTATATTTTCTTGTAAAATAATTGCGTCAACATTCATTGCATGATGATAAAAATTTCATGAAACCTGAATTGAGGGTTTTTATAAGCCTCAAAATTTCAAAATAAAAGAAGGGCAAAGCACCCTAGAAATCATATTCTTTGGTTCCAAAAATTTCCTTTAATTGCTTTGAGAATTTTGGTAAGGACTAGAACTCAAACCAAAATTTAGGAACATTTTGAAGGAATTATTTTGGGCATTTGAATTTAAATTATATTGTATTTGAGTTGGATCTATATTCTTATAGGTAGACTATAAATTCAAAATACTCTCAAATATTTTATGACGCTTTAGAAATATCTATTAAAGCTGCATAAAAATATTCAGATGGTTTTGCCCTGTTTTTTAATTCTTCTCAATTTGAATCAAAGGCAAAATAAACAAAACGGAAAGAAAAAAGAAAAAAGAAAAGTGATCTAACCTGCTTACCTGGCCCAGGAAGGAGATGGCCCGGCCTACCAGAAGTGAAGAGGTCATCTTCAACCTCTACCAGTAGGCAGAGGCGAGATGTGCATGGCGCTAGTGCGCATGGTCGCCTCGCCACCTCCTGCTTTCCGCCGAGTGGATGGACGCGTGGATGGACCCTGGAGACCCCTCTAGACTGAGCCGACGTCTTGCCATTCGCCCGCTCGTGCTCTCCCTCTCCCTCTGCTTCTCCCTCCCACAGACCCGAGGCCACACCATCATTGTCAGCTTGCTCCCGCTATCGCCTCGCCCCCTGACTCGACCAAAAGCTCAGCCTCCATGACCTCGTCAGAGGAATCGAGCCAGGAAGCCCTCTGCATCATCGTCATCGCTGATTTCCTCTGCCGGCCACCGGTCGTCTTCATCGTCAATTCAGAGGATTCCGACTGTCCTTGAGCCGGCTGACCAGCTCATCCGCGTCCCGTGTGAGCTTCTTTTCCTCTCCCCTCCCTTTTGCTGAAGCGAGCGTCCCCTAGCTAGCCTCCCCATTGAAACTGAAGCTTCTTGTCGCCGGTAGCAATGTGGTCGCGGCCATAGCCACCACGGCATTCTCTCGATCTCGCCATCATGCTTCGGATGCTCCGAGGAGCCATAGGTCCCATTAGATGGGCTCCTTGTGCCCTGCCCCCCTGTGCCGTTGCTACCTCTAGAGCTTGCATTGGTTTTCATTTAAAGAGGAAAGGGTGATGCAACGAAGTAGATAAGTATTTCCCTCAGTTTGTTGAGAACCAAGGTATCAATCCAGTAGGAGGAACAAGCAAGGCCCCAATAGTAGTACCTACACAAATATCAAACAATTGCACCCAACGCTAAAAAGGGGTTGTCAATCCCTTCAGAGTTATTTGTAAGGATGAGATCTGATAGAGATAGATATAAAATATTGATAGATCTTAAAGTAAAACTAAAGTAAATAAATTGCAGCAAAGTATTTTTGGTATTTTTGGTTTATAGATCTAAAAATATAATATGGAAAATAGACCTGGGGGCCATAAGTTTCACTATAGGTTTCTCTCATAAAAGAAAATAATGCGGTGGGTGAACAAATTACTGTCGAGCAATTGATAGAAAAGCGAATAATCATGAAGATATCTATGGCAATGATTATGCATATAGGCATCATGTCCATATTTTTATCCTCGATGGCAACAATACAATACATGCCTCTTTACGCCTACTGTAACTGGGTGAGGACACCGCAAGATTGAACCCAAAACTAAGCACTTCTCCCATTGCAGGAATTACCAATCTTGTTAGCTAAACCAAAACAATAATTCGAAGTGACTTGCAAAGATATGAAATCATGCATATAAGAATTCATAAGAGACTCAAATAATATTCATAGATAATGTGAACATAAACTCACAATTCATTGGATCTCGACAAACACACCGCAAAAGAGTATTACATCGGATAGATATCCATGAAGATCATGAAGAACATGGTATTGAAGATCAAAGAAATAGAAGAAGCCATCCATCTACTAGATATGGACCTGTAGGTGTGTGGTGAACTACTCTCGCTTCATCGGAGGGGCAATTAAGTTTATGTAGATGCCCTCCGTGATCAATTCCTTCTCCGGTAGATTATCAGAAAAGGCTCCCAGATTGGATCTCTAAAAACAAGAGCTCCCCACAGCGTAAATGTATTTTCGTGCCTCTTTTTGGCGATACGGGAATATTTGGGAATTTATAGGCCAAGAATTAGGGTTAGGAGACCTACAGGGCGCCCACAAGCCAGGGGGACGCGACCACCCCCCAGGGCGCACCCTGTAGGCTTGTGGCCTTCTGGCAATTGCCTTGCCCCCTACTCCAAGTCTGTTGCGTGTCTTCTGGTCCAAGAAAAATCTTTCCAGAGATTTTATTCCGTTTGGACTCCGTTTAATATTCCTTATCTGCAATATTCAAAAAAGTGGAAAAAATAGAAACCGACACTATGCTCTAGATTAATAGGTTAGTCCCAAAAATAATATAAAACAACATATAAATGCATATAAAGCATCCAAAACATATAATATAATAGCATGGAACAATAAAAAATTATAGATACGTTAGAGACGTATCAACATCCCCAAGCTTAATTCCCGCTCGTCCTCGAGTAGGTAAATGATAAAAACAATTTTTTTGATGTGGAATCCTACCTAACATATAATCCATGTAATATTCTCTATTGTAGCATGAATATTCAAATCCATAAGACTCAAAACAAAAGTCTAATATTGACACAAAAACAATAATATTTCAAGCATACTAATAAGGCAATTGTTTCCTTTCAAAATAACATGGTCTTAGAAAGTTATCCCTGCAAAATCATATGGTCTGACTATGCTCCATCTTCACCATACAACGTATCTAAATCATGCACAACCCCGATGAAAATCAAGCAATTGTTCACTTTTTATGTTCTCAAACCTTTTCAACTCTCACGCAATACATGAGCGTGAGCCATGGACATAGCACTATAGGTGGAATAGAATGAGGTGGACATTGCAGAAAGAAAGGAAGAAGATAGTCTCACATCAACTAGGCATATCAATGGGCTATGGAGATGCCCATCAATAGATATCAATGAGGGATTTCCATGCAACAAATGTACTAGAGCTATAAGTGTATGAACAAAAAGAAAACTAAGTGGTTGTGCAAAAGATGTAATTCCACTAGTTATATGAAAGTTACAACATAGGAGCTCTCTATGAAGAACATGGTGCTATTTTGGCGCACAAGTGTGGGAAAAGATACTAGCATTGTCCCTTCTCTCTGTCTCTCTTTTTTTGAATGGGATTCTTTGGCCTCTTTTAAGTTTTTATGGGATTCTGTGGCCTCTTTTATTTTTTGTAAAGTTCGGAGACTCATCCCAACTTGTGAGGGAATCATAGCTTCCATCATACTTTTCTCACACGGGACAATGCTCTAATAATGCAAAATCATCACACTTTTATTTACTTACAACTCAAAGATTACAACTCGATATCTAGAACAAAGTATGCCTCTAAAAGCAATATGGAAGTGATAGTGCGTATCATAAAAACTAGATGGTGGTGTTGCAACACAATATATCTCGGAATGGCTATGAAAGTGCCATAATAGGTAGGTATGGTGGCTGTTTTGAGGAAAATATATGGTGGCTGTTTTGAGGAAGGTGGGTTTAATGTACCGGCGAAAGTTGCGCGGTACTAGAGAGGCTAGCGAAGGTGGAAGGGTGAGAGTGCGTATAATCCATGAACTCAACATTGGTCATAAAGAACTCACATAGTTATTGCAAAATCCCATTAGTTATCAAAGCAAAGTATTAGATGCATGCTCCTAGGGAAAGGGTTGGTAGGAGTTAACCATCGCGCGATCCCGACCTCCACACAAAGATTGACAATCATTAAACATACCATGCTCCGATTTCATCACATAACGGTTCACCATACGTGCATGCTATGGGAATCACAAGCTTGAACACAAGTATTTCTTCTAATTCACAATTACTTTCTAGCATGACTCTCATATTACCATCTTGACATCTCAAAACTATATGCAAGGAATCAAACTTCTCATCATATTCAATGGACTTAATATGAAAGTTTTTATTACATTCCTCTTGGATGCCTATTGTATTAGGACTAAATTCATAACCTAAAACAATTACCATGCTATTTAAAGAACCCTCAAAATAATATAAGTGAGGTACGAGAGTTTAATAAATTCTATAAAAAGAAACACCGTCGTGCTCTAAAAGATATAAGTGAAGTACTAGAGTAACATTGCCTAGCTCAAAAGATATAAGTGAAGCACAAAGAGTATTATAATAAATACACGATTCAGCGTGTCTCTCTCTCAAAACGTGTGTGCATCAAGGTTGATTGTGGCAAACTAAATAGTAAAGACTCATATCATCCAAGACGCTCCAAGAAAAACACATATCATGTGGTGAATAATAATTTAGCCTCAAGTAAATTTACCGATGGATTTAAGACGAAAGAGGGGATGCCTTCCGGGGCATACCCAAGCTTAGGGTCTTTGGTATCCTTGAATATGGCTTGGGGTGCCTTGGGAATCCCCAAGCTTAGGCTCTTGCCACAACTTATTCCGTAGTCCATCAAATCTTTACCCAAAACTTGAAAACTTCACAACACAAAACTCAAAAGAAAACTCACGAGATCCTATATTATAAGAAAAATAAATCACCACTTAGGTACTGTTGTGAACTCATTCTTTATTTATACTGATGTAATATTTACTGTATTCCAACTTGTCCCTGGTTCATACCCCCCGATACAACCCAGAGATTCATCAGAATAATCAAACAACACAAAGTAAACAGAATCTGTCAAAAACAGAACAGTCTGTAGAAATCTGTTCACTTCGAATACTTCTATAACTCAATAAATTCTAAAAAATTAGGAAGATCTGGGAAACTTTAAACCAATCTTTTGTAAAAATCAGATCAAAATCACGTTCTAGTGAATTTATGAAATTCCTGGACTGAGAGCAAAAGTTTTTGTTTTTCAGCAGAATCAACTTGCAAACACCGTGGACCATCCCAAAGGTCTGACTTGTCTCAAACACTAATTAAAACAAGAAAAAACAACTATTACAAAAGTAATAATCTTTAGCACACAAAAACAGAAACAAAAACAAAAGCAAACAAATAAAATTGGGTTGCCTCCCAACAAGCGCTATTGTTTAACGCCCCTAGCTAGGCATAATGCAATAGATCTAGGTATTATCATCTTTGGTATGCAATTACTCAATTGCGCACTTGTGAACCCTAGGAAATCCTATGGTTCTAGCAATAATCATACTCCTAGATGAGAAATCAAGAATTTCACTTGTGGTAATAAGTTCCTCAATAAAGCTGGGGTAACGCTTATCATCTTAGTTCTTCATCACCTTTTCTAGAGGATTCACCTTTATTTTTAGGAACATAAATAAACTTGGCAGTTTAAAAGGAGGAGTGGTTTGAATAGAGGCAAAGGCGGAACCCAAGTTGGTAATAATGTCCTCAAGCTTTCCAATTCTAGAAGAATCTTGATCCAATTTTTCGTTAACTATGGGTTCCTTTTCCCTTATGTTTTTTAGAGTAACTCCGACCTAAGATCCAAATTGAGTAATATGATTATGAATATTTTTGTCCACGTTTTCAATGAGCTCAATGGTAGCAACTTTATTTTCAATAGCATCAAGCCTACGCATCACATGTTCCAAAGTTAAGATTGTTTCATTAACCATGAGTGGGGGTGAACCTACCAGATTTGTCATAGCATTATAAGAATCAAAGGTATAGCTACACAAATTTTTTTCTCCCATAATGGTGTCTAAAACAAATCTATTCCAAGGAGAGACACCCACATGAAAATCACGAAGCAGAACGGTAGTAGATTGCCTATGAATAGATCTATTTTTAGCATTGCAAATTCTATACCGAGCATATTTTAAGTTTTCTCCCTCCCTTTGTTTGAAATTAAGAACTTCATTCTCATGAATACTAGCGATAGTAGCAAGGCCAGCTATGAGTTTAAGCGATCTAACACCTAAGCAAACGAGAAGCAAACGAAAAGAGGAACGAAAAAAGGGCGAATAAAAAGGCAAATCTTTTTTGTATTTACTGAAAATCGTTTTAGAAGTGGGGGAGAGAAAAACGAGAGGCAAATGGCAAATAAAGTAAATGCAAGAGATGAGTTTGTGATGGGTACTTGGTAGGCGTGATCTTGCTATGTCTCCCCGGCAACGGTGCCGGAAATCCTTCTTGCTACCTCTTGAGGTTGCGTTGGTTTTCCCTTGAAGAGGAAAGGGTGATGCAGTGAAGTAGGTAAGTATTTCCCTCAGTTTGTTGATAACCAAGGTATCAATATAGTAGGAGGAACAAGCAAGGCCCCAATAGTAGTATCTACACAAATATCAAACAGTTGCACCCAACGCTATAAAGGGGTTGTCCATCCCTTCACAGTTATTTGCAAGGATGATATCTGATAGAGATAGATATGAAATATTGATAGATATGAAAGTAAAACTAAAGTAAATAAATTACAACAAAGTATTTTTTGTATTTTTGGTTTATAGATCGGAAAATATAATATGGAAAATAGACCCGGGGGCCATAGGTTTCACTAGAGGCTTCTCTCATAAAGGAAAATAATGCGGTCGGTGAACAAATTACTGTCGAGCAATTGATAGAAAATCGAATAATCATGAATATATATAAGGCAATGATTATGCATATAGGCATCACGTGTGTATAAAGTAGACCGAAACGATTCTGCATCTACTACTATTACTCCACACATCGACCGACTCTTGCCTGCATCTAGAGTATTAAGTTCATGAAGAACAGAGTAACACATTAAGTAAGATGACATGACATAGAGGTATAAACTCAAGCAATCTGATGAAAACCCTATATTTTTATCCTCGATGGCAACAATAAAATACATGCCTCTCTACTCCTACTATCACTGCGTGAGGACACCGCAAGATTGAATCCAAAACTAAGCACTTCTCCCATTGCAAGAATTACCAATCTAGTTGGCAAAACCAAACCACTAATAAGAATAGACTTGCAAAGCTACGAAATCATGCATATAAGAATTCAAAAGGGACTCAAATAATATTCATAGATAATCTGAACATAAACTCACAATTCATCGGATCTCGACAAACACACCGCAAAATAGTATTACATCAGATAGATCTCCATGAAGATCATGAAGAACATGGTATTGAAGATCAAAGAGAGAGAAGAAGCCATGTAGCTACTAGCTATGGACCCGTAGGTCTTTGGTGAACTACTCACGCTTCATCGGAGGGTCAATGGAGTTGATGTAGTTGCCCTCTGTGATCAATTCCCTCTCCCGAGATTACTAGAAAAGGCTCCCAGATTGGATCTCTCGGAAACAGAGGCTCCCTGTGGCGTAAAAGTATTTTCATGGATCTTTTTGGCGATATGGGAATATTTCAGAATTTATAGGCCAAGAATTAGGGTTAAGAGACCTACACGGGGCGAACAAGAAAGTGGGGTGTGACCACGCCCCAGGGTGTGCCCTGCATGCTTGTGGCCTCCCAACAATTTCCTTGCCCCCTACTCCAAGTCTATTGTGTGTCTTCTGGTCCTAGAAAAATCATTCCAGAGATTTTATTCCGTTTGGACTCCATTTGGACTCCGTTTAATTTTCTAGGCTCTAGATTAATAGGTTAGTCCCAAAAATAATATCGAACACTATATAAATGCATATAAAACATCCAAAACATGTAGTATAATAGCATGGAACCATAAAAATTTATAGATACGTCGGAGACGTATGAGCTGTCGGAGACGTATGAGCCGTCGGACCCGTGTGGGCGCCACCGCGGTTGTGCTTGCCAACGACCCCTCCGGCGTCCCTAGAGCCTCCTGAGAGTTCTCATAGATGCGCACGGGCAAGGGCTACGCCCTGGTGCCCTCATCACACTAACCCGACGCCGTTTGCGTGTCTTCGGCGCGGCATTGCCGCTCTGGAACATCGCCGTTGACCTCCCTCCGGCGTGCTGACTTGGCTGGGTTAATTCCCCTGCTAATTAACCCTCCTAGCCACTAACGAGTGGGCCCTGGGTGGGTCAAACCCCTGGTCAGCGTGGGATTTGCCTTGAGCCACTGGCCAGTGGGCTCCACTGGTCAGGTTTGACCTGGCTCAGGAGCTCTAACCAATTGACGTCAGGGTGATGCAATGCTGGCGCAATAATGAATTTCTGATTTAAAATAATTCCAGAACTAGCTGAAAACTTTATAAAATCATACTAAATAATCCATAGCTCAGATGGAAATAAATTATATATGAAAAATCATCATGAAAGTACAAGGAATCCATTTATGCTATTATCATGCATGTTAGAAGAACTTATGTCCTCTGTTTAGGAAAATTCAAATAGATGGCATCTAAATAATCACATATGGAGTTTGAATTTGAACCTTTGGTTCAAACTAACTTCATTTAATCTTGATTCTAGATGCATTAGCTCAATCAACATCATATTGCCATGTCATGATCATGCATCATAGTGTTGCATTCCTATGAAGTAAATGTTATTCTTTTTCTGTTTGCCGGTGTTGTTCCCCCTTGGAGCCCCAAAGTCCGACCTTTACTTGATGTTATAAATGCAAAACATTACAACTTCTTGTGTTTGTAGGAAAAGTGTTGGCGGCCATGTTTAGCTCTGCTCGAGGGTGTAGGCTTCAGTGCGGTAGATACACAGTGGCATGGTGTACCAAGTGGCACCCGGATGGTGGTCTTGTGGAACTCTACACACATCATTTGAGGCCGTTAAGGAATCTTCGGCCGGACTTTGTTGCAGGTTCACTCTCAAATAGGCAATAAATCTGGACTAGGGTCTTCTGTGGTTAACGGTCATGGCCGACACCCACGCCAATGCTTCTGCTTGAAGGTTGCAGAGATGCATGACGTCCATATGGTGATAAGTGGTGAGAGCGTGTGTGAAGATGTATACCCTTCCAGGGTGAATTAATCTATTCGAATAGTTGCGTCCTCGGATATGGACTACTTGGAAACTTTATGTGGTACATAGACAATTTAAATGGATACTCTAAAACATGCATTATAAGTGTGAGCGCTATGGATGGACTTCTTGTAGGGAGACGGGAGTGGATCCATAGTGGTGTATTGTTTTGGTGTAGATGTGGACTCGTGTGCACTATCCTGCCTTAAAGAAAGTGTTCGTGGTCGTAGTATAGGTTAGCTAAGAGTCAAAGTTGTCTAGCTGCAATTAAACTCCACAACCCCTTTGTTGACAATGATGCATATGTAGATAGTTTTGATGTAAGTCTTGTTGAGTACCTTTGTACTCACGGTTGCTTAATTTATGTTTTGTAGAGGAGAACTTAGTCTCAATAAAGGTTTCTACGTGAAGCGTTTGACATTGACCGGAATAGCTTGGGATCACAGACAGAGGTCTGGCTTCTTTGGTAGGGTCATTATAGACTTTCAGGCTCTTCCAGCCGCTTTTAGTAGTTGTCTACATCGAGACATGTTATGCTTCTGCTTGAAGCTTGTATTACTTGAGTGTTGGGTCATGTGACCCCTATTTGTAATATCATACTATGTTGACTCTTATGACTCTTTAATGAATGCTTGAGTCATAGAGTTGTGCTGTGATGCCATGTTGTATCTACACATATCGTGCATACCGTGTGTATGTTTTGAAATGCATTGTATGTGTGGGATTCGACACCTAGTTGTGTGCCTCTAGTAGTACTCTTTACAGGGAAATGCCCCATTGTGCTTCCACTGAGCCTTGGTAGCTTGCTACTTGGTTGACCGACATGTATCCTTCTTTGCTGCTGTGTCTGTCCCTTCGGGGAAATGTCAAGCGGTGTAAGGGAGTCCACGTAGCTTGCTACGACTCATCTACACCAGTTGTTGACCGACACCTGCTTTCCTGGGTTATGTATGCCTGTCCCCATACGGATGTGCCTCTTGGGTTTATAACTAGTCAAGTTGACCCGGGTTCTCTGTTGTTCGAATGTTGGCGACATATACACATACGTGAGCCAAAATACGCAAACGGTCCCGGGCCAGGTAAGGTGGCAGCCACGGGGTTAACCATGCATGATGCCACAAAGTGATGTGATGTGTTACAGGTTGGGTTCTTATGACTTAGGATCCATGTCCTGACAACATTGGTATCAGAGCTAGACTGCCTGTAGGACTACTAAGCCAAACTGGTCGATGTTGATTCTAGCAACTCTTTAGTTATATAAGGGAATTGTTTGTGGAAGGGAAAGTAAGACTCTTTTTACTACTTTCCTCGTGTCATTCTTATTCTGAGTCACCCTCTTTTTAGTCTACGGAGTTTAAGAATTAGGTTTTCTCATCTATCTATTAGGATAATGAGTTACTATGCTCGAGACTTATAGGAAAGTTGTTTTCTTCCTGGATCGATGTATCTATAGGAATTCATTGTTAATTTTTCAGTTTTCATGCAGGTTGCCTCATATTTAGTGCCCGTACAGCTGTTATGCTGTCCGAGTTATCCAAAGGTTATAAAATGTAATGCCATTGCACATTCATTCCTCCTATTCCCGATGTCTTTTTGGCCAGACAAAGCACACCAATTTTTGTGTTGAGGTACTTTATTACCTCGACGTATTGTTGAAGTATTAGGAAACCATGTTACCTCAAAAAACCACCCAATAGTCTAGTTGTGTTTTGTGTTTGCAGTGTGATAATTGTGGCCCTCATTATCGAAAACATCTCGTGATGTTACTTAGTTAGTAGGTATTCTAGTTCTCGGTTCTTGAACCCGAGATTCATTCTGCTCACCCCTGTTGATAGTGTTGCTCATTTCTTTAGGATATTAGTAAAGTTGTTATAGTTTTCAAGGTTCGTGGTATATCATTCTTCCAATACCATGAACTATCATATGAGAAGTTCTTCCTGAACTAAATGATCTTAATAAGAGTGCTCTTGATGAGTTCTTTATCCCATATTGTGACTCTGTCAATTCCTTTTTCTACATGGGTTATCCGAAATAATTATATTGAACTTGTTTGACATATACAACCTATGCATCTACATCTCAGGAAAAATGTGGTGCTGTTGAGTTGTCCCTCTTCAATTGTATTACGACCTTCATCTATTAGTGGATAGTCAAGAGTAGTTGTGCATTCGTGTCATTGATGCCTATTATTCTTGTGGTATGTCGGGCCATTCTATTTCAGGATGACTCGGAGAAGCAAATTCCAGTGCCTCATCCCTTTCTTAGATTAGGTATTCCGTAGATCAAATCCAAATCCAGCTTTTATTCTTTTCTACTTTGGAGTATTACCCTATTATGTCAAGAATGTCATGAGAATTGCACCACTCATATGAACTCTTGATACAATATGATGCTCCTTGCCACCATTATTCATTTCTCACCTCCGTGTTGGCTATAACCGGAATATCGACAAGTGAACCGTGATGTGTGAAATCAATACTTCTAGCAACTCTATAGCCTGGAAGTCAATGGACACTAATTTCATTCTTAGTGTGTTGATTATTGAACCACCATTCGAAGTTTGATCGTGCTACCGGGTTCGTGATTTTCCGAATATCTTCTCGAAAGTATTACTGAGTTGTTCCCTTACCGTTATGTTGAGCTCGTGATCAAGTTGGTTTTCTTATAAACCACGCCTTTTCCAAGAATCTGTGTTGGATACCCCGAGCTAGTTGGTTAAGCTAAACAACAACTTGGAGAGTTGGAAGATAAAAGCTTTGCCTAACTAAGTTCATTTTAAAGGGATATCTTGTGTGTGATTGTGTCTGTTGAAGAAACATGATATTCTCATCGATTGATTCTTGTGGTCAATTTTTACACCTATCATCTTGTCCAATCTTTGATTTGAGTTTGGGCTATCGTCAAATCAAAATCAAAACCAAATATCTTCTAAATGTTGTTTTACTCATGGATATTTCCTCGAGCATACACTATTACATCTTCTGGTCTGACCAATACTACCACATTGTTCACATAGTATTTGAATTTCCTTTATATATGGAAACCTTGAGGAACTGTTGTTGAGCCCATCGATAACATTGTTTATCCTCTCCATGATTTGTTGAACATCATGCTAATGTTGGAAACTTTCATAGGCACTATCTTTATGTCTAGTACATGAAGTATATGTTAGGTGTAAGAAGTGACTTCCTCTCCATTCATGTGAAATTGATGCAAGTTGACGCCATGACATCGAGAAAAGTTATGTTGTTTTCTTCAGAATCATCCCAAATCAGTCATGCATGTGTGAAGTATTCTATGGTTTGATAGACTAATCATCTCCATTCCATCTGTATCTCCTAGCACACCAAGCCACAAATTGATTTGTTGAAGGAAAAGAAGTTAAGCGTTATTCCCGAAGGGCCCAGACGGACTTGCACATGGCTTTGTTATTCGCAGTGATGGTTTCCACCCAGAAATCGGTAGTGTTTCGTTATAAGACTTTCCATTTGGTCAACATTGTCTTGGACAGTGTGTTCACGTGGGTCTTGCATTCCAACTCATGTTTTGGAGTTGGCGTCCGTAGTTCATCTCCTGAGAATCTCGCAACGTTATCTCGTCGATTTGTGTTGCAAACTTTCTTATCAGACATGCTGAGTTTGAAACATCCTATCTCCAATCAGATCTGAATCTCACGCATATATGATGGTTGGAACACTTCCCAAGGATTATAATATTGGTCTCTCTGTAACCCGGTAAAGTGATGTTGTGGCTAACACGACTATCTAGAAGACCTGGTATTATAATATCTTTTATCAGCAACCTTACCCATTTCCCTATGAGGACTTCGTATGCCTTGCTCTAGAAGTTGTTCCTCATGGACCCCCTTTGAGCCACGAAGTCCTACCTTTACTTGATGTTTTAAATGCCAAACTTTACCTTCAATTGGGTTACGCTACTACATCAAGGAGAACATTATAAGCAGAATGTTAAATATCTCTCGGTCGATCATCCAGATTTCGATCCCTTGGCATAGCTAAGGTGAAATATGAGAAAGTGTTGTCTTCCTTTGCATCTGCATCCTCTGTTGTTATTCATCATGGTAGTCTCATGAGTCACCAGTATTCTTGGTAGGGATGTTGGTAAAACTATGATTAATATGGAATTGCTCAAGTTCTTGAGAGCATGCTCAGACACTAGGTTATATCCTCGGAATCTATTGGAATGTGCCTTCCATTTCTAAGTTGTTCTATAACTCTAGTTTCCTTTTCAAACTGAGTATGCTATTTGTTCAAATTCTAGCAAATGATCATTTGTGAATTGCCTTACCCTGGTATGAAGAGTTACAATGATCTCTATATCAAAAGTAATTCTTTTTGCCACCTAAGGAAATAAATCTACGAGTCACCTTCCTAAGGTGCCCCGTTATGGTATGAAAGGCAACATAATCCTCACTACTTTGAAACCTTGTCACCATCTATTTTAAGTGTGGAATTGTTGTCTACCAATTGAACTTTTGTCATATGCCTCATTTCTTTATTCCTGAAATGTGTTTTGTGTCTCAACTCAAGAGATGTTTATACGTCTTATTCGATGAATTGATCAGGAGTTTCTCGATCTTCAAGGAGATCAAATCTTGTAGAGTTTTCATGTTCTTTTTTTCATCATGGTTGATGAAGGCCTCAAGGGAAAGATATCAATATCAACTTGATGCAATGAATCAACATCTTCGAGAAGAGGAATTGGATCGTGAAGATTGTGATAGTGTAGTGTCCCTTTTCCCTCTTACCCTACGCTTGAATATTGGGACGAGATTCTTGTTTAGTGGGGGTGAGTCGTCACATCCCTATATTTTCTTGTAAAATAGTTGCATCAATGTTCATTGCATCATGATAAAAATTTCATGAAACCTGAATTGAGGGTTTTTATAAGCCTCAAAATTTCAAAATAAAAGAAGGGCAAAATAAAAGAAGGTGGCAGCCGTGGGGTTAACCATGCGTGAGCACACAAAGTGATGTGTTGTGTTACAGGTTGGGTTCTTATGACTTAGGATCGGGGTCCCGACATTTGTCGTCTTCTGCCCGCGCGACCTTTGCCGTCTGCCTAGCCTCCCCTCTCCCCCCATGCTACTTTGCCGTCTGTCGTCCGTGCACCTTTGCCATCTGCCTAGCCTCCGCTCTCCCACCCGTGCCCCTTTGCCGTCTGCCGTGTCGTGCCGCTTTGCCGTCTGCGGTGCATGGCCTTTGTTTCTACCGCACATGTCAAAGTGACCATATAGGTCCTGCGTGCTACCAGGTTGCATAGGTTTGCCCCACGTGGCACCTTTGCCATCAGCTGCCTTTTGCCGTCTGCCACATGTTGCACAGGTCGTACACATGTGGCAACTCTGTGTTATTGAGATGCACCTAAAAGAGAGAAAAAGTATTAGTAAGGGGCTCAAGCTAGCATGAAGAATGAATTGCATGAATCATGAAGGAAACCACATACCCAGTTACATCCAAATTGAAATAAGTTCCCGTTGCCTTGATGGTGTGGCACACCAACCATTTGGGCACGCCGGTCCTTCGCATTATCGTGGACGGAACGCCATTCGCGTGTGCACCACCCATCCACCAACGCCTCCCAACAATCCATTCTGCACACCATCCTGGGGGCACCTATAAGTTACTAAAGAAAAATTTAAGCGCTACACCTATGAAACAAATCAACAAAACTAAGTACAAGGCCTTAAGAATAGGTAATTACTTTCATGTACTGCTCCTTCTTCAAAAACTTTCCGAGGCACTCAAACTTGTCCTTCTTAATACTACGCGATGCGTAGTAGTCTCGAACAGCCTGTGGCTGAGCCTCGTGGCGTAAGTTCTATAATAGCTACTTGCACTCGAACTCGATAACCTTGGCCGCCTCCTCCTCATATCCCTCCTCACACCTTTATAAGGTCTGCAATAAAACGAGACAACACTCATTAGTATAATAACTGGCTATATTGTTAATTTTAGATTGTGTGAAAGGAGAAATTACCCAAAAGCTATTGGTCACCATCTCGGCCCTCGTTTGGCACAAGGCATCATCGATCATCTCCTCCGGCGGGGCGTGGGCAGCTTTGTAGTGCTCCCAGCTAAATCCTAGTGTAGGAACCTCACCCTCACCAGGCAACATGAAAAACCCCGGGAAATTTTGCCGACAAAGCACAACATGGACGGTGTTTGGATTGTTTACTCCAAGGGGGTGAGCCCAACCCCTGCAATATGAGAAGGTCAACGCATTAGATATTTGAAGAAACTTGAAGTCAAAGTCACAAAAAGAGTAAATGCACTTACTTTTCCCCTTCAGGCCTAATCACCGGCCTCTACTAGCGGGTCGTCGGCACGGCCGAGAGACGTGTACTACCACACTACTACACGGTAACCCACTAAACCACCTCGCCTTCATTACCAGTAGACTCATCCACGCCACCATCAGCATGGACACCCGGCCCCTCGGTTCAATCCGGCCAGGTACCCCATCCGGACGAAGCCTCTGGGTGAGAGTCTCCTGGGATGTATCCCCTGGTACAGGAGTCTCGTGGGCCGAAGCCTCTGGAACCGAAGTATCATGGGCCGAAGGCCCGTCGACCCGAGAATCTTGGTCTGGAGTCCCCGTATCCTCCACCTCAAACGGGTCCACCCTAGTAGTCTTGTGCTCGGCTGAATGAGTCGGGGGTGGCGGCGAGGATGGCATAGCAGTCCGCCTACATCTCCCGTGGCCATGTCCTGTACTGTTCGCCTTCTTCCCTGCCTGACCTCCTCTCCCGGTGGGCAACGACACCGACGAAGAAGCACCAGCGGGTGTCCCCCAGACTGTCTGCCAAGACTCTACGGAGAGATAGGGGTGAAATGAAGGATCCCTCCCGCGGGCCGCCGACGAATTACCCATCGAGCGATCTGGACCCGCACCAACCATCTTTTAATACCTGCCATGACAAAGAGTAAAATAAATTAGTACAACATAAAAAAATTGAATACCTGACATGAATAATAATATGTACATATATAATTTATATTGGGATGCATACAAACTAATAATAGTCTAGATCATCTATATATGCTTCAAGGTCAACAAATGCATCATCATCATCACTATCATGAATGACTTGCTCATCGGGTTCACCGGCATCAACATATGGAAGGACTTTCTGTAATTGGTAAAGCATTGACATGTCATCAATAGCAGTAACATCTTATAGTTCCCGCTCTGCTGGTTTTGGCTCACGGAAGAAGTGGGATTCACTATCACTGTCTTCTGCCATCTTCTGGGTGAAGTAGAGTGGTTCTTGAAACGTTTCTTGGAAAGACGTGTTTCTTGGAAGAATTCTCCATCATATGTGTCTAGGTTAATGTGAGGTCCATAATCCTCTTCATTTGGGGGAGATGGTCTAGCATGTGGCGGCACTTCATAAGCAACATCCAACCATTCGAATTCTTATTAGTTTGGCAGGCCCATGGTAGATAGGAAACTTGGGTCGCCTATTGAGCCGTAATATAGACACCGGGAACATGTAAATGTGTACTCTGATTGATTTCTACTAGCCCTATATGTTCATGAGTCCTTCTCGTCTCCTTCGGCTGGAACCAATAACATTTGAAGACTAAGACGTTCGGTGGGTTTTCACCATAAAATTGAAGTTCATAAATTGCTTCAACTCTTCCATAATACTCGGTACCTCCTTCGCGGATAGCAGAGACACCACAATTTCTAGATTTCTGGCCGGGCATAGATATCTCTTTGCTAAAGGAAAGAAAGCAATACCCGTTGATGTTGTATTTCTCAAATGAACGGACCTTACAGTTAAAACCATTAGCAACTTGTCTCAATTCAGCGTCCATAGACTCTGAATTGGCCTACAAGTTTAATACGAAATGATTGTTGTATTAGCCACAAATTAGACCAACATATGAAATGGTCCATTATTGATAATTATCGTTTGTTTGAACCAAGAGATGAAACCGGGATATCCGCCTCCATGCTTTATCACAAGCTCATACTCTTGGACGGAACCATTTTGGATCACTACTCCATCCGAGAATTTGGCGACGTATTGACTGTATGAAATATACGGGAATAAGAGCAGTTCAAAGGAATTAGAATTTGTGCAAAAATGTACCGAGAACTTACTCGATGTACAACTGCAATTCTATTAGGTTGTTGGAGATATACAACGAAATGGTCTGACATTCTTCGACATCCAATGTTATTGGTTTCGAAGCACAAGCTGGTGCGAGCTTCCCTTTGAATAGGTTGATGTTGGATCCACCTTTTTAGGGTCGTCATCACTGTACCGAGGCTTCGGATTGTGCAAATGACGATTTCTCGCTTCGTGGCGTGCTGTCACAAAGTTTGCCACCTCCTGAGTAATGAATGCCTCGACCATTGATGCTTAAATTCTATGCTTATTTTTACATTTTTCTCAGCGCGTATTCTGCATCCTCTTAGTTGGAAAGCACCAATGATTCTGCACGGTCCCACTCAATCTTGCCTCGATCGAGAGATGTAAAATCAAATACTACATTGGATTAAAGAACCCGGTGGAAAGATCTTCTCAAACTTGCAGAGCAACTCCGACGCCAATACCTCCATGTCATCTACCACACCAGGCGATAGTTCTTTCGCACAAAGAACACGGAAGAAATAGGTCATCTCTACTAGTACTAGCCATTCATCCTCTAGAATAAAGCCATGTAACATCGCCGGCATTACCCGCTCAAGCCATTTGTGCCAATCATGACTCTTGATACCAAATATTTTCAGTTTTTCGAGGCTCACTCCCCTATTTATATTCGCTGCATACCCATCGGGGAACATCAAGTGCATTTTGACCCACAAGATAATTTCCCTCATAGCTGGCCTTCCAAGATTGAACCAGGCCTTTGGCTTCAACCAGTTCTGCTTTCCTTTTGATTGTCGCATGTTTTGTAACTGTCTATGACAGAGAGTCTCTTGATCGACTCTAGCCTTAGGATTATCCTTTGACTTCCCGTCTATGTCGAACAGTGTACCAAAAATGGCCTATCCGATATTCTTTTGAGTGTGCATCATGTCGACGTTGTGTGGAATAAGGAGGTCTTTGAAGTCAGGAAGATCCCAAAAACATGTCTTGTGAGTCTAGGCGTGTTCTGAATTATACCCCTTGAAATACCCTAGATGCTCTGGATCTGGCTCAAGAGCGTTTAATTGTTCCAGGATATGTTGGCATGTCAACGTAGGTGGTGCCGAGTTTTTGACAACTTTACCTTTGGTAAAGTTCTTCTTGTCTTTTCTGAATTGATGGCCAGGATCCAAGAACTATCTATGCAAGTCAAAGCAAGAATACTTCCGACCCTCCTGCAACCAATGAAACTGAAGAGTTGCCTTGCATTTGTGGCAGAGGAACCTTCCATACACACCAAGCAAGGAATAGCGGATACACCGATAAGTCATGCATCAAGTACATGTAGAAGACGTGCATTTTGAAGTTTTCGTTTCTAGCGGCATTGTATGTCTTGACCCCATTATCCCAAGATTCTTGTAATTCATCCTTAAGAGGCTGGATGTACACATTCATATTCTTCCCCGGATAGTTGGGCCATGGAATTATCAACGTCAGGAATATGTTCTTTCTTTGCATAATCTGTCTTGGGGGATTGAGTGGAATAACCAATATAGGCCAACTATTGTATAGGGTTGCTTTCATACCAAAGGGATTGAACCCATCCATTCCAATGCTTGGATCTGCCGCTTTATCCGGATGTAATGCATCGAAGTGCTTCCATGCTTCCACATCCGATGTGTGTACCGCCATCTTATTCCCATTTGCATCTAGTTCAGTTCTTTTGCCCAATTTGTGCCATGTCATCTATCTCGCCGTCTCTTCGACCATGAAAAGACATTGAAGCCTTGGTATGATTGGCATATACCGAAGAACATTAATTGGGATTTCGGTCTGGCTCTTCTCACCCATACGATTGTCTACCACAATATACCTGGAAGACTTGCAAATGGGGCAATAGTCCAAGTCCGCATACTCCTTCCTAAATAAGGCACATCCTTTCTCACAGGCATGTATCTTCTCATAGGGCATCTTAAGTGCACGAAGTATTTTTTATGACTCATACAAGTTTGCGGGCATGACATGGCCTTTGGGTAGAAGTGTCCAAATAGTGTCATCATTGCGTCGTAGCATTCTCTTCCCAAGTTGAATTGAGCCTTCAGAGCCATTACTTCTACAATGGCTTCTAGCTGACAAAGCTCAGTGTGCTCGTGGAGAGAATGTTTTGAAGACTCCAACATTTCATAGAAGGCATTTGTAGATTCCTCCATCTCATCATCGAAATCCTGAGCATCATCAAAGTCTTGCACCATGTATTCGATCCCGGTACCATGTTTGTCGGTGCGACGACAAACCACCCGAGCTCTGGTGCGTTGGACAGACTCACCACGAAATTTCCATGTTGTATAATCAGATGTAAAACCCCTCCTCTTCAGGTGTTTATCCATTTCATCCTATGTCCTCTTTTTATAGTTGTCGTACCTAGGACAGGGGTAGTAGTTTGTTGTCTGGTTATTTGCAAATGCGGCTTTCACAAACTCCTTGGTTTTTGTAAACCATTCTTTGGTCATCTCTTTATGACTAGTGTGACCGGTGTACATCCATGCACGATCACTCATCTTGCCTAGCTACTAAACCCACAAGAAATACCACGCCTCAGTTACCGGGACCCAGGAGGTTGGTTCCTTCCCCGCAAGCGGAGAGGGGGACCGAATTCCCTCCATGCTTCCTCCGAAGAGAGCTCCAGGGAGCTCTAGTCTTCCGGAGTCTTTGGTACCGGCTCCGGTGCCACCCGTGACAGAGCTGGATGTGGCTTGGTGGCCGGTAATGATGGAGGATGCCTTGGTCGGCTCATCCATAGCCGATGAACATCGCACCCATAGTAGAGCATTCAGTCCATTAACAGTGGACTGATCGAAGACTTCAATGGCTTGCTGGCGGGCTTCAAGGTAAGGCATGTAATGTTTTAAGTTTATTTATAAGGTTTTATATGCCTTTATGGGTGTAATAGCCCCTCAGGTATGGGTAAGTTTGAAAACCTTATCCGTGGCTCAAAATAACTCCTAGGCGTAAAGAGAAATAATCCGGAGACTCTTGAATTATAACGGCTCGCTGGAGTAATTCGACTGAGTGTATCCCGTTCTGATAACTCGGAGTCCTTTTAATTGATAATTTTGTCTCGCATGCCTCATCCTCCGCTGCTGATGCCAACGCTCTTGAGATTGCCGAGTTGAAACGGAGACTCAAAGTTTTTGATGAAGAGCTCACCTGTGTAAATGATCGGCTCGACGAAAGGCAGGGTGTGTTTTAATGTGTCGTGTTAATAATTCTTATTTTCGTTAGTAGAGAAGGAACGTCTTGGCTTTTGTGTCTGACCCCATGATTTAGATTTGGCTGGCAGCCCTGGACCAAGAATTCGAAAAGCTCAAGGCCGAATTGCACAAGGCCAAGTAGGAGGCCGCTGCTCACAAGGTGGCGGCCGAACATGCAGCTGTCGAGCTGGATGCCCTCAAAGTCGATAGCAGCAAGCATGAGGCTAGGGTGGCGGAGATTCAATAGGAGCTGCAAGAGGCCACATCTAAGTGTGAAGCCTTGGAGCAGAAATCCGAGGAACAGATGACTGAGCTCTCCAAGCTGTCTACGCAGCTCAAATCAGAGCGGGTGGATCGGAGGTTCTTTGAAGAAGAGGTGCGTCAAGCCTTTGGTGGAAACAAGTTTGCCTTTCTTACATGGATATGGAGTTCCTCAAACGCCTTCATGTACATCCTGCGGAGTGTGCCAGAAGTGACCAAGCACTACACGGCCCATGACTGGGATGTTGAGCGGAGGATTTTCCGGGCTCAATTTCAGACTCGTGAGCCTAACCCCAGTCTGAGCTATCAGATGAAATAGCTCATGGAGCTGCATAGGATCGCGGATATGGCCATGAAGGATCTATGTGTCCAGCTATGGCCTATCGAGCCTTTGTCGAGTAGCTACTTCGGCTTGGTGCAGAAGTTGGTCAATGTCATGTCCCGGATCGAGGTTCTCAAGTGCTCCTTCTCCACAGAAGGAGCTGAGATGGCCTTTGCAAGGACTATGTTGCACTGGTCGGGGCTAAATCCCCTTACGACGACCACTGCCCCTTCGCAAACTGGGAAGGAGCAGAGACGTCCCGAGCTGTATTTTCCCTCTACAACGGAGGGTGCTCAGGTTATAGAAGCTCAATACTCAAAATATGTACTCTTTGAGTGAATGTATTGTCATGTGCCTCCGAACAATTTATTTTTATAAGGCTAGTCTTGAGTGAGATGCACTTTTTTATTATTTTGACTCCTAAATTTGGCCGTTTAATCTGAAAGTTACCAGTCGTCGTCTTCAGCCTCTATGTAGAGACTACTTGGGGTGTTCCAACGTCCGCACTATTACCATTAGCCGATGTTTCGGTGCCCGAAGGTGGTTGTGTGGGAGGGAAACGAGGCAATCAGACTATGCGGCTTTATCGCTTTCACTTAGCCTTGTGAGTTTTAATTCGAGAGCTAATCATAAGACCCTACCTTTTTGTGGTAATCGGATAAACCGAATTTCGAAATAGCGACCACAGGGTCTGCAAAGGTGCGAACCCCCATATAACAAAGAATAACGTCCAACGGTTTTTGTATTTGAGCTTGGGTTGCATACCAGTTCTCGCCTATTATGATGGTCAGTTTTCAGCTTTCTCCACTGAGGTATTTTTAGCCAGACTAGCTGGTAATACAATTGCAGTGGTTCTCCCTTTGCCCCTTTAGTAAAACTAGCAAAACGTAAGGGGGTAAGCACATGAGTGGGGCAACCCAACTATAGACCGAAGACATAGTTCAGAACCGATCCATATAAAGCAAAATCCGACAAACCGCACACTTAAAAAGTAGTGATGGGGGTACCGCTCGGGGCGATATTATCATCCAAGCCCCCGGTCTATTGGTCGATTGCACTTAGCATGTGTAAAATAAATTTGACCTGTCAGCGCCGATGACTATGAAACTTGTGCCTACAAAGTTACTGTAAAAGAGTCTTTAGATAATGTGTGTGAGGGATTTTTATAACTTGTCGCACCAAGGCAGCCGTTATAGGTAACTATTGTTTCTTGATATACATATTTTTAAAGCAACTTTTTCCTTATGGCCGTCCATGGGTGGCTTGACGTACACCCTCTTTTCGACTTTATTATTTCTATTACTCTTTTTAGAGGTGGGGGTAGTATACTTTAGAGGAAGTTGCTATCAGCGGGTGGACCTTGAATAGAGTGTCTTGAGAAGTTGCTAACGATGCGGAGGAGCTTGACGCATGGGGAATTCTTCATGATGCCCCACTTTTGTCCGTAGAGATGTTTGGACCATAGCTCGGTCGAGCCGAACACATGATCTTTAGTGGTTGGCTCCCACAGCTGCCCACGGTATTTTGAGAATGAAATTGTGTCTACGTGGGACATACCTTGAAGGTGTTCGGGCCGTGCCTTGGGAGGCGTATCCCTATTTACTCAGAGCCAAAGAAGTCTCTTGCAGATCTGATTGATCTCGGGCTCGATTGCCTGATTCTCGCACCTTGGTTACCGGCCTATGGCTTGATGCTTCATTCTCGTGTTGGCATTCAGCTGCCAGGGTGGATGTGTGTTTCTCGGTATGGACAGAGCTCTGTATTGCCATTGACGGTGATAACTCCCTTGGGTCCCGGCACTTTGAGCTTCATACAGAGCATAGTGAGGCACAATGTTGAAGTGGATGAAATTCGTAAGGCCGAGCAGTGCGTGGTATCCGCTGCGAAAGGGGACGATGTCGAAGATCAAGTCCATGTTGCAGAAGTTGTCGGGTGAGCTGAACACAACCTCTAGTGTTACCATACTAGAGCAGCGGGCTTCGACGCCTGAAATCACTCCTTTAAAGGTAATGTTAGTTGGTTTAATGCTTGATGGGTCAATGGCCATCTTTTTCACCGTATCTGAGTAAATCAGGTTAAGGATACTTCCTCCGTCCATAAGGACTCTAGTGAGGTGGTACCCATCTACAATGGGATCTAGGACGAGTGCTGCCGACCCTCCATGACGGATACTGGTCGGATGATCCGTGTGGTCGAAGTTGATCGGGCAAGCCAACCATGGATTATATTTCAAGGCTATGGGCTCTATGGCGTATACCTCCCGAAGGGCTCACATCCTCTCCTTTTTTGGTATGTGAGTGACATAAATCATGTTCATGGTTTTGACCTCAGGAGGGAACTATTTTTGGCCACTGGAGTTCGGGCCGCGGGGCTCCTCATTGTCTTCATTTCGTGGGCCTCGACTCTGTTCCTCGGTGGCTAGCTTGCCAGCCTGGTTAAACACCCAACAATTATGGTTGGTGTGGGTGGCGGGCTTGTCTTGGGTGCCATTGATCTGGCAGGGCTGTTCCTTAATTTTATACCATGGAGTCGGTCCATCTCTATTCCCTTTAAAGGGTTTGTTCCGTTGTCCAGGTTTTGAGCTGCGAAATCCAACATTTAATGGTTTGTCATTGGCATCACCGTTACGGTGGCGGCGTTTGTTCTTGTTTTTGCTTGGCTTGCCATTTCCATCCCGAACTTCAGAGGTTTCGGGTTGTCCGCATTTTGGCCGCACCGAGCTAGCCAATTATCTTTGCCCGCGCAAAAGCGGGTCATGAGGGAAGTGAGGGCAGACATTGTTCTCGACCTATTCTGGCCGAGTTATCGGGCCAGCCATTCGTCCTTGATGTTGTGCCCAAAAGAAGATATTGCCTCAGCATCCAGACAATCCACAATTTGATTCTTCTAGGTTAGGAACTGATTCCAGAATTCTCTAGCCGATTCGTGTGCCTTTTGAACAACATTTCTAATGTCGGATGAATCCGGTGGCCGGACATAGGTTCCGTGGAAGTTAGACAGGAAAGCCCCCTCGAACTCTTCCCAGCTCCCAATGGAGTCTTCGGGTAAGCTCTTTAGCCAGTGCCGTGCCGATCCTTTCATCTTAAGAGGTAAGTATCTTATGGCGTGGAGATTGTGTCCCCTAGCCATATGGCTGTGGAGAAGGAAATCTTCTATCCACACGGTGGGGTTTGTCGTCCCGTCGTATTGTTCTATGTTCACGGGTTTAAACCCTTTCAGGAATTGGTGCTGCATGACCTCATTTGTGAAGCACGACGGGTGTCTCTGATCCAGGCTATATCGTGCCATAGAGCAGCTCCGGGTTGAGCCCAGTACGGTTCCCGACCTCTATTCTTGTATGCAACCCAGGCTGGTTCTTTATCCTATCAAGTGGGGGAGTACCGCCTGGATTCGTAGATAGATCTGTTGCGACATGTTCTGATGTCCAAGTCGTATCTTAGGCCATGTCTATCCCTAGGGTGCACATGCTCTTTGCATTTTTTTTAGGGAGGCTTGGGTCTATAATCAACCACTCCGGTCGCTCTATCGCACCCTCGGGGCGGGCGATCAGGCTAGTCGTAGTCCGTGCGCCTCGGGGACGCGTGCTCTAGGGCCTCATCGTCGAGCTGAGGCAGCAGGCGCTGACGCGGGTAGCTTTTCTTTTGATCCGGCCACTCGGTGTCGTATCCTTCTTCGGGGACCAAGATTTATCTCCACCTGCTATTAGTGGTGTCTTGTTTGTCCTGGAGCTGTCGTTCTCCTCTTTTAGGCTTTGAGCGGTAGTTATAAGCTGCTGCCAAAACTGTTGCTAGCCTTCAAGGTTCTCAGGGATTACAAGGTCTTCGGACTCTAAGCCGTCTTCATCGTTGACAGGGGGAGGTAATCTTCATCATCTGAATTATTGAGGTCATCGAGATCGGGTTTGTGCAGGTCCTTTGGTTGTTGCTCGGGAGCTTCGGGGCTGTTGTGGTCCTCTAGGGTTATGTTTTGCCTTGTAGCTTGCATGGAGCCCCTTCCCTTATTTTCATTGGCACACTTACGCGACTTTCGGCGCTTTGAGGGCTCCTCCCCATATTTATCGCCATTTTGTTTGGGTGTAATGTCGCCCATGTCATGGGGAATGTCTACCATGTAAACGTCATAGTTGGATATTGCGGTCCACCCAGTATTTATGAGGGTGGGGTAGTCGGCCTCGTCATCCATGTCCTCGAGCTCCTCGGTGGTGTAGTCCAACTCGTGGGTTAAGTCTTCAATGGTGGCTACCAAGTGGGTGGTGGGTGGGCCATAAAAGACCTCATAATCTGCCTCCGAGCCGATCTATGCATATGTTGGGCTCCGGCTATCTGAGATTTGAAGTGATTGGATCTGGTCAAGCGTCTCGTTTAACTTCGAGAGGCTATCCCGATCAATCTCTTCATGATTTTTGGAGCTAACCTCCATGCCTTCCGTGAGGGATGCATGTTCGGTAATGGCCATTCGCTGTTGTGCAGACGTAGAGGTCGGGTCCGAGCTCAAAGCTGACTTTTTGATGAAAAGGGTACCGGGGCCGTGGCCGGACAAGAGAACCGGAGTCAAGGCTTTAGGATTTTGATTTTTATCGATCATGGCAGTGATTTTGGAGGGGAACAGATTGCCCTAGGGGTAGGCGGAGAATTCAAAATCTCCAAACCTTATTTGCGGACCGGGGACGAAGCCTCTGATGTGGCCGGGAAGGCTAGTTGGGTCTGCACGCAGCATGACGCTATCGAGCATGAGGACCTGTACGGGGGCGAAGATGCCCCCGTTGCTGATTCGATCATTGATGATCAGGTGAGAAATTGATCCTTCCGGTGATCCAACGGTGGAACTCTCAATGAAGGCACTAATGTTAGTGTCAAAACTTGTAGATCTCGGGTAGGAGGTCCCCAACTATGGACCTTGGATCGATGGTTGCAGGAGAAAGGGGGAGACAATATTTACCCAGCTTCGGGCCCTCTTGAGGAGGTAAAACACTATGTCCGACTTGATTATATTGATGTGGAGCGATGATTACAGAGTCAATCTACCTCAAGATCATATGATCTAAACTCTAGATGAGTTAACCTGCCTATACGCATGAGAACTTCTGGTTTATATAGACACCAAGGTTAGTAGGGCTACATATTACCGACCTTACACTACATGAATCACCTTCTTTACCGTCTGCCATCACAGACGGCAAAGGCTAAATCCCGGACGGCAAAGACAAAACAACAGACGACAAAGAATCTCACGGCCGACAAAATTTCTGTGTCAGCCTACGACGGCATAGGACCTTCTTTGCTGTCTGTCCCCCCAAAGCGGACGGCAAAGCTCTTTGCCGTCAGCTTTCCTCAGGAGCAGTCGGCAACGTGCTCGAGACGGCAGCCGACAGGCGTTGCCTCCGTTAGGGGTTAACGGAGGCTTTGCCGTCTGCCTCCTCCTCCCCCCTCCACTCTTTGCCGTCTGCCTCCCCCTTGTTCTTTGCCGTCTGCCGTCTGCCTCCTCCTCCTCCCCCTCCACTCTTTGCCGTCTGCCTCCTCCTCCCCCCCTCCTCCGTGGCCTCTTCTTTGCCGTCTGCCCACCTTGGAGGCAGACGGCAAAGAGCCTATATAGACACCCCAGGATGCACAGCTGGGTGCCATGTGGCACCTTTGCCATCTGCCAGCTGATGGCACAGGTCTTTGCCATCAGCTGGCAGACGGCAAAGAGCCCATATAGTACCTGTTTTTTTTGTTTTATATTATTTCACAACATATATATATATATATATATATTTGACAGCACATTTATATAATTCACCACACATATATGATATATAGTTCACCACACATATACTTGCCAACACATATATATAATTCACCACACATATATGATATACATATAAATCAATGTACATCCCCATATATCGAAAGAACCAACATACAAAGTATTTCACTATTTATCCATATATACATATACATATAGTTCGACATTGTTCATCAACTCAAATGAAAACTAGATGATATACATATAAAGTTCAGCCATCGACATTGTTCAACTCCATGAATGTCAGCTTCCATGCATGTAGTATATCCAATCTGCAAAAATGTGAATAAGAAAGTCAGAAGAAGAACAAAATATGATGTTTTTCAGCTAATTATGTCATTTTTAGCGGAAAACAAGCTAAGAATATAATATTCATGAGCTAACCAAGGTTCTTATGCCATTTTTAGCTTATTGTGGCATTTTGGAGCTAAATGGGTTAATTAAAGCAAGGATAATATGAAAGAGGAGAAGAAAGAGGAGGAGGAGAATAAGAAGAAGAAATCAAGAAGAAGGAGGAGAAGGAGGAGAAGGAGGAGGAGGAGAAGGACTAGAAGGTCCTTGGCCTTCTCCTTCTCCTCCTCCTCCTTCTCCTTCTTCTCTTCTTCTTCTTCCTCTTTCTTTTCATGTTTCCTATTTCTTCTCCTCTTCCCCTCTTGTTGGAGCTAAATTACCTAATTATGTCTTTTTGGAGCTAAATGGGCTAATTATCCCATTTTAGAGGAAAACAAGCTAAGTATATAATATTCATGAGCTAACCAAGGTTCTTATGCCATTTTGAGCTTATTATGGTATTTTGGAGCTAAATGGGCTAATTATGTCATTGTTGGGGAAATTAAAGCAAGGATAATATGAAAGGGGAGAAGAAAGAGGAGGAGGAGGAGAAGATGAAGAAATCAAGAAGGAGGAGAAGGAGGAGAAGGAGGAGGAGGAGAAGGACTAGAAGGTCCTTGGCCTTCTCCTCCTCCACCTCCTCCTTCTCCTTCTTCTCTTCTTCTTCTTCTTCTTCTTCTTCTTCTTTCTTTTCATTTTCCTATTTCTTCTCCTCTTCTCCTCTTGTTGGAGCTAAATTACCTAACTATGACTTTTTGGAGCTAAATTGGCTACTTATCCCATTTTAGAGGAAAACAAGCTAAGTATATAATATTCATGAGCTAACCAAGGTTCTTATGCCGTTTTGAGCTTATTATGGTATTTTGGAGCTAAATGGGCTAATTATGTCATTGTTGGGGAAATTAAAGCAAGGATAATATGAAAGAGGAGAAGAAAGAGGAGGAGGAGGAGAAGAAGAAATCAAGAAGGAGGAGAAGGAGGAGAAGGAGGAGGAGGAGAAGGACTAGAAGGTTCTTGGCCTTCTCCTCCTCCTCCTCCTCCTCCTTCTCCTTCTTCTCTTCTTCTTCTTCTTCTTCTTCTTCTTCTTTCTTTTCATTTTTCCTATTTCTTCTCCTCTTCTTCTCTTGTTGGAGCTAAATTACCTAACTATGTCTTTTTGGAGCTAAATGGGCTAATTATCCCATTTTAGTGGAAAACAAGCTAAGTATATAATATTCATGAGCTAACCAAGGTTCTTATGCCATTTTGAGGTTATTATGGCATTTTGTAGCTAAATGGGCTAATTATGTCATTGTTTGGGAAATTAAAGCAAGGATAATATGAAAGAGGAGAAGAAAGAGGATGAGGAGGAGAAGGAGAAGACATCAAGAAGAAGGAGGAGAAGGAGGACGAGGAGAAGGACTAGAAGGTCCTTGGCCTTCTCCTCCTTCTCCTCCTTCTCCTCCTCCTCCTCCTCATCCTCCTTCTCCTTCTTCTCTTCTTCTTCTTCTTCTTTCTTTTCATTTTTCCTATTTCTTCTCCTCTTCTCCTCTTCTTGGAGCTAATTTACCTAATTATATCTATTTGGAGCTAAATGGGTAATTATCTCATTTTAGAGGAAAAAAAGCTAAGTATATAATATTCATGAGCTAACCAAGGTTCTTATGCCATTTTGAGGTTATTATGGCATTTTGGAGCTAATTGGGCTAATTATATCATTGTTGGGGAAATTAAAGCAAGGATAATATGAAAGAGCAGAAGAAAGAGGAGGAGGAGGACAAAGAGAAGAAATCAAGAAGAAGGAGGCGAAGGAGGAGAAGGAGGAGGAGGAGAAGGACTAGAAGGTCCTTGGCCTTCTCCTCCTTCTCCTCCTCCTTGTCCTTCTTCTCTTCTTCTTCTTCTTCTTCTTCTTCTTTCTTTTCATTTTTCCTATTTCTTCTCCTCTTCTCCTCTTCTCCTCTTCTTGGAGCTAAATTACCTAATTATGTCTTTTTGGAGCTAAATGGGCTAATTATCTCATTTTAGAGGAAGACAAGCTAAGTATATAATATTCATGAGCTAACCAAGGTTCTTATGCCATTTTGAGCTTATTATGGCATTTTGGAGCTAAATGGGCTAATTATGTATTTTTGGGGAAATTAAAGCAAGGATAATAGGAAAGAGGAGAAGAAAGAGGAGGAGGAGGAGAAGAAGAAGAAATATAGAAGAAGGAGGAGAAGGAGGAGAAGGAGGAGGAGGAGAAGGACTAGAAGGTCATTGGCCTTTTCCTCCTTCTCCTCCTACTCCTCCTTCTCCTTCTTCTCTTCTTATTCTTCTTCTTTCTTTTCATTTTTCCTATTTCTTTTCCTCTTCTCCTCTTCTTGGAGCTCAATTACCAAATTATGTATTTTTGGAGCTAAATTGGCTAATAATCTCATTTTAGTGGAAAACAAGCTAAGTATATAATATTCATGAGCTAACTAAGGTTTCTTATGCCATTTTGAGCTTATTATGGCATTTTGGAGCTAAATGGGCTAATTATGTCTTTCTGGGGAAATTAAAGCAAGGATAATATGAAAGAGGAGAAGAAAGAGGAGGAGGAGGAGGAGAAGAAGAAGAAATCAACAAGAAGGAGGAGAAGGAGGAAAAGGAGGAGGAGGGGAAGGACTAGAAGGTCCTTGGCCTTCTCCCCCTCCTTCTCCTTCTTCTCTTCTTCTTCTTCTTCTTCTTTCTTTTCATTTTTCCTATTTCTTCTCCTCTTCTCCTCTTCTCCTCTTCTTGGAGCTAAATTACCTAACTATGTCTTTTTGGAGCTAAATGGGCTAATTATCCCATTTTAGAGGAAAACAAGCTAAGTATATAATATTCATGGAGCTAACCAAGGTTCTTATGCCATTTTGAGCTTATTATGGCATTTTGGAGCTAAATGGGCTAATTATGTCTTTTTGGTGAAATTAAAGCAAGGATAATATGAAAGAGGAGAAGAAAGGGGAGGAGGAGGAGAAGAAGAAGAAATCAAGAAGGAGGAGAAGGAGGAGAAGGAGGAGGAGAAGGACTAGAAGGTCCTTGACCTTCTCCTCCTTCTCCTCCTCCTCCTCCTCCTTCTCCTTCTTCTCTTCTTTTTCTTCTTCTTTCTTTTCATTTTTCCTATTTCTTCTCCTCTTCTCCTCTTGTTTGAGCTAAATTACCTAATTATGTCTTTTTGGAGCTAAATGGGCTAATTATCTCATTTTAGAGGAAAACAAGCTAAGTATATAATATTCATGAGCCAACCAAGGTTCTTATGCCATTTCGAGCTTATTATGGCATTTTGGAGCTAAATGGGCTAATTATGTCTTTTTGGGGAAATTAAAGCAAGGATAATATGAAGGAGGAGAAGAAAGAGTAGGAGGAGGATAAGAACAAAAAATCAAGAAGAAGGAGGAGAAGTAGGAGAAGGAGGAGGAGGAGAAGGACTAGAAGGTCATTGGCCTTCTCCTCCTTCTCCTCCTCCACCTCCTCCTCCTCCTCCTTCTCCTTCTTCTCTTCTTCTTCTTCTTCTTTCTTTTCATTTTTCCTATTTCTTCTCCTCTTCTCTTCTTCTTGGAGCTAAATTACCTAATTATGTCTTTTTGGAGCTAAATGGGCTAATTATCCCATTTTAGAGGAAAACAAGCTAAGTATATAATATTCATGAGCTAACCAAGGTTCTTATGCCATTTTGAGCTTATTATGGCATTTTGGAGCTAAATGGGCTAATTATGTCTTTTTGGGGAAATTAAAGCAAGGATAATATGAAAGAGGAGAAGAAAGCGGAGGAGGAGGAGAAGAAGAATAAATAAAGAAGAAGGAGGAGAAGGAGGAGGAGGAGCAGGATTAGAAGGTCCTTGGCCTTCTCGTCCTTCTCGTCGTCCTCCTCCTCCTTCTCCTTCTTCTCTTCTTCTTCTTCTTCTTCTTCTTCTTTCTTTTCATTTTTCCTATTTCTTCTCCTCTTCTCCTCTTCTCCTCTTCTTGGAGCTAAATTACCTAATTATGTCTTTTTGGAGCTAAATGGGCTAATTATCTCATTTTAGAGGAAAACAAGCTATGTATATAATATTCATGAGCTAACCAAGGTTCTTATGCCATTTTGAGGTTATTATGTCATTCTGTAGCTAAATGGGCTAATTATGTCATTGTTGGGGAAATTAAAGCAAGGATAATATGAAAGAGGAGAAGAAAGAGGATGAGGAGGAGAAGGAGAAGAAATCAAGAAGAAGGAGGAGAAGGAGGAGGAGGAGAAGGACTAGAAGGTCCTTGGCCTTCTCCTCCTTCTCCTCCTTCTCCTCCTCCTCCTCCTCCTCCTTCTCCTTCTTATCTTCTTCTTCTTCTTCTTCTTTCTTTTCATTTTTCCTATTTCTTCTCCTCTTCTGCTCTTCTTGGAGCTAATTTACCTAATTATGTCTATTTGGAGCTAAATGGGCTAATTATCTCATTTTAGAGGAAAACAAACTAAGTATATAATATTCATGAGCTAACCAAGGTTCTTATGCCATATTGAGCTTATTATGGCATTTTGGAGCTAAATGGGCTAATTATGTCTTTTTGGGGGAAATTAAAGCAAGGATAATATGAAAGAGGAGAAGAAAGAGGAGGAGGAGAAGAAGAAGAAGAAATCAAGAAGAAGGAGGAGAAGGAGGAGAAGGAGGAGGAGGAGAAGGACTAGAAGGTCCTTGGCTTTCTCCTCCTTCTCCTACTACTCCTCCTCCTTCTGCTTCTTCTCTTCTTCTTCTTCTTCTTCTTCTTTCTTTTCATTTTTCCTATTTCTTCTCCTCTTCTCCTCTTCTCATCTTCTTGGAGCTAAATTACCTAATTATGTATTTTTGGAGGTAATGGGCTAATTATCTCATTTTAGAGGAAAACAAGCTAAGTATACAATATTCATGAGCTAACCAAGGTTCTTATACCATTTTGAGGTTATTATAGCATTTTGGAGCTAAATGGGCTAATTATGTATTTTTGGGGAAATTAAAGGAAGGATAATATGAAAGAGGACAAGAAAGAGGAGGAGGAGGAGAAGAAGAAGAAAACTAGAAGGAGGAGAAGGAGGAGAAGGAGGAGGAGGAGAAGGACTAGAAGGTCCTTGGCCTTCTCCTACTCCTCCTTCTCCTCCTTCTCTTCTTCTTCTTCTTCTTTCTTTTCATTTTCCTATTTCTTCTCCTCTTCTTGGAGCTAAATTACCTAATTATGTCTTTTTGGAGCTAAATGGGCTAATTATCTCATTTTAGAGGAAAACAAGCTAAGTATATAATATTCATGAGCTAACCAAGGTTCTTATGCCATTTTGAGCTTATTATGGCATTTTGGAGCTAAATGGGCTAATTATGTCATTGTTGGGGAAATTAAAGCAAGGATAATATGAAAGAGGAGAAGAAAGAGGAGGAGGAGGAGAAGGAGCAGAAATCAAGAAGAAGGGGGAGAAGGAGGAGGAGGAGGAGGAGAAGGACTAGAAGGTCCTTGGCCTTCTCCTCCTTCTCCTCCTCCTCCTCCTCCTCCTTCTCCTTCTTCTCTTCTTCTTCTTCTTCTTCTTTCTTTTCATTTTCCTATTTCTTCTACTCTTCTCCTCTTCTTGGAGCTAAATTACCTGATTATGTCTTCTTGGAGCTAAATGGGCTAATTATCTCATTTTAGAGGAAAACAAGCTAAGTATATAATATTCATGAGCTAACCAAGGTTCTTATGCCATTTTGAGCTTATTATGGCATTTTGGAGCTAAATGGGCTAATTATGTCTTTTTGGTGAAATTAAAGCAAGGATAATATGAAAGAGGAGAAGAAAGGGGAGGAGGAGGAGAAGAAGAAGAAATCAAGAAGAAGGAGGAGAAGGAGGAGAAGGAGGAGGAGAAGGACTAGAAGGTCCTTGACCTTCTCCTCCTCCTCCTTCTCCTTCTTCTCTTCTTCTTCTTCTTCTTTCTTTTCATTTTTCCTATTTCTTCTCCTCTTCTCCTCTTGTTGGAGCTAAATTAGCTAATTATGTCTTTTTGGAGCTAAATGGGCTAATTATCTCATTTTAGAAGAAAACAAGCTAACTATATAATATTCATGAGCTAACCAAGGTGCTTATGCCATTTTGAGCTTATTATGGCATTTTGGAGTTAAATGGGCTAATTATGTCTTTTTGGGGAAATTAAAGCAAGTATAATATGAAAGAGGAGAAGAGAAACTTACCGTAGTGGTCATCAAGGAGGAGAAAGACCACGGTTGCTCGCGCCGGCTTCGTTTGGAGACGGTTGCCCTGGAGAAGGGTCGTGCGATGCCGCTCGGGAGTTATTCTGCAGAAAAGATATTTTGCAATTTCTCAATTAGCATTGATGACACTCAATTATTAATACTAGTTTATTATGAAACTCACCGTGCCAATCGAAGAGAAGACGGGCATCGGCGGAGGGACTTGACCGCTCTTCTCGCACAGACCCTGAAGAGTGGGTCGTATTAGTTAGTAATGAAACAGACATTACACACATGATTTGGCTAATGCGAAAAAAACATACCACAAAAAGCTCGTACATGGCCCGTTGACCCGCCTCATTCTGGGCCCTCTCCTCCTCAATCAATCGTGCCGTGGTCTGGTCCCTCTCATCAAGAGCAGCCTCAAGAGCAGCCTGGCTTGCCAATCTCTCTTTCTCAAGAGCAGCCTGGTTTGCCGCTCTCTCTTTCTGAAGAGCAGCCTGACACACCATTCCTCGTGACCACAGTAATGATCTATGGTGACACACATAATGAAATGGATGAAAGTGTTCTTAGTCCGTACAACTAACCTCGATGGCAAGTTCGACTCGCCATGGACGACGCGTTATCTCAGGACAGCTGCTCGACTGGCGCGCCTTGATCTCTGGAAGAGTGAGTGGACAAAGAATTATCCCATCTCCAATGGCTATCAAGCCATGGGGCCTCCCGCCACCAGATATCATCACCAGCTCTGGATCCAAAGGTTCCTGGCTAGGGTTAAAGTCATCCCCTTTCGTAGCCTTCCCCGCGTCCCTGTATGCCACGAGCTTCTGCTGGGATGATATGTTGGTGAAGTTATTGGGATCATCCAGGTCAGACTCAGAGAATGCCTTCGCCTTCTTGTACGAGGCAGTATGGGCCATGCCATAAAGGTCGTACAAGTGTGGCATCTCAGTCTTATTGTGATGCGCCTAAAAGAGAGGAACAAAATATTAGCATCAAGAATGAATTGCATGAATCATGAAGCAAATCACATACCCAGTTTCGTCCAAACTGAAGTAAGTTGGCGCTGCCTTGATGGTGTGGCACACCAACCATTTGGCTACGCCGATCCTTCGCATTCTCGTGGACGGCTCGCCAGCTGCCTGTGCACCACTCATCAACCAACGCCTCCCAACAATCCATCTTATCCGCACACCATCTCGGGGGCACCTGTAAGTTATTAGAAAGAATTTTCAGCGCTACGCCTATGAATGAAATCAAGAAAACTACGTAGAAGGACTTAAGAATAGGTAATTACCTTCATGTATTGCTCCTTCTTCAGAAACATTCCGCGGCAATCCTTCTTCTGCTTATTAATACCACGCGTGGCGTAGTAATCTCGAATAGCCTGCGGCTGAGCCTCGTGGCGCAAGTTCTGTAGTAACCGCCTACACTCGGCCTCGAGAACCCTGGCCGCCTCCTCCTCATATCCATCCTCACACCTATAGAAGGTCTGCAATCAAACGTGAAAACACCGATTAGTACAATAATTAGCTATATTATTAATTTTAGATTCTGTAAAAGGATAATTTAGCCAAAAGTTCTTGATCACCATCTCGGCCCTCGTGTGGCACAAGACACCATCTATAATCTCCTCCGACGGGGCCTGCGCAGCCTGGTAGTGCTCCCAGGAAAATCCTAGTGTAGGAACCTGACCCTCACCAGGCAACGTGACAAACCCCGGGAAATTTGTGCGGCAAAGCACACCAAGGACGGAGTTCGGCCTGCGGACTCCAAGAGGGTGTACCCATCCCCTGCAGTATGATAAGGTCAACGCATTAGATATTTGAACAAACTTGAAGGCAAAAGCTAAAAAAAGGTAAATGTACTTACCTATCTCCTTCAGGTTTAATCACCGGCCTCTGCTCGCGGGTAGCCGGGGCGACCGGGAGACGTGTACTACCACGCTTGTACACGGTGGCCCCGTCCACCTGCACATCGCCCTCACTATCCGTAAGCTCATCCCCGCCATCCCCGCCCGCTGAGCCACCCGGACCCTCGGTCCAATACGGCAACTCGGTACGATCCGGCCAGGTCTCCCATCCGGACCTCTCCGACATCGGGTGAAGCCTCGTGAACCGTAGTCTCCTCCGGCTTCTCCTGGGCCGAATGCACCTCCACGCGAGGCTGCTCCTGGACCGGAGTCTCATGGGATGAATGCCCGTCAACAACAGGCTCCTGGAACGGAGTCCCCGTAGCCTCTTACGCAAACGGGTCGACCATACTAGTCCTATGCTCGGGTGAATGAGCTGGTGGTGGTGGCGAGGACGGCTCAACAGTCCTCCTGGATCTTCCGCGGCCACCACCTCTCCCTGTACGCTTCCCCTTCTTCCCTACCCGACCAACACCTCTCCTAGTGGGCAATGCCGCCGACGAAGAAGAACCCACGGGTGGTATCGACAGACTGTCTGCCAAGGCTGTACGGAGAGATGGGGGTGGAAGGTAAGTACCACCCCTCGTGCGGGGCGCCTGGGAAGAACCCGTCGAGCAATTTGGACCAGCGCCCACCATCTTTCCACACCTAGTGACCTGCCATGATAAAGATTAAAATAAATTAGTACAACATAAAAAAATTGAATAATTGACATGAATAATAATATGTACATGAATAATAAAGATTAATATATATACAAACAAATAATCATCATCATCAATAAATGCATCATCATCATCACTATCACGCATGTCTTCATGATTGACGTGCTCGTCGGGTTCAACGGCGTGAAGTTGTGAAAGGCCTTCCTTTAATTGTTGAAGCATTGACATGTCATCCGCATCGGTAACCTCTACGAGTTCCAGGTCTTCTGGTTCCGGCTCAGGGCTGGAGTCAGATTCATTGTCGCTGTCTACTTCCATGTTCATTGTCGCTTCAAAGCACGGCGGTTCTTGAAATGTTTCTTGGAAAGACGTGTTTCCTGGAAGAATTCTCCATCATATGTGTCTGGGTTAATGTGAGGTTCATAATCCTGTTCATTTGGGAGAGGTGGTCTGACATGTGGCGGCACTTCATAAACAACATACCAACCTTCCAGATTCTTATCCGTTTGGCATGCCCACGGTAGATAGAAAACTTGGGTCGCATGTTGAGCCGTAATATAGACATTGGGAACATCTAAATGGGTGTTTGGATTGATTTCGACTAGTCCTATATGTTCATGAGTCCTTCTAGTCTTTTTCGGCTGGAACCAATAACATTTGAAGACTACGACGTTCGGTGGGTTTTCACCATAGAATTGAATTCATAAATTGCTTCAACTATTCCATAATACTCGATAACACCTTCGCCGATAGCAGAGACACCACAATTTGTAGATTTCCGGTCGGGCATAAATAGCTCTTTGCCAAAGGTACGAAAGAGGTACCCGTTGATGTTGTATTTCTCAAATGAACGGACCTTATAGTCAAAACCATTAGCGACTTGTCTCAATTCGGCGTCCATAGACTTTGAATTAGCCTACAAGTTTAATACGAAACGGTTGTTGCATTAGCCACAAGTTAGGCCAAGAATGAAATGGTCCATTATTGATAATTACCGTTTGTTTGAACCAAGAGATGAAACCGGGATAGCCGCTCCTGTCTTTGACAGAAGCTCATACTCTTCGACGGAATCATTTTTGATCACCGCTCCATCCGAGAATTTGACGACGTAACGGCTGTTTGAAATATCCGGGAATAAGAGCAGTTCAAATGAATTAGAAGTTACGGGAAAATGTGCCGAGAACTCACTCGATGTACGACCGCACTTCTGTTAGGTTGTTGAAGATATACAACGAAATGTTCCGCCATTCTTCGACATCCAACGTTATTGGTTTCGAAGCACCGGCTGGTGCGAGCTTCCCTTTGAATAGGCTGAGGTTGGACCCACCTTTTTTAGGGTCTGCATCATTGTGCCGAGGCTTCGGATTATGCAAATGATGATTTTTGGCTGCGTAGTGTGCTGTCACAAAGTTTCCCACCTCCTGAGTAATGAATGCCTCAGCCATCGATGCTTCAATTCTACGCTTATTTTTACATTTAGCTCGAAGGGTCTTCTGCATCCTCTCAGTTGCATAGCACCAACGATCTTGCACGGGCCCACCCAATCTTGCCTTGGTCGGTAGATGTAAAATCAAATGTTGCATTGGATTAAAGAAGCCCGGTGGAAAGATCTTCTCTAACTTGGACAACAACTCCGGTGCAAACTCCTCCATGTCTTCTACCACGCCAGGCGACAATTCTTTCGCACAAAGAACACGGAAGAAATAGCTCAGCTCCGCTAGTACTAGCCATTCATCCTCAGGAATAAAGCCACGTAACATCACCGACATTACCCACTCTAGCCATATGTGCCAATCATGACTCTTGAGACCAAAGATTTTTAATTTTTCAAGACTCGCTCCCCTCTTTAGATTCGCTGCATACCCATCGGGGAACATCAAGTGCATTTTGACCCACAAGATAATTTCCCTCATAGCTGGCCTTCCAAGATTGAACCAGGCCTTTGGCTTCGACCACTTCTGCTTTCCTTTGCCTTCTCGCATGTTTTAACGGTCTATGACATAGTGTCTGTTGATTGACTCTAGACTTAATATTATCCTTTGTCTTCCCATCTATGTCGAACAATGTACCAAAAATAGCCTCTCCGATATTCTTTTCAGTGTGCATCATGTCGATATTGTGTGGAAGAAGGAGGTCTTTGAAGTAAGGCAAATCCCAGAAGCATGGCTTGTGAGTCCAGGCGTGTTTTGAATTATACCCCTTGAAATACCCTGGACGATCTGGATCAGGCTCGAGGGCGTTTAACTGATCCAGGATCTGTTGGCCTATGAACGCAGTTGGTGCCAAGTTTTTGACAACTTTACCTTTGGTAAAGTTCTTCTTGTCTTTTCTGAACTGATGGTCAGGATCCAAGAACTGTCTATGCAAGTCAAAGCAAGAATACTTTCGACCCTCCTGCAACCAATGAAACTGAAGAGCTGCCTTGCATTGGGGGCATGGGAACCTTCCATGCACACACCATCCAGAGAATAGCGCATACGCTGGCAAGTCATGCATAGAGTACATGCACCAGACATGCATTTTCAAGTTCTCTTTTCTAGCGGCATCGTATGTCTTGACCCCATTATCCCAAGCTTCTTCATATTCATCCTCAAGCGGTTGCAGGTACACATTCATATTCTTCCCCGGATAATTGGGCCCTGGAATTATCAATGTCAGAAATATGTTCTTTCTTTGCATAATCTGCCCGGGGGGAGATTGAGTGGAATGACAAATACAGGCCAACAACTGTATTGGGTTGCCGTCATGCCGAACGGATTAAAACCATCCGTGGCGGCGCAGACTTGAGTATTCCTTGGATCTGCCGCTTTATCCTGATGCAATCCATCCAAATGTTTCCACGCTTCCCCATCCGATGTGTGTACCATCATCTTATTCCCATCCGCATCTAGTTCGGTTCTTTTGCCCAATTTGTACCATGTCATATGTCTGGCTGTCTCTTCGACCATGAAAAGACTTTGAAGTCTTGGTACGATTGGCATATATCAAAGAACACTAACTGCGATTTTGGTCTGCCTCTTCTCACCCATACCGTTGTCTACCACAAGATACCTGGAAAACTCGCAATTGGGACAATAGTCCAAGTGTGCATACTCCTTCCTAAATAAGACACATCCTTTCTCACATGCATCTATCTTCTCATAGGGCATCTTCAGTACAAGAAGTATTTTGTCCGACTCGTACAAGTTTGCAGGCATGACATGGCCTTTGGGTACATGTCCGACTCGTACAATATTCATATATAATTTAGCATTTATATTCATCGGTTAATCAGGTTCGCCATTTTTATTACATCCAGGCAACCTACACGCTAATAGGTAAAGATAGGTCCTAATCCCACCCGAGTATGTGTAGATTGGGTTCGTTTTCCCATGCTCTGCTCCGGATCCAACGCAAAATTTTGGCAGCACCTCCCCGCTGTTCTCCTCATACACGTCTCTGCAATAAACAGAGAGGATGTGCATCCGGAGAACAACGGGGGAGGCACTGACGAAATTCCGCATCGGATCCAGAGCACAGCATACGGGAAAACGAACCCAATCTACACATACTCGGGCTGTCCATGGATAATGTTGGACAATTTGAAAGGATGGCGGTTACAAATATGCAAAGACATGCATATTTATAGATGTCGCCCTTTCGAACGGGAGACGCATACTGGTCACGCATACTCATGATTGAAGAAACCTATATAAAGATAGCAAGTTTCATCGGCACGAAGACCGGGACAGAGCAAATTAAGGGGGTAGGAGGAGAAGTCATTTGTGCTCACCAACAAACGTAGGGGCGGAGCTCGTCCAACGCACGTGGAGGTCGTCGAACAACTGCACATTGAAATTCACCCGATCAACACAGATATGATGTTTTTACAAGATAATAAAAAATATGTGACCTAACTCTTATTTTCTTTTTTCTTTTTTCATCTTATTCTTCTTCTTCTTCTTATTCTTATTTTCTTTTTTCTTTTTTCCTCTTATTCTTCTTCTCCTTCTTCTTCTTTTCTTCTCTTCTTCTTCTTCTTCTTCTTCTTATTCTTATTTTCTTTTTTCTTTTTTCCTCTTATTCTACTTCTCCTTCTTCTTATTTTCTTCTTGTCTTCTTCTTCTTCTTCTTCTTTTTCTTCTTCTTCTTCTTATTCTTCTTCTTATTTCTTATTTTCTTATTTTCTTTTTTCCTCTTATTCTTCTTCTCCTTCTTCTTGTTTTCTTCTTCTCTTCTTCTTCTTCTTCTTCTTCTTATTATTATTATTTTCTTTTTTCCTCTTATTCTTCTCTTCCTCTCCTATTTTTCTTCTTCTTCTTTCTTCTCCTTCCCTTCCTTTTCCTTCTTCTTCTTTTCCTTCTTCTTCTTATTTTTTTTTCTTCTCCTTTCTCCTTCTTCTTTCTCCTTCTTCTTCCTCTCCTTCTTCTTTCTTCTCCTTCCCTTCCTTTTCCTTCTTCTTCTTCTTCTCCTTCCCTTCCCTTTCCTTCTTATTCTTCTTCTTCTTTCTTCTCCTTCCCTTCCTTTTCCTTCTTCTTCTTTTCCTTCTTCTTCTTATTTTTCTTCTTCTCATTTCTCCTTTCTCCTTCTTCTTCTTCTCCTTTCTCCTTCTTCTTCTCTTCCTTTCTCCTTCTTCTTCTTCTCCTTTCTCCTTCTTATTCTTCTCCTTTCTCCTTCTTCTTCTTCTCCTTTTCTCCTTTACTAAACAGGAAACTAACCTAACTAAACCTAAACTAAAACTGAACCTAAACTAAACTAATTTAACAACCTAACTAACTAGCCTAACTAACCTAATAAACTAAAAAACTAACCTAACTAATTTAACATAAATAAAAATAAGGAAAAACAAAAAAATGGGGGGACTCACCGGCGGGGGCGGCTGGGGCGTCGGGGCGGTGAGGAGGACGGGTGCGACGGGGCAGTGGGGCGTCGCCGGGGGCAGTGCGGCGGTGGGGGGTAGTGGTGGCAGCGGGGGGCACTGGTGGCGCCGGGGGGCAGTGGTGGCGCCGGTGGGGTGCTGTGCGGCAGCGGGGGGCAGTGGTGGCGGTGGTGGGGGCAGTGGTGGCGGCGGTGGGGGGCAGGTGAGAGGGCGGCGTAGGGGGTGGCGCAGGGGTCGGCGTAGGGGGCGGCGCAGGGGTGGCCGGCCGCCGGTGGTGCAAGAGGGAGGCGCGCATGACGGTTTGAGAGAGAGAGCGAGCGGGGAGTGGGGTAGTGGAGTGAGAGGCTGGGGGATAACGGCTGTCAGCTTTGCCGTCTGCCCCCGGATGGCAAAGGGCCAAACAGCGGATGGCAAAGGCCAGGCTGACGGCAAAGAGCCCATTCGTTGGACCTGGCCAGGCCCAAGGTCTAGTGGGACCCATCTGCCCTCTTTGGCATCTGCCCTAGGTCTCTTTGCCGTCCGCAGGCAGACGGCAAAGCCCTGGCCGATGGCAAATATTCTTTTTACCATCAGTGAGCCCTTTACCGTCCGCTTTAGGTCAGCTGACGGCAAAGAGGGTCTTTGCCATCAGCCAGCAGACGGCAAAGAACTGGCTGATGGCAAATTACTGTTTTCCAGTAGTGTTAGTCGGTGACAGATGGTCCGACCTGGTATTCTTGACTTGGAGTGCACGCTAGTCTTTGGAGCATTCCATCTTGATCATAAAGTTGTCACACAATCCGGTCTTCCATGATGCGACCGATATGGTTGGCCCATAAGGGATAAGCCGGCCGCTCGAGGACCCCTTAATCTAGGAGTTCCTCACAAAGGGAACATGGCATGAACAATCAATGTCTCCGCCAAGATTTCAAATACACATATAGATACGAGAATAATTGGTCACGTGTAATGCAAAGCATGGGTTAAAAATGCATGGCAAGGGCATATAAATGAGCATATCCTGCAATGTGAGCATGGCAATATGGGCAAAGAATATATAAGGGACAATAAGCCGTAACCATGTGAGGGCCATGTAAAAGAAATGCGTGAAGTATTTGTGCAAATAGGGTGGGTGGAGGGTAAGGACTCCATGGTGGCGCACGTCTTCGTTTCGCGCTAGAGCTCATTTCGTCAACTCGTGCGCTTGAGAGGTTGACCAAGAATCATGTGTACCTACATAAGGAGACACAAAAAACAAAGTGTGTGCATGGTAAATGTACACATCATCCATCATGATATGTATGTGCACGTGAGATTTAGGACAAGATAAGCAACGCTCAAAGAAATGTGAGGCATGTTATATGCAATCATAGTTATTATGCTAAACATGAGTGGGATGCAAATTATAACAAGTATGTGGCACAAGCATATCATACATATGAATGGCAATCATATTGTGAACCCAATTATTGGACTCATGCAATGGATGGGATGGAACAAAATCTCCTAAAATTAATGAGGAAACTATGGGGTCTCCTCATGTGCAATAATGGTATCATAATATGGAGAATACGGACAATATCCAAAATATTGCAGTTCAAAACAATGGTGTTCATGGCATGGCATATGTGAACAATTGCGCAAATGATGCAAAGGGAGCATGAGAATTTTCACAAGAAAAACAAATGCCAAAAACCATGGGCTTGTCATCTATGCCATAAGTGCAAATTGGGTTTATTTTAATGGCATATGCATAGTTAATACGAAGAGATTGCAAAGATGCAATATGGGTGATCTGAAGCATAGCATATGACAAGTCAAGCGGATTGTCAAACATGATATCCTATGGAGTGTAGCATCACAACTAGGTAATTCTACCTGCTCATCATCATATGCATCATAAATAGGTGGCACAAGGAAGCATGAAGAAGACATAGCATGTGAAGTATCCATAAGGTGATCAATATCATGAAAGCAATCAATCTCGAGATAGTCAACTATTTGGACAAGAGCATCACCTTCACCTATTTTACCTTTCTCATTCCACTCATGCGGTGTAGTTGAGGTGGCTGATACGTCTCCATCGTATCTACTTTTCCAAACTCTTTTGCCCTTGTTTTGGACTCTAATTTGCATGATTTGAATGGAACTAACCTGGGCTGACGCTGTTTTCAGCAGAATTGCCTTGGTGTTATTTTTGTGTAGAAATCAAAGTTCTCCGAACGTCCTGAAAATTTACGGGGAGCAGTTTTGGAAAATATCAAAAATATCTGCGCCAAGTTCCACCTCAGGGGGTGGGCCAGTGGGTCACAAGCCCTTGCTCCGCCACCACCCCTTGGTGGCGGTGGGCAGGCTTGTGGGGCCCACACGGCTCTGCCGCCCCCAACTCCAGCTCTATAAGATCCCTTTCGTCCCAGAAAAAATAAAAAGAGAAGTTTTCGTCGCGTTTTCGATAAGGAGGAGCCGCCACCACCTGTTCTTCATCTGGAGGGTAGATCTGGAGTCCGTCTTGGGCTCCGGAGAGGGGAAATCGTTGCCATCGTCATCATCAACCTTCTTCCCTATCCAATTCCATGAAGCTCTTCGTCGTTCGTGAGTAATATATTCGTAGGCTCGCTGGGCGGTGATGAGTAGGGTGAGATCTATCATGTAATCGAGCTAGTTTTGATGGGGATTGATCCCTAGTATCCACTATGTTCTGAGATTGATGTTTCTACTACTTTGCCATGTTTAATGCTTGTCCCTAGGGCCCGAGTGCCATGATTTCAGATCTGAAATTATTATGTTGTCACCAATATATGTGTGTTTTAGATCCGATCTTGCAAGTTGTAGTTACCTACTATGTGTTATGATCCAGCAACCCCGGAGTGACAATAACCGGAACCACTCCCGATGATGACCATAGTTTGAGGAGTTCATGTGTTCACCAAGTGCTAATGCGTTGGTCTGGTTCTTTATTAAAAGGAGAACCTTAATATCCCGTAGTTTCCTTTTGGACCCCGCTGCCACGGGAGGGGTGGACAATAGATGTCATGCAAGTTCTTTTCCCTAAGCACGTATGACGACACACGGAATGCATGCCTAGATCACATTGACGAACGGGAGCTAGCCACATATCTCTCCGTGTTATAGCTGTTGCATGATGAATATCATCCAAACAAATCACCGACCCATTGCCTACGAGTTTGTTACTACAGCTGTTCCTTGCCGTTGCTATTGCTCGTTACACTGCCATTACTCGCTACTTTGTTGTTACTACTTTGCTTGCAGATAATAATCTTTCAGGTGTGGTTGAATCTGACAAATTCAGCTGCTAATACTCAAGAGTATTCTCTCACCTCCTGTCGGGCTTATCAACAAATTGGGTCGAATACTCTACCCTCGAAAACTGCTGCGAACCCACGCGCTGGTGGGCCATCAACAACATTCTTCTAGTTTCGTTGCCGGGGAGTGCTACCAGCATTCTTCTGGTGCTGTTGCAGGGGAAGGTGTGTTGTCATCCGCATTCGTCTAGCCATCGCCAGAGATTGCAATCAGCATTTTTCTGGCGCCGTTGTCGGGGAGGTATTGCTATATTCTCTGAGTCACTTGGGATTTATATCTGCTGATCACTATGAAGAATCTGAAGGATCCAAAGACCAAAGTCTTGCCCTCAACTACGAGGGGAGTTAAGGAATTTCCATCTAGCTCTGCACTTGATTCACCTTCAGTTATGAGTAAGTTTGCGACATCACCTCCTGCTAGAAATCTTGATATTTCTCCTGTGCTTGATGATGCTTGTGATACTACTGCTACAGATGCTATGCTTGATACTATGCCTAATGATACTATGCTTGATACTATGCCTGATACTGCTAGAGATGCTATGCTAGAGATGCTATTTTGCCTCATGATCCTATGCTTGATACTCCTAGAGATACTCCTTTGCCTGATGTTCCACTAGGAGTGTTCCTTGATGCTCATATTGCTAGAGTTACTGCCAATGCTCGTGATGCTTCTGATACTGCCGATACTATTGAGATAGAACCTGCTTTTGCTCCTGCTAGATCTAGCTCTCCTAGATATGAATTGCCTGATATACCTGAGGGTTACGTTATGGAGGAAGAGATAGCTGAGGATTTTCTTGCGTGTAAGGATGCCTATGACGCTGAGAAATTACTTCTCAAGTGGCAGGAAAAATCTCGGGAAGCTAGGATGAAAAATGACCCGAAGTTTGCCACTTCGCCTATCTTTGTCACCGATAAGGATTATGAATTCTCTGTCGATTCTCAGATAGTCTCTCTAGTCAAATCTGATCCTTTTCACGGTTATGAGTCTGAGACGGTCATAGCCCATCTTGCCAAACTATCCGAAATAGCCAACCTCTTCACTAATGAGGAGAAGATCCGCCACTACGATATCCTTAAGCTGTTTCCTTTCTCTCTAAAGGATGACGCTAAATCCTGGTTCACCTCTCTTGCTCCTGGATGTGTGCCAAGTCCCCAGGAGATGGTCTATTACTTCTGTGAGAAATATTTCCCTGCCCATAAGAAGCAAGGTGCCTTGCAGGAAATATACAACTTTGCTCAACTCCAAGAAGAGAGTCTTCCACAAGCTTGGGGGAGGCTCGTCCAGCTACAAAATGCTTTGCGTCATCACCCTCTTAAGAAGAACGAGATACTTGATATCCTCTATAACGGAATTACCGATGGCTCTAGAGACCACCTAGATAGTTGTGTCGGTTGTGTTTTTAGGGAACGAACTGTAGACCAAGCAGAGACTCTACTGAATAACCTCTTGATCAACGATAATGCTTGGACTATTCCCGAACCACCTCCTAAGCCAACTCCTAAGAAAAAGAGGTATTCTATTCCTCAGTCCCGAAGATATGCAAGAAGCTAAGAAATCTATGCAAGAGAAAGGCATTAGATCTGAAGATGTCAAAAATCTACCACCTATCGAAGAGATCCATGTTCTCGATAACCCGATACAGGTAGTGGAAGTGAATTCTCTGCATAGGTTTGATGAGAGTGATATTCCTTTTGATAAACCTGCTAGCCTATGCTTTGATGAATTTGACAACTTTGTTGCCAAACAATAGAGTTTCAATGATTATGTTAGCAGACATTTGGAACAAAGTGCTTGTATTCTTAGCCATTTAAGTGCTTGTGTAGACAGAAATGTCAACGATCTGAAGCTTCTGAGTAAACATGCCTCTATGATTACTACTCAGATAGAACAAGTACTTAAAGCTCAGAATGACCTGCTCAATGAATTAAATGACAACTCTGTCAGAGTCATTACTAGAGGAGGCAAAATGACTCAGGAACCTTTGTATCCTGAAGGTCATCCTAAGAGAATTGATCAAGATTCTCAAGGAATCAATGCTGATACACCTAGTCATCCTAAGGAGAAGAAGAATGATAGAAACCTGCACGCCAGTTCACCAAATACTGTCACACCTGAAGAACCTAATGATATTTCTGCGTCTGATGCAGAAACACAATCAGGTGATGAACATGAACCTTGTGACAATATGGACAGTGATGTTCATAATAATGCTCAACCTAGCCATGACAAGGATGTGGAGATTGAACCTACGGTTAATCCTGATAATCCACAACCTAAGAGATACGACAAGAATGACTTCACTGCTAGGAAGCACGGTAAAGAAAGAGAGCCATGGGTTCAGAGACCTATGCCCTTCCCTCCTAAGCCATCCAAGAAAAAGGATGATGAGGATTTTGAGCGCTTCATTGAGATGATAAGACCCGTCTTTCTGCAGATGCGGTTAACTGATATGCTCAAGATGTCTCCATATGCCAAGTACATAAAAGATATCGTGACTAATAAACGGAAGATACCAGATCTTGAGATCTCCACCATGCTTGCCAACTACACTTTCAAAGGTGGAACTCCTAAGAAACTTGGTGATCCCGGAGTGCCCACTATACCTTGCTCCATTAAAGGAAACTACGTAAGAACTGCCTTATGTGACCTTTGAGTCGGTCTTAATTTTATGCCGCTTTCTCTTTATTGTAGACTTGAATTGGATTAGTTGACACCCACTGAAATTTCTCTGCAAAGGGCCGAAAAATCAACTGCTTTCCCTATCGGCATTTGCGAGGATGTGTCTGTTGTGGTTGCTAACACCACTATCTTAACAGACTTTGTTATCTTGGATATTCCCGAGGACGATGCCATGGCTATCATCCTCGGAAGACCCTTTTTAAACACGGCAGGGGCTGTTATAGATTGCAACAAAGGCAATGTCATTTTCCATGTCAACGGTAATGAGCACACAGTGCACTTTTCGAAGAAACGATATCCAATACATTTCATCAATGCTATCGAAGAGACTTCATCGGTTCTCATTGGGAGCTTTGAATGCCCTATTCCTCGCGTCAAGATGAAGTATGATTTCTTGTTGGGGAGATTCATATCCCCATTGAGGTGACTTAGTGGCTATTCGAAAATTCTCCGTTCTCTCTTGCGATTCGAGAAGGTTTTGTCATAAGGACTTGATCAATCCCATTGACGGATTTCTTTCGATGACCATGAAAAGGATGAATTGTAGCGACCCGACTCAAGACGAGTCAAGCCTCTGTGTTTCTGTGCCATCCCTGGATCAGTATGCTGGCACACATAGTACATCATTGTATATATCAAAGTGCAATCACATGTAAATAGCGTAAAACTGATATATACCTTAAATATCTCAGCGGAAGTGGTCAAGGGAGTGGAGTCCCAATAAACACCAACGGCAAGTTGAGTGTAGACCGTAACCCTGAATCGTACTCTTACTCGTCGAAGAAAAATATCTGCAACATAAGACGTTGCAGCCGTGTAGGTCAGCATATTGAATATGCCGGCAAGTCACATAAGAGAGGGGTAAAATGTCATCTATACTATATGCCGGCAAATTTTTCTCCTACAACAAGAGAGGGCTAAAAGCAAAATGTTACTACATTGTTGGTTGTTAACGAGATGGTTCCGCCAACCAGTTCTCGTACCCGAGTTGTCAATAATTACCCTCATCAAATATATTTAATGGTGTTGAGAAATCGAGATAAATTTAGTTCCTTTGGCTCAAGTTGTCCATGACCGTGGACACGGCTAATCGATTAGGTTTGAGTACTCTGTTGAGTTTTGCACACGTTCCCCACAAGATTTGATCGCCTCCGAGTATGTCCTCACACTTCAGGGTGTTTGAAGACCGGATGATCAAAACATGGTCTTTCAACGGGTCCCTCTGAATCCCGGTCGGTGCCCATCCATTCCTACCGTTCTTCTACATCTGCTAGCACCGCCTGTCCAGAGTTGCCGCGTTGTCCAACCAAGCCAGAGCCCATAATGACGTGTGGCTGTGCAGGTAAGCCTTGGGTCTTGAAAATATCCGTCCCTCTCTTTGAGCCTGGGTGAAGCTTTCCCCAGGATGTCATGGCCGTCCCCAGCATCCCGGGTCATCCACTGGGTTCTCCAGGGAGCCGATCAACCGTCCTTCACCCAGAGTTGCATTGCGTCCGAGGTCTTGAAAACCTTGTCTTAACCGGTCTTGATTATTTAATCAACCTCGCATCACTCGTGTTATGCACTCAACCAAAAATCCCGTCTACTCAAGCATACCAATATGAACTTTGTCGTCCCAGGGCCAAGTATCAGGGTTGTTGTGTGCCTACCACATGATACTACAATCTATACTAAAATTTCCAAGTACCTAAGCAGCATGCAATTTGGGCATAGGATGGTAGAACTACGATGCATAAAACATAGGTGATAGTGCGATCAAAGTGACTTGCCTGGTGATGTTGACGAAGAAGAATTTCTCGAGAAATAACTTGATAGACTACTCGTCACTCTCCGATGAAATCTATATAACAAACATATCATTTACATAAGCACTCAGACTAGCAATCATTCTAGCAATCAAAACAAAAAGAGAAAGCGAATAGGAAACCGAAAGGAACTTCAAATAAGACTAGAGAGTCCTCTACTACAAAAAACACTAAATGATTTTTGTCCAACAGAAAATAATAACAAGGAACTAAGATATAAATTTAACTAAGATAAAATAGAGTATTTTTCACGAAACTATTTGAAAGTACTTACAAACGGGATTTGAAAGAATGGGGGAAACCAATTGCAAGTTACTAAGGAACTAGAATCGATTTCGTGATAGTAAATAAAATAAAAATCAAAACTTGTTGCAAACCTACTGTTAACTAACATAAACAAAACAATAATCTTTCTGAAATAATAAAGAGAATATTTTACAAACAATTCTAGAAAAGGAACTAGCCGCAATCCTAAAAGAGGTGAAACAGAAATTGTTTCACAAGAAACAGTGGGCTAAAATACTCAAACAAATCTGCAATTTTTACCACTGATAAATAAGATCACTAGTGATCAGTAGCAAAAGGAATCAAATTAAAAGCTATTTTTAAACTCCTGGAATAAGCAAAACAAGGTTTAAACTAAATCTGATCTAATTCAAATTGAAAATTTCAAACATAGACAAATTATATATTTTTAAAAACTAGAGGAAATTTGTGAGCTACTGGAAAAAGAATCAACATCATTGGACTTATGGATCAAAAGTTATGGGCTAATCAAGATTGCAACTTTTCTGTTTTTGAACTAAACAGAGGGAAAAATGAATAAAAGCTAACTAGTGAACGGGCCACGTGGCGATCTCTGGTTGGCTAGGGGGTTTGCGTTGCGTAGGCTAACCAGCGAATGGTCGAAGTATAAGAAAAAGTTCTCTGGCTAAAAGTTAAGTGAATATAAACCGGCGGTTTTTGTTTAAAAACCGAAAGGTTATCCTACTCTAATCTACACCGTTGACTAGGATCTAACGGATAAAAATAGGGGGGGAGCTTACAGGGGTGGTGGATACTCCGGCGAGGTCGCCGGCGAGGCCAAGGCGGCGAGGTTGACAGGGGGCGGCTCCGGTGGTCTCCGGCATGACCTGAGGGGTCGGGGAGATGGCGGCGGTCCTCCTCCGTCGGGTGGTCGCGTCGGAGGGGCAAGGGAGGCGCCGGGGCGAGCTGCAGGGCTCTGGGAGCTTCGGGTGGAGCTCGGCTCCGGTGAGGGTGATGGGGCGGCGCTGCGGTGGCGGGGAGCTCGAGCTGGTCGGGGAAACGGGGTGCAGCGGCGGAGGCGGAGCCTCTGGTGGCGCCGGGGGGGTTGGGGTGGCTAGTGGAGGCAGAGCGGGGTGCCGGGGTGAGCTGCGGTCGGCTCCGGCGAGGTGGTGCGGGCGGGGCGGCGGTGAGGGGTGGAGCAGGGCGGCGGCAAGGAGGGGGTGCTTGGGGCGGCGCTTTATAGGGGAGAGGAGGGGCGCCGAGGGGAAGGGGAGGGAGATCCGGTGGGGATCGTGGCGTACTGGGGGGCTCGGGCTCGTTCTTAGGAAAGGGGAGAGGCGACGGGAGGATGGAGGAGACCGAGGGGAGGGGAGGTCGGGCGGTGGGGCCCAGGCGTCGGTGAGAGGGAGGGGGCTGCGGAGGGGTCGGCCAGCCGGTATTAAGGGGATTCGGGTCCCGGGCTATGGGGGTGGCGGCCCACTGCTATTAAGCGCCCACGCGGTTGCCTTTTTTTAAAACAAAACATTCCTAATTAATCTTTTTCCAAAACAGAAAAATAAAAGTGAATAAAAAGGAAGTAAATCAAATATTTAATATGGAGTATTATATACCAAAAAAATCAGAAAAATATCCTCTACCCGAATAACATTTTTCCAAAGCAAAAAGAAAAACTTTTAAAAAATGTTTTTTTTAGAAATTCCCCAAAATGTTTTATTTTCTTTTACAAATAATTTTCAAATGACCCTCTAAGTTTTAGGGTTTAAATAATCTTCAAAATGCCCGTGGGTTTGAGGGTCATGTTCCTCCTCTCTTTTCTGTTTGACAGAATGTATTTCCCGACATTTCTTGCACGAAGAAAAACGAATAGAAATGCAAAAGAATTCGAATGCAAATATCTCCGTTCAAATTCTTTATGGTTGAAGAAGTCACGTCATCTTCTCTCTTTTTTTTAACTCGCTGAATTTGAATTTACCGGAGAAGGGGAAAGTCATTTTGTTCCCTCTCATTCAAAAGTTTTTGAAAAGTTTCAAATTTCACTCAAGTTTCAATCACTCAAGCAAACAAACAATTCAATCTAATAATTTTATTAACATTCCAAAATTTGGGATGTTACAAACCTACCACACTTAAAATGAATCTCGTCCTCGAGATTCGAAGAGGCTAGAAGGAAAGGTTAGGGTTTGGGGGTCTTCTAACAAATCCAATCTCCGGCAAGGTGGGATGCTACCACACTTAAAATGAGAGATACTGGTCCCTCAAAATGCTTTAACGATCCTCTGGGGTTTGGGCATCTGACCCCTCACAGTCTTCATATCTTCCGTTATATTCATAACGTCTCCATAAAAAATGAGGGCTCTTCCATTGATATAAGCTTCTTCCTTTGCCGGGTCTTATTTAACTGACAGTCTCGTGGTCAATAACATATCGATGGTTCTCATGGTGGTCTACCATTTGTGGTTCTCCTGCAGAGAAAGGGGTCTTGGTTTCATCCTCACTGTAAAGTTTCCTACGCGTGACAACTATTGCCATGTACATGGGCTTTCATCATACCATTCTAAGGCTTAAACAAAAGCTTCAAAGAGCGTCGTCTCTCACTATGGGTAAGCCTCTCAGATTTACCATTCCGAATAGCAAGATAAATGATAAGAGTAAGTCGTCATGGTGATCAATCCATTCCGCACCCAAATCATTTCTCTGTATAAGGTTTAGCGAATCTCGCATTCTAACACTCGGGCATCTTCACAAGCGTTGCAGAATTTCTCTTGTCCACGAACGAAGTTCGGATAATCCATTGGTTCTGCAAGCTGAACGAAACATCTATCGTATCTTCACAACTCGCAGGTTTTTGTATGCTCCTAAGAAAATGTTTGCTGATCCATCATAGCTTCTTCCATAAATCATATGCATTTCATAATCAATCCTTTATTACATCCTTAATTTATCCTCAAAAACTCCAATTTAAAAGTACTCTATTACAAATGCTGCCATCCACATGGTTCGGTATGGTCGAGCATTTCTGCCAACTTTATTCATCTGCCTCTCTTGGAGGTACTTTAGTTCCAGTCGAATTTTCCGATGTGCTCCTTGAAATCATCCATCTTTTGCTTCATCATGGTGGCCATTAGCTTCATCTCCATCATTTCCGCACGTACCTCACTCAGGTATTCCTGGGTATGACGGAGTCTTGCTTCAAGTATTTCTCCGATCTGACGTATGGCTTCCATGGAAGCTTCATGAACTGCATCAACGAAGGTTGCTCGTGGTACGCGTGAAATGAAAAAGTATTGCCGCATAGTCTTTGAACAAACTCCTTTCACATGGTGGAGGTGTACTTCCACGTACCAAAGTTCCACTCCATTTTCCATGAATGGGTAGCCTTTGTAGACTGCATCTCCTTCAAGGTGAATGTGCTTCATCATGTCCTTCAGGATTTTTGGGTAATCATGATCACTGGTCAGGGTCATGATCGTTTCTGGGCCCTTGAGGAATGACTCGTAGAGAGTTGTCATCTGCAGGTGTCAGTAAATAGGTACTCAGAGGAATGTATGTGTCTCCTTGGTAATCATGGTACATTCCTTCTCAGTGGATCCTGTGGGTTTACCGATTACTACCACACTTAGATGAAGTATACTCATGCCTGTATAGACCATATTTTCTCATATCCTCATAATTGTTCGGAGATCTTTGTTCGAAGAGAAACAACGCATACATTTTCAACATAGGCAATCATGAGACAATAAATTCCATTTATTCATGATGTTATTACAATCTCACGGACTTCTGTTACAAAAATTTCACTCCATGATCTTATGAAAAACAGGAGTGCTTCGGATTACACTTATTGCCATGGTCGAAGCTTAACTACTCCATTCTAGCTTTCTTCCTTTGTGGACAATCGCTGGCAAAATGTCCTGCTTCCTTGCAACAAAAGCAAATGATTTCTCACAAGTCTCGAGGCGTCTTAGTGTTTGCCTTTGCTCCTTGGATTCCCGGCTTCCTTCCTGAGCACATGTATTTGTGGTGGCCAAATTTCATACACTTGTAACATCTGACATGACTCGGGTCTATGTCTGCAGAGATTTGGTTCTTCCGAGGGTACTTTTTCTTCTTTCCGGAATCCTTTATTTTGGCCAGTTCTTCTATTTCAAGTGGATCAAACTCCACTTCTTCCGTCGGGAAGTTTCCCAGATACTCTTGGCTTCTCTTCGTGCAGTCCTGCGAATAATGTCCTTCTTCTCCACATGAGTAGCATGCATTGGAGAAAAATCTGGTCAGACCTTGTCCATCAAGGCCTTCAATATTCGTTCATCACAGGTTCTTCTAGAATCTTCTTCTTGAGGGTTTCCTTCACTGCATCTTTCTGCGGTTTGACAACTTGTTGCACCTTGGGGTAAATTTGACACTCAGCTGGGTAGTGGGTGGTTCCCTCACAAAGGAAACAAGTCACCTGACTACTTGGGCACTCCTCAGCTGGGTGATTTTCTTCACAATGAGTGCATCCATCCGTGTGTTCTTCCTGGGTGTGTCCTATTTCTCCACAGATCTTGCATGCACAAGTCTTCTGCTTCGAATTATCATAGCCCTTCTGAATGAGAAGGGATCTTAACAGAGTCTTCTTGAATTCTTCCCAACTTTCTGCTCCACTAAATCCTTGTATGGCATGGTGCATTTTCCACCAGATAGCAACACTTTGGGTGAAGTACTGGAGAGCGTGTTCCACTTCATACTTCCTTGAGATCAAGTTGCTCCCGAAGTGGTTCTCCATGTTCTGAATCCATATCTCAGCTTCCAGCTGGGTGATTGGTCCAGAGACTACAAGTCCAGCTTCATACTCCATCTGGTAGGGTTGAAGTTTTGGGAAAGAGACGTGTTAGAGAGGGAGGGAGATACACACCACACAAACAATATTTTTGAGAATATATTTTAGTTGTGGCCGTCGGAAAACACACACCAATGACGGCTCACAATTCATCGTATCTAACGTGGGTACATAAAAGGGGTTTGGACTTCTAATGGTCATATAATTATTCGGACACTTCAGGGTCTTCGAGTTCTTCGGGAGTTGAGAGTATTCTGTTGGTGTAGCTTCAATTCTTCAAACGCGTGGTGAAATCCTCTTTACTTTGAAGTAGAACTCCGTTGATTCTTCATGAGGTCGAAGGGGTAAGGGGATTGTATAACTATTTGAGGTGAGAGAGAACATTTGATGAAATCAGAAGAGATGAGAAATGAAGGATGTTCTTGAAAAATAAAAAAATTTGAGAGATCCTTTCCTAAGAAATTTCCAGTTTCTAGGGGTCACGTCCTACAGTCAACATGTGCTCTGATACCATTTCTGTAGCGACCCGACTCAAGACGAGTCAAGCCTCTGTGTTTCTGTGCCATCCCTGGATCAGTATGCTGGCACACACAGTACATCAATGTATATATCAAAGTGCAATCACATGTAAATAGCGTAAAACTGATATATACCTTAAATATCTCAGCGGAAGCGGTCAAGGGAGTGGAGTCCCAATAAACACCAACGGCAAGTTGAGTGTAGACCGTAACCCTGAATCGTACTCTTACTCGTCGAAGAAAAATATCTGCAACATAAGACGTTGCAGCCATGTACGTCAGCATATTGAATATGCCGGCAAGTCACATAAGAGAGGGGTAAAATGTCATCGATACTATATGCATATTTGGCAGGTGGGGTTGTAAGTTTTAGCGTAAAGCAAATTTTTCTCCTACAACAAGAGAGGGCTAAAAGCAAAATGTTACTACATTGTTGGTTGCTAACGCGATGGTTCCGCCAACCAGTTCTCGTACCCGAGTTGTCAATAATTACCCTCATCAAATATATTTAATGGTGTTGAGAAATCCAGATAACTTCAGTTCCTTTGGCTCATGTTGTCCATGACCGTGGACATGGCTAATCGATTAGGTTTGAGTACTCTGCAGAGTTTTGCACACGTTCCTCACAAGATTTGATCGCCTCCGAGTATGTCCTCGCACTTCAGGGTGTTTGAAGACCGGATGATAAAAACATGGTCTTTCAACGGGTCCCTCTGAATCCCTGTCGGTGCCCATCCATTCCTACCGTTCTTCTACATCTGCTAGCACCGCCTGTCCAGAGTCGCCGCGTTGTCCAACCAAGCCAGAGCCCATAATGACTTGTGGCCGTGCAGGTAAGCCTTGGGTCTTGAAAATATCCGTCCGTCTCTTTGAGCCTGGGTGAAGCTTTCCGCAGGATGTCATGGCCGTCCCCAGCATCCCGGGTCATCCATTGGGTTCTCCAGGGAGCCGATCAACCGTCCTTCACACAGAGTTGCATTGCATCCGAGGTCTTGAAAATCTTGTCTTAACCGGTCTTGATTATTTAATCAACCTCGCATCACTCGTGTTATGCACTCAACCGAAAATCCCGTCTACTCAAGCATAGCAATATGAACTTTGTCATCCCGGGGACAAGTATCGGGGTTGTTGTGTGCCTACCATATGATACTACAATCTATACTAAAATTTCCAAGTACCTAAGCAGCATGCAATTTGGGCATAGGATGGTAGAACTACGATGCATAAAACATAGGTGATAGTATGATCAAAGTGACTTGCCTGGTGATGTTGACCAAGAAGAATTTCTCAAGAAATAACTTGATAGACTACTCGTCACTCTCCGATGAAATCTATATAACAAACATATCATTTACATATGCACTCATACTAGCAATCATTCTAGCAATCAAAACAAAAAGAGAAAGCGAATAGGAAACCGAAAGGAACTTCAAATAAGACTAGAGAGTCCTCTACTACATCAAACACTAAATGATTTTTGTCCAACAGAAAATAATAACAAGGAACTAAGATATAAATTTAACTAAGATAAAATAGAGTATTTTTCACAAAACTATTTGAAAGTACTTACAAACGGGATTTGAAACAGTGGGGGAAACCAATTGCAAGTTACTAAGGAACTAGAATTGATTTCGTGATAATAAATAAAATAAAAATCAAAACTTCTTGCAAACCTACTATTAACTAACATAAACAAAACAATAATCTTTCTAAAATAATAAAGAAAATATTTTAAAAACAATTCTAGAAAAGGAACTAGCCGCAATCCTAAAAGAGGTTAAACAGAAATTGTTTCGCAAGAAACAGTGGGCTAAAATACTCAAACAAATCTGAAATTTTTACCCCTGATAAATAAGATCACTAGTGATCAGTAGCAAAAGGAATCAAATTAAAAGCTATTTTTAAACTCCTGGAATAAGCAAAACAAGGTTTAAACTAAATCTGATCTAATTAAAATTTGCCAATTTCAAACATAGACAAATTATATGTTTTTAAAAACTACAGGAAATTTTGAGCTATTGGAAAAAGAATCAACATCATTCGACTTATGGATCAAAAGTTATGGGCTAATCAAGATTGGAACGTTTCTGTTTTTGAACTAAACAGAGGGAAAAATGAATAAAAGCTAACTAGTGAACGGGCCACGTGGCGATCTCTGGTTGGCTAGGGGGTGTGCGCTGCGTAGGCTAACCAGCGAATGGCCGAAGAATAAGAAAAAGTTCCCTCGCTAAAAGTTAAGTGAATAAAAACCGGCTGTTTTTGTTTAAAAACCGAAAGGTTATCCTACTCTAATCTACACCGTTGACTAAGATCTAACGGATAAAAATAGGGGGGGAGCTTACAGGGGTGGTGGATACTCCGGCGAGGTCGCCGGCGAGGCCCAGGCGGCGCGGTTGACAGGGGGCGGCTCCGGTGGTCTCCGGCGAGACCTGAGGGGTCGGGGAGACGGCGGCGGTCCTCCTCCATTGGGTGGTGGCGTCGGAGGGGCAAGGGAGGCGCCGGGGCGAGCTGCGGGGCTCGGGGAGCTTCGGGTGGAGCTCGGGTCCGGTGAGGGTGACGGGGCGGCGCTGCGGTGGCGAGGAGCTCGGGCTGGTCGGGGAAACGGGGTGCGGCGGTGGCGGCGGAGCCTCTGGTGTCGCCGGCGGGGGGGGGGGGGGGTTGGGGGCGGCTAGGGGAGGCAGAACGGGGTGTCGGGGTGAGCTGCGGTCATCTCCGGCGAGGTGGTGCGGGCGGGGCAGCGGTGAGGGGTGGAGCAGGGTGGCGGCGAGGAGTGGGTGCTCGGGGCGGCGCTTTATAGGGGAGAGGAGGGGCGCCGAGGGGAAGGGGAGGGAGATCCGGCGGGGATCGCGGCGTACTGGGGGGCTCGGGCTCGGGCTCGTTCTTAGGAAAGGGGAGAGGTGACGGGAGGAAGGAGGAGACCGAGGGGAGGGGAGGTCGGGCGGTGGGGCCCACGCGTCGGTGAGAGGGAGGGGCCGCGGAGGGGTCGGCCAACCGGTATTAAGGGGATTCGGGTCCCGGGCTGTGGGGGTGGCGGCCCACTGGTATTAAGCGCCCAGGCGGTTGCCTTTTTTAAAAACAAAACTTTCCTAATTAATCTTTTCCCGAAACAGAAAAATAAAAGTGAAGAAAAAGGAACTAAATCAAATATTTAATATGGAGTATTATATACCAAAAAAGCAGAAAAATATGCTCTACCCGAATAACATTTTTCCAAAGCAAAAATAAAAACTTTTAAAAAAATGTTTTTTTAGAAATTCCCCAAAATGCTTTATTTTCTTTTACAAATAATTTTCAAATGACCCTCTAAGTTTTAGGGTTGAAATAACCTTCAAAATGCCTGTGGGTTTGAGGGTCATGTTCCTCCTCTCTTTTCTGTTTGACAGAATGTATTTCCCGGCATTTCTTGCACGAAGAAAAACGAATAGAAATGCAAAAGAATTCAAATGCAAATATCTCCGTTCAAATTCTTTATGGTTGAAGAAGTCACGTCATCTTCTCTCTTTGTTTTTAACTTGCTGAATTTGAATTTACCGGAGAAGGGGAAAGTCATTTTATTCCCTTTCATTCAAAAGTTTTTGAAAAGTTTCAAATTTCACTCAAGTTTCAATCACTCAAGCAAACAAACAATTCAATCTAATAATTTTATTAACATTCGAAAATTTGGGATGTTACATGAATCAAGGAGTCACATACCTCTGTTTTAAGTTTTCCTTTTCTGTTGCTTAGAAGAAAAATGATAGAATTAGTTTAGTTTTTCCTGTTTTCTCTTTTAGCATCCTGGAGAAAAATACCTCGAAAATAAAAGTTCTCCGATGGTCGTGAAAATTTAGTATGATTTTTTGTGGAATTTTTCAAAATTTCTTGGACTGAGAGCTGGCCTGAGGGCCAGACCAGTGGGCCACAAGCCCTGCCACCGCCACCTACCCCCCTGGTGGCGGGGTGCAAGCTTGTGGGGCCCACAGGCACCCCCTCCACTCATTCCAGCTCCCAACCTCTTCTTCCACCTCCAGAAAAAATTGTTTCGCAGCTCAAACCCGTGTTCTTGCTCATTTGGCTATGATTTTTGATCTCCTTGCTCAAAGCACCATTCTCCGAACCGTTTTGGGCAAAGTACTCCTTGGTAAGTGATTCCTCCATTGGTCCAATTAGTTTTTGCTCTAGTGCTTTATCCTTCGCGTATTCTTGCTACCTTGGTGACCCTGTTCTTGAGCTTGAAAGGTTGATTTTAGCTGGTCCCAAGTAGTTTTAGCGCGTGATACGGTCTCTTGGCACTAGTAGGAGTAGTTGCTACAAGTTGGGTTAATCTTCATTCACTTTTCTTTCAAAGTCTCTAAAAATTTCAGAATTTTTCAAAGCTTGAAAAGGGAAAAGATGAGGAGGTTCTTGAGAGGCTCTTCAAGCCATAACCCCAAGGAGGATGAGAAGAATCACCCCAAGTACGTAGTCCCTCGAGTCACAAAAGTTCGAGCGTGCGAGTGGCCAAGTGATGAATTTTTGCGCGCCGCCGGACTTTATTAAGACTTTTATTACTTGGTGGAGAACGCAGGTCTTACTGCGTTCGTTGAAGATAAGTGCCCACAATACCTCCTCCTCACCAATATTTTCGTGCAAAGCATCAACTTTTATCTAAGGAAGAATCCTCCCATGGTTGAGTTCATGATTTACGATGTCCCCCAGTGCATGACGCTGCAGGACTTTTGCAATGTATGCAAATTACCTTATGTTGGGGATATCCGTGACCCTCGTCCACGGGACTTGGAGGATTTCATTGGTTCTATTGCTGTTGGAGAGGACAGAGGAGTGTCGCACGCTAGAATTGCTAGCATACATTTTCCTGTGCTTCGGTACTTCTCACTATTTGTGGGAAAATGTTTGATTGGCCGTGGGGAGGTTGGATCACTTAGTTCTCCAGACCTTGCGGTTTTGCGCGAAGGCCTTTATAACGATAAGACTTATAGCCTGGGCGCTATAGTAGCTCAATGGTTGAACGTGAACCGTTCTAAAGGTGTTGTCTATGGAGGTATCTATGCTACCCGTCTTGCCAGACACTTTGAGATACCCATTAGACTGGGAGAGGAAGGAGAGATGCTTCTCCCCGAGAGATATCTGGATTATGACAGCATGGTTCGCCATGATTTTCTGGATAGAGATGCTAGTAGACGGATGATTTATAACCTGGTGTTTAGTCAGGGTACTCAAGAGACTATTACTTTGCCTGCTCCTTCTTTGTTTGATCTTCATGCAGGCAGGTACACTATTATGCCCGCGGACATCTACGCATATTGGGACTTGGCCCAACCACAGGCGCCCGTGCCCGAGCCGCCAGTCGAGTACCAGACGCCAGTTTATCAGTGGGTGGCAGAGGAGCTCACACAACAGTGGCATCCACAGTCTGCTCCGGAGTATCCTGGAGCTGGTTATTTCCCACCTTGGGAGTAGACCAAGCTAGGCCAAAAGCCTAAGCTTGGGGGAGTACGTGTTCTCACCGACTTTACATTCATGCTTATGCTTTCACTTTGTTAGTCGGTGTTTACACTTTTCCACTATATTATTCATGCTAGTTTCTTTTCGCTTTCTTGTTTTCTTGTTTTGTGTCCTTTTGAAAAAACCCAAAAAGATTTTTATTTCTTCTTTTGCTTGTTGGGAGCTTTCCCGTGTAAATACTTTTCTTTTTCTTTGTGTCAAGGTCGAAGATATTGGTTACAATGTTTATTGGTTCTTGCATGCTTACCTGTTTAGCTTTCAAAGGGCCATATTATTTTGTCTTCTCCTTTGTGTTTGCGTGCAGATTCAGCTTAGTCCAATGCACTTATTATTGTTCACATCGTTCGATCGTGCAAATGAAAGGCAACAATGATGATATATGGCGAAGTGACTGAGACTGAAAAGCTGGTATGAGCACTATCTATTTTGTTTTTGTAAATATGACTAGCTTGTCGACCCAGATTTAGCTTTGTTGTGAGAGAACCATGTTTGCAATGACAACTTAGAGATCATAGTTTCTGATACCATGCTTATTTAGCTTAGAACTTATAATGGTTTGTCTTGAATGCCAACATAGATTTTGAGATGACTATGATGTAGTATGATAGGATGGTATTCTCCTTTGAATGTTTCAAGTGGCTTGACTTGGCGCATGTTGATGCATGTAGTTGAAACAAAATCAACATAGCCTCTATGATGTTCATGTTCATGGTGATTTATATCCCGTTCATGCTGGCATTCAATGTTAGTCAAACTCATTGCATCTTGATGACTGTTGTCGCTCTCTAGTTGGTCGCTTCCTAGTCTTTTGCTAGCCTTCACTTGTACTAAGAGGAATACTGCTTGTGCATCCACTTCCATAAACCCAAAAAGTTTTCCATGAGAGTCCACCATACCTACCTACTTGCGGTATCTACCTGCCGTTCCAAGTAAATTTGCATGTGCCATTCTCTAAACCTTCAAGAAATAATCTGTTTTGCATGCCCGAACTGCTCATGTGGTGACAGAGGGCTATTAGTATCTTCCATGCTAGGAGTGTTATCCTCGACATGTGTTTATTCACAGTCATTCACGAGAAAGGGGCCGGTAATTGGAATGCCCAGTTCCACGCTTAAATCAAAAACATAACTGTAAAACAAGACTCCCCCCGGATTGATGTTAGTATGGACGGTACCCGAGGATTCGGCTAGCCGTGGAGTGTGATTGATTGGTGGTGGGGGAGTTAAAACTTTACTTTTCTGTTTGGGAACCGCCTATAGCATGAGTAGCATGGAAGGTATTGAGAACTCTTGGTCATTGCGTTGACAATGAAAGCATGCCACCCAAAATTATTATCTCTGTTTTCAAAGCTTGAGCTCTGGCACCTCTGCAAATCAATGCTTCCCTCTGCGAAGGGCCTGTCTATTTATTTTCCTATCAAGTCATCCTCCTCTTATTTAAGCACCAATTAGAGAGCACCTCTGTCATTTTTATGCTTTGCTTTTGATTGATATTGAGTATGACTATGACTGGATCTTCGTTGCTATGAATTACAATGTTTAGTCAGCCCTTGATCTTTGAAAGTGCTCTGCATTTATGTTTTGCGGTCTCAAAAAGAGCTAGCGAGATACCACCTATTCATATTGCTTCATGCTTGTTTGGATTGAAGTGTTGGTATTTGAAACTCATTATTATTTGCTCGTTAGCTGATTATGCCATTGATATTAGCTTACCGTGAGACCTTTGTGTCATTTGCTTATGTGGTTAACTTGTGATCTTGATGAAATTCTGGTTATGAGTTAGACATAGTTGCAACAACAAGATCAAACAGAGTTTGTCAAAGTTTTTCTTTCTCTGTCAATTTTTCAACTGAGTAGCTTGAGGACAAGCAAGGTTTTAAGCTTGGGGGAGTTGGTACGTCTCCGTCGTATCTACTTTTCCAAACTCTTTTGCCCTTGTTTTGGACTCTAATTTGCAAGATTTGAATGGAACTAACCTGGACTGACGCTGTTTTCAACGGAATTGCCTTGGTGATATTTTTGTGCATAAATCAAAGTTCTCCAAACGTCCTGAAAAATTACGGGGAGCAGTTTTGGAAAATATCAAAAATATCTGCGCCAAGTTCCACCTCAGGGGGTGGGCTAGTGGGCCACAAGCCCTTGCTCCGCCACCACCCCCCTCGTGGCGGTGGGCAGGCTTGTGGGGCCCACAAGGCTCTCCCGCCCCCAACTCTAGCTCTATAAGATCCCTTTCGTCCCAGAAAAAATAAAAAGAAAAGTTTTTGTCGCGTTTTCGATACGGAGGCGCCGCCACCACCTGTTCTTCATCTGGAGGGCAGATCTGGAGTCCGTCTTGGGCTCCGGAGAGGCGGAGAGGGGAAATCATCGCCATCGTCATCATCAACCTTCTTCCCTCTCCAGTTCCATGAAGCTCTTCATCATTTGTGAGTAATCTATTCATAGGCTCGCTGGGCGGTGATGAGTAGGATGAGATCTATCATGTAATCGAGTTAGTTTTGATGGGGATTGATCCTTAGTATCCACTATGTTCTGAGATTGATGTTGCTACTACTTTGCCATGCTTAATGCTTGTCACTAGGGCCCGAGTGCCATGATTTCAGATCTGAAATTATTATGTTGTCACCAATATATGTGTGTTTTAGATCCGATCTTGCAAGTTGTAGTTACCTACTATGTGTTACGATCCGGCAACCCCGGAGTGACAATAACCGGAACCACTACCGGTGATGACCATAGTTTGAGGATTTCATGTGTTCACCAAGTGCTAATGCGTTGGTCCGGTTCTTTATTAAAAGGAGAACCTTAATATACCGTAGTTTCCTTTTGGACCCCGCTGCCACGGGAGGGATTGACAATAGATGTCATGCACGTTCTTTTCCCTAAGCACGTATGACGACACACGGAATGCATGCCTACATCACATTGACGAATGGGAGCTAGCCACATATCTCTCCGTGTTATAGTTGTTGCATGATGAATATCGTCCAAACAAATCACCAACCCATTGCCTATGAGTTTGTCACTACTTCTGTTCCTTGCCGTTGCTATTGCTCGTTACACTGCCGTTACTCACTACTTTGCTGTTACTACTTTGCTTGCAGATACTAATCTTTCAGGTGTGGTTGAATCTGACAAATTCAGCTGCTAATACTCGAGAGTATTCTCTCACCTCCTGTCGGGCTTATGAACAAATTGGGTCGAATACTCTACCCTCGAAAACTGCTGCGAACCCACGCGCTGGTGGGCCATCAACAACATTCTTCTAGTTTCGTTGCCGGGGAGTTCTAGCAGCATTCTTTTGGTGCCGTTGCAGGGGAAGGTCTGTTGTCATCCGCATTCGTCTAGCCATCGCCAGAGATTGCAATCAGTGGCAAAGACCAAATCTTGGTCATCTTCATCATGATGGAACCATGTGGGGGTGCATCATATTCCACCATGTCCATCTCGGGCATGTTGATAGCTTCAAAACGAGCCAAAGAACACTCTAATTGAAGTTCAGGAGTAGAAGTTATGGGCAAAAACGTGAAGCGATGGCCATGAGCATAGGGTCCCACGGGCACGGGACATTGTCATGGGCACAGAGTGGTTAGGGACTTTGCGAGGACCCGTGCACATGGGATCATGACTTCCTGGGCATGGGGTGGGTGGAAATTTTGAGATTTGATGGGAAAATGAATTTTGTAGGTGGATTTGGTGGTGGGAAGCTAGATCTACTTGCCAAACACAAATTCCATGGATCAAAATCAACAAAATCTCACAAGAACCAACAAATTTGGTGCGACTATTTTTGCTATGGGTTTTTGAATTGGGACGAAATCAAACAAAATTAGGCTAGAAAATGAAGGGGAGGACTCCTATTTCATGAGAAACGTGGCTCTTGATACAAATATGATACGGGGAAAACCCGTGGGTGCCGATTTTACACTATTTAGAGGGAGACACCTCAAGAACGCGAAGAACACGGGGATGAATAAGGAGATATCACAAGAGGAAACACTCAAGAATAAGTCCAATCACACATCCACTAAAATCACCACACACAAGATCCGTAAAGGTACATGAACAACAAAGGGAAAGTAAGATACATGGTAGAGTTCATCCCAAATCCCATGGGGAGGTGGGGCCTGGAATCTGTCGGTGTTTTGGGAATGGGGTACCCAGACCTGCCTGCCTGCGGCCCAGGACAAGCCCGCCCGTCATCACTCACGACAAGGCCCTCACGAGGGGCCAAGCCTCGCGAGGAGGAGCAACATCCAGACCTGCAGGGGGCCTCCTCTTGACCCCCCCGGAGCGGTGGATATTCCAAGGCGAGGCCCGGCCTCAGGAGTCAAGGCTGACGCAGAGCAAGGACATGCGAGTAGTGGACGGTAGGATGGAGCAGTTTCCCCTTTAGTGCAAAGGGAGCAAAGGTGTACTAGGGTTCCAAGGGCATCCTCCAATGATTTCCCTTCTGGTGCAACAATGTCGTCGCCGCCCGCCAACAGGATAGACGTCATCCCTGAACCAGCCCCCATAGCACTGGCAGCTACATTGCAGGCGAAGACCACTTTTGGACAGGGGAAGCATGTTCCCATGCCCCCTTCAAAATTGGTCATTGTGGGAGCCTTTCCCGCCAAAACTATAAGGGAACAGGACCGGGGATGCCACTATAAATAGAGTGTTGGTTGCTTCGTAGAGGGGTACCCGATCAGAAGGCCGAACCATTCATTCACCTGTCCTCACACCACAAAGGCCACCTAGCCTCAGGAGGCCGAAGAGCACTACACTAGTTCATCCACCAGCCCCTACAAGAGGCATTCCACCAAAGTAAGAGTAGGGTTTTACGCTTAGCAGAGGCCCAAACTTGGGTAAACTATGGTGTTCTGTGTTTCCCTCACCATCGAGTGAGTCCTTTGCCGTTCCCATCAAGTAGCATGGTAGGCGAGGTTAGGCCATGAGAGATCTTCGTTCACGCCCCTGGGTTCGAATCTTTAGGGTTTTGCAGAGCCTGAAATCCAATAGAATCCATAGGGATCTACCCTACAATAGAGGCCTTGACATGCGCTATGGGGTGTTCTCACATGGCGGCATCATATCCATGGCAGAGGTAGTAGAAGGAGCAATGCTCAACTAATCTATGAGCTAACCATTGCTAACCCTAGTAATGAGGAGGTGGAGGAGTATATAGTCTACTAGGAATGAAGGGGTAAGTGAGGGGGGAATAGCGATCCATGGGCCAATCCCAACAGATGCACACAGGCAGCCCCGTGTGCACGAGGTAAGTGGAGCCCGTATGAATGGTGTATCCAGGGAGCTGTAGACTTAGCACAAGCGCACAAGCCTGTACCGTGGGCACGGGGTCCCGTGTGCATGGGGGTCCAAGGGCCCGTGCGCACGGAGTACTCAAAGAGTCTCTGATGAGGCCGTGCGCACGGGGTCGCCTCGGCGTCGGCTCTTTCTCCAACTTCTGGACTCCCTCTTCTGTGATCTCCGCTTCCAAGCTTTCCTCGTAGATGGTGTAGTCGTATGTAGGTGTTAGCACTCCTCCTAGTCATCCGTGAAGCTCCGACAATACCTATGCATGCACACGAGAGGAGTGTCAAGTAGTATACCATCCTCGAGGGGGTCAAGTGAACACGTGTAAAGGAGATGATTCACCTTTATGTATGTGGAGTAGACGTGGCACGTGTCACTTTCCAAACGGCTCTTGTCATGGTGATGTCAATAGGATGCTCCGCATCATCCCCTCCCCCTTGGGAAAGAACCATCCTCAGATCAAAATCCAAATCACCATGTGACGGAGATGGCGTCGTCGTGTAGAAGTGGATGATCACCAAGCACTCATCATAATCAAGCTCAAAATGTGCACTCTCCAATGTCTCGCCATCTTGTAATTCCTTCCAAAGGACAAAACACGTCAAACACCTGGAAAAAATGTGGTTAGAGTTATGGAAAACCAAGCATTCAAATGGTGAATCACCGAACAAGTGTTGTCACCATGTATATCATATGGTGTGTCAAAGGATTTTGGCATGACATGTAAGCATGTAAATTGAGCGCAAGCAATGTAATCATGGGAATAATTGTGTAAAGGTAAGGTAGGGATGCAAATATGTGTGACAAGATAACAAGCATCCACCTCATGGTCATAGAAATCATGCACAAAGTGCTCAACGATTGGTCTATGGTAGGCATACAAATCATTCACAACATAAAATAAAATGAGTGTCTAAATACATGGGGCAAGTGCAATACAATCCAAGCATAATGTGCACATGGGTAGTGAGGATAGTGAGGAACTCAAGATAATAGAAAGAGAAATTAGTCATCATGTGTGAGGCAAACAAGTGAATCATGTAGCAATCAGTGGGGCATGGAAAATGTGAAGAAATGCCATTGTTGCAAGGAAACATATGAGAGGAGCAATTGATCCACAAGTTGGATGCAACACACAAGGTACATATGTCATGAGGCATGGAAATATGGAAATCAGGAGTGAAAGCAACATATCTAACATGTCTGCAAATAAGTGGTCCAAGATGACCAATATATGTCATGGTTCTAGCAACACAAGTAATATAATCCACAATATCCATGATCAAGAAGGATGTCACCTCAAAAGTGTGTCCTTGTGCGTCCTTCACAATGCCGAGACACAAGCGAGTGCGACGTAGAAACGCGTCGGTGTAGCAAGGCTCACTCTCAAGACCTCGAATGGTGAACTCACGTGAAGTGCTAGTTGACATGTAGTCAAAGTATCCTACACATGCACAAACAAAAACAAAGAATGTACATTGCATCGTAGATAAACACATCATCCATCATGATGGTTCTCTTCTCTTGTACATAACCATTAGGATCTCAAGTGCATGAATAATATGATCCAACAATGGCTATATTCATGGCACTAGGCATATGGTGCAAAGAAAGAAAGCAAGCATGCTTCACATGGAACATGTCAAAAGCTCCAATAATAAGAGAGAAAGCTATGGGGGCAATCTCATTAGCAAGATTAGAAGCATTGTTGCACTCAATACAGGGCAAATCATCTAGCACGAGAGAGGCAACACATGGAGGCATACGTAAATAAGCAATATCAATCATGTGTGAAGCATGGAAATGGTTGTCATCAACCACATGAAAGGAGTGTTGGAAATATGCCCTAGAGGCAATAATAAAATAGTTATTATTATATTTCCTATTTCAAGATAATCGTTTATTAACCATGCTAGAATTGTATTGAAAGGAATCACAAATACACGTGTGGATACATAGACAAAACACTACCCCTATTAAGCCTCTAGTTGACTAGCTCGTTGATCAAAGATGGTTAAGGTTTCCTAGCCATAGACAAGTGTTGGCACTTGATAACGGGATCACATCATTAGGACAATGGTGTGATGGACAAGACCCAAACTATGAACGTAGCATGTGATCGTGTTTTTTTATTGCTACTGTTTTCTGCATGTCAAGTATACATTCCTATGACCATGAGATCATGTAACTCACTGACATCGGAGGAATGCCTTGTGTGTATCAAACGTCGCAACATAACTGGGTGACTATAAAGGTTCCCTACAGGTATCTCCGAAGGTGCCCGTTGAGTTAGCATAGATCAAGACTCGGATTTGTCATTCCGTATGATGGAGAGGTATCTCGGGGACCACTCGGTAATACAACATCACAAACAAGCCTTGCAAGCAATGGGACTAAAGAGTTAGCCACGTGATTTTGTATTACGGAATGAGTACAGAGACTTGCCGGTAACGAGATTGAAATAGGTGTAGGGATACCGACGATCGAATCTTGGGCAAGTAACATACCGAAGGACAAAGGTAATGTTATACGGGATTAACTGAATCCTTGACATAGAGCTTCAACTTATAAAGATCTTTGTAGAATATGTAGGAGCCAATATGGGTATCCAGGTCCCGCTATTGGTTATTGACCGGAGAGTGTCTCAGGTCATGTCTACATAGTTCTCAGACCCGCAAGGTCTACACACTTAAGGTTCGGCAACGTTTCGATATTATTGATTTATGTATGTTGGTGACCGAAAGTTATTCAGAGTCCCGGATGAGATCCCAAACGTCACGAGGATCTCGAGAATGGTTTGGAGGTAAATATTGATATAAAGGAAAGTTGCATTTTGCTTCTGGAATGTTTCGGGCATTACCGGTAAAGTACGTGGAGTGACGAATGGGTTTCGAGGTTTTACCGGGAGGGGCCACCCACCCGAGAGAGAACCTAATAGGCCTAAAGGTGGTGCACCAACCCTTAGTGGGCTGGTGCGACTAGCCCAAGAGGGCCAATTTAGGCCAAGTACAAAAGGAAAAGGAAACAAAAAAAAGGAAGCATGTGGCCAAGTAGGAAGGGAGTCCTCCACCAAACTGAATTGGAGGAGGACTCTCTTCCCTTGGATCGGCCGAGCCCTCCTCCTTGGAGTAGGAGGAAAGGCAGCCCTCCCTCATATTCCTCCTATATATAGTGGAGGTTTTGAGGGCAAACTACACCAGAAAAGCCATGTGCTACCCTCTCCTCCATAGATCGTCTCCCTCGTCTAGATTAGTCCAGCATAGCTTGGCGAAGCCCTGCTGGATTAGTTCACCACGACCACCACCATGTTGTTGTGCTGCCGGAGAACTCACCTACCTTTCCTCCCCTCTTGCTGGATCAAGAAGGCGGAGATCGTCATGAAGCTATACGTGTGCTGAACATGGAGGTGCCGTCCGTTTGGCACTAGATTGGGACGGAGTTCATGGGACGGCTTGCGATTTGGATCTCAAAGGCGTTCGAGTACATGAATCGCGTTTCTTAACGCTTCCCTCTTAGTGATCTACAAGGGTATGTGGATCCGATCTCCCCTCTCGTATATGATCATCACCATGGATAGGTCTTGCGTGTGCATAGGAAAGTTTTTGTTTCCCATGCAATGTTCCCCAACAGTGGCATCATGAGCTAGGTCTATGCGTAGATGATATCTCGAGTAGAACACAAAAAGAGTTTGTGGGCCTTGATGTTCAATTTTCTGCCCTCCTTAGTCTTTTCTTAATTCAGTGGTATTATTGGATGCAGCGGCCCGGACCAACATTACTCGTACACTTACGAGAGACCGGTTTCATTGACTAACATGCAACTTGTTGCATAAAGATGACTCACGGGTGTCTGTTTCTCCAACTTTAGTTGAATTGGATCTGATCGAGGCGGTCCTCGGAGAAGGTTAAATAGCAACTTGCATATCACCATTGTGGCTTTGCGCAACTAAGATACGATCATACTAGATACCCATAGCAGCCACGTAAAATTTGCAACAACAAATTAGAGGACGTCTAACTTGTTTTTGCAGGTTATGATGTGATGTGATATGGCCAAATACATGATATGATATATTGGATGTATGCGATGATCATGTTGTAGTAGTTAAATGTCGACTAGCACGTCGATGCTACGGCAACCAGCAGGAGCCATAGGGTTGTCTTTAATTATTTTGCGCTTGGTGATGATTTGCTTTATCGCTAGCCAGTAGATTTAGTAGTAACATCATAGTTAGAGCGACAACCTCGATGGTAACACAATGATGGAGATCATGGTGTGGCGCCGGTGACGATGGAGATCATGTCGGAGCTTTAGTGATGGAGATCATGGTGTGGCGCCGCTGACGATGGAGATCATGCCAGTGCTTTGGTGATGGAGATCAAGAAGCACAAGTTCATGGCCATATCATGTCACTTATGATTTGCAAGTGATGTTAATCATTTTATGCACCTTATTTTTCTTAGCATGATGGTACCATTGTAAGGTGATCCCTCACTAAAGTTTCAAGAGAATTTTTTCTCCCCGAGTGTGCACCGTTGCGATAGTTCGTCGTTTCAAGACACCACATGATGATCGGGTCTGATAGACTCTATGTTCACATACAACGGGTGCAAAACATTTGCACACACGGAACACTCGGGTTAAACTTGACGAGCCTAGCATGTACAGACATGGCCTCGGAACACAAGAGACCAAAAGGTCGAGCATGAGTCATATAGTAGATATGATCAACATATGGAGATGTTCACCATTGAAGCTAACTCAACTCATGTGATGATCGGACTTGAGTTAGTGAATTTGGATCATGTGACACTCGAATGACTAGAGCGATGTCAATTTGAGTGGGAGTTTATTAGGAATATGATTAGCTAAACTCAATTATCTTGAACATAGTCTAAGTAATCTTTGCAAAATTTTGTGTTGTACATCAATGGCTCACGAAGTAGTAACCCTGAATTTTAGTGTGTTCCTAGAGAAAGCTAAGCTAAAAGATGATGGAAGCGACTTTGTTGACTGGGCTTGTAATCTGAGGCTTATCCTCACGGCTGCCCAGAAGCAATATGTTATTGATGCACCGCTAGTTGATGAACCACCCCAACCGGCGTTGCCAAAAGTTATGAATGTCTGGCAAACGTGCAAGGATGTCTACTCATTAGTTCAATTTAGAGTTTTGTATGGCTTAGAACCGGGACTTCAAAGACATTTTGAACGTCATGGACCATATGAGATTTCCAGGAGTTGAAGTTTATATTTGAGAAGAATTCCTGGATCGAGAGGTATGAGACCTTCGACAAGTTCTATGCTTGCAAAATGGAGGAGAATGGGTCTGCTAGTGAACATGTGCTCAGAATGTCTAGGTACTCTAACCGTTTGGCTGAGCTGGGAATTTCTCTCCCGCTAGAGGCTATTACTGACAGAGTTCTTCAATCACTGCCACCTAGCTACAAAGGCTTTGTGTTGAACTATAACATGTAAGGGATGAATAAGTCACTCGTCGAGCTGTTTGCGATGCTGAAAGTTGCACAATTAGAGATCCAGAAAGAACATCAAGTGTTGATGGTTAATTGGACCACCAGTTTCAAGAAAAATGGCAAGGGCAAGAAGGGTAACTCCAAGAAGAGTGGCAATGTTGTTGCCCCTCCGATGAAGAAACCAAAGTCTGGACCCAAGTCGAAGATTGAATGTTATCATTGCAAGGGGATTGGTCACTCGAAGCGGAACTGCCCAAAGTATCTGGCCGATAAGATGGCGGCCAACGCCAAAAAATGTATATTTGATATACATGTTATTGATGTGTACCTCACCATCTCTCATAGTAGTTCCTGGGTATTTGATACCGGTTCTGTTGCTCACATTTGCAACTTGAAACAGGAACTGCGGAATAAACAAAGGCTGGCGAAGGACGGAGTCATGATGTGCGTAGGAAATGGTTCCAAGGTTGATGCGATCACTGTCAGCACGCTCTCACTTCAATTGCCGTCGGGATTAGTGATGAACTTAAACAATTGTTATTTAGTGCATGCGTTGAGCATGAACATTATATCTGGATCTTGTTAATTGCGAGATGGTAACTCACTTAAGTCAGAGAATAATGGTTGTTCTATTTATATGAGTAATATCTTTTATGGTCATGCACCCAATATGAGGGGTTTGTTCATGTTGAATCTCCATAGTGATGACACTCATATCCATAACATTGAGGCCAAAAGATGTAGAGTTAATAATGATAGCGCCACTTTCTTGTGGCACTACCGCTTAGGTCATATTGGTATAAAGCGCACGAAGAAACTCCATGCTGATGGACTTTTGGAGTTACTTGATTTTGAATCACTTGATACATGTGAACAATGCCTCATGGGCAAGATGACTAAGAGTCCGTTCTCCGGAACAATGGAGCATGCAAGTGACTTGTTGGAAATCATACATACTGATGTGTGCGGACCGATGAGCATAGATGTGCGCGGTGGATATCATTATTTTTATCACCTTCACTGATAATTTGAGTAGATATGGTTATGTTTACTTTGATGAACACAAGTATAAAACATTTGAAAAGTTGAAGCTATTTCAAAGTGAAATTGAAAATCATCGTAACAAGAAGATGAAATTCCTACTATCTGATCGAGGGGGTGAGTATCTGAGTTATGAGTTTGGTGCTCACTTAAGACAATGTGGAATTGTTTCACAGTTGACACCACGTGGAACACCACAGTGTAATGGTGTGTACGAACGTTGTAATCATACTTTATTAGATATGGTGCATTCTTTGATGTCTCTTACCGATTTGCCATTGTCATTTTGGGGCTATGCATTGGAGACAGCTACATTCACTTTAAATAGGGCACCATCCAAATCCATTTAGACGACACCATATGAACTTTGGTATGGCAATAAGCCAAAGTTTTTGTTTCTTAAAGTTTCAGGATGTGATTCTTATGTCAAAAAACTTCAGCCTGAAAAGCTGGAACCCAAGGCTGAAATGTGCGTCTTCATAGGATACCCAAAAGAGACAGTTGGGTACACCTTCTATCTCAGATCCGAAGGAAAAGTGTTTGTCGCTAAAAATGGAGCATTTCCTGAGAAAGAGTTTCTCTCGAAGGAATTGAGTGGGAGGAAGATAGAACTTGATGAGGTTGTAGAACCTTTGCTTCAACCAGATGGTGGCATAGAACAGACAGAAGTTTCTGTCGAAGCTACACCAGTTGAAGAGGAAGCTAATGATGATGATCATGAAACTTCAGATCAAGTTGCTATCTGACCTCGTTGGTCGACAAGGGCACGTACTGCTCCTGAGTGGTATGGTAATCATGTCTTATCAATCATGTTGTTAGACAACAATGAACCAACGAGCTATGGAGAAGCAATGGTGGACCCTGATTCCAACAAATGGTTAGAGGCCATGATATCCGAGATAGGATCTACATATGAAAACAAAGTATGGACTTTGGAATGATTACTTGAAGGGTGAAAGACCATTCAGAACAAATGGATCTTTAAGAAGAAGACAGACGCGGACGGTAATGTAACCGTCTATAAAGCTCGACTTGTGGCAAAGGGTTTTTCACAAGTTCAAGGAGTTGACCGCGATGGGACATTCTCACTAGTAGAGATGCTTAAGTCCGTCAGAATCATGTTAGCAATAGATGCATTTTTCGATTATGAAATTTGGTAGATGGATGTCAAAACAACGTTCCATAACGGGTTTCTTAAGGAAGAGTTGTATATGATGCAACCAGAAGGTTTTGTCGATCCAGAGAATGCTGACAAAGTATGCAAACTCCAGCGATCCATTTATGGACTCGTGCAAGCATCTCGGAGTTGGAATCAGCGCTTTGATGAGGTGATGAAGACATTTGGGTTTATACATGTTTTTGGGGAAGCTTGTATTTACAAGAAAGTGAGTGGGAGCTCTATAGCGTTTCTAATATTATATGTGGATTACATATTGCTGATTGGAAACAATATAGACCTTTTGTGAAGCATAAAGGATTACTTGAATAAAAGTTTTTCAATAAAGGACCTGGGAGAAGCTGCTTACATATTAGGCATCAAGATCTATAGAGATAGAGCAAGGCGCCTGAGAGGGTGGCTGGAGCGTAAGCACTCCATGGTGGCACACATCTTCGTTTCTCTCTAGAGCTCGTTTCGTCAACTCCTGCGCTTGAGAGGTAGACGAATAATCATGTGTACCTACACAAGGAGAGACAAGAAACAAAGTGGGTGCATGGTAAATGTGCACATCATCCACCATGATGTGTATGTGCACGTGAGAGTTAAGACAAGATAAGAAATTCTCAAAGAAATGTGAGGCATGTTATATGAATACATCATACATCATGCAATGATAGTTATTATGCTAAACATGAGTGGGACACAAATTATAGCAAGTATGTGGCACAAACATATCATTCATAGGAATGGCAATCATATTGTGCACACAATTATTGGACTCTTGCAATGGATGGGATGGAATAAAATGTTCTAATATATATGAGGACACTATGGGGTCTCCTCATGTGCAATAACAGTAGCATAATATGGAGAATATGGACAACATCCAAAACAATGCATTTCCAAAGCATCGTGTTCATGGCCTAGCATATGTGAACAATTGCAAAAATGAAACAAAGGGAGCATGGAAATGTTCACAATAAAAACAAATGCCAATAACCATGGGCTTGTGATCTATGCCATAAGTGCAAATTGGGTTTATTTTAATGGCATATGCATAGTTACTACGAAGAGATTGCAAAGATGAAATATGGGTGATCTCATGCATAGTATATTACAAGTCAAGCGGATTGGCAAACATGATATCCTATGGAGTATAACATCACAACTAGGTAATTCTAGATGCTCATCATCGTATGCATCATAAATAGGTGGCACAATGAAGCATGAAGAAGACATAGCATGTGAAGTATACATAAGGTGATCAACATCAAGTAAGCAATCAATCTCGAGATAGTCCACTATACGAAATCTTGGTCATCTTCATCGTGATGGAACCATGTGGGGGTGCATCATATTCCACCATGGCCATCGTCTTGTCCAAAGGGAGGACAAAGTCGTCGGGGATTGGCGTGCCATCGTGTATGGGACCTAGCACCAAATGAGGTGATACAATTTTGGTAGATTTTAAGTTGCTAGGAATCGATATGGCCTCACATGCCCTATCAACTACCTCACTCCCTTTATGTGGTGGTGGCTGACACACTCCCTCAAGATAGGTGCACTCAAACTCACATATGGTGGAGTCACTCGCCTCACTCAAGTGGTGGGGTTTGTAGCTCTCCTCACATGGGAATTGGGGAAACTCATCATATATGGAGCTAGTGGTGCCCTCAATCTCACTCTCAATATGGTTGCAAAGGTCGCTCAACTCATCGCCAAATGCCGCCGTGGCCGAACGGAGACTCCCATGCGCAACCATCTCATCACCATCGTCGTGGATGAAGGACAACGATGGCACATCATCACTCGCCTCGATGACCGAAGGGGAAATCCCATGCTCGATCATATCACTCTCACCTCCAAAGATGGAAGCATCATCCTTGCTCGCCACCTTGTCGCTCGCCTCCGAAGCATGTTTCTTTGAGTGGCTCCGTACTTGTGGTCGTCCTTGCTTCGTCTTCAAAAATATTCATGGTAGACTTGACATAGTCAATGCCGCAAAGAGGGGTGGCGGTGAAGTCGGACCTTGAAGCGTCGTCTTGGAGCTCGTCGGGCTTGGACATCTTGGTGGTACTAGTCTCTTGCTCGTCCTCATGGATCTTGGTCATCACAAAGTGTTCTCGTGGTCGAGTTGGCTTGGCCTTGAGTTCTTGTTTCGCATTGAGAGCGCCAATGCAGAGTTCTTCAAGAGACTCATAGTTGTTGGTGAATATAGTCTCGGCGATGTCATTGTTCAATCCCATCATGAAGTGGAACTTTATCCAAATGGGGTCGTCTAATCCGGCTCGTCGCAAGGCTTTCTTCATCTTTATGAAGTACTCGTTGATGTACTTGGATCCTTGTATGGCGTCCTCCAATGGGCGTTGAATATGTTCGATGTACCTAGAAGGCACAAACTCTCTCCGCATAGCTTTCTTCGTCTTGGGCTAACTTATCTCGAAGCTCTTCGAAGGTGTGTGGAGCCACCATGTCGACACACAGTTGTGGAAGTTTCTTGTCGCACATTTAACTTTATCTTTGGAAGGTACTTGAAGTAGCTTAAGTTAGGTGTCCATATTGCACTCCCATTCGAGGAACTCTTTAGGGTCATGAGTCCCATAGAATGGAATCTCAAAGTCAATGTCAAAGTCGTAGTAGCTCATGCAGATTGCACACTTGAGCTTGGGGAGCTTCTCTTGAGCGTAGTCTTGAGGTGCTTGTCGACGAAGATGCCGCATGTCCAAAGGTGAAGATGCCTTGAGGTCGCTTGGCCAAGATGCCAAGGTAGGGGTGAAGTCATCGAGCAGTTGTAACACCCAATATTTGTAAATTTTTAGTTTTCTTGATTTCCTTGGATTTTTAAATTTTTGGCTTGACCAAAAACTTTGAAGTTGTCTTGCTAACCTTCATGAGAAAACCTTTTGGAGCTTCTTTTCCCACCAAACCAGTTTTAGAGATATTATTTTGGCCCTTTCTCAAAATGAATGGGTTGAGACAATATTCTTTCTTTTGCAAATTGGAAACTTTTTTCCCTAAACCTTCTATTATTTCCTTCAAAAAGAATTACTCACCACCTTCTGTTTTAAATATTTTTACACATTCCCTAGCCCCAAAGTTTTAGTTTAAATGTTTTCCAAAACTTTAGAAGAGATGGATCAACCTTAATTATTTTATTTGAATAAAAGGGCTTTTCTGTAATCTGTTTGACCCCTCCCATTTTTACAAAGGAACCCCTTTGTTCCTTTAGAGTCTTGACCCCAAACTCTTGCAGTTTGAAGCCCTTAGTGTCTTATCAAATTTCCACCTAAAACCTTGAGCTGCCTAATTCAAAACCTTCAAATTTTGTTTGACTCAAGTTTGACCCGAGAAACTTATTTTCTTTGCAAACATGCCTCAAACTTCTCCAAAAATTCTGAATTTTTTTGGAGTGCCTTTTCTTCCAATTAGAGTGCTCCCACAAAATTTCAGCTGCAAATTCATCCAGCAGCTATCTTTTTCAAATTGTCAAGCACCTCATGTGCACTCTGATTGTACCTGTCTGAATTTAATTCAGACCAAACTTCAGTCAGAACCGCAGCTCTCCCACCTCGCCAACCTCGCCAGTATTGTCGCCTTGGTCGTCGATCCTGTGTGTAGAGCTTATCCCGTGCGTCGCGAATAGCCTTGGACGCTTCTCACCGTCGGTGGCTAGCTGACAGAGCGGACCAAGCTCAGGCAGCGGCTTTGCAACAACCAAAGCATCTCCCTGTTGTAGCCCCGCGCCGCCCGGCACTGTCCTTTGCCTCTGCAGCCTCCGCGTGTCCCCCTTCGATAATGCATGCCGCGAAGACCATATCCATACACCGAGCTGCTCAAAGCACGGTTTCTGCAGCCGCAGAGCTCAGCAATGGCCGCGTCGTTGCCGCGTTGCCTCAGTCGATGACCATCTCCCATTTGGTAAAAATGAGACCCTCGTGGTGGTTAGGTTCGATCCGCGCCACCTAATCACCTGCCCGAGCCTCTGCTTCACCGGAATTGCTCGTCGGAGTTAATGCCGAAACTCCTCCCGTGGAGCCTATAAGTAGAGCCCCTCCCTAGAGCATCGAAACCTACCTCTCACCTCTCCTCACTCCTCCTTCGCTCCCCTGCACCAGCCGATGCAGGAAGAGGCCCTGGAGGGAACTTCTTCCCTATCTCCGGCCGCCCTGATCCGCTTCAGGATACAACCATTCGACGAGTCGTGTAAACACCAGTAGGACCTCCACAGGCATCCATTCACGTCCAGGAGCTTCTCTCCTTCTTACCCATCGCTCAATTTGATCGCAAGAGCTCTCTTTCGTCGATCCCCGCAACTTGCCGGAGCTACTGTCCGCCGGAGACTTGCTGCCATCAACGTGAAGCTTCCCCCGCAGCCAAATACTCTTCCTTCAGACGGGCAAGTAAATGGCGAGTGCTGCCGCACCCTCAGCTGGCTCTCTCCTGCCTCCTATCGTCACCGGCGATCACCGGATCTTCTGGCGCCGGTGAGGCCTTCGAACCTAACAGGGCGACCCCCTTGTCAGTGTCTCTCTCCCCCTCCGAAGTGTTTTGTAGAAAACGTATTCGGCCAAAAGCCGTTTTCCTTTCGGGGAAACGCCTTTCCCCTCGGGCGCTTTGATATATCTCAAACTAACCCCTGTTTCAAATAATTCTAATTACAGATTAGTCCCTGAAACTGTTTGGGCTATAACATTTGATCCATAACTTATTTTTCGGTGATTCCTTTTGGAAATTGATCCTGGTAAAGCCTAGTTTATTTTAAGATTTTTCTAAAAATATGTTAGGGCCAGTAGCTAGGCAGTGCCACTTATGCCATTGTTTGATGTATACCGTAGATTCCGACACCGAGAACACCGACGTCAACTACATCGACCTTGATCCAGACTAAGTGGAACCATGCAAGCATGTTTGACCTCTTGATGTGCTATTTGCTAACCTAACTCATATTTAATATTCATCGCCTTGCATATTTCATCCATGTTACATATATTTGAACAATGATAAAATATGATGATGGCAAGTGGTAGTTATGAAAGGTCGTGGGATAGCCTAGTCACTCCAAACGTGATAGGCTATGGTCTGGTCATGACATGTGTACGATGGTGCTGGTAAAAACTTGGTTAAACTCCAATATCGACCTAGATCGATTCTTGTCTGTGTCTTGCTTCTATATCGTGCTACCATAGTTTCCTGGATAATGTATTCGGTATAGTCAGTAGTAGACCTATTATCAGTCACACACCATTAGAGGGGCCATTATGAAGGTATCCATGGCCTTGGACTAAATCAATTCATCCGGTCAGGGGCATGGGTGTTTCCGGTCTGGGACCGGGCACTCCCCGTGAGCGCGCGGTATAAATATTTTTGATTCCATGCTGGTTGAGGTCGGAGCCTCCCTGTCTTATGGTTTTGCCCTAGCAGCGTAGTCCGCGGAGGTAAAAATGGGTGTGTGCTGATTCTGAGTGTCCGCTTCTAAATTTTCGTACGTGGGATTAGTCATAATGACTGTTGAAAACCATGGGCTATGGATACAGAGTCCACCCTCTAGAGAGTCAAAACTATTCAAGTAGCCGTGTCCCTCGTCAAGAATGTTGTTTGACGAGTCAAGTGTCGGTGCTAGAGTCGGTCTTTGGAGTATAAGTAAAGGTGATAGTAATGGTTGTGGAATATCATAAACAAACTATGGAACCTGATCAAATTGTTTATTGGTGCGAGAGTTATCCTGAAGGTTGGTTGTACCACCCGGATGCTTCTTGTTATTTATTTATTATGCCCTTTCTATGGTGTTGCTAAGTCGCCCGACTGCGGCTTGTTATTTTATTTATTATACCCTTTCTGTGGTTTCGCTAAGACGCCCGACTGCGGCTTGTTATTTTATTTATTATGCCCTTTCTGTGGTGTCGCTAAGACGCCCGACTGCGGCTTGTTATTTTATTTATTATGCCCTTTCCGTGGTGTCGCTAAGACGCCCGACTGCGGCTTGTTATTTGATTTATTATGCCCTTTCTGTGGTGTCGCTAAGACACCCGACTGCGGCTTGTTATTTTATTTATTATGCCCTTTCTGTGGTGTCGCTAAGACGCCCGACTAAGGCCTGTTAATTATTTTTCCCTTACCATGGTGTCGCAAGGATGCCATTTTGTGGCTTGTTATTTGTTTCTTTTATGTATGCCCTGTATGTGGTGTGTCTCAGACGCCCGATAGTGATTTTTACTTTTCTATTAAGGATATCTCGGGAGGACTACCGCCTGATTTATCCACTAACTTAATTTACTTTCAGCGCATATATTTTGGATATAACTTGATTCTAACCATGCATATTAAGATCCACAGCATGCATCTCATCTTTTGTGCTAACTTTTTGCGAGTACTTCTCGGAGTAGTCACTCGCTTGTTGTTGTGGCCAGATTTGGATGAAGGAGACCTCATGGATGAAGAGTACGATAGCGAGTCCGATGTCTAGAGGAGTCCCAGTCAGTCTTGCGATCCTGGAGTCCGCCGTTGATTTATTCCATCACTTCCGCCACCCCGAATTAATCGTTGAGCTTCACTTTGATGCTTAACGCGTAGTAGTACTTGTCATGCCACATTACTCTGATGTGACGTGCCCCTTTTATTTTTTCAAGCAGTAGAGTTCCCCTTAAGTCCACTGTAACATTTCATCTTTCCTAAGAATTGGATATGTTGTAATAATTGTAGAGCAACCCTTGCTCTACTTGTATAATATTAAGTACTACTAATTTTCTATATCAAGATGAGTCTGACAATGAGAAATATTTTCTTCACTGAGGACACACATGGCTGATTTCCAATTAATTCATTTATTTGGAAACCGGTCGTGACAAACTTGGTATCAGAGCGAGGCTGACTGTAGGAAACCCCTAGGCACGATCGCTGATTAGTCGTTTTTTATTCCTGCTTGTTTTAGCAATTTTCTATTAGTCGACATATATTTATGTTTTGAGTATATGAAATTTTTGTTTTGTAGATGGCTCGCAGTGGTTTCCCGTCGCAGGTGTTTGCCAATGAGCCAACGGGATTTTTGCGACTTATTTCCGTCATTGTTAAGATCGCGATTGGACCGACGACTCTCGCTGAGTACACGTTTTACCGCCACAAGATCAGTGACTCCCTAACCATGCATCATGCGATGGTGTATTTTATTGGTGGTCGACCAGAGATTCGCCGTCTTCACTTTGTTGGGAGAGCGATGCCTAAGGAGAGGTAGGCTCTTCAGATGGCAACCAGGGAGGCGATTGCTCGTCTCTGGGACACTCTTCCAGCAATGAAGACTCGTCCTTATTATTACCTGCCTTGTCACGTGCCGTACACCAGTCACTATGCCTTTGTATGCCCCATAGGAGAGGAAGATGATGCTCTTGGAATGCTTGTGATGTATGTCCGAGCCTTGGAGTCAGGCTTTGATAGCTTAGTGGATGACTTGGTGGCTGCTCGCATGTAGCACCTTACTCGTCCTCACCACAGGACTGAGCTCCTTGGCCCCGCACCGCCTCGGTCCTGCCCGTCTTCTTCTACCTCATGCACTCCGCCAACTTAGCTCCACCGTCAGCTGCCTACCATTGAGGAGTTCAATCTAGTCATTGCTCCTACCCCCACTAGAGCTGCTATGTCTGCAAGTCCTGTGCATGCTTCGCCGTATCGCGCAGTCCGCTTAGAGCCAGTAGAGGAGGAAGTGAACTCCCCAGCTCCCCAGCTCCAATCGAGGCCCCTTCCGACTCCGCCTAGAGATGGTGCAACAGATCGCTAGTACGCCTGTATGATATGTGTGATATGTATGATGATGTGCTCCTAGAATGAAGAGAAGTAGTCGTGTTACGTCATGTAGGACATGAGAAGTACACTAGCTTAAATAACAAGTCAGGCATACGAGAGTACGACCTAAGTGGTATGCATAATTATGTTCGATGTAAGATGTACCGCAGTCCTTCTCCGAACATGACAGTTATTTTATAAAAATCCTTGCAGTGTTTCCTTGGAAAATACTTCTAAAATTTTATTCGAGCTTCATTTTTCTTATTGATTCTTGCAACATTAACCCAACTTTAAGAAAATGAGCCGTCCCTCGAGATGCTCCATGCCAAGGGATAATGGAGAAAATCAATCCGCTGAGATAGGGAACAACTTCACTCAAGGTCAGTCCAGCTAACATGAAAGCAACCCAACACTTTTAGAAGTTTGTCGTTTATATGAGCAGAGCCAACAGTAGCATCACAAAATGATGAATCAACTGATGAATATGGGAAAGCAGCATGGTCCGCACCCACAACACTCCCGTCTAGCTGAACTACAAAAGACACGTCCGCCAATTTTTTCACACACCGACAAGCCAATGGAAGCAGACGATTGGCTGCGTGACATTGAGAGAAAGATGACAATTGCACAGTGTTCGGATCATGAGAAAGTACTTTACGCTCCCCACTATTTGACTGGAGCCGCAACCTCGTGGTGGGAAAATATCCTCCGCGTACATCCGGACGAGAACAGTATCACATGGGCTGAATTCAAGGAAAGTTTTCGTGGAGCGCACATACCCAAAGGTGTCATGAAAATAAAGAAGAGAGAATTCAAAGACCTGAAGCAAAGAAGTTCTAGCGTGATGGAATACCTGGTGAATATAACCAATTATCGCGTTATGCGAGTGAGGACTACAAGAGAGAGGAAAGAAGGATGGAGAAATTCTTGGATGGACTTGCTCCGGCATTAAAATGCCAACTCGTTGTTCCCACGTTTCCAGATTTGAAGACACTGGTAGACAAAGCCAATATGCTAGAAGCCGAACGTCGCAGCTTGGATGACATTCGCAAACGTCATCACAATAATTCTTCCCAAGTGCGCAACGCTAGGCACAAGACAGAGGACTCAAAGACTCAAGCTCCTCGTACCCCAGCACCAACAACTAAACTCAACAACAACTCTTACGTAAGGAGCAGAGATTTTAGTCCCCGTACCAGTATGACATGTTTTGCATGTGGAGAAACAGGACACTACGCTCGGCCATGCCCAAAGGCCGGAAATGGTGCAACCAAGACCAACACTTCCAACTTTGATTCAGCACCAAAGCGCAACAATTTCAACCCCAATAACAACCATAGGAAGGGTAACGTGAATCTTGTCGCCAAGGAAGATGCTATGAACGCACCTGAAATTGTACTCGGTAAGTTTCCTGTCAACAAAATTCCTGCCCACATTTTGTTCGATTCTGGAGCTTCCCACTCGTTCATTTCGAAAAGGTTTGTTTCGAAACACAACTTTTCAACCCTCCCCTTGGAAAATTCAATGACCATCAAGTTCCCGGTAGTACAGCAGACTACACAAGAATATTGCAAGAATGTTACTATTGAGATCAAAGATTTGGTGTTTTGGGCAAATCTTATTGTTATTGAAAGAAACACAGTGGATATTATTTTGGGAATGGACTGGCTAAACACCAATAAGGGATTTATTGACTGCTTCAATCAAACGGTCACCCTCATTCACCATCAAGGTAAGAAGGTAATTGTTGCAGCTCTACGGAGGGAAAAATCAAGCAAAGCAAAATTAAACCAGACATAAGCCAGTGAGTCGAAATACGTTCCAGTGGTATGTGAATTTCCGGATGTATTTCCTGACGAGCTGCGAGGTATGCCACCATATCGAGAAATAGAATTTGTTATTGAGCATGCACCGGGCACAACCCCAATATATAAGAAGTTGTACCGCATGGCACCAACTGAGTTAGTCGAACTCAACAAGAAAATAAAGGAACTATTGGACAAAGGGTACATTAGACCAAGCTCTTTACCTTGGGGATCCCTAGTTCTGGTTGCTAAGAAGAGAGATGGAACACTGAGACTATGCATTGATTATCGAGCACTCAACATGGCCACTATCTAGAACAAATATCCACTACCCTACATAAATGACTTGTTTGATCAATTGGCACAAGCAAATGTATTTTCAAAGATCGATTTAAGGTCATGGTATCGTCAGCTCAAGATCCGTCCAAAAGACATTTCGAAGACAACCTTTACCTCGAGATACGGATTTTACGAGTTTATAGTAATACCTTTCAGACTAGCCAACACACCAGCTTACTTCGTGCATTTGATGAATAAGGTATTCATGAAGTATATGGATAAGTTTGTCATAGTGTTCATCGACGACATACTTGTCTACTCCAAAAATCCTGAAGAGCATGGAAACACCTAAGAATTGTGTTGGGAGAACTCCGCAAACATCAGTTGTATGCAAAATTCAGCAAATGTGAGTTTTGGGTTAAACAGGTAGGATTTTTGGGACATGTGATGACACAAGATGGCATAGCTGTAGACCCAGAAAAGGTCAAGGCCATAAGTGACTAGCCGCAACCAGCCAATGTGACAGACATCCGGAGTTTCCTCGGATTACCAGGATATTATCGGAGGTTCATTGAAATTTTTTCTAGTATTGCCCAACCCATGACCCAGTTGCTCAAGAAGGAAAAGAAGTTTGAATGGACCGAAGCTTGTGAAAGGAGTTTCCTGGAATTGAAGAAGAGATTGACTACAACCCCCGTATTGATTGTGCCAGACTTAAATAAGGAGTTTGAAATATACTGTGATGCCTCCAGGAAAGGCCTCGTATGCGTACTCATGCAAGAAGGAAAGGTCGTGGCTTATGCCTCACAACAGCTCCGGTGAAACGAAGAGAACTACCCCACTCACTATTTGGAGTTGGCCGATGTGATCACGCTCTCAAGGAATGGAGACACTTTCTTCTTGGAAATCGTTGCAAAATATACACGGATCATAAGAGTCTCAAGTATATTTTCACACAGCCATATCTCAACCTACGACAAGGACATTGGTTGGAGTTAATTAAGGATTATGATGTGGACATTCATTACCACCCAGGTAAGGCAAACGTGGTAGCAGATGCTCTTAGAAGGAATGCCGCCTCAGGCAAGAAAACTGTCACATCAATAGCTTCCATTTGGTGTTTTGCAAGATTGTGCTCATCTTTTATTGTTGCATTGAAAAAGTGAAATAGGGAACAAAAAAAACCCTAGCACCTCTTTATTCAACTCAATTCAAATCTTCTGATAAATCAATGAACCCAAAATGGCCGTCATAAAAGCCCACCCTTTTGATAAATATTGGAGACAATATTTCAGGGGTGGAACTTATTTTTAAAATACATTTGGCATTTTATTGAAACCACAAAAGCCACTCAAATCACCCAAATATGTGATTTTAAATATTTCAGAATATCATAAAATGTAGGAATATTTATGTGGGCTTGGAAATAATTCAAATACCAACCACAACTATTTTTACTATTTATAGGAATAGTTTGGAGCCAAAATAATATAAAACAAATGTCACAAATGATTTAACAGAAATCAGAAATGAAAGAAAATGGAAAAAACTTTACCTGTCGCTCACCTTGGCCTAGCCCACCATCTCTGTGTCGTCTTACTCTTCGCCAGTGTGCAGCAGGAGGTGGCCGGCGCTTCCTCCAGCGCGGCCACGCACCTGGGTGCCTGCGTGGCCGTTCCGTCACGCTGGCCGCGAGGAGATAACCCTCCTGAGCCCGTTCCAATCCTCTCCCTCTCCCCATTCGCTCTCCTGCTCCCCCTCTTCTCGGTCGGCATTGGAGCCGAGCTCGTGCTCGAGCTCGCCATCATCTCCGGCCGCAGCAGCTCTCCCCGAGTGCCTCATCCTCTCTGCCTCGTCGAGTACGTCGTCCACGCCAACGGAATCAAGATCCCAAGCCCTGCATCACCCACAACGCCGTCGTCTTCCACCTTCGGCCGCCAACAAGTCGTCGTTGATTCACCGGATTCAGCGCCTCCCCGAATAGCCTGAGCCTCTCATCGTCATCACCGTGAGCTCCGGAGTGTTTCCCCCCATTTTCCCCTATCTCTCCTGCACTCTAGCTCCGTGGCCGTCGAACCCGATCTCCGGCCGCCGCCATGGCTGGTCGTTGGTGCTCCCCGGCCACCCCTAGCTCCTCTCGCTGCCCCTGTTAGATGAGGCCAAGCCTGGGCTTCATCCCAGTGCTCTCAGCACTCAAATCCGAGCCCCATAGCAAGTTTTAGAGCAACTCCGACGAGGATCCGCCGCGGGTTTGGTCGCCGCCGGCGAAGCTCCGGTGGGGGTCGACGTGGACAACTCATTAGAGCCTAATCCACCCCTAGAGCCGCTAACAGTGGGCCCCAGGGTGGGTCAAACCCCACTTAGCCTCTGGTCAACGCGGGATTAGCCCCTGAGTCACTGACCAGTGGGCCCCACTGGTCAGGTTTGACCTGACCAGCCCCTGTTGACCCTAATGACGTCAGCCTAGCGCATTAAATCCAATTATGTGATTTAAATAATTCCAAAAAATGCTGAAACTTTGGAAATTCATAGAAAATAAAATATAACTCCATATCTGACAAATAATATATGAAAAATGATCATAAAAATTCAATGAACACAATGGTGCTACTTTCATGCATGACAAACAAAGTTATGAAACAACATCAGGTCAAATCAATTAAATGAATTTGATAAATATCTTACTTCAACTAATATTTGCATTTTGAATTCAAATCAGATGCATGCTACGGTTCTCATGGTCACCTCAAACCATGATACATTTCATTCCATGCCATGATCATGCATCATATTGTTGCATATGAATGATATTGATTGTCGTTATTATGTCGGTAGGCTCTGCCCCTCCGGATACGTCTGAATATCCGACTAACGGATTTAATCCTTCCACGGAGCAACAAGGCAAGCACCCTTTTGATCACCCCGATATAATCCCATGTTCCTTCGCCTGCTCTCACTTATTGCATTAGGACAAAATATTCAAATGCTTTACTTCGGTAGCTGAACCTATTCCTTTGCATGACCTATCATTATCATAGTAGATAGCCAAAGCTTGCAACCTAGCATACCTGGTAGTTGCTATAAGTTGTGTCAGGTTTGTTTCATCTGGGTGATGAACAGGAATGGATGAATGTGTTCTAGTGACAAAGAATAAGTGTGGAACCTGATTTGGTAAATGTACTGATGAAAGGCTATGTAGGAGTACATGGCGGGTTGTTTCACTAGAACCGTCCGTAAGAACTGAGTTCCGTGTATGTAATCCAAGACTAGTTACTACCACATGCTGGGCCCTGAAATATGACCCCGCTCGACTTATTAATCGACTAGTACTCGGTTCAGGAGTTGCAAGTAGTTTCTGGTGTTTATAGTCATGCTGGAGGCCGTGCATAGTGCTGACCTTAGAGGTGGGCTATGATGCGGTAGGCAATGGCACGGTGTACCAAGTGGCACCCGGATGGTGGGCTTGGGAACCCTGCGCACATCGTTTTGGGTCGTAGGAGAAACCTCGACCGGACTTCCGTGCGGGTTCACGCTCAAATGGGCGATAAACCTGGACTAGGTACTAGCGTGGTTAACAGTCGTGGCCAACTCCCTCGCTGGGCTTCCGCTTGAAGGTTGCCAAGGTGCATGACGTGCACATGGCGATAAGTGGCGAGTGCGTGTGTGAAGAAGTACACCCCTGCAGGGTTATGATCTATTCGAATAGTCGCGTCCGCGGATATGGACTACTTGGAGACATATGTTGTTCCTAGATAAATTTAATGCCTACTCATAAAAGTATCAAGATAAGTGTGAGTATCATGTATGGCATTTCCGTAGGGAGACGGAAAGGAATCCATGATAGTGTATTGTTGTGGTGGTAGTGGACTCGTGTACGACTTATCAAAGTTGTTTAAAACTATTTAAAATTGTAGTTTAGTCTAGCCAAGAGTCAAAGTTGGCTTGCTGCATGAAACCCCACAACCCCCTTTGTTGATACATGTGCATGAGTAGATAGATCTGTTCTAAAGTATTGCTGAGTACCTTTGTACTCAGGTTTGTTTAATAAATGTTGCAGAAGATACCCACGAGCCAACAGGTGGGTTCTACCTAGACCTCGATGATGACGAGTAGCTGGTGTCCCAGCTACGACATGGCCCCTTTTCAGAAGGGATCTGTAGATAGTCAGGCTTTATGTCTTTTCCTTTCAACTGTCTGTACTCAGAAAACTTTAATGCTTCCGCTTGGTTTGTATGAATTTGCTTGTATTACTTGAGTGTCGGGTCAGGTGACCCCTACTTGTATGAACTTATTATGTAAGACTCTTCTGAGTCTTCTAAATAAATGTTGTGATGTTGTATGGTTATGTTGTGATGCCATTGTTGTATCTATGCATATCAAGTATGTCATGCGTACATGCGATGCACTGTGATATGTATGGGATTCAACACCTAGACATATGCCCTTAGTAGATCTCTATACAGAGAAATGCCCCTTTGTGATTCCATCGAGCCTTGGTAGTTCGCTACTGCTCTGGACACATTGGTTGACAGGCATGTATCCTTCTTAGTTGTTGTGTCTGTCCCTACGGGGGAATGTCACGCGGTGTAATGGAGTCCTTGTAGCTTGCTACGACTCGTCTACACTCGCTGATGACCGACACCTGCTTTATTGGGTTATGTATGTCTGTCTCTGTACAGTTGAGCCACTTGAGTTTATGACTAGTCATGTCGACCCGGGTTCTTTGACATTGGAATGCTAGCGACACAAATGCATACGTGAGTCAAAAGGCGCAAACGGTCCCGGCTAAGGCAAGGTGGTAGCCGTGGTGTTAACCGTGCGTGAGACCGCAAAGGGATGCGATGTGTTATAGGCTGGATTCCTATGGCTTAGGATCGGGGTCCCGATAGCATTGGTACCAGAGCCTGGCTAACTATAGGATTACCAAGCCAAACTGGTCGAATCGAGTCTAGAAATGCTGTAGTTATATGTAAGGGTATTATTTGTGGAAGGGAACGTAAGTTTCTTCCTTCTCTTCTCAAGTCATTCTATTATGGTCATCCTCATCTTTTCTACGGGGATTAAGAATTAGGTTTCTTATCTATCTCTCAGGATCGCGAGTTACTAATCGGTAGATTGAAGGAAAACGGTTCGAGAGTTAATCCGAGTTTTGTTTTGTTCCAAGGAAAAGAAAATAAGTATTTGATGAACATGGAATTTGAACTTGATAGTTCAGTGGTTATGCTATCCTATCTTTTGTGGGTTGTCTCAAAATTGTTTTTGAGCATTTACAGCCATTATGCTGCCCAATTTCATTTCCAGAGCTCTAATGCCTTTGCATTATTCTCTATTTCAGATGCCTGCCCCTCATTTTCGTCAGGTGGTCCGTCTGACTAGGTGCATTGATGTACCGGGTCACACAGCCATGCTAGTCAGGATGATGTCAGTAGTCGGTTACCGCTGGTACCCAGAGTATACGATGGAGCCGATCCATTGGTCTTATGGATTGGGGGTTACCGTTGACATGGCGGTACAAGATGCCGCCTATTCAATGTTGACCATTATGCTGTAGAATTCAGAGTTCTGTTATGTTCCCGCTTCTCAGCTAGGAGAAGAAGGTTATCTCAGTGGAGTCTACTTTGATTCTTCTTTGGAGGATCCGCTGCTGCAGATTAGCACTCAGATGTTAGAGAATAGAGACCGAGATGCTCGTGCCCTGTGTATGGCACTTTATGCTACTTGTGCCCACCTGTGGACAGCTTTGACATAGCTCGCACGTGCAGTTCAGACAGGCTATGGAGATATGGAGATGTTGAACCCAGTTAGGACTCATCTTCCAGCTCATGTTGACTCGCATGCTATCGGAGGTGTCACCCCTCTTCGGGGACCTCTATTGCCACCAGTCAGGGGACCAAGGCCACACCCGTGTCCTTACGGTTCCCAGGGGCCTGAGGCTAGAGTATTTCCTGATCCGCAGGTTCAGCTCCCAGGTCATGGAGGCAATCTATATGAGAAGTTTTATGCGGATGCTTGAGCCGTGAGTGGAATAGTAGTATTGTAGTGGTTATATTTCCATAGTCGAGTGTGTCTTGTGGAATATGACTATGTCGTTAGATGAGTCCAGGACGCATAGATAAATAATGTATAGGAAGCTTGGAAAGCCTCTGATGAGTAGTATCATCTTTTCAGTACTTTGCTCTTCAGTTTGAGGTTGTACTGAACTATGTTATGGTGTGTATGAACCATGGTGTATATATAGCAGTTTGCTTGTTACCATGTTGTTCAGATGTTCATTTCTGCATTCCATGTTGTTCAGTGCATTCTTAGTCCATAGTTAGTTGATATTGATCTAGTCTAAGCTGTGATTTTGTCTGCCAGGATGGTGTTTACCACGCACAACCGTGCCCCTAGCCATGAGCAGGGAGAAGGTATTCACGCAGCACAGGAGGAACTGCCTCACCCGCCTTCTCTAGCAGAGGTAATGCTGGAGGCAGAAAGAAACAAGAGAGAGACCAACCGTCTGCTAGAGCATATTGAGCAAAACACGGCTCGTTAGCCACGAAATGATGCAGTGTCCCTCAATGACTTTGTGAAGCTAAATCCCCCAAAGTTCCATCACTCCGTCGATCCTCTCGACGCTGATGACTGGTTGTGCAGTATATCGCGCAAGATACGCTCTCCTAACGTTTCTGAGGCTCACAAGGTGACCTTCGCTGCGTACTTTCTGGAAGGCCCCGCCAATCTGTGGTGGGATAATTTCGAAGCTATGCGTCCTGCCGGACCAGCAACCACATGGGCAGATTTTAGTGCAGCTTTCCGTGTGTACCACATTCCAGAGGGTCTGATGGACCGTAAGAGAGAGGAATTATGTGCCTTCACTCAGGGAAAGTTGACCGTGGATGCTTATAGCCGCGAGTTCGGTAACCTCGCTCGCTATGCAATCGAAGAGGTGTCAACTGATGCCAAGAAGCAAGCAAGATTCCGCAAGGGACTGAGCCTCGAACTTCGTCATGACCTGCGCCTTCATGAATGTACAAGTTTCCAAGCTCTTGTCAACAAGGCGATCAGTGCCGAGACTGGTCATACCGACTATGAAGCCACGAAGAAGCACTCTCACCATTCCGGCTCCTCATCCGGTTCAGCGTTTCCGAAGCGCCGGGTGTGGGTCCCGAATAGCTCTTTGATACGTCCATTTTGCACCATGTCTTCATGTTGATATTTATCGCTTCTTGGGCTGTTATTTCAGTTCATGGTACAATACTTATGCCTTTTCTCTCTTATTTTGCAAGGTTTACATGAAGAGGGAGAATGCCGACAGCTGGAATTCTGGCCTGAAAAATACTAGGCCGAAGAAGCGCCACAGGGGCGGCAACACGTGGCCACAAGCCTGCTTGGCGCGGCCACCCCCTTGGCCGCGCCAAGGGGGCTTGTGGGCAGCCTGCTGGCCCACTGGCCCCCCTCTTGTGCTATACGAAGGGTCTCGTCCAGAAAAAAATCAGGGAGGAGCTTTTTCGTGGATTCGCCACTGTCATGAGGCGGAACTTGAGTAGAACCAATCTAGATCTCCGGCAGGACGATCCTGTCGGGGAAACTTCCCTCCCGGAGGGGGAAATCATTGTCATCATCATCACCAACACTCCTCTCATCGGAGGGGAATCGTCACCATCAACATCTTCATCAGCACCATCTCGTCTCCAAACCCTAGTTCATCTCTTGTAACCAATCTCCGTCTCGCAACTCCGATTGGTACTTGTAAGGTTGCTAGTAGTGTTAATTACTCTTTGTAGTTGATGCTAGTTGTATTACTTGGTGGAGAAGTTTATTTTCAGATCCTTGATGCTACTCATTACCTCTCTGGTCCTGAATATGATTATGCTTTGTGAGTAGTTACTTTTGTTCCTGAGGACATGGGATAAGTCATGCTAATAGTAGTCATGTGAATTTGGTATTCGTTCGATATTTTGATGTGTTGTATGTTGTTTTTCCTCTAGTGGTGTTATGTGAACGTCGAATTCATAACACTTCAATATTATTTGGACCTAGAGGAAGGCATTGGCAAGTAGTAAGTAGATGATGGGTTGCTAGAGTGACAGAAGCTTAAACCCTAGTTTATACGTTGCTTCGTAAGGGGCTGATTTGGATCCACTAGTTTAATGCTATGGTTACACTTTGTCTTAATTCTTCTTTCGTAGTTGCGAGAGGGGTTAATCATAAGTGGGATGCTTGTCCAAGTAAGGGCAGTACCCAAGCGCCGGTCCACCCACACATCATACTATCAAAGTAACGAACGCGAATCATATGAACATGATGAAACTAGCATGACAGAAATTCCCGTGTGTCGGTGCGAGCGTTTTTCCTCCTATAAGACTTTGTCCAGGCTTGTCCCTTGCTACAAAAGGGATTGGGCCACTTTGCTGCACCGTTGCTACTTTTGTTTGTTGTTGCTTGCTACGAATCATCTCACTAGACAATCACTTGTTACCGATAATTTCAGTGCTTGCAGATATTTCCTTGCTAAAAACCACTTGTCAGATCCTTCTGCTCCTCGTTGGGTTTGACACTCTTACTTATCGAAAGGACTACGAGTGATCCCCTATACTAGTGGGTCATCAAAACATTCATATAGTGTGCTGAAATTTATTGTCACTTGTCACTATGGATACTAATCCTTTGAGGCGCTTGTTCGGGGTATCTTCACCTCGAACGGAAGCACAAATAGTTGCTCCTCAACCTACAACACCTAATGGAAATATTTGCTTTGAATTTCCTTCGGGTATGCTTGAGAAACTGCTGGCTAATCCTTTTACACGGGATGGAACATCACATCCACACTTGCATCTAATCTATGTAGATGAGGTTTGTGGTTTATTTAAGCTTGCAGGTTTGCCCGAGGATGAGGTCAAGAAGAAGGTTTTTCCTTTATCTTTGATGGATAAGGCGTTGATATGGTATTGGCTAAGTGATGATACTGGATCATGGGACTACAATCAGTTGAAATTGAAATTTCTTCAAAAGTTTTATCCTATGCATTTAGTACATCGTGATCAGAATTATATTTATAATTTTTGGCCTCGTGACAGAGAAATCATCGCTCAAGCTTGGGGGAGGCTTAAATCAATGCTATATTCATGCCCCAATCATGAGCTCTTGAGAGAAATTATCATTCAGAACTTCTATGCTCAGCTTTCTCATGATGATCGCACCATGCTTGACACTTCTTGTACCGGTTCTTCTATGAAGAGAGATATTGACTTCAAATGGAATTTACTGGAGAGAATCAAACGCAACTCGGAAGATTGGGAGTTGGAAGAAGGTAAGGAGTCAGGTATGAATTTCAAGTTTGATTGCACTAAATCCTTTGTTGAAACAAATACCTATAGTGATTTTAGCGCTAAGTATGGACTTGGCTCTGAGATAGTAGCTTCACAGTGTGAATCATTGGCTACTCATATTGATCTCCCCAAAGAGAAGTGGTTTAACTATCATCCTCCTATAGAAGTCAATGTAGTTAAACCCAATCCAGTTGAAAAGAAAGTCATTGCCTATAATGATCCTATATTGTTCCCAGAGCTTACATTGAGAAACCACCTTTCCCTGTTAGGATAAAGGATCATTCTAAAGCTTCAACTGTGATACGTAGAGGCTACATTAGAACACCTACACCCCTGAGCAAATTAGAGTTGAACCTAGCATTGCTATCATCAAAGATCTTCTGTTCGACGATGTTGAGGGACATAATATTCACTTTTGTGGAGATGCTGCTAGAATTGCTAAACCTCACGCTAGAGACAATCATAGGCCTATTGTTGGCATGCCTGTTGTTTCTGTTAAGATAGGAGATCATTGTTATCATGGCTTGTGTGATGTGGGTGCTAGTGTTAGTGCAATACCTCAATCCTTATATGATGAAATCAAAGACGAGATTGCACCTGTTGAGATAGAACCTATTGATGTCACTATTCAGCTTGCCAATAGAGATACTATCTGCCCTGTGGGAATTGTTAGGGATGTTGAAGTCTTGTGTGGTAAAATGAAGTATCCTGCTAATTTTCTCGTTCTTGCTACCGCACAAGATAGCTTTTGTCCCATCATATTTGACAGATCCTTCCTCAATACTGTCAATGCCCATATTGATTGTGAGAAGCAAACTGTCACTGTTGGCTTTGAAGGTGTGTCACATGAGTTCAATTTCTCTAAGTTTGGTAGACAACCTCATGAAAAGGAGTTGCCTAGTAGGGATGATACTATTGCCTTAGCCTCTATTGTCGTGCCTCCTACTGATCCCTTAGAGCAATATTTGCTTGAGCATGTAAATGATATGCATATGGATGAAAGGGATGAGATAGATAGAGCTGACTTAGAACAATATCCTATCCTTAAGAATAACTTGCCTGTTGAACTGCTTGGGGATCCACCCCCACCAAAGTTCATCCTGTATTTGAGCTTAAACAGTTGCCTGATACTCTTAAGTATGCTTATTTTGATGAAAAAGAGATATATCCTGTTATTATTAGTGCTAGCCTCTCAGAGCATGAAGAAAAGAAGTTACTAAAAACTCTGAGAAGCACCGTGCTGCTATTGGATATACTCTTGATGATCTTAAGGGCATTAGTCCTACTCTATGCCAGCACAAGATTAAAACTGATCCTGACTTCAAACCAGTTGCTGATCATCAAAGGTGATTGAATCCTAAGATGAAAGAAGTAGTAAGAAAAGAAATACTAAAGCTCCTGGAAGCAGGTATTATCTATCATGTTGCTCATAGCGATTGGGTGAGTCTGGTGCATTGTGTCCCTAAGAAGGGAGGCATTACCGTTGTCCCTAATGATAAGGATGAATTGATCCCACAAAGGATTATTACTCGCTATAGGATGGTGATCGATTTTTGGAAATTGAATAAGGCCACTAGGAAAGATCATTACCCTTTACCTTTTATCGACCAAATGATAGAATGGTTGTCTAAACACACACACTTCTGCTTTCTAGACGGTTATTCTGGTTTCTCCCAAATACCAGTTGCACAATCTGATCAGGAGAAAACCACTTTCACCTGCCCTTTCAGTACCTTTGCTTATAGACGTATGCCTTTTGGCTTATGTAATGCACCTGCCACCTTTCAAAGATGTATGATGGCCATATTCTCTGACTTTTGTGAAAAGATTGTTGAGGTTTTCATGGATGACTTCTCCGTCTACGGGTCTTCCTTTGATGATTTCCTCAGCAACCTTGATCGAGTATTGTAGAGATGTAAAGACACCAATCTTGTCTTGAATTGGGAGAAGTGCCACTTTATGGTTAATGAAGGCATCGTCTTAGGACATAAAATTTCTGAAAGAGTTATTGAAGTCGATAAGGCTAAGGTTGATGCAATCGAGAAAATGCCATACCCCACAGATATCAAAGGTATAAGAAGTTTCCTTGGTCATGCTGGTTTCTATAGAAGGTTCATTAAAGACTTCTCTAAGATTTCTAGGCCTCTTACCAATCTCTTGCAAAAGGATATTCCTTTTGTTTTTAACGATGATTGTGAGGAAGCCTTCGAAATACTTAAGAGGGCTTTGATAACTGTACCTATTGTTCAACCACCTGATTGGAACTTACCTATTGTTCGCGCTCTGAGATGAGAGCACTAATAATGACAAGATATATCTCCTTCTCATCAAGATAGGCATACTTAAGAGTATCAGGCAACTGTTTAAGCTCGAACACAGGATCACCCTTTGGTAGGGGAGGATCCCCAAGTAGTTCAACAGGCAGATTATTCTTGAGAATAGGATATTGTTCTAAGACAATTTTATCTATCTCATCTCTCTCCTCCATATGCATATCATTTTCATGCTCAAGCAGATATTGCTCTAAAGGATCCGTAGGAGGTACGGCAATAGAGGCAAGAGCAATGATTTCATACCTACCAGACGACTCTCTTTCATGGGGTTGTCTTCCAAACTTGGAGAAGTTCAATTCATCAGACACACCCTCGAAACTTACTGTGAAATTCTGCTTAATGCAATCAATGTGAGCATTGACAGTGTTGAGAAAGGGTCTACCAAATATGATGGGACAAAAGCTATCTTGTGCAGTACCAAGGACGAGGAAATCAGTAGGATACTTCGTCTTACCACACAGGACTTCTACGTCTCTCACAATTCCGAACGGGCAGATAGTGTCTCTATTACCTAGCGTAATAGTGACATCAATGGGTTCTAACTCAGCAGGTGCAATCTCATCTTTGATTTCATCATATAGAGAACGGGGTATTGCACTAATACTAGCTCCCATATCACATAAACCATGGTAAGAGTGATCTCCTATCTTAACAGAAACAACGGGCAGGCCAACTACAGGTCCGTGTTTGTCTTTCGCGTGAGGCTTAGCAATTCTAGCGGAGTCCTCACAGAATTTGACAACATGCCCGTCTATGTCTTCGGCTTAGAGATCTTTGATAATAGCAACACTAGGTTCACCTCTAATCTCCTCAGGGGGTGCAAGTGGTCTAATGTAACCCGTATGTATCACAGTTGGAGCTTTAGAATAATCCTTTATCCTAGCAGGGTACGGTGGTTTCTGAGTGTAAGCACAAGGAACAACAGGATAACTAAAAGCTATGATTTTCTCCTCAACTAGATTGGTTTTGGATATGTTGCTTTCTACAGGAGGATGATATTTAAACCACTTCTCTTTGTGAAGATCAACATGAGCAGCAAAAGATTCACATAGAGAAGCTACTATCTCAGAGTCAAGTCCATACTTAGCGCTAAAATCTCTAGAAGTGTTTGTCTCAACAAAAGATTTAACGAAACCAAACTGGAAATTCATACCTGACTCCTTACCTTCCTCCAGCTCCCAATCTTCAGAGTTGCGTTTGATTCTGTCCAATAAATTCCACTTGTGATCAATATCCTTCTTCATAAAAGAACCGGCACAAGAAGTGTCAAGCATGGTACAATCTTCATGAGAAAGCCGAGCATAAAAGTTTTGAGTGATGATTTATCTCGAGAGCTCATGATTGGGGCATGAATATAGCATTGATTTAAGCCTCCCCCAAGCTTGATCTATGCTTTCCCTGTCATGAGGCCAAAAGGAATAAATAAAGTTCCGATCACGATGTACTAAATGCATAGGATAGAACTTTTGATGAAATTCCAATTTCAACCGATTGTAGCCCCATGATCCAGTATCAACACATAGCCTATACCATGTCAACGCCTTATCCTTCGAAGATAAAGGAAAGACTTTATTCTTTACCTCATCCTCGGGCAAACCTGCAAGCTTAAATAAACCACAAACTTCATCTACATAGATTAGATGCAAGTCTGGATGTAAAGATCCATCTCCTATGAAAGGATTAGCCATCAGTTTCTCAAGCATACCCGAAGGAATTTCATAAAAGATATTTTCAGTAGGTACCTCAGGTTGAGGAGAAACTCCTCATGCTTCCGTTCATGGTGAAGATACCCCGAACAAACTCCTCAAAGAAACAGTTTCCATAGTGACAAGTGACAATAAATTTCAGCAGAGTATAAAAATGTTTCCTTACCAATTTCCACTTACCAAAGGCGCTTCACTCCCCGGCAACGACGCTAGAAAAGAGTCTTGATGACCCACAAGTATAGGGGATCAATCATAGTCCTTTTGATAAGTAAGAGTGTCGAACCCAACGAGGAGCAGAACGCTCTGATAAACGGATTTCAGCAAGGTAATAACTGCAAGCACTGAAAGTAGCGGTAACAAGTGACTGTGTAGCGAGGTGAAACGTAGCAAGCAAAGAGTAACAAGTAACAAGTAGTAGCAATGGTGCAGCAAGTGGCCCAATCCCTTTTATAGCAAGGGACAAGCCTGAAAAAAGTCTTATAGGAGGAAAAACGCCCCCGAGGACACACAGGAATTTCTGTCATGCTAGTTTCATCATGTTCATATGATTCGCGTTCGTTACTTTGATAGTTTGATATATGGGTGGACCGACGCTTGGGTACTTCCCTTACTTGGACAAGCATTCCACTTATGATTAACCTCTCTCGCAAGCATCCTCAACTACAAAATAAGAATTAAGACAAAGTCTAACCATAGCATTAAACTAGTGGATCCAAATTAGCCCCTCACGAAGCAACGCATAGACTGCGGTTTAAGCTTCTGTCACTCCAGCAACCCATCATCTACTTACTACTTCCCAATGCCTTCCTCTAGGCCCAAATATGGTGAAGTGTTATGTAGTCGACGTTCACATAACACCACTAGAGGAAAAAACAACATACAACATATCAAAATACCGAACTAATATCAAATTCACATGACTATTATCAGCATGAGTTATCCCATGTCCTCAGGAACAAAACTAACTACTCACAAGACATAATCATAATCATGACCAGAGGTGTAATGAATAGCATCAAGGATGTGAACATAAACTCCTCCACCAAGTAATCCAACTAGCATCAACTACAAAGAGTAATCAACACTACTAGCAACCTTACAAGTACCAATCGGAGTTGCGAGACGAAGATTGGTTACAGAGATGAACTAGGGATTGGAGAGGAGATGATGCTGATGAAGATGTTGATGAAGATGCCTCCCCTCCGACGAGAGGAGTGTTGGTGATGACGATGGTGACGATTCCCCCCCTTCGGGAGGGAAATTTCCCCGGCAGGATCGTCCTGTCGGAGCTCTAGATTGGATCTGCTCAAGTTCCGCCTCGTGGCTGCGGCGAAACCACGAAAAAGCTCCCTCCTGATTTTTTCCAGACCAAAACGCTTCATATAGCAAAAGAGGGGGGCTAGTAGGCCTTCAGGCAGCCCACAAGCCTGCCCTGCGCCACCAGGGGGGGTGGTGGCGGTGGGCAAGCTTGTGGGGCCCTGGTGGCCCCCCTCCGGTAGTTCTTTCGCCCAGTATTTTTAATATATTCCAGAAAAAATCCACGTAAATTTTCAGAGCATTTGGAGATGTGCGGAATAGTGGACTAGGATTTTCTCCTTTTCAAGTCCAGAATTCCAACTGCCTGAATTCTCCCTCTTCAAATAAACCTTGCAAAATAAGATAGAAAAGGCATAAATATGGTACGACAAGTAATATAACAGCCCAAAAATCAATAAATATCAACATGAAAGCATGATGCAAAATGGACGTATCAACTCCCCCAAGCTTAGACCTCGCTTGTCCTCAAGTGAAAACCAAGTTCCATAAACATGTCCACATGTTGAGGGACGAAGGTGTCGATAAAACATAATACAGAAAAAGGGCATCATGATCACACATAGAAAAGCAATACATCATAAAGATTCTTATGGGAAAGTAACAATTCCTTCACAAAGCAAAGCATGAAGCAAAAACCTTACCGAGAAGTAACCAACAATAGTCCATAGTCATTGAAGCAATTGCTATTTATCACAACATTAGAAAGAGTCAAATAAGAGCTTGTAAGGCAAAACCACATACTCAATCATCTCTTTCATTTTCCACAATTGTTACAACTCACGTGGTACTCATGGTGTCAAAGTTTTAGCTGGACAGAGAGGAAGATAGGGGCTTATAGTTTTGCCTCCCAACGGTTTAACTCAAGGGTAAAGTCAACAATAATAAAGCATGAGTACTCAACTCCAAGTTGATATATGAATAAAGATCTTTCCCAAGCACGTGACGGTAGCCAAGACAAAGGCAAAAATGGAACTGGTGAAGATCACCATGACTCTTACAAGGGAAAAAAGTAAAGGTACAAGATAGGCCCTTCGCAGAGGGAAGGAGAGGTTGTCATGCGCTTTTGAGGTTTGAATGTGTGTCCTCTTAGTGCGGAGGAACGTCACTTTATATTGCCTCCTGTGACAAATAACTTTATTATGCAGTCTGTCGCTTTTATGTCTTCCTCATCACAGGTTCGTACAAAGATTATTTTGCACACACTACTAGATCATACATATTAGAGAGAAATTTTTATTGCTTGCACCGATGGAAACTTACTTGAAGGATCTTATTCCATCCATAGGTAGGTATGGTGGACTCTCATGGCAAAACTGGGTTGGAGGTTTATGGATGCACAAGTAGTATCTCTACTTGGTGCGGGAGTTTTGGCTAATATGAGGTGGAAGCAATCGTCACGTGCTAAGGGATCTGTAATCATATAACATTGTTTGGAACCAAGCAAACACAATTCATTATGTTGTCTTCCTTGTCCAACATCTACTCCTAGGCATGTAATAGTTTGGTGAGTGCTAACAATTGCAAAAAGTGTCTAAGGTGATATATTTCTAGGTGAACCTCTCTTTCCTTATTACTTCTTATTAATTGCAACAATGACTAATGTCTATGTTGATTTATTCTCAACAAGTTTCAATCATCATACGTGTCATAAGTGAAGTTATCACTTTCCATAAGATCGTCTCATGATCTTTCATGCTATCGTTCTTTCCATACTTTTTGATCAAGGCACAAAGCAAAGCCCTTAACTAAGACACTCTTTATTATATAGCTCGTAAGCTCGAATACATCAGGGGAGAGACAAAAGAAAAAGACTCAAACTGAAAACTAAAGACTTATTCCTCTAAAAGAAGAAATAAAAACTGAAAAGGAAAGAACTAAAACAAAGGTAAACACAAAAGATATAAAGGTGATACGATACCAGGGCAACTCCCCCAAGCTTGGCAGAAGCCAAGGGGATTGCCCATACCAATGCTTAGTTGTCTTCCTTTAGTGGTGATGGTGGTTTTATTGTCGGAGTAGTCTGATCCTCTGTCTTCCAAGGCATAGGTGCTCCATCATGGCAGGATGAAAGAGTCGCCGGAATCCTCAAATCTGCAGCCAACCTTATTGATTTAAATATGTACTCATACTCACAGTTTTGATTCTGCAGGTCATAGATCTGGCCATGAAGTTGGTCAACCCTATCGTAGAGCCTGGAGAGGTGTTTCCCAATATCAATGGCATCCATCTTGTGATTGCTAGTGAACTCCATGATCATCGTGTGGTTGGCCTTGAGTCCACGCTCCACCATCCCTTGGCACTTGAAGACTTGTTTCTCCATTGCTTCGAGCCTCGTCTCCACGCTTCCGGTCTTCTTAGGCCCCTCAACATCACGGATGTGCAACATCCCCTCGCTCATCTTGATAGATTGAGGGTGTTTCAGCACTTCCGTGAGGTAGGGATTGATGACCTTCTCGAAGATCTTGTCCTTAGGAGCGTTTGTGGAAGTCATGATGATCTAGATCTGGGGCACACAACAAGCTCGAAACGAAAACAGAGGAAAACTACACGATACGGAGATCAAAACCTTCGGGCGACTATATATTGATTTTTTCTGGGCCAGAAGCAGTACTCCGCAATAAAACGGAGTCCGGGAGGCACACGAGGTGCCCACAAGCTTGCCCACCGCCACTAGGGGGTGGTAGCGGAGTGGGGGCTTGTGGCCGCCTCGTTAGCTCTCCGGACTTCTTTTTATTTTTCTAATTTTCCAAAAATTCCAAAATTGAGGAAAATTCCTATTGGAAAAATATCGGAGTCCAATTTCTTGCCGAAACAGATACATCTCGTTTTCAAGGTCTGAAACAGGCTGATAAACATCCCTTATGTACTCCTCTGGAGTTATGACATTGATGATATTGGTCTCAACATTTATGGGAGTACTAGAGATATAATTCTTGATTCTTTGCCCATTTACCACTCTAGGAAAATTTCATTCCATGTTATTGATTTTGATGGCACCGGAACGATATACTTCCTCGACAACATAGAGACCTTCCCATTTAGAGAGAAGCTTGCCTGCAAAGAATCTCAAACGAGAATTGTATAGCAAGACATAATCAGCTACGTTGAACTCTCGTTTCTGTATTCATTTGTCGTGCCATCTCTTAACCTTTTCCTTGAACAACCTGGCATTCTCATATGCCTGGGCTCTCCATTCATCTAACGAACTGATATCAAACAACCGCTTCTCACCGGCAAGTTTGAAATTAAAGTTGAGCTCTTTGATTGCCCAATAAGTTTTGTGTTCCAGCTCAAGAGGTAAATGGCAGGCCTTACCGTAAACCATTTTATACGGTGACATGCCCATGGGATTCTTATAAGCAGTCCTATAAGCCCATAGTGCATCGTCAAGTATGTTAGACCAGTTCTTTCCAGATCTATTGACCGTCTTTTGTAGGATCAACTTGATCTCCCTATTACTCAACTCCACTTGATCACTAGACTGAGGATGATAAGGAGATGCAACTCTATGGTTGACATCATACTTAGCTAGCATCTTGCGGAAAACACCATGAATGAAGTGTAAACCGCCATCAGTCATCAAATATCTAGGGACTCCAAATCTTGGGAATATGAATTCTTTAAGCATCTTAATAGAGGTGTGATGATCATCATTTTTAGTGGGAATAGCTTCTACCCACTTAGTAACGTAATCCACAGCAACTAAGATGTGAGTGTACTCATTGGAACTCAGGAAGGGTCCCATATAATCAAAGCCCCAAACATCAAATGGTTCAATGACAAGTGAATAGTTCATAGGCATTTCCTCACGCTTACTGATATTCCCTATCCTTTGGCATTCTTCACAAGAAAAGACAAACTTACGGGCATCCTTGAAGAGAGTGGGCCAATAGAAACCTGATTGCAATACCTTATGGGGAGTTCTATCTCCAGCATGGTGTCCTCCGTAGGCTTCGGAATGACACTTCTGCAAGATCTGTCCCTGTTCATGTTCAGGCACACAACCTCTAATAACACCATCTACTCCTTCCTTATAAAGGTGAGGATCATCCCAAAAGTAGTGTCTCAAATCAAAGAAGAATTTCTTCTTTTGCTGATAGGTGAAACTGGGTGGTATGTATTTGGCTACGATATAGTTTGCATAATCGGCATACCACGGCGCACTAAGTGAAGTGCGGATGACACTTAGTTGCTCATCAGGAAAGCTGTCATCAATAGGTAGTGGGTCATCAAGGACATTCTCTAGCCTAGACAAGTTATCTTCTACAGGGTTATCAGCACCCTTTCGGTCAACGACGTGCAAATCAAATTCCTGTAGCAGGAGAACCCATCTGATCAACCTAAGCTTAGCGTCCTTCTTCTCCATGAGGTACTTAATAGCAGCTTGATCAGAGTGAATAATGAATTTGGAGTCAACTATGTAAGATCTGACCTTTTCACATGCAAACGCGACTGCTAAAAATTCCTTCTCCGTAGTGGCATAGTTTCTTTGGGCACTGTCTAGAGTTTTACTAGCGTAGTGAATGACATTCAACTTCTTGTCAACTCTTTGTCCTAGAACAGCACCAACAGCATAATCACTAGCGTCACACATGATTTCAAAGGGCAACTTCCAGTCAGGTGGTTGAACAATAGGTGCGGTTATCAAAGCCTTCTTAAGTATTTCGAAGGATTCCTCACAATCCTCATCAAAAACAAAAGGAACATCGTTCTGCAAGAGGTTGGTAAGAGGCTTAGAAATCTTAGAGAGGTCTTTAATGAACCTTCTATAGAAACCAGCATGACCTAGGAAACTTCGTATACCTCTGATATCTGTGGGGCAAGGCATTTTCTCAATTGCATCAACCTTAGCCTTATCAACTTCAATGCCTCTCCCAGAAATTTTGTGTCCTAAGACGATACCTTCATTAACCATAAAGTGGCACTTCTCCCAATTCAAGACGAGGTTGGTTTCTTCGCATTATTGTAAGACTCGATCAAGATTGCTGAGGCAATCATCAAAGGAAGACCCGTAAATGGAGAAGTCATCCATGAAAACCTCGACGATCTTTTCACAAAAGTCAGAGAATATAGCCATCATACATCTTTGGAAGGTGGCAGGTGCATTACATAAGCCAAAAGGAATACGTCTATAGGCAAAGGTACCGAAAGGGCAGGTGAAAGTGGTTTTCTCTTGATCAGATTGCGCAACAGGTATTTGCGAGAAACCCGAATAACCGTCTAGAAAGCAGAAGTGTGTGTGCTTTGATAGCCTTTCTAGCATTTGGTCGATGAACGACAAAGGATAATGATCTTTCCTGGTTGCCTTGTTATGTTTCCGGAAGTCTATCACCATTCTATAGCCGGTAATAATCCTTTGTGGGATTAGTTCATCCTTATCATTAGGAACGACGGTGATACCTCCCTTCTTAGGTACGCAATGTACTGGACTTACCCAATCACTATGAGCAACAGGATAAATGATTCCTGCTTCCAAAAGCTTTAATATTTCTTTTCTAACGATCTCTTTCATCTTAGGATTTAATCTCCTTTGATGATCAGCAACTGGTTTAAAGTCAGGATCGGTTTTAATCTTGTGCTGACATAGAGTAGGACTAATACCCTTAAGATCATCAAGAGTATATCCAATAGCAGCGCGGTGCTTCCTCGGAGTTTTTAGTAACTTCTTTTCTTCATGCTCTGAGAGGAGAGCACTAATAATGACAGGATATATCTCCTTCTCATCAAGATAGCCATACTTAAGAGTATTAGGCAACTGTTTAAGCTCGAACACAGGATCACCCTTTGGTAGGGGAGGATCCCCAAGCAGTTCAACAGGCAGATTATTCTTGAGAATAGGATATTGTTCTAAGACAATTTTATCTATCTCATCTCTCTCCTCCATATGCATATCATTTTCATGCTCAAGCAGATATTGCACTAAAGGATCCGTAGGAGGTACGGCAATAGAGGCAAGAGCAATGATTTCATCCCTACCAGACGACTCTCTTTCATGGGGTTGTCTTCCAAACTTGGAGAAGTTAAATTCATGAGATACAACCTCGAAACTTACTGTGACAGTCTGCTTAATGCAATCAATGTGAGCATTGATAGTGTTGAGAAAGGGTCTACCAAATATGATGGGACAAAAGCTATCTTGTGCAGTACCAAGGACGAGGAAATCAGTAGGATACTTCGTCTTACCACAGAGGACTTCTACGTCTCTCACAATTCCCAGCGGGCAGATAGTGTCTCTATTAGCTAGCGTAATAGTGACATCAATGGGTTCTAACTCAGCAGGTGCAATCTCATCTTTGATTTCATCATATAGAGAACGGGATATTGCACTAAAACTAGCTCCCATATCACATAAACCATGGTAAGAGTGATCTCCTATCTTAACAGAAACAACGGGCAGGCCAACTACAGGTCCGTGTTTGTCTTTCGCGTGAGGCTTAGCAATTCTAGCGGAGTCCTCACAGAATTTGATAACATGCCCGTCTATGTCTTCGGCTAAGAGATCTTTGATAATAGCAACACTAGGTTCAACTCTAATCTCCTCAGGGAGTGCAAGTGGTCTAATGTAACTCCTACGTATCACAGTTGGAGCTTTAGAATAATCCTTTATCCTAGCAGGGTATGGTGGTTTCTCAGTGTAAGCACAAGGAACAACAGGATCACTAAAAGCTATGATTTTCTCCTCAACTAGATTGGTTTTGGCTATGTTGCTTTCTATAGGAGGATGATATTTAAACCACTTCTCTTTAGGAAGATCGACATGAGCAACAAAAGATTCACATAGAGAAGCTACTATCTCAGAGTCAAGTCCATACTAAGCACTAAAATCTCTAGAAGTGTTTGTCTCAACAAAAGATTTAACGCAATCAAACTGGAAATTCATACCTGACTCCTTACCTTCCTCCAGCTCCCAATCTTCATAGTTGCATTTGATTCTCTATAGTAAATTCCACTTGTGATCAATATCCTTCTTCATAAAAGAACCGACACAATAAGTGTCAAGCATGGTACGATCTTCATGAGAAAGCCGAGCATAAATGTTTTGAGTGATGATTTCTCTTGGGAGCTCATGATTGGGGCATGAATATAGCATTGATTTAAGCCTCCCCTAAGCTTGAGCTATTCTTTCCCTGTCACGAACCCAAAAGTAATAAATAAAGTTCCGATCACGATGTACTAAATGCATAGGATAAAACTTTTGATGAAATTTCAATTTCAACCGATTGTAACCCCATGATCCAGTATCATCACATAGCCTATACCATGTCAACGCCTTATCCTTCAAAGATAAAGGAAAGAATTTCTTCTTTACCTCATCCTCGGGCAAACCTGCAAGCTTAAATAAACCACAAACTTCATCTACACAGATTAGATGCAAGTCTGGATGTGAAGATCCATCTCTTGTGAAAGGATTAGCCAGCAGTTTCTCAAGCATACCCGAAGGAATTTCATAAAAGATATTATCAGTAGGTACCTCAGATTGAGGAGAAACTCCTCGTGCTTCTATTGGTGATGAAGATACCCCGAACAAACTCCTCAAAGAAACAGTTTCCATAGTGACAAGTGACAATAAATTTCAGCACTGTATAAAAATGTTTCCTTACCAATTTCCACTTACCAAAGGCGCTTCACTCCCCGGCAACGGCGCCGGAAAAGAGTCTTGATGACCCACAAGAATAGGGGATCAATCGTAGTCCTTTCGATAAGTAAGAGTGGCGAACCCAACGAGGAGCAGAAGGCCCTGATAAACGGATTTCAGCACGGTAATAACTGCAAGCACTGAAAGTAGCGGTAACAAGTGATTGTGTAGCAATGTGAAACGTAGCAAGCAAAGAGTAACAAGTAACAAGTAGTAGCAATGGTGCAGCAAGTGGCCCAATCCCTTTTGTAGCAAGGGACAAGCCTGAACAAAGTCTTATAGAAGGAAAAACGCTCCCGAGGACACACGGGAATTTCTGTCATGCTAGTTTCATCATGTTCATATGATTCACGTTCGTTAGTTTGGTAGTTTGATATATGGGTGGACCGGCGCTTGGGTACTGCCCTTACTTGGACAAGCATCCCACTTATGATTAACCTCTCTCGCAAGCATCCACAACTACAAAAGAAGAATTAAGACAAAGTCTAACCATAGCATTAAACTAGTGGATCCAAATCAGCCCCTCACGAAGCAACGCATAGACTGGGGTTTAAGCTTCTGTAACTCCAGCAACCCATCATCTACTTACTACTTCCCAATGCCTTCCTCTAGGCCCAAATATGGTGAAGTGTTATGTAGTCGACGTTCACATAACACCACTAGAGGAAAAGACAACATACAACATATCAAAATACCGAACTAATATCAAATTCGCATGACTATTATCACCATGACTTATCCCATGTCCTCAGGAACAAAAGTAACTACTCACAAGACATAATCATAATCATGACCAGAGGTGTAATGAATAGCATCAAGGATCTAAACATAAACTCTTCCACCAAGTAATCCAACTAGCATCAACTACAAAGAGTAATCAACACTACTAGCAACCTTACAAGTACCAATCAGAGTTGCGAGACGAAGATTGGTTACAAGAGATGAACTAGGGATTGGAGAGGAGATGGTGCTGATGAAGATGTTGATGAAGATGCCTCCCCTACGACGAGACGAGTGTTGGTGATGACGATGGCGACGATTCGCCCCTCCGGGAGTGAAATTTCCCCGGCTGGATCGTCCTGCCGGAGCTCTAGATTGGATCTGCTCAAGTTCCGCCTCGTGGCGGTGGCGAAACCACGAAAAAACTCCCTCCTGATTTTTTCCAGACCAAAACGCTTCATATAGCAAAAGAGGGGGGCTAGTGGGCCTTCAGGCAGCCCACAAGCCTGCCCTGCGCCACCAGGGGTGGTGGTGGAGGTGGGCAAGCTTGTGGGGCCCTGGTGGCCCCCCTCCGATTGTTCTTTCGCCCAGTATTTTTAATATATTCCAGAAAAAATCCACGTAAATTTTCAGGGCATTTGGAGATGTGCAGAATAGTGGACTAGGATTTGCTCCTTTTCCAGTCCAGAATTCCAGCTGCCTGAATTCTCCCTCTTCAAACAAACCTTGCAAAATAAGCAAGAAAAGGCATAAATATGGTACCACAAGTAATATAACAGCCCAAAAAGCAATAAATATCAACATGAAAGCATGATGCAAAATGGACGTATCAGGGACCTTTTCATAAATCTAATGGGTATACTCACATCTTAGTTGATGTTGATTACGTCACTTAGTGGGTAGAAGCTATCCCCACTAGTAGTGTTGATCACAACACTTGTATCAGGATGCTTAAAGAAGTTATCTTCCCTAGATTTGGAGTCCCTAGATATCTAATGAACGACGGTGGTTCACATTTCATTCATGGTTCTTTCCGTAAAACGCTTGCTAAGTACGATGTCAACCATAGAATTACGTCTCCCCATCACCCTCCGTCTAGTGGTCAAGTAGAGGTAAGTAATAGAGAGATTAAACCGATTCTGCAAAAGACTGTCAAGGTGTCTAGAAAGAATTGGTCTAAGAAGCTCGATGATGCACCGTGGGCTTATGGAACTGCCTATAAGAATCCCATGGGGCATGTCTCTGTACAAAATGGTGTATGGTAAAGCCTGCCATTTACCTCTTGAGATAGAGCATAAAGCTTATTGGGCAATCAAAGAGATCAACTTTGATTTCAAACTTGCCGGTGAGAAGAGGTTATTTGACATTAGCTCGCTTGATGAATGGAGAACTCAGGCATATGAGAATGCCAAGATGTTCAAAGAGAAGGTTAAGAGGTGGCATGATAAGAGGATATAAAAGCGTGAGTTCAATGTAGGTGATTTTGTCCTGCTATATAACTCTCGTTTAAGATTCTTTGCAAGCAAGCTTCTCTCTAAATGGGAAGGTCCCTATGTTGTTGAGGAAGTATATCGTTCCGGTGCTATCAAGATCAACAACACGGAAGATAATTGTCTGAGAGTTGTAAATGGGCAGAGAATCAACCATTATATCTCAAGTACTCCCATAAATGTTGAAAGAAATATCATCAATACCATAACTCTGGAAGAATATCTAAGGGACATTTATCAGCCTGTTTCAGACACCGAAAACGAAGAGGTATGTGTTTCGGTAAGAAAACAGAGTCCAAAACTTTTCTAGTAGGAAATTTTCTCCGTTTTGGAATATTAGAAAAAATACAAAAACTGGAAGTAGTCCGGAAAGTGTGTGAGGAGGCGACAAGCCTGCCCGGCGCGGGCCCACCCCCTGGCCGCGCCGGGAGGGCTTGTGGCCACCTCGTGCGCCTCTCGGACTCCGTTTTTGTGCGGAGTACTCCTTCTGGTCTAGAAAAAATCAATATATATTCTCCCGTTTGGTCTGAACCCTGTATCACGCAGATTTCCTCTATTTTTTGTTTCGAGCCTGTTTTCTGCCGCAGATCTAGGTCAAGATATCTTCTCAGGATTCAGAGGGGGAGAGCTATGTGGCTGATTACCTTGCTAACCCCAAGGTCTATGGGGACTTGGATCCTTATGGCTGGACCACTGATGAGGAAGAAGATTATGATCCCAAGGGGAAGGAACAAACAAGCTCCGATGAAGAGGAGGCTCATGTACCTCAACCTGGACACACCCATGTGGAGTTCAAGAAGTCAAGCCTCCCTGACTCGAGGAAGAAGCCTAAAACTTTGTTTATCCCTTCTCGTTTCTTGCACGAGAGCAAGCAGGAATTATGCCAAAGGGTGTTGAAGCGTGAAGAGGAAAACGATGATCTGAGGGAGCAGAATTTTATGCTCAGGTGGAAATTAAACAAGCTCAAGACCTCTGCAACAACTCCACCACCATCACCACCAAAGGAAGACAACTAAACATGGGTATGGGAAATCCCCTTGTCTTGTGCCAAGCTTGGGGGAGTTGCCCCGGTATCGTATCCCCATCACATCTTTTGCCTTTACCTTTGTTTTAGTCTGTTCCTTTTCAGTGTTCTTTCTTTTTCTCTAGTAGTTTAGTCTTGATTTTTTGCTTTGTGTCACCCCCCGGTGTATTCGAGCTCGTGAGCCATATAATAAAGAGTGTCTTAGTTGAAGGGCTTTGCCTCTTTCCATGATCAATAGATTGAGAAAAGAACAAAAGCATGAAAGATCATGTAATGATCTTATGGGAAGTGATGGCTTCACATATAAAAGGGATGATGATTGAAAATTGTTGAGGGTAGACAAACGTAGACCTTGGTGATTGTTGCAATTAATAGGAAGTGATAAAGAAGGAGAGGTTCACATATAAATATATCATCTCTCAGACCATCTATGATTGTAAACACTCACTAAACTATTGCATGCCTACAAGTAGATGTTGGATAAGGAAGACAACATAATGAATTGTGTTTGCTTGGCTCCGAACAATGTTATATGATTAGAGATCCCTTAGCATGTGACGATTGCTTCCACCTCACATTAGCCAAACCTCCCGCACTAAGTAGAGATACTACTTGTGCATCCATAAACCATCAACCCAGTTTTGCCATGTGATTCCACCATACCTACCTATGGATTGAATAAGATCCCTCAAGTAAGTTTTCATCGGTGCAAGCAATAAAAATTGCTCTCTAATATGTATGATATATTAGTATGTGGAAAATAAGCTTTGTACGAACATGTGATGAGGAGGACATAAAAGCGACAGACTGCATAATAAAGTTCTTTATCACAGGAGGCAATATAAAGTGACGTTCCTCCGCACTAAGAGGACACGCATCCAAACTTAAAAGCGCATGACAACCTTTGCTTCCCTCTATGAAGGGCCTATCTTGTACCTTTACTTTTCGTCCTTGAAAGAGTCATGGTGATCTTCACCAATTCCTTATTTCGCCTTTATCTTGGCTAACGTCATATGCTTGGGAAAGATCTATCTTCATATTTCAACATGGAAGTAAGTATTCATGAATTATTATTGTTTACCTTACCCTTGAGGTAAGCAGTTGGGAGGCAAAACTGTAAGCCCCTATGTTTCTCTGTGTCCAACTGAAACTTTGATCTCATGAGTACCACGTGAGTTGTAGCAATTGTAGAGAACGAAAGAATGATTGAGTATGTGGATTTGCTTTACAAGCTCTTATTTGACTCTTTCTGATGTTGTGATAAATTGCAATTTCTTCAATGACTAAAGGCTATTGGTTGTTACTTCTCGGTAAGGTTCTTGATCCATGCTTTACTTTGTGAAGGAATTATCACTTTAGCATGAGAGATTATATGTTGGTATGGCTGTTCTGATCATGATCATGATGCATGCATGTTCGTATCTTGTTTTGTCGACACCTCTCTCCCTAAACATGTGGACATATTTATTGAGATAGGCTTTTGCTTGAGGACAAGCGAGGTCTAAGCTTGGGGGAGTTGATACGTCCATTTTGCATCATGTTTTCATGTTGATATTTATCGCTTCTTGGGCTGTTATTTCACTTCACGGTACAATACTTATGCCTTTTCTCTCTTATTTTGCAAGGTTTACATGAAGACGGAGAATGCCGACAGCTGGAATTCTGGCCTGAAAAAGGAGCAAAGTTGAGATACCTATTCTGCACAACTCCAAACACCGTAAAAATCAATGAGGATTTTTTTCCGGATTTATAAAAAATACTCGGTCGAAGAAGCGCCAGAGGGGCACCAGCAGGTGGCCACAAGCCTGCTTGGCGCGGCCAACCCCCTGGCCACGCCAAGGGGGCTTGTGGGCAACCAGCTGGCCCACTAGTCCCCCTCTTCTACTATATGAAGGGTTTCGTCCAGAAAAAAATCAGGGAGGAGCTTTTTCGTGGATTCGCCGTCGCCACGAGGTGAAACTTGAGCAGAACCAATCTAGAGCTCCGGTAGGACGATCCTGCAGGGGAAACTTCTCTCCCACAGGGGGAAATCGTCGTCATCGTCATCACCAACACTCCTCTCATCGGAGGGGACTCGTCACCATCAACATCTTCATCAGCACCATCTCGTCTCCAAAGCCTAGTTCATCTCTTGTAACCAATCTCCGTCTCGCGACTTCGATTGGTACTTGTAAGGTTGCTAGTAGTGTCAATTACTCTTTGTAGTCAAGGCTAGTTAGATTACTTGGTGGAAGAGTTTATGTTCAGATCCTTGATGCTACTCATTACCTCTCTCGTCATGAATATGATTATGCTTTGTGAGTAGTTACTTTTGTTCCTGAGGACATGGGATAAGTCATGCTAATAGTAGTCATGTGAATTTGGTATTCGTTCGATAGTTTGATGTGTTGTATGTTGTTTTTCCTCTAGTGGTGTTATGTGAACGTCGACTACATAACACTTCACCATTATTTGGGCCTAGAGGAAGGCATTGGGAAGTAGTAAGTAGATGATGGGTTGCTAGAGTGACAGAAGCTTAAACCCTAGTTTATGTGTTGCTTCGTAAGGGGCTGATTTGGATCCACTAGTTTAATGCTATGGTTAGACTTTGTCTTAATTCTTCTTTCATAGTTGCGGATGCTTGCGAGAGGGGTTAATCATAAGTGGGATGCTTGTCCAAGTAAGGGCAGTATCCAAGCGCCGGTCCACCCACACATCAAACTATCAAAGTAACGAACGCGAATCGTATGAACATGATGAAACTAGCATGAATGAAATTCCCGTGTGTCCTCGGGAGCGTTTTTCCTCCTATAAGACTTTGTCCAGGCATGTCCCTTGCTACAAAAGGGATTGGGCTACTTTGCTGCACCGTTGCTACTTTTGCTACTTGTTTCTTGCTATGAATCATCTCACCACACAATCACTTGTTACCGATAATTTCAATGTTTGCAGAAATTTCCTTTCTGAAAACCACTTGTCAGATCCTTCTACTCCTCGTTGGGTTCGACACTCTTACTTATCGAAAGGACTACAATTGATCCCCTATACTTGTGGGTCATCACTCTCTGCCGCCAAGATATACCCCAACATCTGTTCTTTTTGATATTGGGTCATCTCATTCCTTTATTTCCGAAAGTTATGTGCAGTTGCATAACATGCCCTTTTGTGATATGCCAATCCCATTAGTTGTCCAAACTCCTGGTAGTAAGTGGCAAACTTCTAGGATAAGTTATGACAATGAAATTCTAGTGGACATGCTAGTTTTTCTTGCCTCATTCATAGCCCTTAAATCCTCAGATATAAATATCATCTTGGGTATGGACTGGATGTCAGCACATTACGCCAAGATTGATACCCATACTAGGAATGTTTAGCTTACCCATTGATGACCCACAAGTGTAGGGGATCTATCATAGTACTTTTGATAAGTAAGAGTGTTAAACCCAACGAGGAGCAGAAGGAACTGACACGTGGTTTTCAGCAAGGTATTCTGTGCAGGCACTGAAATTATCGGTAACAGATAGTTGTGTGATAAGATAATTCGTAGCGAGTAGCAAGTAACAAGAGTAACAAAGGTGCATCAAGATGGGCCAATCCCTTTTGTAGCAAGGGACAAGCCTGGACAAACTCTTATATGAGGTAAAGCGCTCCCGAGGACACATGAGAATTTCTGTCAAGCTAGTTTTCATCATGTTCGTATGATTCGCGTTCGCTACTTTGATATTTTGATATGTGGGTGGACCGGTGCTTGGGTGCTGACCTTACTTGGACAAACATCCCACTTATGATTAACCCCTCTCGCAAGCATCCGCAACTACGAAAGAAGAATTAAGACTAAGTCTAACCATAACATTAAACTAGTGGATCCAAATCAGCCCCTCACGAAGCAACGCATAGACTGCGGTTTAAGCTTCTGTCACTCCAGCAACCCATCATCTACTTACTACTTCCCAATGCCTTCCTCTAGGCCCAAATATGGTGAAGTGTTATGTAGTCGACGTTCACATAACACCACTAGAGGAAAGACAACATACATCGCATCAAAATATCGAAAGACTACCAAATTAACATGACTACTTATAGCAAGACTTATCCCATGTCCTCAGGAACAAAAGTGACTACTCACAAAGCATAATTATGTTCATGACCAGAGAAGTATTGAATAGCATAAAGGATCTGAACATATGATCGTCCACCGAGTAATCCAACTAGCATCAATTACAAGGAGTAATTAACACTACTAGCAACCTTACAAGTACCAATCGGAGACGCGAGACGAAGATTGGTTACAAGAGATGAACTAGGGTTTGGAGATGAGATGGTGGTGATGAAGATGTTTATGGACATGAGTCCCCTCCGATGAGAGGAGTGTTGGTGATGACGATGGCGACGATTTCCCCCTCCGGGAGGGAAGTTTCCCCGACAGGACGGCCCTGTCGGAGCTCTAGATTGGTTCTGCTCAAGTTCCGCCTCGTGGCGGCGACGTCTCTTCCCAAAAGCCTCCTCCCGATTTTTTCTGGGACTAAACCTTCCTTATAGCAGAAGATTCGAGCCGGAGAGGAAACAGGGGGCCCACAAGCCACCTAGGCGTGTCCAGGGGGGTAGGCCGTGGCTGGCAGGCTTGTGGCCTTCTGGTGGCTCCCCTCCGGTACTTCTTCCGCCCAGCATTTTTTTATAAAATCCAAAATAATTCCTCGTTGATTTTCTGTAGCGACCCGACTCAAAATGAGTCAAGCCTCTGTGTTTCTGTGCCATCCCTGGATCAGTATGCTGGCACACACAGTACATCAGTGTATATATCAAAGTGCAATCACATGTAAAATAGCGTAAAACTGATATATACCTTAATATCTCAGAGGAAGCGGTCAAGGGAGTGGAGTCCCAATAAACACCAACGGCAAGTTGAGTGTAGACCGTAACCCTGGATCGTACTCTTACTCGTCAAAGAAAAATATCTGCAACATAAGACGTTGCACCCGTGTAGGTCAGCATATTGAATATGCCCGCAAGTCACATAAGAGAGGGGTGAAAAGTAATCATCTATACTATATGCATATATGGCAGGTGGGGCTATAAGTTTTTAGCGGAAAGCAAGTTTTCTCCTACATCAAGAGGGGGCTAAAAGCAAAATGTTACTACATAGTTGGTTGTTAACGAGATGGTTCCGCCAACCAGTTCTCATACCCAAGTTGTCAATAATTACCCTCATCAAATATATTTAATGGTGTTGAGAAATCCAGATAACTTCAGTTCCTTTGGCTCAAGTCGTCCCTGACCGTGGACACGGCTAATCGATTAGGTTTCAGTACTCTGCAGAGTTTTGCACACGTTTCCCACAAGATTTGATCGCCTCCGTGTATGTCCTCGCACTTCAGGGTGTTTGAAGACCGGATGATCAAAACATGGTCTTTCAACCGGTCCCTCTGAATCCCTGTCGGTGCCCATCCATTCCTACCGTTCGTCTACATCTGCTAGCACCGCTTTTCCAGAGTCGCCGCATTGTCCAACCAAGCCAGAGCCCATAATGACTTGTGGCTGTGCAGGTAAGCCTTGGGTCTTGAAAATATCCATCCGTCTCTTTGAGCCTGGGTGAAGTTTTCCGCAGGATGACATGGCCTCTCCAGCATCCCGGGCATCCACTGGGTTTTCCAGGGAGCCGATCAACCATCCTTCACCCAGAGTTGCATTGCGTCCGAGGTCTTGAAAATCTTGTCTTAGTCCGGTCTTGATTATTATATCAACCTCACATCACCCGTGGTATACACTCAACCGATAACCCGTCTACTCAAGCATAGCAAATATAACTTTGTCGTCCCGGGGCCAAGTATCGGGGTTGTTCTGTTCCTACCACATGATACTACAACTTATGCTAAAGTTTCCAAGTACCTAGGCAGCATGCAATTGGGCATAGGATGGTAGAACTACGATGCATAAAACATAGGTGAAAGTATGATCAAAGTGACTTGCCTGGTGATGTTGACGAAGAAGAATTTCTCGATAAAATAACTTGATAGACTACTCGTCACTCTCCGATGAAATCTATATAACAAACATATCATTCACATAAGCACTCATTCTAGCAATCATTCTAACAATCAAAACAAAAGCGAGAGCGAATAAGAATCCGAAAGAAACTTCAAATAAGACCAGGGAGTTTTCTTCTACATCAAACACTAACTAGTTTTGCCTAACAAAAAATAATAACAAGGAACTAAGATATAAGTTTAACTAAGATAAAATAAAGTATTTTTCGCAAAACTTTTTGAAAGAATTCCCAAACGGGATTTGAAACAATGCGGAAACCAATTGAACGTTACTACGGAACTAGAATTGATTTCATGAAAACAAATAAAATAAAAATAAAAACTTGTTGCAAAACTACTGTTAACTAACATCAACAAAACAATAATAATCTTTCTGAAATAATAAAGAAAATATTTTAAAACAAAAGTAGAAAAAGAATTAGCCGAAATCCTAAAAGCGGTGAAACAGAAATTGTTTCACAAGAAATAATGAGTTAACATACTCAAACAAATCTGATATTTTTACCACTTATACATAGGATCACTAGTGATCAGTACCAAAAGGAATCAAATTAAAAGCTGTTTTTAAACTCCTGTAATAGGCAAAACAAGGTTTAAACTAAATCTGATCTAACTTATATTTGAAAATTTCAAACATAGACAAATTATATGTTTTCAAAACTACAGGAAATTTGTGAGCTACTGGAGAAATAATCAATGTCATTGGAGTTAGGGATAAAGTTGTGGCCAAAACAAGATTGAAAGTTGCTGTTTTTGCTATTTTTGACAGAAAAACTGCAGCTAACTAGTACTCACAAAGGGGTACACGTGGCAAGCTACGGTTGGCTGCGGAGAACGTTTGTTTCTTGGTTTGGAGCAAACGTCCTAAGGCTAGCAAAACTACTGGCTAAATCTTAAGTGAACAAAAGAACCGTTGGTTTTCTGATTTAGACCGAAGGGTTACGTTAGGATCTAATCTCAGCCCTATAGTAAAGATCCAATGGTAAAAAAACAAAAAGAGAAAGCAACAGAGAGGGGAGGGCTACCTTGGCTGACCGTGGCTACTCCGGCGGGAGAGGATGGCCGGCGAGGGGAGGGAGTCTCCGGGGCGGTGGGGATGGGGCGGCGGTGGCGGGGCAGTACTCCTCCTCCTCGGGGGGAGGCGCTCGGGGAGAGGGGGTTCGGGCGGCGGCTCCTGGAGGCGGGGTAGACGTGGGGCAGTAGGAGCTGCTCCGGCGGGCGGCAGTGGCAGTGCTGCGGTGGCGGGGAGCCTCGGGTGGTCGGGGAAACGAGGTGAGGGGGCGGCGGGGGTTCCTCAGGTGGTGCGGGGTGGCTCGGGTGGCTCTCCTGGGACGAGGCCGAAGGGTGGCAGCAGCAGCTGCTGCTGCTCCGGCGAGCGGGCGGCGAGGGGAGATGGGGAGGCGGCGGCGGCTAGGGTTGGGAAGGGGTCGGCTGAGGTGGGGGGTATATATAGGCCATGGGGAGGGGGCTTAAGGAAGGAGAGGGAGGAAGAAGAAGAAGGAAGGGTGACGTGGGGGAGGTGGCTCGGGCAGGGCCCGCAGGCAAGTGAGAGGGGGGAGGGGAGTGAAGGGTCGGTTGGCCGACATCAAGGGGGTTTAGATCCCAGGGAAAGGGGGCTCGGGCCCAGGCTATCTAGCGCCCAGGGCGGCGGCTAAAAAAAACAAAAGGACTTTCCTTTTTTTAAACCTTGTCCAAAACAGAAAACAAAAACTAAAAAGAAAGAAATAAATCAAAATATCTATATATGGTATTATATACCAAAAAAATCAGAAAAAGAATCTCTACCCGAATAACATTTTTTTAAGCCAAAATAAAAACTTTTTAAAAATGTTTTTTTTCAGAAATTCCCAATTTGCTTTATTTCTTTTTGCAATTATTTTTGCAAAAGAATTTTGGGTTTTCTTTGCTCAAACATTTGAAAAATGGACCGCACTTTTGGAGTGTCATTTTCCTCCTCTCTCTCTCTCTCTTGCGTGCAAGAGAGTATTTTTCTCCGGGCTTTTCTCGCGCGAGGAAATGCAAAAGAAATCAATGCAAATATCTCCGTTCAAATTCTTTATAATCGAAGAAGTCATGTCATCTTCTCTCGTTGCTTTTAAAAGCTTGAATTTGAATTCACCGGAGAAGGGGAAAGTCATTTTATTCCCTCTCTTTCAAAAGTTTCGAAAAGTTTCGAATTTCACACCAGTTTCAGTCACTCACCAAACAAACAAACAATCAATCTAATAATTATATTAACATTCCAAAATTTATAATTTTGGGATGTTACAAACTACCACACTTAAAATGAATCTCGTCCTCGAGATTCGAAGAGGCTAGAAAGAAAGGTTAGGGTTTGGGGGTCTTCTAACAATTCCAATCTTCGGCAAGGTGGGATGCTACCACACTTAAAATGAGAGATACTGGTCCCTCAAAATGCTTTAACGATCCTCTGGGGTTTTGGCAACTGACATCGCACAGTCTTCATATTAAATCCTTTGGTGATGCTCTCCCGTTGATATAAGCTTCTTCCATCACTGGGTCTGCTTAACTGACAGTCTCGTGGTCAATTCTAAATAACATATCGATGGTTCTCGTGGTGGTCTACCATTTGTGGTTATCCTGTAGAGAGAGGGTTCTTGGTTTTCATCCTCACCGTAAAATTTCCTACGCGTGACAACAAGTGCCATGTACATGGGCTTTTCTTATACCATTCTAAGGCTTAAACAAAAGCTTCAAAGAACGTCGTCTCTCTCTATGGGTAAGTCCCTCAGATTTACCGTTCCGAATAGCAAGATAAATGATAAGAGTAAGTCGTCATGGTGATCAATCCATTCCGCACCCAAATCATTTCTCTGTATAAGGTTTAGCGAATCTCGCATTCTAACACTTGGGCATACTCACTAGCGTTGCAGAATTTCTCTTGTCCACGAACGAAGTTCGGATAATCCATTTATTCTGCAAGCTGAACAAAGCATCTATCGTATCTTCACAACTCTCAGGTTTTCGTATGCTCCTAAGACAACGTGTGTTGATCCATCATAGCTTCTTCCATAAATCATATCCATTTCATAATCAATCCTTTATTACATACTTAATTTCTTATCAAAAACTCCAATTCAAAAGTACTCTATTACAATTGCTGCCATCCACATGGTTCGGTATGGTCGAGCATTTCTGCCAACTTTATTCATGTGCCTCTCTTGGAGGTACTTTAGTTCCACTCGAACTTTCCGATGTGCTCCTTGAAATCATCCCTCTTTTGCTTCATCATGGTGGTCATTAGCTTCATCTCCATCATCTCCGCACGTACTTCACTCAGGTATTCCTGGGTATGACGGAGTCTTGCTTCAAGTATTTCTCCGATCTGACGTATGGCTTCCATGGCAGCTTCACGAACAGCATCAAAGAAGGTTGCTCACGGTACACGTGAAATGAAAAAGTATTGCCCCATAGTCTTTGGACAAACTCCTTTCACATGGTGGAGGTGTACTTCCACGTACCAAAGTTCCACTCCATTTTCCATGAATGGGTAGCCTTTGTAGACTGCATCTCCTTTAAGGTGAATGTGCTTCATCATGTCCTTCAGGATTTTTGGGTAATCATGATCACTGGTCAGGGTCATGATCGTTTCTGGGCCCTTGAGGAATGACTCGTAGAGAGTTGTCATCTGCAGGTGTCAGTAAATAGGTACTCAGAGGAATGTATGTGTCTCCTTGGTAATCATGGTACATTCCTTCTCAGTGGATCCTGTGGGTTTACCGATTACTACCACACTTAGATGAAGTATACTCATGCCTGTATAGACCATATTTTCTCATATCCTCATAATTGTTCGGAGATCTTTGTTCGAAGAGAAACAACGCATACATTTTCAACATAGGCAATCATGAGACAATAAATTCCATTTATTCATGATGTTATTACAATCTCGGGGACTTCTGTTACAAAAATTTCACTCCATGATCTTATGAAAAATAAGAGTGCTTCGGATTACACTTATTGCCATGGTCAAAACTTAACTACTCCATTCTAGCTTTCTTCCTTTGTGGACAATCGCTAGCAAAATGTCCTGCTTCCTTGCAACAAAAACAAATGATTTCTGACAAGTCTCGAGGCTTCTTAGCTTCTGCTTTTGCTCCTTGGATTCCCGGCTTTCTTCCTGAGCACATGTATTTGTGGTGGCCAAACTTCATACACTTGTAACATCTGACATGACTCAGGTCTATGTCTGCAGAGATTTGGTTCTTCCGAGGGTACTTTTTCTTCTTTCCGGACTCCTTTATTTTGGCCAGTTCTTCTATTTCAAGTGGATCAAACTCCACTTCTTCCATCGGGAAGTATCCCAGATACTCTTGGCTTCTCTTCGTGCAGTCCTGTGAATAATGTCCTTCTTCTCCACATGAGTAGCATGCATTGGAGAAAAATCTAGTCAGACCTTGTCCATCAGGGTCTTCAATATTTTCGTTCATCACAGGTTCTTCTAGAATCTTCTTCTTGAGGGTTTCCTTCACTGCATCTTTCTGCTGCTTGACAGCTTGTTGCACCTTGGGGTAAATGTGACACTGAGCTGGGTAGTGGGTGGTTCCTTCACACAAGAAACAAGTCACCTGACTACTCGGGCACTCCTCAGCTAGGTGATTTTCTTCACAATGAGTGCATCCATGCTTGTGTTGTTCCTGGGTGTGTCCAATTTCTCCACAGATCTTGCATGCACATGGCTTCTTCATCGGGTTATCATAGATCTTCTGAATGAGACGGGATCTTAACAGAGTCTTCTTGAATTCTTCCCAACTTTCTGCTCCACTAAATCCTTGTATGGCATGGTGCATTTTCCACTAGATAGCAGCACTTTGGGTAAAGTACTGGAGAGCGTGTTCCACTTCATACTTCCTTGAGATCAAGTTGCTCCCGAAGTGGTTCTCCATGTTCTGAATCCATATCTCAGCTTCCAGCTGGGTCATTGCTCCAAAGACTACAAGTCCAGCTTCAAACTCCATCTGGTAGGGTTGAGGCTTTGGGGATGAGACGGGTAAGAGAGGGAGGGAGATACACACAATAGAAACAATATTTTTGAGAATGGGTTTTATTTGTGGCGTCGGAAAACACACACCAAAGACGGTTCACAAATCATCGTATCTAACGTGGGTATATAAAAGGGGTTTGGACTTCTAATGGTCATATAATTATTCGAACATTTCAGGGTCTTCGAATTCTTCGGGTCTTGAGAGTCTTCAATTAGTGCAGCTTCAACTGTATGATGAAATCCTCTTTACTTTGAAGTGGGAGTCGGTTGATCCTTCACGTGGTCAAAGGGGAAAGGGCATTGTCTAACTATTTGAGGTGAGAGAGAACGTTTGATGAAATCAGAAAAGATGAGAAGTGGAAGGTGTTCTCGAAAATAATATTTTTTTTGAGAGATCCTATCCTAAGAAATTTCCAGTTTCTAGGGTCACGTCCTACAGTCAACATGTGCTCTGATACCATTTCTGTAGCGACCCGACTCAAAACGAGTCAAGCCTCTGTGTTTCTGTGCCATCCCTGGATCAGTATGCTGGCACACATAGTACATCAATGTATATATCAAAGTGCAATCACATGTAAAATAGCGTAAAACTGATATATACCTTAATGTCTCAGCGGAAGTGGTCAAGGGAGTGGAGTCCCAATAAACACCAACGGCAAGTTGAGTGTAGACCGTAACCCTGGATCGTACTCTTACTCGTCGAAGAAAAATATCTGCAACATAAGACGTTGCAGCCGTGTAGGTCAGCATATTGAATATGCCGGCAAGTCACATAAGAGAGGGGTGAAAAGTAATCATCTATACTATATGCATATATGGCAGGTGGGGCTATAAGTTTTTAGCGAAAAGCAAGTTTTCTCCTACATCAAGAGGGGGCTAAAAGCAAAATGTTACTACATAGTTGGTTGTTAACGAGATGGTTCCGCCAACCAGTTCTCGTACCCGAGTTGTCAATAATTACCCTCATCAAATATATTAGTAGTTCAACCACACCTCTCTCAAGAAACTCTCAAGTATTAGCAGTTCAATTGTCAGGTTCAACCACACCTGAAAGATTAGTATCTTCAAGCAAAGTAGTAACAGCAAAGTAGCGAGTAACGGCGGTGTAACGAGCAGTAGCAGAGCCAAGGAAAAGTAGTAGTGACAGCAGTAGCAAGTAGCAACAGTAGAAAGAGACAGTAGTAGCAACAGTAGCAACACAAAACAAGTGACACCAGTAGCAACAGTAATAGCACCAGCAGAGCAAAACAAGTGACAGCAGTAGCAACAGTAGTAGCAACAGCAGAGCAAAACAAGTAACATCAGTAGCAACAATAGTAGCAGCAGTAGTAGGACAAACTCGTAGACAATGGGTCGGTGATTTGTTTGGATGATATTCATCATGCAATAGCTATAACACGGAGAGATATGTAGCTAGCTCCCGTACGTCAATGTGATGTAGGCATGCATTCCGTGTGTCATCATACGTGCTTAGGGAAAAGAACTTGCATGACATCTATTGTCCATCCCTCCCATGGCAGCGGGGTCCAAAAGGAAACTACGGGATATTAAGGTTCTCCTTTTAATAAAGAACCGGACCAACGCATTAGCACTTCGTGAACACATGAACTCCTCAAAGTATGGTCATCACCGGGAGTGGTTCCGGTTATTGTCACTCCGGGGTTGCCGGATCATAACACATAGTAGGTAACTACAACTTGCAAGATCGGATCTAAAACACACATATATTGGTGAAAACATAATAATTTAAGATCTGAAATCATGGCACCGCCCAGCGAGCCTACGAATAGATTACTCACGAATGACGAAGAGCTTCATGGAATTGGAGAGGGAAGAAGCTTGATGATGATGATGGCGATGATTTCCCCTCTCCGGAGCCCAAGACAGACTCCAGATCTGCCCTCCAGATGAAGAACAGGTGGTGGCGGCGCCTCCGTATCGAAAACGCGACGAAAACATCTCTTTTTTTTTCTGGGACGAAAGGGATCTTACAGAGCTGGAGTTGGGGGCGGCAGAGCCGTGTGGGCCCCACAAGCCTGCCCACCGCCACCAGGGGGGTGGTGGCAGAGCCAGGGCTTGTGGCCCACTGGCCCACCCCCTGAGGTGGAACTTGGCGCAGATATTTTTCTTATTTCCAAAACTGCTCCCCGTAAATTTTCAGGACGTTTGGAGAACTTTGATTTCTGCACAAAAATAACACCAAGGCAATTCTGCTGAAAACAGCGTCAGTCCAGGTTAGTTCCATTCAAATCATGCAAATTAGAGTCCAAAACAAGGGCAAAAGAGTTTGGAAAAGTAGATACAATGGAGATGTATCAGTAGGCAGTGGCACGGTGTACCAAGTGGCACCCGGATGGTTCGCTTGGTAACCCTGCGCACATCGTTTGGGGTCGTAGCGGAAACCTCGGCCGGACTTCCGTGCGGGTTCACTCTCAAATAGGCGATAAACCTGGACTAGGTATTAGCGTGGTTAACGGTCGTGGCCGACTCCCTTGCTCGGCTTCCTCTTGAAGGTTGCCGAGGTGCATGAAATTCACATGGCGATAAGTGGCGAGAGCGTGTATGAAGAAGTACACCCCTGCAGGGTTATGATCTATTCGAATAGCCGCGTCCAAGGATATCGACTACTTGGAGACATATGTTGTTCATAGATAACTTTAATGGCTACTCATAAAAGTATCAAGATAAGTGTGAGTATCATGTATGGCATTTCCGTAGGGAGACGGAAAGGAATCCATGATAGTGTATTGTTGCGGTGGTAGTGGACCCGTGTACGACTTATCAAAGTTGTTTAAAACTATTTAAAATTGTAGTTTAGTCTAGCCAAGAGTCAAATCTGGCTTGCTGCATGAAACACCACAACCCCCTTTGTTGATACATGTGTATGAGTAGACAGATCTATTCTAAAGTCTTGCTGAGTACCTTTGTACTCATGTTTGTTTAATAAATGTTGCAGAAGATACCCACGAGCCAACAGGTGGGTTCTACCTAGACCTCGATGATGACGAGTAGCTGATGTCCCATCTACGACCTGGCCCCTTTTCAGAAGGGATCTGTAAATAGTTAGGCTTTATGCCTTTTCCTTTCAATTGTCTGTACTCAGACAGCTTTAATGCTTCCGCTTGGTTTGTATGACTTTGCTTGTATGACTTGAGTGTCGGGTCGGGTGACCCCTACTTGTATGAACTTATTATGTAAGACTCTTTCGAGTCTTCTAAATAAATGTTGTGATGTTGTATGGTTATGTTGTAATGCCATTGTTGTATCTATGCATATCAAGTATGTCATGCGTACGTGTGATGCACTGTGATATGTATGGGATTCAACACCTAGTCGTATGCCCTTAGTAGCTCTCTATATAGAGAAATGCACCTTTGTGTTTCCATCGAGCCTTGGTAGTTCGCTACTGCTCCGGACACATTGGTTGACCGGCATGTATCCTTCTTAGTTGCTGGTGTCTGCCCCTAAATGTCACGCGGTGTAATGGAGTCCTTGTAGCTTGCTACGACTCGTCTACACTCACTGATGACCGACACCTGCTTTGCTCGGTTATGTATGCGTGTCTCTGTACAGTTGAGCCACTTGAGTTGATGACTAGTTATGTCGACCCGCGTTCTTTGACATTGGAATGCTAGCGACACAAATGCATACGTGAGTCAAAAGGTGCAAATGGTCCCGGCTAAGGTAAGTTGGCAGCCGTGGTGTTAACCGTGCGTGAGACCGCAAAGGGATGCGATGTGTTATAGGCTGGATTCCAATGGCTTAGGATCGGGCTCCCGACAAAAACTGTACCAAAGAAGAGAACTGAGCTTGCAAAAGAGTTCACTCTACAAAACCCGCTCCTCGTTCCAGAAGGTACAGTGGCACAACTTGAAGTACAACCCACTCTAGACGGGAATATCAAGGAAGCTTGGAGAGGACACCCCAACATTGAAGGCATAAAGAAAAAGATAAACCTCGGGAAGGCCCCCGAGTTTATTATTGATGAGAAAGGTATTCTGTGGTACACAGACCGAGTTTGTGTACAGGACCAAGAGGACCTGAAAACTCAAATTCTGGAAGAATCCCACAACGTGCCCTATTGTATCCACCCAGGAGGCACCAAAATGTTCAAGGACCTCCAGACAAGATATTGGTGACACGGAATGAAGAGGAGTATTGCCTCTTTCATCGCCCGTTGTGATTCATGTCAACAAATTAAGGCAAAACATCAAAAGCCATCAGGGCTATTACAACCTATGAAAGTCCCCGAATGGAAGTGGGATGAGGTAGGAATGGATTTTATTGTCGGACTACCCCGGTCCCGACATGGACACGATGCTATATGGGTGATCACTGATCGGCTCACAAAAGTGGCTCACTTCATACCAGTCAAGACTACGTACTACACTCAGAAGCTAGCAAGACTATACCTCGCCCGTATTGTGTGCTTACACGGGATACCCAAGACTATTGTATCCGATAGAGGCACCCAGTTTACCTCAAGATTTTGGGAACACAGCTAGTATTTAGCATAGCTTATCACCCTCAGTTTGGAGGACAAACCGAGCATGTAAATCAGATCCTCAAAGACATTCTCAGGGCTTGTGTGCTCACATTTGGGAACAGTTGGGAAGACAGTTTGCCCTATGCAGAGTTCTCATACAACAACAGTGATCAAGCAAGCTTGGAGATGTCACCTTTGGAAGCCTTATATGGAAGGCGATGTCGTACTCCTCTAAATGGGCCAGAAACGAGAGATAGCCGCATCTTCGGCCCGCAGTTCCTCTAGGAGGCGGAGGACAAGGTAAAAATCCTAAGAGAGAAACTCAAAACAGCCCAGAGCCGTCAGAAAAGCTACTACGATCAAAAACACCGGGATGTCAGTTTCAACCCTGATGATTATGTGTACCTTAAGGTATCACCCATGAGAGGGCTACAAAGGTTCAAAGTCAAAGGCAAACTTTCACCTCGTTTCATCAGACCATTTCGCATATTTGCTCGTAAAAGACAAGTTGCCTACCAGCTGGACCTACCAGCAGAATTGTCGGACGTACACGATGTGTTCCACATTTCTCAGCTAACGAATTATGTGAGGAACCCCGAGTAACAGGTAGCTCATGACAACATAGAAGTGCAACCAGACCTATCCTATCAGGAACACCCCGTGAAAATATTAGAGGAATCAGAAAGAAGGACACGACAAAAGGTCACCAAGCTATTCCGAGTACAGTGGAGCAACCACTCAGAGGATGAGTCCATGTGGGAAATAGATGATTACCTGTAGAAAGAGCAACCGAGACTCCTTGAGGAATGGCTGAAATCTCGGGGACGAGATTTTCTTAAGGCGGTAGGTGTTGTAACACCCAAGATTTTTATTTTTTATTTTTTTTGATTTCCTTGGATTTTTAAATTTTTGGCTTGATCGAAAACTTTGAAGTTGTCTTGCTAACCTTCATAAGAAACCTTTTGGAGCTTCCTTTCCCACCAAACAAGTTTTAGAGATATTATTTTGGCCCTTTCTCAAAATGAATGGGTTGAGATAATATTCTTTCTTTTGCAAATTGGAATTTTTTTCCCTAAACCTTCTATTATTTCCTTCAAAAAGAATTACTCACCACCTTCTGTTTTAAATCTTTTTACACCTTCCCTAGCCCCAAAGTTTTTATTTGAATGTTTTCCAAAACATTAGAAGGGATGGATCACCCTTAATTATTTTATTTGAATAAAAGGGATTTTGTGTAATCAGTTTGACCCGTGCCATTTTTACAAAGGAAGCCCTTTGTTCCTTTGGAGTCTTGACCCCAAACTCTTGTAGTTTGAAGCCCTTAGTGTCTTATCTCATTTACACCTAAAACCTTGAGCTGCCAAATTAAAAAAATTCAAATTTTTTATTTACTCAAGTTTGACCCCATAAACTTATTTTCTGTGCAAACCGGCCTCTAGCTTCTCCAAAAATTCTGAAATTTTTTGCAATGCCTTTTCTTTCAATGAGAGTGCTCCCCACAAAATTCCAGCTCCAAATTCATCGAGCAGCTATCTTTTTAAAACTGTCGAGCACCTCATTTGCACTCAGATTGTACCTGTTTGAATTTAATTCAGACCAAACTTTAGTCAGAACCGTAGTTGTCCCCCCTCGCCAATCTCGCCAGTATCGTCGCCTTGGCCGTCGATCCTGTAGCCCCGCGCCGGCCGACACCATCCATTGCCTCTGCAGCCTCCGCGTGTCCCCCTTCGATAGTGCACGCCGCGAAGACCGTCGCCATACACCGAGCTGCTTAGAGCACGGTTTGTGCAGCCGTAGAGCTCAGCAATGGCCGCGTCGTCGCCACGTTTCCTCAGTCGATGACCAGCTCCCCTTTGGTAAAAAATGAGACCCCCGTGGTGGTTAGGTTCGATCCGCGCCACCTAATCACCTGCCCGAGCCTCTGCTTCACCGGAATTTCTCGTCGGAGTTAACGCCGAAACTCCTCCCGTGGAGCCTATAAGTAGAGCCCCTCCCCAGAGCATCGGAACCCACCTCTCACCTCTCCTCCCTCCTCCTTCGCTCCCCTCCACCAGCCAATCCAGGAAGAGGCCCTCACGGGACCTTCTTCCCCAGCATCGGTAGGACCTCCAGAGGTATCCATTTGCGTCCAGGAGCTCCTCCCCTTCTTACCCATCGCTCAATTTGATCGCACGAGCTCTTTGTCGTCGATCCCCACAACTCGCTGGAATTGCTGTCCGCCGGAGACTTGCTGCCGTCGACGTGAAGCTTCCCCCGCAGCCAAATCCTCTTCCTTCATATGGGCGAGTCAACGATGAGTGCTGCCGCACCCTCAGCTGTCTCTCTCCTCCCTCCTATCGTCACCGGCAATCACCGGATGCTTCTGGCGCGGGTGAGGCCTTCGAACCTGACACTGGGACACCCCTTGTCAGTGTCTCTCTCCCCCTCCGAAGCGTTTCGTAGAAAACATATTCGGCCAAAAGCCGTTTTCGTTTTGGGGAAACGCCTTTCCCCTCGGGCGCTTTGATATATCTCAAACTAGCCCCTGTTTCAAATAATTCTGATTACAGATTAGTCCCTGAAACTGTTTTGGCTATAACTTTTGATCCATACCTTATTTTTCAGTGATTCTTTTTGCAAATTGATCCTGGTAATGCCTAGTTTATTTTAAGAGTTTTCCAAAAATATTTTAAGCCCAGTAGCTAGGCTTAACCACTTATGCCATTGTTTGATGCATACCGTAGATTCCGACACCGAGAACACCGACGTCAACTACATAGAGCTTGATCCCGACTACGTGGAACTAGGCAAGCATGTTTGAACTCTTGATGTGCTGTTTGCTAACCTAACTCATATTTAATATTCACCGCCTTGGATATTTCATACATGTTACATATATTTCAACAATGACAAAATATGATGATGGCAAGTGGTAGTTATGAAAGGTCGTGGAATAGCCTAGTCACGCGGAACGTGATAGGCTATGGCCTGGTCTTGACATGTGCATGATGGTGCTCGTAAAAACTTGGTTAAACTCCAGTATCGACCTAGGTAGAGTCTTGTCTGTGTCATACTTCTATATCGTGCGACCATAGTTTCCTGGATAATGGATTCGGTATAGTCAGTTGTAGACCTATTATCAGTCACACACCATTAGAAGGGCCGATATGAAGGTATCCATGGCCCTGGACTAAATCCAGTCATCCAGTCAGGGGGCATAGGCGTTTCTGGTCTGGGACCGGAAGGGAGGGCACTCCCGGTGAGCGCGCGGTATAAATATTTTTGATACCATGCAGTCGAGGTCGGATCCTCCCCGTCTTATGGTTTTGGCTTGGCAGCGTAGTCAGGGTGAAGCCGGGTTCCGCGGAGGTAAACGTGGGTGTGTGCTGATTCTGAGTGTCCGCTTCTAAATTTCCATACGCAGGATTAGTCATAATGACTATCGAAAACCGCGAGCTATGGGTAAAGAGTGCACCCTTTGCAGAGTCAAAACTATTCGAGTAGCCGTGTCCCCGATCAATGATGTTGTTTGACGACTCAAGTGTCGGTCCTAGAGTCGGTCTTTGGAGTATAAGTAAAGGTGATAGTAATGGTTGTGGAATATCACAAACAAACTATGGAACCTGATCAAATTTTTTATTGGTGCGAGAGTTATCGTGAAGGTCGGTTGTACCACCTGGATACTTCTTGTTATTTATTTATTATGCCCTTTTTGTGGTTTCGCTAAGACGCCCGACTGTGGCTTGCTATTTTATTTATTATGCCCTTTCTGTGGTGTCACTAAGACGCCCGACTGCGGCTTGTTATTTTAATTATTATGCTCTTTTTGTGGTGTCTCTAAGACGCCCGACTACGGCTTGTTATTTTATTTATTTTTCCCTTTTTGTGGTGTCGCTAAGACGCTAGACTTCGGCTTGTTATTTTATTTATTATGCCCTTTCTGTGGTGTCGCTAAGACGCCCGGCTAAGGCCTATTAATTATTTTCCCCTTACCATGGTGTCGCAAGGACGCCCGTTTGTGGCTTGTTATTTGTTTCTTTTATGTATGCCCTATATGTGGTGTCTCTTAGACGCCCGACGATGGTTTTTACTTTTCTATTAAGGATCTCTCGAGAGGACTACCACCCTATTTATCCACTAACTTAATTTACTTTCAGCACATATATTTTGGATATAACTTGATTCTAACCATGCATATTGAAATCCACTACATGCATCTCATCTTTTGTGCAAACTGTTTGCGAGTACTTCTCGGCGTACTCACCGGCTTGTTGTTGTGGCTAGATTTGGATGAAGGAGACCTCATGGATGAAGAGTTCAATAGCGAGTCCGATGTCTAGAGGAGTCCTAGTCAGTCTTGCGATCTTGGAGTCCGCCACTGTTTTATTCCATCGCTTCCGCCACCCTGAATAAATCGTTGAGCTTCACTCTGATGCTTAACGCGTAGTAGTACTTGTCATGTCACATTACTCTGATGTGACGTGCCCCTTTTATTTTTGCAAGCAGTAGAGTTCCCCTTAAGACCACTGTAACATTTCATCTTTCCTAAGACATGGATATGTTGTAATAATTGTAGAGAAACCCTTGCTCTACTTGTATAATATTAAGTACTACTGGTTTTCTGTATCAAGATGAGTCTGTCAGTAGAAATGTTTTCTTCACTGAGGACGCACATGGTGATTTCCAATTAATTTATTTATTTGGAAACCGGTCGTGACAACAATGGTTGGTGTCGAGCTTGTGACCTTCACACTTGTTCATCGTTGGTCGCCTGGATGTTGGTGTTGTTATTTCTTCATGTAGGTGATGGTGTCGATGCTGGTTTGATCTTGCTAGAGAAGGTAACTCAGAAGCATGTGCACTTGAGCGTATTCTTTAAGATGATGAAGATCCCATTCACGTGTTGATAAGGTCCTTGAGGTCCTCCTAATGAGCATCCATCTTGGCATCATGGCATGGAACTCGTCATTGTGGTTGTTAACCGGAGATGACGTGATTTTCTTAGACATCACAAGACTTGAGTGAAGGTGAGTGGGAAATGAGATAAACAATACCAAGATATTGTTTCCCAAAGTTGAGGATGTATCCTGTTTCACTCAATGTGAATGGAGATAATAGTGGAATTCGTACCATACTTGTTCACTCTCACCTAAAAAGTAAAGCTTATCAAGTGGCTTGGTTAGGAAAATTGGCACAAAATTCAAGCAAATGTTAGTCAAGATATCTAAAATGTTGAGGAAGATTCACAAAATTACTATGCAAGGAAAATATATCAATAGCTATGGTGGTACTAGGAACACACACACGAATAGATAAGTGGGATCCGTGCAACTAAGGAATGAGCACAAAATGTGTAAGACCACGGAAAAACTCTTGTTGCAAGGATACTAGAGAGACAATAGGTTGATTGCTCACATGAGATAGATACACGCTTGTGCACAAACCTAAAAGAGTAAACATGCGGTCTTTAATCCCAAGTATGCTATGTATGTACGATCCAAGTGTATGAACTAAGAAAAATGTCTTGATGCTATTGCTATTCCTTATAAGCTCTTTTGTATCTCCTCTTTTGCTTAAAAGATTTTTCATCTTTTGCTCTCTTTTTATAGACAATGCTTGATGCTCAAACCAAGATATTAGACAAGTATGATATATATGCATGGGATAGACTTATGCCACAATGTAGAGAACAAGACGCTTGCGCGCTAAAACTAGCTATGCGGCATAAGAGTATCACTAAGAGTAGGATCGAAAGTATGTCTAGAGTGGGGGTGATTAGACTATTTGACAAGATAAAAACTTAGCCTTTTCCCAATTTTAATTGTGAGAAATTTTAGCAGTTATGACTAGTGAAGTTCACCCAACACATGCATATCTAAGAGTATAGCAACGGAACGTGAAGCATGCAAATGTCAGGTACAGTGTAAGGTAGGAAGATCAAACGCAAAGGTTGACACGGTGATTTTTCGTGTGGTTCCAATAGGTGGTGCTATCGTACGTCCACGTTAGTGGAGACTTCAACCCACATAGGGTAATGGCTGCTAGAGTCCACGGAGGGTTCCACCAACAAGGGGCCCACGAAGAAGCGGCCTTGTCTATTCCACCATGGATTCTATCCACATAGGACTAGCCTCACTCACGGTAAATCTTCACGAAGTAGGCGATCTCCTTTCCCTTACAAACTCCTCCACAACACGAAGTGGGAGGCTCCCAAGAGACACCTAACCAATCTAGGAGGCACCACCCTCCAAAAGGTAACATATGCGATAGAACGATGAACTCCTAGCTCTCGTGCTTCAAAATATAATCTCCACAACACTCAATCACTCTCTCACATATTTGGCATGGGTAGGAGAGATTGATATTGTGGAAAGCAACTTAGAGAGGCTAGAGATCAAGTTTCAAATGGTCAGATTGGAATCTCTTTATCTAAACACATGAGTAGGTGGCTCTATCTGAGAAAAATGAATCTGGCAAGTGGGCGTTTGTTCTGAGTGCTTCCTCTTCGAATGAGAGGAGGTGGATGGGGGTATATATAGGCATCCCCCAAAATCGGACCGTCAGAACATTATTTCCCAACTCCGTGACACCAAAATGAATCTCGATGGTACCGAGTTTCACTTAATGTGGCAACTTTTGAATTCTCGGTGGTATCGATACGATGACCTAGACAAGTTTCCAAATATTGGTGAGACTAATTTCAAACTCAAAAATTTCGATTCATGAAATATTTTCAATAGAAATTTGGTCACCAAATCTCGGTGGCACCAATGTGAAAGTTGGTGGTATCGAGATGGTAGGGTTTTGCATAGGATATGTGCGGTGAAAAATCGGCAGGGTCGAGTGGGAATAGTTGGTGGCACCGATTTTGCTGATATGGCTTTGGACAGAGATATTTTGTGGGAGAATGGATGAGTATTTTTGGTGGCTACCTCTAAGCACTTGAGAAAACTATTCATCAAAATACCTCACCCCCTTTTAATAGTATTGGATTTCCTATGGACTCAACGTGATTTCTCACAAATGTAAAATGTAGAGTCCTCTTGCTTGAAGCTTGAGCCAATGTTATTCCTTTCCTTGCATCAAGGGGCTTCTACTCACAATCCTATAGCCAAGGCATCTTTCAAATTTTCAGAAATATACTTGGATAAGTTAATTAGTCTAATGATGCATATGTTGTGATCAATTATCAAAACTGCCTTACAGAGCAATTGTGTTTTCAATCTCCTCTTTTTTGGTAATTGATGACAACATATAGATCAAAGCTTTGACAAAAGATATAATCAAAGATTAGCAACAATGCTTTGACAAGTTTGTGAAAAGCAAGAGATCCCCCTAAATTTGTGCATTAGTTTGAATTTGCATTTGAATGGAAATGCACAATCGATTAGGATCATGAGTCACTCTTCCATGTCACATACAACTTGGTGGTGTGCATGAATGATATGAATGAATAGTAAATGCAACATAACACCAAACAAGCAAGTGAATCATCATCACGTAGATAACTCAAAGGTAATAACATGGTAGCAGCAATCAAACAAAGTATATGATCAAACACTTCTCCCAAATGGATAAAGTCATCCAAAAGACCAAAAGTTTTGAATAACCAAATGAGAGCAAATAAAATGCAAAGCTCTCCCTCTCGAAGCCTATTTGATATACACACTTCTTCCCCTTTGGCAAGAAGTTACCAGAAAGTTCAAAGGTTGAGAACTAATCGTCTCTCTGGGCTCGATCTCCTTTGGTAGCTGATGATGGAGTGGACTGGAGAACATCGACGAACGCTTCTGCAGATGTCGCTGGAGATGTAAGTGTAGACACTGGAGGTGCAGGAGCAGGAGTTGAAGGTGCTGAAGCTTGAGCTGATGAAGATGGTCTTGCTTCCGGAATTGGCACAACTCCTGACCTACTCTGGGTCACGAACTAAGTAGTAGTAGGAAGAGGCGACTCTTCAAAATCACTACTAGAGCGGGATATATGCAATGAATCAACTTCATGCTAGAGCTTCTCAACGGCAGTATTCAACTCTGTTACCTTAACATCCAGGTCACGGAATTTTGTCTCCAAAATCCTCTCGAGGCTCTTCTCATTCAGCAAGATATCAGATTTTTTCTTCTCCATCCCTTGGGTGGTGCTGATCAAGAAAAACATTTTCTCATCTCTCGTTCTGAGCTGTGGGGTTGGATCTGAAGCATTTCTAGTAGCCTCTATCTCTGCTGCCTTTGATGTCTCTCGAGCTATAGCTCAGTTGGGATGGCTTGAGTCCATCACAACTTCATTATCTTCAAACTCTGGCTGAAGTGGCCGATTTGGACGATCAAGTAGATATGCTTCCTTGACAATCTTCACATTGATGATCATATGAATATATGGAGCATATCCACATGATCTCTTTTGATATGCAGCTGTCCTCCGGACAGTCCCAACTATCAAGTCCATCATTCTGAACCGGGTGTGGTTGTCTAAATGATGCAACATATTTATGGAATAACCTCTAATAATCTTATCATCTCCTGATTTGGGCATCACAGTGTATCTCATAATGGTGTTTATAGTAAGTATCCCAGCTTGCAAAAAGTAGAGAGAGCCAAAGTTGTGCGTCTACACATACTTATGGGGCACTGGCTTGTACATGTTGTCCATGGAGTTGCGATTCATCTTGGATTCTGAATACACATCCAAATATCCTTCTTGTGCCTCTGGAGAACCAATAATAGTGACCCATTCATCAATTGGAGACTCATACAGGTGACCTTCAGTCATCCATACAATCCTTCCATCAGAATAGAAGTAAGCGCTGGAATAGAATTGCATGATCATCGCATCGTTTCATGCAATCATCTCCCTACCAACAAAATCTTCAATATCAACTAGCCTGAAGTTTTCCCTCACATGGGGAAAATAATGTTCATTGGCTTTGATATATTCCCAATTGACATATCTCATGTCGCTGACTGCAGGATTCTTATCAAGCAACACAGTCTCATAGAAATCTTGTTGCACCTTTGTGTGAAAACGGGGATCAACAGCAGTTCTCCTTTTCACATCATATGGATCAACTGATCTCCACTTTCACAGTCCTTGATATCTTCTCTTTTTCATGTCCTCAACAGCTGGATGAGTAGCATCGTGAGATGGCAGATGAGCTCTCAGCTTCATTAGCGTAGGGGCATCCTCTTCTTCCTCTGCAACAAATTCTCTTGACGCAGAGCCGTTGTTCTTTTCTATTGAAGGAATGTCCTTTGTAGTCCTCTTGGGAGCTAAAGACTTCTTAGCCTTAGTTGTTGAATGCTTGGGGCAGTCTTCTTAGGCACAACATCAGCCATTAGCTTTTTCTTCTTAGGAGGAGCGACCTCAGCTAGAATCTCTTCCTCCTCATCATGAGCAGCTTCTGCTGGATCTTCATACATTGAGGTTGGCACACCAACAACATGGATAATTCTCTTTCTGGCTCTCTTCTGACCTGGCTTCTTTGCAAGCCTAGCTTCTAGAGCTTTAGTGTCAGCAGGTCTGTCATATTCGTTCCTCACAGTCTTCCTGACTGTGGTCTTCTCTCTCTCTACCTGGAAATAGTTTCCTATGGGATAAAGTCAACATTTTCTTCATCAGAATTGATCTTCCTTCTAGACCTAGTAGCTACCTTGGAAAACTAGGGGAGCTTGGTATTCCTGGGTTAGAAGGTATCCTCTCAGGGCAAGTGTGTGAGTCCATGTTAGCAACGGGCTCACTGAAGTTGTTCTGACTATCCTCTGATCATGACATCCTAACAAACAACCGAGCACACAAGCATACATGCAGAAAAGAAGACGTTGTGAAGAGATATAGAAGAGCTGGAAGGGATGAGCTTCAGAAAAATTATAAATTTTGAAAGTTTGAACTCTTAAAAGGTAGGTTTAATATTCAGAAAAAGGGATTTCGGTTACACCGAGTCAAAAAAATTGGAGCCCCCGACACTTGACCTTGCACTTTTATGGATCCGGGCAATTAGAACGATATGGGCTGGGGTCGAGTTAACTTCTCCATAAGGTGACAAGTTCTGCTATATTTTACGACTCATGTTTCTCGATACTAACAAAACAGATGAGTATGAAGCCATGATGCACGAGATAATGATGGATAAGGAAATGAACCTCAGTCAGGTTAGATGTTTGGGCGACTGAGATTTAGTGGCTCAACAAGTTTCACGCACCTAGGATTCTAAATATCCCTTGATGGCGGCTTATCAATGAGCAGTTACTAACGTGGCGGGTTATTTTCATGGCTATCAAGTCGATCACATAGATTGTCGGCTCAATGAGGCGGCAGATGCTTTATTGTGACTAGGTTCTCAATGGAATCCGGTCCCTCCAATGTCTTTTTTGATGTACTTCACAACCCCTTAGTGAAATTGCAGTCTGAAGAGGATATAGCTATTCCTGACCCGGAATCGCAGTTGTTGGTGGCTATTCATGCTACCCGAGACTGAATGGTACCATATTTGGCTTATCTCACTCGAGGAGAACTCCTAGCTGAGGAAGTCGAGGCCCGCCAAATAGTTGGACGATCCAAGTTGATGACCATTATCAAGGGCAAGTTACATCGGTGGAGCAGCACTGACGTGTTTCAACGCAGTGTATACCCTTAGGAAGGGCAGGAAATTCTCAATGAAATTCATGCTACTGACTGTTGACATCATGCCGGCTCAAGAGATTTGGTGGCAAAGGCCTTACAACAAGGGTTTTATTGGCTAACGGCTCATGTAGATGCAGAAGATCTCGTACGCAAGTGCGATGGATGTCAAAAGTTTGCTCGACAGGACCATGTGTGGGCTCAAGAGTCGCGCAGGATCCCAATTACATGGTCGTTTCTAGTATGTGGGCTTGATATGGTTGGTCCATTCAAAATATCTCTGGATAAAAAGACCCACCACTTGGTGGCGGTTGATAAGTTCACCAAATGGGTTGAGGCAGAACCTATCAGCAACTGCGATGTGGAAACATCGGACAAATTCTTGAAGAAGTTAATCTACCATTTTGGCTATCCTCTTAGAATTATCATGGACAATGGAACCAACCTATCCAAAGGAGCTATGGAGCAATTTTTTTAGAAAGATGACATCCGGCTTGACCTGGCAGCAGTAGCGCATCCACAATCCAACGGGCAGGCTGAAAGAGCAAACCAGGAGATTCTGAGAGGGATCAAACCCCAGCTCATGGTCCCGTTAAAACGTACCCCGGGTCATTGGGTTGAGGAAGTCCCCTCAGTACTTTGAGTATCAATACAACTCCAAACAGGTCCACTGGATACACGCCTTTCTTTCTCGTTTATGGTGCTGAGGGGGTATTACTGAGTGATATCCATCATGGCTCTCCTAGAGTCGTTGCTTATATTGAGGGCGACAATGAACACGCACGACAATATTCTCTTGATGTTTTGCGGGAAGAGAGAGACTTAGCAGGAGCCACGTTAGCCATATACGAGCAAGACCTATGTCGCTATCAAAGTCGTAGGGTTAAAATCCGCACCTTCCAAGAGGGTGACTTGGTGCTCCGCCTGATTCCAGATCAAACAGGGATGCACAAACTTCCACCGCCCTGGAAGGCCCGTTCATCATCAGCAAAACCCTCAACGATGCTTCATATTACCAGATCGATCTACGACCCGTTAAAAACACCTATGAAGCAGAGTCAACCCGGCCCGCGAATATTGCTCACCTGCAGCCTTATTATATTTAGAGCCACTGATTCATTATTTCCTATACCTCCCCCAATTTCTGTACATACTTCTATAGTTTGAACATAATAAAGCTGGCATCCTCGAATCTCGGGGCCTCTGTCATTTTCAGCCTACAAGTTGAGCATGAGTCTTTATTATTTCAAAACATGTTACTTGGGGGCTATTGGTCCAAACAAATAATCATTATTCATTGAATAAAGTCGGCTTATCTGAACTCCACATGTTTTGTAGTAGAAGCATTGTCTCGTGTAATCCTATGTTGGGCTTTTCTATTGATCATAGGTCACTTGGGGGCTTCCAACTCACCGAGTTCACCTTTCTCACCCTCTTGATCGGACAAAGACGCCACAAAATGGTTAAACTTACGTGTATGTTTGATGCGACTCCGATCAGGTGAATCCATGTTCTCTTGACTAGTCAATCCACTATGGACCCTAAACTAGCAAGATTAAAACATTGGTTTGTCACGTGGGAGCCTGCATACAGAAGCTAAGATAAACCATGAGTTATCATGCCCGCTTCATTGAAGCAAGACTTGACCATCGAAAGTCGGTCTCTTTTTACTTAGTCTCTCTGAGCCGGATTATTATTGCTTTATATTATCATCATTTGACCCTTACATGTACAAATACTATCTTTCCGACTCATAAAAGCGAGCCTAGGTTATAAAGTCATAATACCGTCATGGACAGTTTGATGTCATATGGTTCAATAGGAAAATATCATGAAGAATCTTAGGGACCGAGTTACAATAACCTGCCCCGTGTTGATTCAAGCAATTAGATATTAAGCAAGGGTCAACCAAGACAGAATAGATTAAACTACTAAAAGTTATCTCATTCATATGCATAAGGATTTAAGGCGAGTTAAAAAAGACTCGCCCGGACATAGATTCCTTGACATCATGACAAGATCTAGGAGTTTGGTAACGCGCACAAAGGCATGGAACAGGTAAAATAGCTACTGGATTAAAATATATTACAAGGCACTTGAGGCCGAAATGGTAGAATCAAAGTTATTTTTTCGTAACTTGGCCTTTACATTTTCCGGGTTAAGCTTTGTTCGAGTCTTGTGCGTGAGATGTCTCCGGCCGGTCCTCTGCTCGAGTCCCCGATTTCTACGATATGAAGGTCATCCAAATTCCCGTTAGAGTGGTCAGGGCTTCAAACATGGCTTCTTGATTCAAAATAGGAGACAGATCAACATCACGGGTGAAGTATTGCTTACGACACTACAAAGTCTGACTACACGATTTAAATACAGGTGGCTGGACTCGGGCATTGTTTGACTCATAGGCTGGATGATAACTTTTCAGTGACATGTCATTCAGAAGCTGACTCGCAAACACCCTATCCGCCTTGACACACTGAAGATAGTCATCCTCGGTAAACGTTGATTCGTCCACCTTTAGCACTGGAAACCCCCTGCCATTTTCGTCGGGTCAAGCTCTATTGAGTAAGCCAAAGCTCAACTCAAGGAATATGTGGCTCTAGCTCGGGCGGTTGATCTCTTGAGTTCTCCAAATTGCCTTGGAATCATAGAGAGGAATGTCAGCACATATTTTATGAGCTTCGTCGTCTCTTTGATCCCCATGACAACTTTGATTGTGCATAGGCTTCCAGTGTAAATCTGCTCTACCAATGCATATACGGCCTTGAGCTTTAGTAAGCAGTTATCTTGAAGATTGCACGTACGGCGGCCAGAAAAAATTCAAGTTCACGAATCACCACGAGGTTGTCTTTATAAATAAGTATTGGGCGGATTAACGAAAAAAGTTTCTCAGGATACTCACCGAAGATGGCTCGGGTCATGTGGTCAATATGCTTTTTTAACCCGGATAGCTCTTCAGAGATGACCTTCAGTTGATCTTCAACATTTTTGGAACACTTGGTCAAGGTGGCTTTCTCAGTTTTGAATGGTTTTCTTTCCACCTCAAAACCTGCGTTGATTTTTACTACCTTTTCCAAAGATAGTCGAAGTTTTTCCTCAACCTCCAATCGGGCAGTACGTCCTACTTCAAGAGATTTTGTCAAATCAACAATTTTTAACTCGGTGGCCTTCAATGTTTCCTACACATTGGAGTAACAATAAGCCAGAGGCAGGACAATATGATGACTATGACAAGGAAGATTATAAACAAGTACCAAGTAGATTGCAAGCAAAATCATCAAGACCCGGCTCGTTTCAAGAAGATGAGCCGGCCCTTGGTGGCTACAGGTTTAATTCTTCTACAAATCAACACCCGACTCATCTGAAAAACATGAGCGTGCCCTTGGGGATACAGGTCAAATTATTCTACAAATCATCAAGATCCAAATCATCTGAAGAAGATGAGCTGGCTCTTGGGGGCTACAGGTCGAATTTTTCTACATATCATCAAGACGCGACTCATCTCAAGAAGATGAGTCGGCCCTTGGGGGCTACACGGGGATAGATGGAATATGGAATACACAACAAGGTGAAGCATACCTCATATGTTAGCTTCATCATATTCACAAGGCTAGTTTCCACTTGTCGTCTTGCAAAAAGACGCTCAAGATAACCAACATGCAATTCTTCAATAATGAAAGTGTCATATCTCGGAAGCTCTAGTTTAGCCTTTCCCTTGTTAGACTGGACAACTTCCTCCTTAGTGACAACTTTGCCAACACATCATAGGGTCTTGGAGCAGTATAACTCGACCCAATGATGGCCACCTCTGCGTTCTTGTTACAAGAAACATTTTCAAGGGATTCCTGAGAAATGGGCGGATAAGTACGAGTTGCCAGGTTAGTTACAACATCCATTGGCGAACTAGCAACTATTTCTATTTCAGGACGAGGAGGTAAATCGAATTAGATTTCTTGATGTTATTCAACATGTCCGGTGGCTTCGGAAGGCGCCATCTCCGTATTTTCCGTCTCAAGAACTTTAGGATTAATAAATGAATCACCAAGGTTCCTCTTCTTGGCCCTGGCCCTACAAAACAAGAGGGCAGGATAAAGTATATGAAACTCAGAGTTTTAGCAAGAAAACATGATACAAAGAAGGAAAAACTTACGCCACGTTGTTAACAAAAGGTGGCAACTTTGTGACAGATGAGTCTCTAGATGATTGGGGTGATTCTTGGTAATTTGAATCAGCAGGATTGAGAGGTTGTTTGAAAAGACCAACATGAGGATAAGACGGAGTTGGACTATGAAGCACCTCATCTTGTGGGTTAAAGAAGCTAACTTAGTGGGTAAGCCGGATATAGGAGTACCAGAGCCACTCCAAGTCTTGCTCCTTGAGGCATGTTGGTTCTCCATCAAAATGAAATTAGGATCCAAATTACCATCTGGGTGAGAAAATCTAACTTTCTGAATGACTCACCTTATTTTCCTTGAAGACAAGGATTCCGAGCCGGAGGAAGTAGAAATGACCTCAACATTGTCGGCCCGGCTTGTAGCAGCATCACCCTGATGGTAAAAACTTTAGCAAGTTCAGTAAAGGAACGGCTTACGAAGTCAAATTTAACCTCCATGGATGTACCAGCTGATGGAGACTCGCCCATAAATGACGAAGTGGCGGGAGCCACCTTGCTCTTTTTATTGGTGGGCGTGGCTTTAGGTTTGCTAGACGGGACTTCCCTTTTCTTCCCTCAAAATGAAGAAGACGCCTGCAAGGTTTGTTTGATTTGAGTAATAGAGAAAAATATTTGAAGTTTGGAAAGGTTTTAAAAAGTTGGTCAAAAGATGGTTGGATAGTTTCTTACTGGAGGAGCCGGGTTAAGGGCATTGATGGGCTTCAAGCCAATTTGGTCATAGACTTCTTGAGTTTCCCCCAGCAGTTTCTTGACAATTGTATTTATGTCACTTTCTACCAAAATCATCTTGCTATCTTGTTCTGGAACATATTCACGACCGGAATAGTTGCACATCAGATCATTTACATGGCTCAGTGGGAAGATCATCCAAGATACCTAACACTGGTCAAGTCTACTCCGGTTAAAACCCGAGACTGTAGTGCCACCAATTTTGGGAATACAAAAGCAAACTTATCACGCTCTTCTTGAGAAGCCCGACCACGAAGTTAAAACTCCATTGGAAGGAGGTCTGATCTATAACCCGACAGGGGGTTCTCGTTTGCCTGGGCAGTGTTCCGACAAGAAAACCAAGTTTTAGCCCACCCTTTGGGGTGACTTGATAGAGTAGGAGAAGGAAAGCCACCATCCCTGCGTCTTTGAATTGAAATTCCACCTAGCTCTTCGATAGGACCATCTGTGCACCCAGTCTGGCAGTTGAAATAAAAGAATTCCACGAAAAGTGGAACAATGGGTTACATTTGCAAATACACCTCACATGTGACTTGAAATTGGTAGAGGTTCGATATTGAGTTAGGGGCCAAATCTTGCGGATGAAGGTGAAGAAAGTTGAGTGCATCCCGGAAGAACTTTGACCCACGAGGATTGAAGCCTCTCAAAAGATGGTCTATAAAAACTAGAACTTCCCCTTTGTTAGGATTTGGCCGTGCCTCTCCTTGAGGAATACGCCGGCCAATTGCCTTTTTGGATGGCAACAAACCTTGGTCTACATAATCGTTTAGCATCTCCTCCGAAACTTGTGAAGACACCTAATTACAGATGGAAGTCATTGACATCATGAAACACCTAGACACAAGCAAAGGAGTTACAAAAACAACCATGTTATAATCAAGGATAAGACAGTATAAATGTCTATAGCATAAGAGCGCCCCAAAGACAAGGCGGTACTCAAAAACTGGCAATATCTACATGTGGCGAGTTATGGTCGTATGGACAAGCTGACAATTATAAAAGGTGCCTTACACCAAGTAGAATGTTTCCAATTTATCAAAGTGCGGGACAAACATATTCGTACATGTTTGGCTAAAATTATGGATTTGAAAAGGTTCACAAAAAGAAGCGGTTGCTAAACCTAAAGCATGAAAATGGTAGTGGTCTGTGTCACACGCTACTAGGAAAGATCGGAGCATACTGAAATGAAACCGCTATGATCACCGCCTCAGTTTTACAAAAACCTGGAGATTAGAAGCATGTGGAAAGCAACAATGGTGATCAATAGGTGGATCATGTCAGTTTCTCCAAAAAAATTCAAACAAATCCAATGAAGATCTAAATGGTAATAGAGATGACATACCTTGTCGCTCGTTGGAGGCGTCGAAAACACATGGATGAATCTCGGAGGAGATGGAGTGTCGTTGTAGCCCGGTGTGGTCACGGGAGAAGGTTGATTAGTAACAACAGTAGCGTGGCTGGTTTTCGGGCCAGATCAAGAAGAAGAAGAGAGGACAAAGTGAAAAGTGAAAGGCGAGGCCCTCTTCCAATATTTATAAATAAACACCCGTAGTGGCGACTACTACGCACGAGAACAGAGGAGCCCGTAAATTTTGAGAAGGTGACGCCTTGAGTCTCTGGATAGAAATAATACGCAGGGGTTTTGTTGTGATGTCACCATGTTTGCCATAAAATCTGGCGGATGACGCCATAAGAAGAACCGTGCGGGGGAAAATCACTAAGTCTAGTAGAGCTATAAGATGGTGGCTGAAGAAGCTGAGAAAACACAAATAGAAGACAAAAGCTAAGCCGCCTGACGGGAGTAGGGAAGGTTGATATGAACAAAATAAAATCAACATGGGGCTAATATCGGGGATAAGACCCCGTGGTATAACCAGCCGTTTGGGCCAGGTTAGACTCTAGGGGACTCTTGGTGTATATGCTCAATGGGCTGTAGAAAGGACAGAAGGATGGCAAGAATATTATTAAGTGAGCTGCTTGGTGGCCCAGTACCTGAAGATGGCGACGTAAGGACTACAAGGTGGAAGACGCCAGAAGCTTTCCTAATTTAGGAAACAAGATAAAGTAGAATTGTAATAGGTGACGGGCGTTTATTGACCCGTACTCTGTTGTAAACTCTCGGCCTGTACCCATATATAAAGGGGATACCTCGAGCCAAAAATATCAAGTAAGAAACTCTCGAGATCTAGGTTAGCTATTACTCATCCTTGTAATCGAGATCTTCATCAATATAGACACCAAAGCAGAACATAGGCTTTTACCTCCATTGGAGGTGTCGAACCTGGGTAAATCTGTCTCTCGTTCCCAGTCAACCCCTTTGATTTGCCACACAATGATGATGGCCTCACCTCTAAGTCCTTTCACGAGGATATTTGTCATGACAAAACCATTAACTACCATATGATCATGGACTTAATTTCACAAATCTGCCAAAAAATGGACTACCTTGGAGGGGGAGTTGCGCCGTGGCGGTGGAGGAGGGCCGCGGTGGTGAAGGAGGGCCACAGTGGTGGAGGAGGGCTACAGGGAGGGGGCCGCCACAGCCTGGCTCCAGCAGGGAGAGGGGTGGGGGTGGCGCCTTGGTGGTGGAGGAGGGTCGCGAGGAGGGGGCACCGCGGCCTGGCTCCAGCGATGGGTGTCACCTCCTGGATCCGGCCCGGGCGCCTTCTGCAGGGAGGTGGTCAGGGCCAGCGGGTGGTGTCGGCAGTGGGGGAAGGGAGCGAGTAGCTGATGGAGGTGGGATAGGTGGTGGCGGTAGGGAGGGAGGAGGTGCAGGGGTGGGGAAGGGAGGTAGGAGGTGACAACATTGGGGGAGGAGGGGTGTGGCGCCACGATGGTGGAGGAGGTGGCGTCGGTGGTTGTGGCGTGGGGGAAGAGAGAGGGGGGAGAGCGAGGGGGTGGGGGCTAACGGCCGTTAGATTGGGAAGGGATTTTCCGTCTGCCAGCAGACGACAAAGAATGGACTGATGTCAAATAGTATATTTAAAATCAGACCATTCTTTGTCGTCTGTTTTATGGAAGCACACGGCAAAGAACTTCTTTGCCGTCAACTTGCACACGACAAAGAATGGACTGATGGCAAAGAAGCTGATTCCAGTAGTGATACTCCATTTGTTTGCAATATACAACTCCTAGTTAAGAACGGTCATGCCCACCGTTCTAACCGCATTTTGAACATGCATACCAAATTCAAAAAAATGGAAAATATTCGCATTGTGTCATTATATATGAACAAGTCACCAGGAAAAATAATGTACTTGTAATACATCAATTATTATAAAAAAGTGCCCAAAAGTTTTCATTTTCTTTGGACGAAAATTTCATTTTCCATTTCCCAAGTGCCCAAACTGAGTTTTTTATGTGAAGGACCTAACATGTATTTGTTGCAAAATTAGAGAGAATCAAATTTTAAAAATATTAGTCCATATTTAATGTACAATTAATGTCAAAAGCTTTCGATTCACCTCTCGTGGAAAACACAAATTTCCGCCGTTTCACAACGGGGGTCAAATTTCAACTACAACTGCCTCATAGTTTGCTCTTTATTTTTTCACACATAATTTGTAGGTATATGAGTATCCATTCAATTATAGATACTCCAATTTTTTGCAATATCCAATCCCTATCTACGAACGCTCATTCCCGCCTTTGTGACCGTGTTTTGAGACGGACATGAGAAATTAAAAAAAAATAAAAATTGAAAAACCTCCTCTTTGTGTCATTATATATGACCAAGTTACGAGGAAAAATAATAAACTTGTAATACTTCAATTTTGTTTTAAAAAGTGTTCTCATAAACAAGCTATCATGTGTTAAGATTCATGGCTTTCAAGCCAAATGATCGATATTACGGCCACATTAATAACAGAGTTTGTTCAAATGATCTCATATTGTGCACAAGGGTGCATCTTGTAATGGCAAACAATGTTGCCTAAGGAAGTTTTCATTTCATTTGGACGATAATTCCATTTTCCATTTTTTAGTGCCCAAAATGAGTTTTTTTTGTGAAGGACCTGCCATATATTTGTTGCAAAATTGGACCAAATCAATTTTCTGAAATATTTGGCCATATTTAATGAATAATTCACCAAATGGTTCGGTGTAAAATACTTTGAGCCACCGCTCGTGAAAAATACAAATTTCCACCGATTCAATAGGAAGTGGGTCAAATTTGAACTGCAACTTCGTCTTAGTTTGCTAATGATTTTTTCCAAAACTCATTTATAGGTACATAAGTATCTATTTAATCATAGATACATGGTGCGGTGAAGAGCCGTCGAGGTTTAGACGGTGGCCGAGGGCCCCAAATCCAAAGCACGTAAACTAGCATGTTAGCTGCATGGTCACTGTGCAACCGTGGCTTTACCACGCGTTCTGGGAGGCCTACGCATGTTTTGTGGATTGGGAACTCCCCCGGTAGGTGTTAGGAAGAATAATAAATCTGAACAATCTCACAAGGTGACTGAACTAAGCTCAAACATGAATTAGCGACCAAGTGTTTGATTAACGTTGGGGGGAAATGCACATGGCTGATGGGCCTGAGTTTTGACTGAAGATGATCATTGACGTCAGTTGTGCTTCCCTGGCAATGGCTCGAGAAAAGGGCTGATCCTCTAGTGTTAGCTAGATGAATGCTTATAAACAACTAACCTTCTCCTGCAACAGCACCAGAAGAATGCTGATAGCACTCCCCGGCAATGAAACTGGAAGAATGTTGTTGATGGCCCACCAGCGCGTGGGTTCACAGCAATTTTTGAGGGTAGAGTATTTGACCCAATTTGTAGGTACGCCAGACATGAGGTGAGAGTATACTCTCAAGTATTAGCAACTGAATTTGTCAGATTCAACCACACTTGAAACATTAGTATCTGCAAGCACAATAGTAACAGCGAAGTAACGGGTATCGGGAGTGGAACGAGCAATAGCAGTAGCAAGGAACAACAGTAGGGACAGCAGTAGCAAGTAGCAACAGTAGCAAGCGACAGTAGTAGCAAGAGTAGTAGCAGCAGAGCAAGACAAGTAACGACAGTAGTAGCAACAGTAGTAGCAGCAGCAGTAGAGCAAGACAAGTAACGGCAGTAGCAATAGTAGGACAAACTCGTAGGCATTGGGTCGGTGATTTGTTTGGATGATATTCATCATGCAACAGCTATAACATGGAGAGATATGTGGCTAGCTCCCGTTCGTTAGTGTGATGTAGGCATGCATTCCTTGTGTCGTCATACATGCTTAGGGAAAAGAACTTGCATGACATCTATTGTCCATCCCTCCCGTGGCAGCGGGGTTCAAAAGGAAACTACAGGATATTAAGGTTCTCCTTTTAAGAAAGAACGGGACCAACGCATTAGCACTTGGGGAACACATGAACTCCTCAAACTATGGTCATCACCGGGAGTGGTTCCGGTTATTGTCACTCCGAGGTTCTCGGATCATAACACATAGTAGGTAACTACAACTTGCAAGATCGGATCTAAAACACACATATATTGGTGACAACAGAATAATTTCAGATCTAAAATCATGGCACTCGGTCCCTAGTGACAAGCATTAAGCATGGCAAAGTAGTAGCAACATCAATCTCAGAACATAGTGGATACTAGGGATCAATCCCCATCAAAACTAACTCGATTACATGATAGATCTCATCCTACTCATCACCGCCTAGCGAGCCTACGAATAGATTACTCATGAATGACGAGCTGATGGAGGTGGGGGAGGTGGTGGCGGTAGGGAGGGAGGAGGTGCAGGGGTGGGGAAGGGAGGTAGGAGCTGACAACATTGGGGGAGGAGGGGTGTGGCGCCACGGTGGTGGAGAAGGTGGCGTCGGTGGTTGTGGCGTGGGGGAAGAGAGAGGGGGGAGAACGAGGGGGTGGGGGCTAACGGCCGGTAGATTGGGAAGGGATTTTCCGTCTGCCAGCAGACGACAAAGACCCTAAAGGCAGACGACAAAGCACAAGCGGACGACATCTGTTGACTTAGCCATCCCCACGGTCTAGTGAGACCTAGCTGGACTCTTTGCCTTCTGCCTTTAGACTCTTTGTTGTGTGCTTGCAGACGACAAAGAATGGACTGATGTCAAATAGTATATTTACCATCAGACCATTCTTTGTCGTCTGTTTTATGGAAGCATACGGCAAAGAACTTCTTTGCCGTCAACATGCACACGACAAAGAATGGACTGATGGCAAAGAAGCTGATTCCAGTAGTGATACTCCATTTTTTTGCAATATACAACTCCTAGTTAAGAACGGTCATGCCCACCGTTCTAACCGCATTTTGGACATGCATACCAAATTCAAAAAAATGGAAAATATTCGCATTGTTTCATTATATATGAACAAGTCACCAGGAAAAATAATATACTTGTAATACATCAATTATTATAAAAAAAGTGTTCTTAGAAACAAGATAGCTACCATGTATGAAGAGACATTGCTTTCAAGGAAAATAGCCACTTTTATGGCCATATTCATGGTATACTTTGTTCAAATGGTCTCATATTGAGCTCAAGGGTGCATCTTCGAATGCCAAACGATGTTGCCTAAGAAAGTTTTCATTTTCTTTGGACGAAAATTTCATTTTCCATTTCTCGAGTGCCCAAAATGAGTTTTTTATGTGAAGGACCTAACATGTATTTGTTGCAAAATTAGAGAGAATCAAATTTTAAAAATATTAGTCCATACTTAATGTACAATTAATGTCAAAAGCTTTCGATTCACCTCTCGTGGAAAACACAAATTTCTGCCGTTTCACAACGGGGGTCAAATTTCAACTACAACTGCCACATAGTTTGCTCTTTATTTTTTTCACACATAATTTCTAGGTATATGAGTATCCATTCAATTATAGATACTCCAATTTTTTGCAATATCCAACCCCTATCTACGAACGCTCATTCCCGCCTTTGTGACCGTGTTTTGAGACGGACATGAGAAACTAAAAAAAAACTAAAAATTGAAAAACCTTTGCTTTGTGTCATTATATATGACCAAGTTACGAGGAAAAATAATAAACTTGTAATACTTCAATTTTGTTTTAAAAAGTGTTCTCATAAACAAGCTATCATGTGTTAAGATTCATGGCTTTCAAGCCAAATGATCGATATTATGGCCACATTAATAACAGAGTTTGTTCAAATGATCTCATATTGTGCACAAGGGTGTATCTTGTAATGGCAAACAATGTTTCCTAAGGAAGTTTTCATTTCATTTGGACGATAATTCCATTTTCCATTTTTTAGTGCCCAAAATGAGTTTTTTTTGTGAAGGACCTGCCATATATTTGTTGCAAAATTGGACCAAGTCAGTTTTCTGAAATATTTGGCCATATTTAATGAATAATTCACCAAATGGTTCGGTGTAAAATACTTTGAGCCACCGCTCGTGAAAAATACAAATTTCCACCGATTCAATAGGAAGTGGGTCAAATTTGAACTGCAACTTCCTCTTAGTTTGCTAATGATTTTTTCCAAAACTCATTTATAGGTACATAAGTATCTATTTAATCATAGATACATGGTGCGGTGAAGAGCCGTCGAGGTTTGGACGGTGGCCGAGGGCCCCAAATCCAAAGCACGTAAACTAGCATGCTAGCTGCATGGTCACTGTGCGACCGTGGCTTTACCACGCGTTCTGGGAGGCCTACGCATGTTTTGTGGATTGGGAACTCCCCCGGTAGGTGTTATGGAAGAATAATAAATCTGAACAATCTCACAAGGTGACTGAACTAAGCTCAAACATGAATTAGCGACCAAGTGTTTGATTAACGTTGGGGGGAAATGCACATGGCTGATGGGCTTAGTTTTGACTGAAGATGATCATTGACGTCAGTTGTGCTTCCCTGGCAATGGCTCGAGAAAAGGGCTGATCCTGCAATCTCTATTGTTAGCTAGACGAATGCTTATAAACAACTAACCTTCTCCTGCAACAGCACCAGAAGAATGCTGATAGCACTCCCCGGCAATGAAACTGGAAGGATGTTGTTGATGGCCCACCAGCGCGTGGGTTCGCAGCAGTTTTTGAGGGTAGAGTATTCGACCCAATTTGTAGGTACGCCAGACATGAGGTGAGAGTATACTTTCAAGTATTAGCAACTGAATTTGTCAGATTCAACCACACCTGAAACATTAGTATCTGCAAGCACAATAGTAACAGCGAAGTAACGGTTATCGGGAGTGGAATGAGCAATAGCAGTAGCAAGGAACAACAGTAGTGACAGCAGTAGCAAGTAGCAACAGTAGCAAGCGAAAGTAGTAGCAAGAGTAGTAGCAGCAGAGCAAGACAAGTAACGGCAGTAGTAGCAACAGTAGTAGCAGCAGCTGCAGAGCAAGACAAGTAACGGCAGTAGCAACAGTAGGACAAACTCGTAGGCATTGGGTCGGTGATTTGTTTGGATGATATTCATCATGCAACAACTATAACATGGAGAGATATGTGGCTAGCTCCCGTTCGTTAGTGTGATGTAGGCATGCATTCCTTGTGTCGTCATACCTGCTTAGGGAAAAGAACTTGCATGACATCTATTGTCCATCCCTCCCGTGGCAGCGGGGTCCAAAAGGAAACTACAGGATATTAAGGTTCTCCTTTTAATAAAGAACGGGACCAACGCATTAGCACTTGGGGAACACATGAACTCCTCAAACTATGGTCATCACCGGGAGTGGTTCCGGTTATTGTCACTCCGGGGTTGTCGGATCATAACACATAGTAGGTAACTACAACTTGCAAGATCGGATCTAAAACACACATATATTGGTGACAACATAATAATTTCAGATCTGAAGTCATGGCACTCGGGCCCTAGTGACAAGCATTAAGCATGGCAAAGTAGTAGCAACATCAATCTCAGAACATAGTGGATACTAGGGATCAATCCCCATCAAAACTAACTCGATTACATGATAGATCTCATCCTACTCATCACCGCCTAGCGAGCCTACGAATAGATTACTCATGAACGACGAAGAGCTTCATGGAATTGGAGAGGGAAGAAGGTTGATGATGACGATGGCGACGATTTCCCCTCTCCGGAGCCCAAGACGGACTCCAGATCTTCCCTCCAGATGAAGAACAGGTGGTGGCGGCGCCTCTGTATCAAAAACGTGACGAAAACTTCTCTTTTTATTTTTTCTGGGACGAAAGACAACTTATAGAGCTGGAATTGGGAGCGGCAGGTGCCTGTGGGCCCCACAAGCATACCCACCGCCACCAGGGGGTGGTGGCGGAGCAGGGGCTTGTGGCCCACTGGCCCACCTCCTCACGTGGATTCCGGCGCATGTATTTTTGATATTTTCCAAAATTGCTCCCCGTAAATTTTCAGGACGTCATTATATATGAACAATTCTACCGAAAACAGCGTTTGTCCAGGTTAGTTCCATTCAAATCATGCAAATTATAGTCCAAAACAAGGGCAAAAGAGTTTGGAAAAGTAGATACGTTGGAGATGTATCAACTCCCCCAAGCTTAAAACCTTGCTTGTCCTCAAGCAACTCAGTTGACAAACTGAGAGAGAAATAAAAACTTTCACAAACTCTGTTTGATCTTGTTGTTGCAACTATGTCTAACTCATAACCAGAATTTCAGCAAGATCACAAGTTAACCACATAAGAAAATGACACAAAGGTCTCACGGTAAACTAATATCAATTGCATAATCAGCTAACGAGCAAATGATAATGAGTTTCAAATACCAACACTTCAATCAAAACAAGCATGAAGCAATATGAATAGGTGGTATCTCGCTAGCTCTTTCTGAGACCTCAAAACATAAATGCAGAGCACTTTCAAAGATCAAGGGCTGACTAAACATTGTAATTCATAGCAACGAAGATCCAGTCATAGTAATACTCAATATCAATCAAAAGCAAAGCATAAAAATGACAGAGGTGCTCTCTAATTGGTGCTTATATAAGAGGAGGATGACTCGACAGGAAAATAAATAGAGAGGCCCTTCGCAGAGGGAAGCATTGATTTGCGGAGGTGCCAGAGCTCAAGCTTTGAAAACAAAGATAATAATTTTGGGTGGCATGCTTTCATTGTTAACGCAATGACCAAGAGTTCTCAATATCTTCCATGCTACCAAGAGTTCCCAAACAGAAAAGTAAATTTTTAACTCCCCCACCACCAATCAATCACACTCCACGGCTAGCCGAATCCTCGGGTACCGTCCATACTAACATCAATCCAAGGGGGAGTCTTGTTTTACAGTTATGTTTTCAATTTAAGCATGGAACTGGGCATCCCAAGTACCGGCCCCTTTCTCGTGAATGACTGTGAATAAACACATGTCGAGGATAACACTCCTAGCATGGAAGATACCAATATCCCTTTGTCACCACATGAGCGGTTCGGGCATGCAAAACAGATTTATTTCTTGAAGGTTTAGAGAATGGCACATGCAAAATTACTTGGAACGGGAGGTAGATACCGCAAATAGGTAGGTATGGTGGACTCTCATGGAAAAACTTTTGGGTTTATGGAGGTGGATGCACAAGCAGTATTCCCGCTTAGTACAAGTGAAGGCTAGCAAATGTAACATCCCAAATTTTGGAATGTTAATATAATTATTAGATTGCTTGTTTGTTTGTTTGAGTGATTGAAACTTGAGTGAAATTTGAAACTTCTCAAAAACTTTTGAATGAGAGCGAATAAAATGACTTTCCCCTTTTTCCGGTGAATTCAACTTCATCCATTTAAAATCAATGAGAGGAGATAGCATGACTTCTTCAACTATAAAGAATTTCAATGAAGGTGGCATTTGAATTTATTTCGATTTCTGTTTTGCAACTCTATTTTTTCTCCACTCAAGAAATTTTGGGAATAAATTCTTGCCAAGCAAGAAAGAGAGGAGGAACATGACCCTCCAAAACCAGGGGCATTCATTAAAATATTTTGAGCCAAGAAAACCAAAATTTAATTGAGAAAATATTTGCAAAAAAAAGCTTTTAGGGATTTTCTGAAAAAACATTTTTTTAGTTTTTATTTTGGCCGTGGAAAAATGTCCATCATTTAGATTTTATTTTTCTGATAATTTTAGTATATAGAAACTCTATATTCCAAATTTATTTAGTTTCCCTTTTATCGTTTAATTTCCGGTTTTTGAAAATAGGAAAGAAATCTCTATTAAATGGAAATAGAGATGGCCCATTAAGACACTTTCCAAAATTAGGCCCAACCAACATCTTCTTCTTCCTCATGTTCTCCCTCCTTAGAGGAACTTCCATATCCATGGTGAGAGGAACCTCCACCTTCCCGATCTCCCTCTTCTTTCCTTCCGTACGCCATCCGAGGCCGCCTATAAAACCCTTAGCACCTCCTCTCTCCATTTTTCACCTTCCCCAACCCAATCTCCCCTGCCGCATCGCCGCCCCAAACTCGCCGGAGCCGAAGCTCCGGGAGCCTTCTCGTCACCCCGATGACACCACCTCCTCCTGCCGCACCCCTGCATCCCTCCCCCTACCCCGCGGCACCCTCCCAGACCCCACCGCCGCCACCCCCCCTCCATCGCCCCACCCCCATCGCCCTGCAGCGCCCCTACAAGCCCCTCCCAGGAGCCTCCCCACAACGCCCCCTGCACCCCATCGCCCTAGGAGCCTCCATCCCCACAGTGACCCCCCTCCTCCGTCACCTCACCCTGCCGGAGCCGCCCTCCCCACCTCGCCGGAGACGCCCCCATCGCCGGAGCAGCCCCTGCTCGGTTCTGTCACGGGAAGTAACTCCTCCTTTTCTTTTTTTTCTTTTTTCGTTTTGTTTTTTGTATTGTGTAGCCTACCATTAGATCTAGATCCAACCGCATCCATTAAAATCAACTTACCCCTTCGGTTTTTAGTTAAAGAACCGAACGGTTTTCTGTCTCACTTAAATTTAGCCGGAGGTTTTTATTGAAGTACCGGCCGTTCGCTAGTTAGCCCCGCAGCACACACCCTCCCACCCAACCAGGAGCTGCCACCTAACCCCCCTGTTCGTTAGATCCAATTTTTCCTTTATCTGTTTTAGTTCGAAAACAGAGAGAGTTTAAATTTTGTTTTCCCTATAACTTTTGATCTAGAGGTCCAATGAGGTTGATTCTTTTTCTACTAGATCACAATTTTTCTGTAGTTTTCGATATCATATTATTTTCCTATGTTTGAAATTTTAAAATTTGAATTAGATCACATTTAGTTTAAATCTTGTTTTGCTTATTCCAGGAGTTTAAAAATAGCTTTTAATTTGATTCTTTTTTATCCTACTTCCTAGTGATCATATATTTCTGTAGTTTAAGTTTCAATGTTTTTTATATATTTTTTCTTGGGGTTTTATCAAAAACAGATTCTGTTTTCATTAGGTGAAGTGAATTTCTTCCCTTTATGCAATAGTAGTTTTATGTTAGTTATGTTATTTTGCTTGTTAATGATTGTAGTGCTTATAGTGTGTATTTGTTTGTATCGATAGATACCCGGAGTGCGAAGCGTGCTACTTAGAAGTGCTTGATAATGACAACTATCAGCAAGGCAAGTCACTTTGATCATACTATCGCCTATGTTTTCTATGCATGGTAGTTTTACCTTTCTTTGCCCAATTGCATGCTGAGTAGGTACTTGGAAATTATGATTACATGTTGTAGTATCATGTGGTAGGCACCCAACAACCCCGTTACTTGGCCCGGGACGACAAATTTTATGTTGCTATGCTTGAGTAGACGGGATTCTCGTTGAGTGCATAACACGAGTGATGCGAGAATATTTTAATAACCAAGACCGGTTAAGTCAAGACTTTTCAAGACCTCGTGAAGCAAATTCAACTCTGGGTGAAGGACGGTTTTGATGGGCTCCCTGGAGAAACCGGTGGACGACCCGGGATGCATGGAGAAGTGCCATGACATCTTGCGGAAAGCTTCACCCAGGATCGAAGGGATGGACGGAGGCTTCAAGACCCAAGGCTTACCTGCACAGCCACACGTCATTATGGGCTCTGGCTTGGTTGGACAACGCGGCGACTCTGGACAGGCGGTGCTAGCAGATGTAGAAGAACGGTAGGATTGAATGGGCACCGAAAGGGGATCAGAGGGACCCATTGAAAGACCATGTTTTGATCATCCGGTCTTCAAACACCCTGAAGTGCGAGGACATACCCAGAGGCGATCAAATCTTGTGGGGAACGTGTGCAAAACTCTGCAGAATACTCAAACCTAATCGATTAGCCATGTCCACGGTCATGGACAACTTGAGCCGAAGGCATTGAAATTTTCCTGAACTCTCAACACAATTTAATAATGATGTGGGAATTATTGACAACTCGGGTATGAGAATTGGTTGCCGGAACCATCTCGTTAACAACAAACAACGTAGTAATATTTTGCTTTTAACCCTCTCTTGATGTAGGAGAAAACTTGCTTTTCGCTAAAAAGTTATAGCCCCACCTGCCATATATGCATGTAGAATAGATGATTATTATTTCACCCCCTCTCTTTGATGACTTGTCGGCATATTCAATATGCTGACCTAAACGGCTGCAACGTCTTATGTTGCAGATACTTTCTTCGACGAGTAAGTGTACGATTCAGGCTTACGGTCCGCACTCAACCTGTCGTTGGTGTTATTTGGGACTCCACTCCCTTGACTGCTTCCGCTGAGATTTTAAGGTATATATCAGTTTTACGCTATTTACATGTGGTTGCACTTTGATATATACATTGATGTACTGTGTGTGCCAGCATACTGATCCAGGGATGGCATAGATACACGGAGGCTTGATGTAGCGACCCGACTCAAAACGAGTCAAGCCTCTGTGTATCTGTGCCATGACCGTGGACACGGCTAATCGATTAGGTTTGAGTACTCTGCAGAGTTTTACACACGTTCCCCACAAGATTTGATCGCCTCCGTGTATGTCCTCGCACTTCAGGGTGTTTGAAGACCGGATGATCAAAACATGGTCTTTCAACGGGTCCCTCTGAATCCCTGTCGGTGCCCATCCAATCCTACCGTTCTTCTACATCTGCTAGCACCGCCTGTCCAGAGTCGCCGCATTGTCCAACCAAGCCAGAGCCCATAATGACTTGTGGCTGTGCAGGTAAGCCTTGGGTCTTGAAAATATTCGTCCGTCTCTTTGAGCCTGGGTGAAGCTTTCCGCAAGATGTCATGGCCGTCTCCAGCATCCCGGGTCATCCACTGGTTTCTCCAGGGAGCCGATCAACCGTCCTTCACCCAGAGTTGCATTGCATCATGAGGTCTTGAAAAGTCTTGACTTAACCGGTCTTGGTTATTAAATTATTCTCGCATCACTCGTGATAAACTCTCAACCAGAATCCCGTCTACTCAAGCATAGCAATATGAAATTTGTCGTCCCGGACAAGGTAATGGGGTTGTTGGGTGCCTACCACATGATACTACAATATGTAACCATAATTTCCATGTACCTAGTCAGCATGCAAATTGGGCATAGGATGGTAGAACTACGATGCATAAAACATAGGTGATACATGATCAAATGACTTGCCTGGTGATGTTGACGAGGAAGAATTACCGTTCTCCAGGACTAACTTGATAGACTACTCGTCACTCTCCGATGAAATCTATATAACAACCATATCATTCACGTAAGCACTCATACTAGCAATCATTCTAGCAATCAAAACAAAAGAGAGAGCGAATAAGAATCCGAAAGAAACTTCAACTAAAACTAGGAGTCTTCTACTACATCAAACACTAAATAGTTATTGTCTAATAGAAAATAAAATACTTAAATAACAGGGAACTAAGATATAAATTTAACTAAGATGAAATAAAGTATTTTTCACAAAACTATTTGAATGTATTTCCAAACGGGATTTGAAACAGTGGAGAAACCAATTGCAAGTTATTAGAGAACTAGAATTGATTTCATGATAACATATAAAAATAAAATCAAAACTTGTTGCAAACCTACTGTTAACTAACAGAAACAAAACATAATATTTCTGAAATATAAAATAAAAATAATTTAAAAACAACTAAAGAAAGAAATATAATCATAATCCTAAAAGAAATGAAACAGAAAGTGTTTCACCAGAAATGATGAGCTAAAATACTCAAACAATTCTGAAATTTTTACCACTGATGAATAAGTTCACCAGTGATCAATAGCAAAAAGAATTAATTAAAAATCTATTTTTAAACTCCCAGAATAAGCAAAACAAGGTTAAAACTAAATATGATCTAATTCAAATTTGAAATTTTCAAACATAGACAAATTATATGTTTTTAAAAACTACAGAAAAATTGTGATCTATTGGAAAAACAATCATACCCATTGGATCACTAGATCAAAATTTATGATCAAACCAAGATTGGAACTTTCTCTGTTTTGGAATTAAAACTAAAATTGGAGAAATCTAGTTTCTGAACAGGGGGGTCCACGTGGCGCGTTGTGGTTGGCTCGGGGGTGTGAGCTATTGAGGCTAACTACCGAATGGCCACAAATTAAAGAAAATCTCTGTGGCGAAATAATAAGTGAAGAAAACCCGGTCGGTTTTATTTAAAAGACCGAAGGGGTATGTTGTTCTAATCCTACGCGTTTAATTAAGATCCGACGGCTACGGGGTTAGGAGAGAAGGCTCACACGGGGCAGGAGCTCCGGCGAGGCCGAGGCGGAGGGAGGTCGGGGGCGGCGCTCCGGCGGTTTCCGGCGAGGCCTGAGGGGTCGGGGAGATGGCGGGGCTCGTCCTCCGTCGGTTAGTGGCGACGGAGAGGGAGCTCGGGGCCGGGGTAGAGCTGCAGGGCGTCGGGGAGCTTCGGCTCAAGCCGACTCTCACGAGGGTGGCGGGCGAAGTCGGCGAGGCTCGGGCAGGGGAAAGGCGAGGGGAAACGGGGCGAGGAGGGGGGCTCGGGCCGGCCTTTATAGGGGAGAGGAGCGGGGCTCCAGAGGGAAGGAGATCGGGGCGAGGAGGGCAACCCCGGCGATGGCGGGGTGGCCGGCTGGGGAAAGGAAAGTGTAGGGAGGCGCGGGGAGAGAGAAAAGGCAGGGGAGGTGGGGGATGACCGATGCGGGGCGGGGTCGGGCGATGGGGCCCGCGGGTCAGTGAGGGTGGGCGATTCGGTCGGCTGACCGAAGGGAAAGGGAATCCCGTATCCTAGGCTAGGCGGGGGTGGGCCGAGGCTATTACGCGCCCAGGGCGCTTTCCTATTAAAAAAACAGTCCCGTTTTTAAATTTTTAAAAAAAAAACAGAAAGTAGAACAAATAAAAGGCAAGTAATTAAAATCCTAAAATAGGGGTATTATATACCAAAATTTTCAGAAAAAAATTATGTATCCGTTTAACATTTTTCCAAGGCAAAAATAAAAACTTTAAAAAATGTTTTTTTAGAAAAACCCCTAAGGTTTTATTTTCTTTTTGGAAATTATTTTCTCCATAAAACTTTGGTTTTTCTTGGCTCAAATATTTTCAAAATACCCCTGATTTGGGAGGGTCATTTTCCTCCGCTCTTTCTTGCTTGCAAGAATTATTCTCGGGGTATTTCTGGGGAAGAAAAATATAGAAGCAAGGGCAAAAATTTGAAAGAATTCAAATGCAAACTCCATTCAAATTCTTTATAGTGGAAGAAGTCATGTCATCTTCTCTCATTCATTTTTGAATTTGAATTTACCGGAGAAGGGGAAAGTCATTTTATTCCCTCTCATTCAAAAGTTTTGAAAAGTTTCAAATTTCACTCAGGCTTCATTCACTCAAGCAAACAAACAATCTAATAATTATTTTTAACATTCCAAAATTTGGGATGTTACACTTGACTCGTTTTGAGTCCGGTCACTACAGCAAAAGACTCGGAAGCGACCAACTAGAGAGCGACAACAGTCATCAAGATGCAATGAGTTTGACTAACATTGAATGCAAGCATGAACAAGATATAAATCACCATGAACACGAACATCATAGAGGCTATGTTGATTTTGTTTCAACTACATGCATGAACATGCGCCAAGTCAAGCCACTTGAAACATTCAAAGGAGAATACCATCCTATCATACTACATCACAGTCATCTCAAAATCTATGTTGGCAATCAAGACAAACCATTATAAGCTCTCAGCTAAATAAGCATGGCATCAAAAACTATGATCTCTAAGTTGTCATTGCAAACATGGTTCTCTCACAACAAAGCTAAATCTGGGTCGACAAGCTAGTCATATTTACAAAAACAAAATAGATAGAGTTCATACCAGCTTTTCAGTCTCAGTCACTTCATCATATATCATCATTGTTGCCTTTCATTTGCATGATCCAACGATGAAAATGATAATAAGCGCATTGGACTAAGCTGAATCTGCAGGCAAACACAAAGGAGAAGACAAAGTAATATGGCTCTTTGAAAGCTAAACAGGTAAGCATGTAAGAACCACTAAGCATTGTAACCAATATCTTCTACCTTGACACAAAGAAAAAGAAAACTATTTACACGGGAAAGCTCCCAACAAGCAAAAGAAGAAAGAAAAATCTTTTTGGGTTTTCTCAAAAGGACACAAAACAAAAAAACACGAAAACAAAAATAAACTAGCATGGATAATACAGTGTCAAAGTGTAAACACCGGCTAACAAAGTGAAAGCATAAGCATGAATGTAAAGTCGGTGAGAACATGTACTCCCCCAAGCTTAGGCTTTTGGCCTAGCTTGATCTACTCCCAAGGTGGGAAATAACCAGCTCCAGGATACTCCGGAGTAGACTGTGGATATCGATGCTGTGTGAGCTCATCTGGCTCCCACTGATAAACTGGCGTCTGGTACTCGACTGGCGGCTCGGGCCCGGGTGCGTGTGGTTGGGCCAAGCCCCAATATGCATAGATGTCCGCGGGCATAATAGTGTACCTGCCTGCATGAAGATCAAACAAAGAAGGAGCAGGCAAAGTAATAGTCTCCCGAGTACCCTGACTAAACACCAGGTTATAAATCATCCGTCTACTAGCATCTCTATCCAGAAAATCATGACGAACCATGCTGTCATAATCCAGATATCTCTCGGGAAGAAGCATCTCTCCTTCCTCTCCCAGTCTAATGGGTATCTCAAAGTGTCTGGCAAGACGGGTAGCGTAGATACCTCCATAGACAATATCTTTAGAACGGTTCAGGTTCAACCGTTGAGCTACTATAGCGCCCAAGCTATAGGTCTTATCGTTATAAAGGCCTTCGCGTAAAACCGCAAGGTCTGGAGAACTGAGTGATAGCCTCCCCACGCCCAATCAAACATTTTCCCACAAATAGTGAGAAGTACCGAAACACAGGAAAATGTATGCTAGCAATTCTAGCACGAGACACTCCTCTCTCCTCTCCAATAGCAATAGAACCAATGAAATCCTCCATGTCCCGTGGGCGAGGGTTACAGATCTCCCCAACATAAGGTAATTTGCATACATTGCAAAAATCCTGCAGCGTGATGTACTGGGGGACATCGTATATCATGAACTCAACCATGGGAGGATTCTTCCTCGAATAAAAGTTGAAGCTTTGAACGAAAATATTGGTGAGGAGGAGATATTGTGGGCACTTATCTTCAACGAACGCAGTAAGACCTGCGTTCTCCACCAAGTAATAAAAGTCTTCATAAAGTCCGGCGGCACGCAAAAATTCATCACTTGGCCACTCGCACGCTCGAACTTCTGTGATTCGAGGAACTGTGTACTTGGGGTGGTTCTTCTCGTCCTCCTTGGGGTTACGGCTTGAAGAGCCTCTCAAGAACCTCCTCATCTTTTCCTTTTTCTAGCTCTGAAAAATTCTGAAATTTTTAGAGACTTCGAAAGAAAAGTGAACAAGGATCAACCCAACTGGTAGCAACTACTCCTACTAGTGCCTAGAGACCATATCACGCGCTAAAACTACTTGGGACCAGCTAAAATCAACCTTTTAAGCTCAAGAACAGGGTCACCAAGGTAGCAAGAATTCGCGAAGGATAAAGCACTAGAGCAAAAACTAATTGGACCAATGGAGGAGTCACTTACCAAGGAGTCATTTCCCCAAAACAATTCGGAGAATGGTGCTTTGAGCAAGGAGATCGAAAATCACAGCCAAATGAGCAAGAACACGGGTTTGAGCTGCGAAACAATTTTTTCTGGAGGTGGAAGAAGAGGCTGAGAGCTGGAATGAGTGGAGGGGGTCCTGTGGGCCCCACAATCTTGCACCCCGCCACCAGGGGGGTAGGTGGCGGTGGGGGGGGGGGGCTTGTGGCCCACTGGTCAGGCCCCCTGACCAGCTCTCAGGCCCAGAAATTTCAAAAATTCCAGAAAAAATCATACTAAATTTTCAGGACCATCGGAGAACTTCTATTTTCGAGGTATTTTTCTCCGGGACGCTAAAACAGAAAACTGGGAAAAACTAAACTAATTCTATCATTTTTCTTCTAAGCAACAGAAAAGGAAAACTCAAAACAGAGGTACGTGACTCTTTGATTCATCCGTCTCATGGTCATCGAAAGAAATCCGTCAATGGGGTTGATCAAGTCCTTATGACAAAACTTTCTAGAATCGCAAGAGATAACGGAGAATTTTCGAATAGCCACTAAGTCACCTCAATGTGGATATGTATCTCCCCACTAAGTCACCTCATACTTCATCTTGACACGAGGAATAGGGCATTCAAAGCTCCCAATGAGAATCGATGAAGTCTTTGCGATAGCATTGATGCAATGTACTAGATATCATTTCTTCGGAAAGTGCAATATGTTCTCATTACCGTTGATATGGAAAGTGACATTGCCTTTGTTGCAATCTATAACAGCCCCTGTAGTGTTTAAAAAGGGTCTTCCGAGGATGATAGCCATGGCATCGTCCTCGGGAATATCCAAGATAACAAAGTTTGTTAAGATAGTGGTATTAGCAACCACAACAGGCACATCCTCGCAAACGCCGATAGGGAAAGCAGTTGATTTGTCGGCCATTTGCAGAGAAATTTCAGTGGGTGTCAACTTATCCAATTCAAGTCTACGATAAAGAGAGAGTGGCATAACACTAACACCGGCTCCAAGGTCACATAAGGCAGTTCTTACGTAGTTTCCTTTAATGGAGCAAGGTATAGTGGGCACTCCAGGATCACCAAGTTTCTTAGGAGTTCCACCCTTGAAAGTGTAATTGGCAAGCATGGTGGAGATCTCAAGATCTGGTATCTTCCGTTTATTAGTCACGATATCTTTCATCTACCTCGCATACGGAGACATCTTGAGCATATCAGTTAACCGCATCTGCAGAAAGACGGGTCTTATCATCTCAACGAAGCGCTCAAAGTCCTCATCATCCTTTTTCTTGGATGGCTTAGGAGGAAAGGGCATAGGTCTGTGAACCCATGACTCTCTTTCTTTACCATGCTTCCTAGCAGTGAAGTCATTCTTGTCGTATCTCTTAGGTTGTGGATTATCAGGATTAACCGTTGGTTCAATCTCCACATCCTCATCATTGCTAGGTTGAACATTATTATGAACATCGCTGTCCACATTGTCACCAGGATCATGTTCATCACCAGATTGTGTTTCTGCATCAGACGCAGAAATATCATTAGGTTCTTCTGGTGTGACAGTATTTGGTGAACTGGCGTGCAGGTTTCTATCATCCTTCTTCTTCTCTTTAGGATGACTAGGTGTATCAGCATTGATTCCTTGAGAATCTTGATCAATTCTCTTAGGATGACCTTCAGGATACAAAGGTTCCTGAGTTATTTTGCCTCCTCTAGTAATGACTCTGACAGAGTTGTCATTTAATTCATTGAGCAAGTCATTCTGAGCTTTAAGTACTTGTTATACCTGAGTAGTAATCATAGAGGCATGTTTACTCAGAAGCTTCAGAGCATTGACATTTCTGTCTACACAAGCACTTAGATGGCTAAGCATACGAGCAATTTGTTCCAAATGTCTGCTAACATAATCATTGAAACTGTGTTGTTTGGCAACAAAGTTGTCAAATTCATCAAAGCATAGGCTAGCAAGTTTATCAAAAGGAATATCACTCTCGTCAAACCTACGCAGAGTATTCACTTCTACTACCTGTATCGGGTTATCGAGACCATGGATCTCTTCGATAGGTGGTAGATATTTGACATCTTCAGATCTAATGCCTTTCTCTTGCATAGATTTCTTGGCTTCTTGCATATCTTCGGGACTGGGGAATAGAATACCTCTTTTCTTAGGAGTTGGGTTAGGAGGTGGTTCGGGAATAGTCCAAGCATTATCGTTGATCAAGAGGTTATTCAGTAGAGTCTGAGCTTGTTCTACAGTTTGTTCCCTAAAAACACAACCGGCACAACTATCTAGGTGGTCTCTATAGGCATCGGTAAGTCCGTTATAGAGGATATCAAGTATCTCGTTCTTCTTGAGAGGGTGATCAGGCAAAGCATTTTGTAGCTGGACGAGCCTCCCCAAGCTTGTGGAAGACTCTCTTCTTGGAGTTTAGCAAAGTTATATATTTCCTACAAGGCAGCTTGCTTCTTATGGGCAGGGAAATATTTCTCAGAGAAGTAATAGACCATCTCCTGGGGACTACGGACACATCCAGGAGCAAGAGAGGTGAACCAGGCTTTAGCATCATCCTTTAGAGAGAAAGTAAACAGCTTAAGGATATAGTAGTGGCGGATCTTCTCCTCATTAGTGAAAAGGTTGGCTATTTCGGATAGTTTGGCAAGATGGGCTATGACTGTCTCAGACTCATAACCGTGAAAAGGATCAGATTCGACTAGAGAGATTATCTCAGGGTCGAGAGAGAATTCATAATCCTTATCGGTGACAAAGATAGGCGAAGTGGCAAACTTCGGATCATTTCTCATCCTAACTTCTCGAGATTTTTCCTTCCACTTGAGAACTAATTTCTTAGCGTCATAGGCATCCTTACACGCAAGAAAATCCTCAGCTATCTCTCCCTCCATAACGTAACCCTCAGGTATAACAGGCAATTCATATATAGGAGAGCTAGGTCTAACAGGAGCAAAAGCAGGTTCTATCTCAATAGCATCGGCAGTATCAGAAGCATCACGAGCATTGGAAGTAACTCTAGCAATATGAGCATCAAGGAACGCTCCAAGTGGAACATCAAGCAAAGGAGTATCTCTAGCAGTATCAAGCATAGCATCATCAGGCATAATAGCATCTCTAGCATCATCAGGCAAAGCAGTATCAAGCATAGCATCTCTAGCAGTATCAAGCATAGCATCTAGCATAGCATCATCAGGCATAGTATCAAGCATAGTATCATCAGGCATAGTATCAAGCATAGCATCATCAGGCATAGTATCAAGCATAGTATCATCAGGCATAGTATCAAGCACAAGCGACATAGCAAGATTTCTAGCAGGAGGTGATGTCGCAAACTTACTCATAAGTGAAGGTGAATCAAGTGCAGAGCTAGATGGCAATTCCTTACCTCCCCTCGTAGTTGAGGGCAAGACTTTGGTCTTCGGATCCTTCAGATTCTTCATAGTGATCAGCAGATATAAATCCCAAGTAACTCAGAGAATATAGAAATACCTCCCCGGCAACGGCGCCAGAAAAATGCTGACGTCAGTTGTGCTTCCCTGGCAATGGCTCCAGAAAAGGGTTGATCCTGCAATCTCTAGTGTTAGCTAGACGAATGCTTATAAACAACTAACCTTCTCCTGCAATGCCACTAGAAGAATGCTGATAGCACTCCCCAGCAATGAAACTGGAAAAATGTTGTTGATGGCCCACCAACGCGTGGGTTCGCAGCAGTTTTCGAGGGTAGAGTATTCGACCCAATTTGTAGGTACGCCAGACAGGAGGTGAGAGTGTACTCTCAAGTATTAGCAGCTGAATTTGTCAGATTCAACCACACCTGAAAGATTAGTATCTGCAAGCACAATAGTAACAGTGAAGTAGTAACAGCGAAGTAACGGGTATCGGCAGTGGACGAGAAATAGCAGTAGCAAGGAACAGCAGTAGTGACAGCAGTAGCAAGTAGCAATAGTAGCAAGCGACATTAGTAGCAAGAGTAGTAGCAGCAGAGCAAGACAAGTAATGGCAGTAGTAGCAACAGTAGTAGCAGCAGCAGCAGAGCAAGACAAGTAACGGCTGTAGCAACAGTAGGACAAACTCGTAGGCATTAGGTCGGTGATTTGTTTGGATGATATTCATCATGCAACAGCTATAACACGGAGAGATATGTGGCTAGCTCCCGTTCGTTAATGTGATGTAGTCATGCATTCCGTGTGTCATCATACGTGCTTAGGGAAAAGAACTTGCATGACATCTATTGTCCATCCCTCCCGTGGCAGCGGGGTCCAAAAGGGAACTACGGGATATTAATGTTCTCCTTTTGATAAACAACCGGACCAATGCATTAACACTTGGTGAACACGTGAACTCCTCAAACTATGGTCATCACCGGCAGTGGTTCCGGTTATTGTCACTCCGGGGTTGTCGGATCATAACACATAGTAGGTAACTACAACTTGCAAGATCGGATCTAAAACACACATATATTGGTGACAACATAATAATTTCATATCTGAAATCATGGCACTCGGGCCCTAGTGACAAGCATTAAGCATGGCAAAGTAGTAGCAACATCAATCTCAGAACATAGTGGATACTAGGGATCAATCCCCATCAAAACTAACTCGATTACATGATAGATCTCATCCTACTCATCACCGCCCAACGAGCCTACGAATAGATTACTCACGAATGACGAAGAGCTTCATGGAATTGGAGAGGGAAGAAGGTTGATGATGACGATGGCGACGATTTCCCCTCTCCGGAGCCCAAGACGGACTCCAGATCTGCCCTCCAGATGAAGAACAGGTGGTGGCGGCGCCTCCGTACCGAAAATGCGACGAAAAATTCTCTTTTTATTTTTTCTGGGATGAAAGACAACTTATAGAGCTGGAATTGGGGGCGGCAGGTGCCTATGGGCCCCACAAGCCTGCCCACTGCCACCAGGGGGATGGTGGCGAAGCAGGGGCTTGTGGCCCATTGGCCCACCCCCTCAGGTGGATTCTGGCGCAGGTATTTTTGATATTTTCCAAAACTGCTCCCCGTAAATTTTCAGGACGTTTGGAGAACTTTGATTTCTGCACAAAAATAACACCAAGGCAATTCTGCTGAAAACAGCGTCAGTCCAGGTTAGCTCCATTCAAATCATGCAAATTATACTCCAAAACAAGGGCAAAAGAGTTTGGAAAAGTAGATACGTTGGAGAGGTATCAATCATCTACTAATAAGACTGTCTTGGAAATTTTGAAGCTCAAATGGAGGAGACTAGGCGGCACTTGCTTTGCAAAGTACCACATTGGGTAGTGCTACAGTAACAAAAGACCTTTCAACGGTGCCAGAAACAGTGCTGACGGGAGACTGTTCTTTACTCCTCAGCAACGGCACCAAGAATCATTCTGCTACGGCTACGCCTTTAGGGACTTCCTAGGCAAATATGCAAAGGATTTCCCCGCGGCCTTGGAGCCTTGCGTTGGTGTTCCCTCGAAGCGGAAAGGGTGATGTAGCGTAGCGGTGGTAAGTATTTAGCTCAGTTTGGAGAACCAAGGTATCGATCCAGTGAAGGAGTATCACAAGTGCCTGCACAAACACAAAGAGCTTGCTCCCAATGCTATGAAGGGGTTGTCAATCCCTTATAGATTGTTTGCCAAGTGAGAACTGAAAGCAACAAAGTAACAAAGCAAAGTAAAAGCGAAAGTGGAAACGATAGGTGTGAATAGACCCGGGGGCCGTAGTGTTCACTAGTGGCTTCTCTCATGAAAGCAAGTAGACGGTGGGTGAATGAATTACTGTCGAGCAATTGATAGAACCGCGCAAAGTCGTGATGATATCTATGGCAATGATTATATCTATAGGCATCACGTACAAAACAAGTAGACTGATACTTTCTGCATCTACTACTATTACTCCACACGTCGACCGCTATCCATCATGCATCTAGTGTATTAAGTCCAAAAGAACAGAGTAACGCCTTAAGCAAGATGACATGATGTAGATGGACAATCTCATATCTACGACAAAGCCCATCTTGTTACCCTTGATGGCAACTACACGATGTGTGCCTTGCTGCCCCTACTGTCACTGGGAAAGGTCACCACACGGTAAGAACCCAAAACCAAGCACTTCTCCCATTGCAAGAATTATAGATCTAGTTGGCCAAACAAAACCCAAGACTCGGAGAGACTTACAAGGATATCAAATCATGCATATAAGAAATCAGCAAAGACTCAAATATATATCATAGATAATCTGATCACAAATCCACAATACATCGGATCTCGACAAACACACCGCCGAAGAGGATTACATCGGATAGATGTAGCGACCCGACTCAAAACGAGTCAAGCCTCTGTGTTTCTGTGCCATCCCTGGATCAGTATGCTGGCACACACAGTACATCAATGTATATATCAAAGTGCAATCACATGTAAAATAGCGTAAAATTGATATATACCTTAAATATCTCAGCGGAAGCGGTCAAGGGAGTGGAGTCCCCATAAACACCAACGGCAAGTTGAGTGTAGACCGTAACCCTGAATCGTACTCTTACTCGTCGAAGAACAATATCTGCAACATAAGACGTTGCAGCCGTGTAGGTCAGCATATTGAATATGCCGGCAAGTCACACAAGAGAGGGGTGAAAAGTAATCATCTATACTATATGCATATATGGCAGGTGGTGTTGTAATTTTTTAGTGTAAAGCAAATTTTCTCCTACAACAAGAGGGGCTAAAAGCAAAATATTACTACAAAAGTTGGTTGTTAACGAGATGGTTCCGCCAACCAGTTCTCGTACCCGAGTTGTCAATAATTACCCTCATCAAATATATATAATGGTGTTGAGAAATCCAGATAACTTCAGTTCCTTTGGCTCAAGTTGTCCATGACCGTGGACACGGCTAACCGATTAGGTTTGAGTACTCTGCAGAGTTTTGCACACGTTCCCCACAAGATTTGATCGCCTCCGTGTATGTCCTCGCACTTCAGGGTGTTTGAAGACCGGATGATCAAAACATGGACTTTCAACGGGTCCCTCTGAATCCCTGTCGGTGCCCATCCATTCCTACCGTTCGTCTACATCTGCTAGCACCGCCTGTCCAGAGTCGCCGGGTTGTCCAACCAAGCGAGAGCCCATAATGACTTGTGGCTGTGCAGGTAAGCCTTGGGTCTTGAAAATATCCGTCCGTCTCTTTGAGCCTGGGTGAAGCTTTCCGCAGGATGTCATGGCTGTCCCCAGCATCCCGGGCATCCACTGGGTTCTCCAGGGAGCCGATCAACCGTCCTTCACCCAGTGTTGCATTGCGTCCGAGGTCTTGAAGATCTTGTCTTAACCGGTCTTGATTATTTAATCAACCTCGCATCACTCGTGTTATGCACTCAACCAAATTCCCGTCTACTCAAGCATAGCAATATGAAATTTGTCATCCCGGGCCAAGTATCGGGGTTGTTGTGTGCCTACCACATGATACTACAATCTATACTAAAATTTCCAAGTACCTAAGCAGCATGCAATTGGGCATAGGATGGTAGAACTACGATGCATAAAACGTAGGTGATAGTATGATCAAGGTGACTTGCCTGGTGATGTTGACGAAGAAGAATTCCTCGAGAAAATAACTTGATAGACTACTCGTCACTCTCCGATGAAATCTATATAGCAAACATATCATTCACATGAGTACTCATACTAGCAATCATTCTAACAATCAAAACAAAAGAGAGAGCAAAATAGAAAACCGAAAGGAACTTCAAATAAGACTAGGGAGTCTTCTACTACGTCAAACACTAAATAGTTTTGTCTAACAGAAAATAATAACAAGGAACTAAGATATAAATCTAACTAAGATAAAATAAAGTATTTTTCACAAAACTTTTTTGAAAGTATTCCCAAACGGGATTTGAAACAATGGTGAAACCAATTGCAAGTTACTAAGGAACTAGAATTGATTTCATGAAAACAAATAAAATTGACATAAAAACTTGTTGCAAAACTACTGTTAACTAAAATAAACAAAACATAATATTTCTGAAATAATAAAGAAAATATTTTAAAACAAAAATAGAAAAGGAATTAGCCGAAATCCTAAAAGAGGTGAAACAGAAATTGTTTCACATGAAACAGTGAGCTAAAATACTCAAACAAATCTGAAATTTTTACCATCGATAAATAAGATCACTAGTGATCAGTACCAAAAGGAATAAAATTAAAATCTATTTTGAAACTCCTGGAATAGGCATAACAAGGTTTAAACTAAATCTGATCTAACTTATATTTGAAAATTTCAAACATAGACAAATTATATATTTTTACAAACTGCAGGAAATTTTTGAGCTACTGGAAAAAGAATCACTATCATTGGACTTCAGGATCAAAAGTTATGGGCTAAACAAGATTGAAACTTTCTGTTTTTTGCAATTTAGACAGAAAAACTGAAGTTGACTAGCTAACAAATAGGGAGTAGACGTGGCGCGCTACGATAGGCTGCGGGAGATGTTTGTTGCAACGTTTGGAGCATACGGCCGAGGCTAACAAAACTTGCTTGTTAAATGGATAAGTGAAATAAAAACCGCCGGTTTTTCTAATCTAAACCGAAGAGGTATTTCAAGATCTAATCTAACCATTCAATAAAGATCTAAGGGCTAAAACTAAAACAACACAAAACAAGTAAAAAAAGAAAGAGGGAGGGGAGATTACCTCGGCTGGGAGTTGCTGGCCTCCTGGTCGAGGTGGGGTGGGGTGCCGGTGGTGGAGCTCCGGTGGGGATGGGGTGGTGGCCGGCGAGAGGAGTGGTGGAGGGGGGCGAGGTGTGCAGGGGGCCGACGGGAAGCTGCTGGCTTGCTGGTTCCAGGAGGGAGGGAGGCGAGCTGGAGGGGGGCTGTAGGGGGTGAGGTGGAGGAGGAAAAGCTCCTGGCTGCTGGTGGCGAGGTGATGGGGAGGAGCAACAGCGGGGTGGAGAGGTGGTGGAGGAGGGGGCCGAGTGATGGGGAGGTGGTGGCGGGGTGAGGTAGGCTCGGTAGGGGGAAAGGGTGCAGGGGGGCCGAAGGGGTGGGGCTCTAGGGAGGGGGTGGTGGCGGGGAGAGGTGGGCTCGGCAGGGAGGAGTGGTGGAGGAGGCCGACGGTGGTGGAGTTCTCTGGCAAGTTTTCCGATGACAACTCCGGCGAGGGGTGCGCGAGCTAGAGGCGAGGAGAGGGGAAGTTTTCAACGGGAATGGAACGAGGAGGACGTGGGGCTTCTTATAGAGGCGACGAGAGGCGCTGGGAAGGAAAGGATTTCGCGAATCCCGGAGGTGGGGATCTCCCTCTCCATGGAAGGCAAGTTTCTGTCACGTGAGGGAGAGAGGAGGAAGAAGAAGATCTCCTGGGCTAGTGAAAGGAAAGTCTTAATTGGGCCAGCTCATTTAATAGAGATTGCTTTCCTATTTTCAAAACTAGGAAACTAAAACGATAAAAAGGAAATCAAATCAATTCGGAATAAAGAGTTTTTATATACTAAAATTATCAGAAAAATAAAATATAGATGATGGGCATTTTTCCACGGCAAAAATAAAAACTTCAGAAAAAATTATTTTCACAAAATTGCCTAAAAGGTTTATTTTATTTTTGCAAATAATTTTCAAATGATCCTCTAAGTTTGAGGGTTCAAATAACTTTCAAAATGCCCGTGGGTCCGAGGGTCATGTTCCTCCGCTCTAGAATGTATTTCCCGGCATTTTGTTGCACGAAGAAAACGAATGGAAATGCAAGGGAATTCAAATGCAAACATCTCCGTTCAAATTCTTTATAGTTGAAGAAGTCATGTCATCTTCTCTCGTTGCTTTTAAAGGATTGAATTTGAATTCACCGGAGATGGGGAAAGTCATTTTATTCCCTCTCTTTCAAAAGTTTCGAAAAGTTTCCAATTTCACACAAGTTTCAATCACTCAGGCAACCAACAAACAATCAATCTAATAATTATATTAACATTCCAAAATTTATAATTTTGGGATGTTACAAACTGCCACACTTAAAATGAATCTCGTCCTCGAGATTTGAAGAGGCTAGAAAGAAAGGTTAGGGTTTGGGGGGTCTTCTAACAAATCCAATCTCCGGCAAGGTGGGATGCTACCACACATAAAATGAGAGATACTGGTCCTTCAAAAATGCTTTAACGATCCTCTGGGTTTTGGCAACTGACATCGCCCAGTCTTCATATCTTCCATTGATATAAGCTTCTTCCGTTACTGGGTCTTCTTAAGTGACAGTCTCGTGGTCAATTCTAAATAACATATCGATGGTTCTCATGGTGGTCTACCATTTGTGGTTATTCTGCAGAGAGAGGGGTCTTGGTTTTCATCCTCACCGTAAAATTTCCTACGCGTGACAACAAGTGCCATGTATATGGGCTTTTCTTATACCACTCTAAGGCTTAAACAAAAGCTTCAAAGAACGTCGTCTCTCTATATGGGTAAGTCTCTCAGATTTACCATTTCGAATAGCAAGATAAATGATAAGAGTAAGTCGTCATGGTGATCAATCCATTCCGCACCCAAATCATTTCTCTGTATAAGGTTTAGCGAATCTCGCATTCTAACACTTGGGCATCTTCACAAGCATTGCATAATTTCTCACGAACGAAGTTCGGATAATCCATTGGTTCTGCAAGCTGAACGAAACATCTATCGTATCTTTACAACTCTCAGGTTTTCGTATGTTCCTAAGAAACGTTTGCTGATCCATCATAGCTTCTTCCATAAATCATATGCATTTCATAATCAATCCTTTATTTCATCCTTAATTTCTTATCAAAAACTCAAATTCAAAAGTACTCTATTACAAATGCTGCCATCCACATTGTTCGGTATGGTCGAGCATTTCTGCCCACTTTATTCATCTGCCTCTCTTGGAGGTACTTAGTTCCACTCGAACTTTCCGATGTGCTCCTTGAAATCATCCATCTTTTGCTTCATCATGGTGGTCATGAGCTTCATCTCCATCATTTCAGCACGTACCTCACTCAGGTATTCCTAGGTATGACAGAGTCTTGCTTCAAGTATTTCTCCGATCTGACGTATGGCTTCCATGGCAGCTTCACGAACAGCATCAAAGAAGGTTGCTCGTGGCACACGTGAAATTAAAAAGTATTGCCCCATAGTCTTTGGACAAACTCCTTTCACATGATGGAGGTGTACTTCCACGTACCAAAGTTCCACTCCATTTTCCATGAATGGGTAGCCTTTGTAGACTGCATCTCCTTCAAGATGAATGTGCTTCATCATGTCCTTCAGGATTTTCGGGTAATCATGATCAATGGTCAGGGTCATGATCGTTTCTGGGCCCTTGAGGAATGACTCGTAGAGAATTGTCATCTGCAGGTGTCAGTAAATAGGTACTCAGAGGAATGTATATGTCTCCTTGGTAATCATGGTACACTCCTACTCAATGGATCCTGTGGGTTTACCGATTACTACCACACTTAAATGAATTATACTCATGCCTGCGTAGACTATATTTTCTCATATCCTCATAATTGTTCAGAGATCTTTGTTCGGAGAGAAACAACGCATACAGTTTCAACATAAGCAATCATGAGACAATAAATTCCATTTATTCATGATGTTATTACAATCTCAGGGACTTTTGTTACAAAAATTTCACTCCATCATCTCAAGAGTGCTTCAAATTACACTTATTGCCATGGTCAAAACTTAACTAGTCCATTCTAGCTTTCTTCCTTTGTGGACAATCGCTCGCAAAATGTCCTGCTTCCTTGCAACAAAAGCAAATGATTCCTAACAAGTCTCGAGGCTTCTTAGCTTCTGCTTTTGCTCCTTGGATTCCCAGCTTCCTTCCTGAGCACATGTATTTGTGGTGGCCAAATTTCATACACTTGTAACATCTGACATGACTCAGGTCTATGTCTTCAGAGATTTGGTTCTTACGAGGGTACTTTTTCTTCTTTCCGGACTCCTTTATTTTGGCCAGTTCTTCTATTTCAAGTGGATCAAACTCCACTTCTTCCGTCGGGAAGTTTCCCAGATACTCTTGGCTTCTCTTCGTGCAGTCTTGTGAATAATGTCCTTCTTCTCCACATGAGTAGCATGCATTGGAGAAAAATTTGGTCACACCTTGTCCATCAGAGTCTTCAATATTTTCGTTCATCACCGGCTCTTCTAGAATCTTCTTCTTGAGTGTTTCCTTCACTGCATCTTTCTCCTGCTTGACAACTTGTTGCACCTTGGGGTAAATGTGACACTGAGCTGGGTAGTGGGTGGTTCCTTCACACAAGAAACAAGTCACCTGACTAGTTGGGCACTCCTCAGCTGGGTGATTTTCTTCACAACGAGTGCATCCATGCTTGTGTTCTTCCTGGGTGTGTCCTATTTCTCCACAGATCTTGCATGCACAAGTCTTCTCCTTCGGATTGTCATAGCACTTCTGAATGAGACGGGATCTTAACAGAGTCTTCTTGAATTCTTCCCAACTTTCTGCTCCACTAAATCCTTGTATGGCATGATGCATTTTCCACCAGATTGCAGCACTTTGTGTAAAGTACTGGAGAGCGTGTTCCACTTCATACTTCCTTGAGATCAAGTTACTCCCGAAGTGGTTCTCCATGTCCTAAATCCATATTTCAGCTTCCAGCTGGGTCATTGGTCCAGAGACTACAAGTCCAGCTTCATACTCCATCTGGTAGGGTTGAGGTTTTGGGGATGAGACGGGTAAGAGAGGGAGGGAGATACACACAATACAAACAATATTTTTGAGAATAGGTTTTATTTGTGGCCGTCGGAAAACACACACCAATGACGGCTCACAAATCATCGTATCTAATGTGGGTACATAAAAGGGGTTTGGACTTCTAATGGTCATATAATTATGCGGACACTTCAGGGTTTTTGAGTTCTTCGGGTCTTGAGAGTCTTCAATGGGTGTAGCTTCAATTCTTCAATTGCATGGTGATATCCTCTTTACTTTGACGTAGAACTCCGTTGATTCTTCATGAGGTCGAAGGGGTAAGGGGATTGTATAACTATTTGAGGTGAGAGAGAACATTTGATGAAATAAGAAGAGATGAGAAGGGAAAGGTGTTTTCGAATATGAGATTTTTGACAGATCCTATCCTAAGAAGTTTCCAGTTTCTAGGGTCACGTCCTACAGTCAACATGTGCTCTGATACCATTTCTGTAGCGACCCGACTCAAAACGAGTCAAGCCTCTGTGTTTCTGTGCCATCCCTGGATCAGTATGCTGGCACACACAGTACATCAATGTATATATCAAAATGCAATCACATGTAAAATAGCGTAAAACTGATATATACCTTAAATATCTCAGCGGAAGCGGTCAAGGGAGTGGAGTCCCCATAAACACCAACGGCAAGTTGAGTGTAGACCGTAACCCTGAATCGTACTCTTACTCGTTGAAGAACAATATCTGCAACATAAGATGTTGCAGCCGTGTAGGTCAGCATATTGAATATGCCGGCAAGTCACACATGAGAGGGGTGAAAAGTAATCATCTATACTATATGCATATATGGCAGGTGGTGTTGTAATTTTTTAGCGTAAAGCAAATTTTCTCCTACAACAAGAGGGGCTAAAAGCAAAATATTACTACAAAAGTTGGTTGTTAACGAGATGGTTCCGCCAACCAGTTCTCGTACCCGAGTTGTCAATAATTACCCTCATCAAATATATATAATGGTGTTGAGAAATCCAGATAACTTCAGTTCCTTTGGCTCAAGTTGTCCATGACCGTGGACACGGCTAATCGATTAGGTTTGAGTACTCTGAAGAGTTTTGCACACGTTCCCCACAAGATTTGATCGCCTCCGTGTATGTACTCGCACTTCAGGGTGTTTGAAGACCGGATGATCAAAACATGGTCTTTCAACGGGTCCCTCTGAATCCCTGTCGGTGCCCATCCATTCCTACCGTTCGTCTACATCTGCTAGCACCGCCTGTCCAGAGTCGCCGCTTGTCCAACCAAGCCAGAGCCCATAATGACTTGTGGCTGTGCAGGTAAGCCTTGGGTCTTGAAAATATCCGTCCGTCTCTTTGAGCCTGGGTGAAGCTTTCCGCAGGATGTCATGGCCGTCCCCAGCATCCCGGGCATCCACTGGGTTCTCCAGGGAGCCGATCAACCGTCCTTCACCCAGTGTTGCATTGCGTCCGAGGTCTTGAAGATCTTGTCTTAACCGGTCTTGATTATTTAATCAACCTCGCATCACTCGTGTTATGCACTCAACCTAATTCCCGTCTACTCAAGCATAGCAATATGAAATTTGTCGTCCCAGGCCAAGTATCGGGGTTATTGTGTGCCTACCACATGATACTACAATCTATACTAATATTTCCAAGTACCTAAGCAGCATGCAATTGGGCATAGGATGGTAGAACTACGATGCATAAAACGTAGGTGATACTATGATCAAGGTGACTTGCCTGGTGATGTTGACGAAGAAGAATTCCTCGAGAAAATAACTTGATAGACTACTCGTCACTCTCCGATGAAATCTATATAGCAAACATATCATTCACATGAGCACTCATACTAGCAATCATTCTAACAATCAAAACAAAAGAGAGAGCAAAATAGAAAACCGGAAGGAACTTCAAATAAGACTAGAGAGTCTTCTACTACGTCAAACACTAAATAGTTTTGTCTAACAGAAAATATTAACAAGGAACTAAGATATAAATCTAACTAAGATAAAATAAAGTATTTTTCACAAAACCTTTTTGAAAGTATTCCCAAACGGGATTTGAAACAATGGTGAAACCAATTGCAAGTTACTAAGGAACTAGAATTGATTTCATGAAAACAAATAAAATTAAAATAAAAACTTGTTTCAAAACTACTGTTAACTAACATAAACAAAACATAATATTTCTGAAATAATAAAGAAAATATTTTAAAACAAAAATAGAAAAGGAATTAGCCGAAATCCTAAAAGAGGTGAAACAGAAATTGTTTCACATGAAACAGTGACCTAAAATACTCAAATAAATCTGAAATTTTTGCCACTGATAAATAAGATCACTAGTGATCAGTACCAAAAGGAATAAAATTAAAAGCTATTTTTAAACTCCTCGAATAGGCATAACAAGGTTTACACTAAATCTGATCTAACTTATATTTGAAAATTTCAAACATAGACAAATTATATGTTTTTAAAAACTACACGCAATTTTTGAGCTACTGGAAAAAAGAATCACTATCATTGGACTTCGGGATCAAAAGTTATGGGCTAAACAAGATTGAAACTTTCTGTTTTTTGCAATTTAGACAGAAAAACTGAAGTTGACTAGCTAACAAATAGGGGGTAGACGTGGCGCGCTACGATAGGCTGCGGGAGATGTTTGTTGCAACGTTTGGAGCAAACGACCGAGGCTAACAAAACTTGCTGGTTAAATGGATAAGTGAAATAAAAACCGCCGGTTTTTCTAATCTAAACCGAAGAGGTATTTCAAGATCTAATCTAACCATTGAATAAAGATCTAAGGGCTAAAACTAAAACAAAACAAAACAAGTAGAAAAAAGAAAGAGGGAGGGGAGATTACCTCGGCTGGGAGTTGCTGGCCTCCTCGTCGAGGTGGGGTGGGGTGCTGGTGGTGGAGCTCCGGTGGGAATGGGGTGGTGGCCGGCGAGAGGAGTGGTGGAGGGGGGCGAGGTGTGCAGGGGGGCGACGGGAAGCTGCTGGCTTGCTGGTTCCAGGAGGGAGGGAGGCGAGGTGGAGGGGGGGCTGTAGGGGGCGAGGTGGAGGAGGAAAAGCTGCTGGCTGCTGGTGGCGAGGTGATGGGGAGGAGCAGCAGCGGGGTGGAGAGGTGGTGGAGGAGGGGGACGAGTGGTGGGGAGGTGGTGGCGGGGTGAGGTAGGCTCAGCAGGGGGAAAGGGTGCAGGGGGGGCCGAAGGGGTGGGGCTCTAGGGAGGGGGTGGTGGCGGGGAGAGGTGGGCTCGGCAGGGAGGAGTGGTGGAGGAGGCCGACGGTGGTGGAGTTCTCTGGCAAGTTTTCCGATGACAACTCCGGCGAGGGGTGCGCGAGCTAGAGGCGAGGAGAGGGGAAGTTTTCAACGGGAATAGAACGAGGAGGACGTGGGGCTTCTTATAGAGGCGACGGGAGGCGCTGGGAAGGAAAGGATTTCGCGAATCCCGGAGGTGGGGATCTCCCTCTCCATGGAAGGCAAGTTTCTGTCACGTGAGGGAGAGAGGAGGAAGAAGAAGATCTCCTCGGCTAGTGAAAGGAAAGTCTTAATTGGGCCAGCTCATTTAATAGAGATTGCTTTCCTATTTTCAAAACTAGGAAACTAAAACGATAAAAAGGAAATCAAATCAATTCGGAATAAAGAGTTTTTATATACTAAAATTATCAGAAAAATAAAATATAGATGATGGGCATTTTTCCACGGCAAAAATAAAAACTTCAGAAAAATTTATTTTCACAAAATTGCCTAAAAGGTTTATTTTCTTTTTGCAAATAATTTTCAAATGATCCTCTAAGTTTGAGGGTTCAAATAACTTTCAAAATGCCCGTGGGTTCGAGGGTCATGTTCCTCCGCTCTAGAATGTATTTCCCGGCATTTTGTTGCACGAAGAAAACGAATGGAAATGCAAGGGAATTCAAATGCAAATATCTCCGTTCAAATTCTTTATAGTTGAAGAGTCATGTCATCTTCTCTCGTTGCTTTTAGAGGATTGAATTTGAATTCACCGGAGATGGGGAAAGTCATTTTATTCCCTCTCTTTCAAAAGTTTCGAAAAGTTTCAAATTTCACACAGGTTTCAATCACTGAGGCAACCAACAAACAATCAATCTAATAATTATATTAACATTCCAAAATTTATAATTTTGGGATGTTACAATAGATCTCCATGAAGATCATGGAGAACTTTGTATTGAAGATCCAAGAGAGAGAAGAAGCCATCTAGCTACTAACTACGGACCCGTAGGTCTGAAGTGAACTACTCACGAGTCATTGGAGGGGCGATGATGTTGATGAAGAAGCCCTCCAACTCCAAAGTCCCCTCCGGCAGGGCAGCGGGAAGGGTCTCCAGATGAGATCTCGCGGAAACGGAAGCTTGCGGTGGCGGAAAAGTGTTTCGTGGACGCCCTGATTTTTTCTGGTTTTTTAGGGAATATATAGGCCAAAGACCTAGGGCAGGGGGGCCACAGGGAGGCCACAAGCTTGGTTGCCGCGGCCTCCCCCTGGCCGCGGCAATAGGGCTTGTGGGCTCCCTGTGGGACCACTTGCTTGGCCCTCAGGCCTCCCGATCTTCTTCCGTTCTGGAAAAAATCATTTTGGGGATTTTATTCCGTTTGGACTCCGTTCCAAAATCAGATCTGAAAAGAGTCAAAAACACAGAAAAAATAGGAACTGGCACTTGGCACTGAGTTAATAAGTTAGTCCCAAAAAAGATATAAAAGGTAAAAAAAACATCCAAAGTTGACAAGATAACAGCGTGAAACGATAAAAAGTTATAGATACGTCTGAGACGTATCAAGTAGAAATAAGGATGTTGAATACGGGCTCAAATGAATGAATGGATTGAGCTGAAATTCAGTGTAGGATGGTTATTTGGGCATAGGGAAGCACTGTAAAAATCTGATACCATTTCGACATGCCAAAGTGGTACTTCCTTCACATGAGCTCAAATTTGGTGGATGGAAGTTATATAGGTAGAAACATGCTCTCGGAAAGTTTTAGCAATAATTAAGCAAAATAAAATTGCTTCACAAACTGAACATGTGACCATAATAAAAGATTGGATGATGACCTCACATGGATTGTTGGATAAAGGTCAAATTTTGTGGAGAGTGCTTATTCGAGCATATGAATGATTTGGAAAAATCTCACATCATTTATATAATCCTAGCTGGTACTTCCTTCACAAAGCTTATGTGTGGACAAAAACTTTGGAAATTTGCCGAGGAAGATTTACTAGGAAAATGGATTTAAATATTGGCATGCGGCAATTATTTGAGTACGGAAGAGTGCCCAAAAAGTTTTAGGGCAATAGGAGGGGTCTAGACAGCACATGCTTTGCAATGTGCCAATCTGGCCAAAAAATAGAAATTGAAGTTGGGGCCGCATAGATTATTCAATTCAGCTGTAATTTGGAGGAGGATGATAACTTCGGTATATGAAGGCACTGTAAAAATTTCATATAATTTGGATAAATTAAAATGGTACTTCCTTCACACTACTCTCGACTAAACAGAAAATTGGGACAAATATTGAAGGAAATTGGCTAAATTAAATGAGCTAAAATTTGGTGGAGGGAGGTTTTATGGGCAGGGTCATGTCCTAGTAAATGTTAAGCAATATAAAATATAGTTGCTTCACAAACTGAAAATATTACCAGAAACAAAGATTGGATGGTGAGCTCACATGGATTGTTAGATGGGACTCAAATTCTTTGCAGAGCTATGATTTGGACATATAAAAGATGTGGCAAAAATTCAACTCATTAGGATATGCCTATCGAGTATTTCCTTCACAAAGCTTCTAGCTGTACAGAAACTTTGGAAATTTTCTGAAGAAGATTTAGTAGATAAATGGAGCTAAATTTTATCATGTGGCAATGATTTGGATAGGAAAGAGTGCCCAGATTTTTTTAGGTCAATGAAAAAAATATAAATAGTACTTCCTTCACAAAATGTTGTTGTGCACAGAATAGGAAAATGAATATTCCTAAATTATTTTTAAACTAGGCGATGAAGGTTTTTTACATATTTGAAAGAGATATTATCCGAAAATTTATGAGATTTTTTTTGAGAATTTTGGGAATAGCAGAAATGTAGGCTGCTCCACAACCTAGGGAAAAAATTGATACATGAACATGACACATAGGCAAAAATTGACACATAGACATGACACATAGGCAAAACTGACGAGGTGGCCCCTAGTCGTAGCAATGCACCATAATTTACAAGTCTATGACCATATATATTGGTCGAGATCAGCTAGAAATAAGGCAGCGGAGTAGTGTTGTCTGCTATATGACCATTTCGTGTAACGAAATTACGACCTTTCTCACCAAAATGATCGTTACTGTTTAGGATTTGGATCCCCCGAACAACTTATGACCAGTTGGTTTCAAATAGTCTTAGATTTACGATCAATTCTTCTAGAGTCGCTCAGAGAAGGTCACAAGTTGACATAGTTTTTGTAGTGATTAAAGTTTCGTTATAAATAGCATTTTAAATGGTTAACAGGAAATATAATATCATATATAAGTTCAATATATTTTTCCCATCAAAGTTCACATATAACATGTTATAGAGTAAGGGTTTAGAAGATATGGATTTTTGAAAAATCACTTAATACGTACTGCGGGTTGATTACGAGAACTTGAGGGGGTTTCATGAAAAATAGTATGGATAGATAGAAAGGGGTACATGGGTCTTGCGTTGCCGACTCGGCCGGCAACCAACACGATGCAACCTAGACTCGTACAACTACCAGTCCAGTTTACAACTCAATCTAGTAGTGAACCAACCTCTGGTTGGATAGTTAGAAGTGATGTGATATCCCAAGCCCAGCAGGGTTCTAGTCCTGATGCTCGTATTTATTTCTGGATTTATTTCAAAAAATTTAACGATGTGCATTCAGTGGGAGGAGACGTTTTCGTCGACGACCAGACATTTATGGTGACTTCGTAAATCTCAAAATGATATGTCGGTTCAGTTTTTCGAAGGTGTTCATAGGGGTAGGGTGTGCGAATGTGCGTTTATAGGGATGAGTGTATGCGTATGTATGTGAGCGTTTGTGTTTGTATTGTGTTAAGAAAACTCAATCTAGTAGGATTCTACATGACGTTTAGACTACAACTTGTTTTTTTTTAGAACAACTACAACTAGGTTAATTACTACACCTATCTATCAGCGATGACGTATCACTTGCTCCTATTCATCACCCCTCTTCCCTTCCCACCTCCTTTCTACCATGCCGCTCCTCTGGCCACTCATCTCCTCCCATCGGAAGGCCTATTCAGTCGCCAGGATAGGACAAGGGACCGAATGTGCTGTTTCTAGTTTCTCCCGTTAACCATTGGATTGATGCTCTATCATACATATAGAAAGGGAAATAACTAACCACTAAACCACGTACGTGGGTACATGCACGAGATTCTGCATATAGAGCGTGCAACATGTAACACATTTTTCATTCCGGCTGTGGAGTCGTAATATAAATGGCAAGTAGTTAAATGCATGACATGAATTACAGCTCAGAATACAGCTAGCACATAAATAGAGCATGCAACGTAATTTGTACCCATGTGTCTAAGTAGACACGCTGTCACAACTGTCATACGACTCATACCAAATGAGACACTCTGTACCATGCATGTCAGTGCGTACATAGTCCGTCGGATACACATGTATCCGTCTGAGCTCTTGCAACCTGTTTCTATATATTTATAGCTACCGTAGCCAATGTGTATGTAAATTTGCAAACACCTTAGTTTTGTAGACATCAAACATCTAGAAGACTGAGGGCATGTGTCCCCGGAGCAACTCGGCCTTGGTGCCACCGCTGCAGAAGAAGCGCCGGCAGGAAGAGGAGTCAAAAGGCGGTCGCAGGGGATCCCGGGCCTCCTGGCGTGCGTTGAGGAAGAGTGAGGAGGTGCGGAGGTACAGCACGGTGGAGCGTCGTGAACGCATCGAGAGATACAGGAGCAAGCGGAATCGTCGAAATTTCCAAAAGAAGATCACCGTACGTGTTTCCTTTCCGATCTTCTGGCTAATTTGCGCTCATTTGTTTACTCAGCCATGCATTTCTTTGTGTATTACTTTGCAGTACGCTTGCCGGAAGGCCCTTGCGGATAGACGGCAGAGGATCAAGGGGCGCTTCGCACATACCGGAGACGGAGATCAAAAGGTGTGCCTTGCAGAAACAACAGACCAAGGTTCAAGCAGTAGTAGCAGAAGTACGGTGCCGGAGTGGTGGCCAGCAATGGAGGCGGCGCTGGCTAGGAAGGAGGAGGTGGATGGCGTCACTAAGCTCCTCCGTTGGGACTGGGAGATGCTCGCCTCATACCTCGGCATCAACCTCTGTTGTGCTACTGACCCTTCCAGACATCCATCCACCTAAACAATGTAGCAATCAAGCGCCGTCTATCCAAGGTCACAAGATAGAATTCCGAATTTTAAAAAAGAAGAAGAGGCTTCGTATGTTGAGGAATTTCATTTTTCTGTTTCCATTTTTGAAATGAACTTTTGGTCACTCCTTTGAAGCTGTTATTATTTCCTTTTTTGAGAACCTATGGAAGTTGTCCCGTCTAGAATTTTTGGGAGTTTTTTTCTTTTTATAGATTTTTTGTTAGGTTGTCCCGTCTAGATAGGAACTGGAAGAGCTAGCCAACTCATGGGCCAAATCAAACTTGGGCCATGCATGTCAAATTGCTGTATCTTTGTGGATTAATAATGCTTACCTTTTTCAAGAGCGAGAAGATTAATAATGCTTACTGGATGTCGTCTGATATGACAAATTTGGTCTGCGTGTTGTTGCGGTGGAGTAGAGAGTGAAGTGAATGCCAACTCTCAACTTCGACCACATCGGGTAGTTGTCCTCTTTGCGTAGCAACCTAAAGTCCGGTAGGGATCTTGAATCCTACATAACCCTAGTCTTCAATTGCTTATGAAAGCACCACAGCAATGTGGCCTTTCATGAGGTGACATCCTCTCCGCAACTGGTGTTGTTCAACATTTAGGAGGAGTTTTTTACATGGGTTTCTGCAAAGTTGATATGCAACAAGACCTTTGGGTGTGTGAGCATGGCGTCATGTGTGGCATTGTATAGCCGCTTGGTCCCTGACCTATGTTTTGATACGCCTCCCATCAATTATGCATGAAAAACTCTATAACAAGAAACCACCAAGCCCCTCATGTGTTGCTCCGAGCGGCGACGGGGAGGGAACCCTAGCGCACCATCTCCGCCTCCACCTCCTCCTTCCCTCTCCCTGTCAGTTTGGAAAAGCTTGGTCAAAGCCAGCGGCGACAGGGCGGCTTCATTTCCTCACGTGATGGGAACGACATGGGGCAACCCCTGCGAGCAAGGGCAAGGAGCGTACATTGGGCATCATGGTACGATAGCGTGGAGGGGCATTTGTGGTGTGATAGAAAGTGTGGTGAGTGGCAGCGCTAATTATGGAAGGTCTCTCGGTAGAGGATCCCGAATTGGGCGATAAGGCACGGTGGTAAGAGAGACACGAGGTTTATCCAAATTCATGCTCTCTGAGGAGATAACACCCTCCGTCCTGCTTGTGTTTACTCTGTTTGATTGAGTAGTAAGTACAAATGTTCTATCCTGATATTGTTGTGTGTAGATGTGTTCTATCAACTAGCCTAGCATCCGTTTATACAAGATACAGTAGGCCTACAATTACAAGACTAGTCAACTACATCAGTGAAGGAGAGTCATTGATGAATAGGGATTCATTGTCTTTAATGACAATGCTTAATTGTCCTTGTAGATCTCCATGGGCCATCCAAAGTGGCTCGGGACGGAATCGACAAGGGAGTCCTCAGCCCGACCAACAGACCAGTGGTTGATATGGTGAGAGGCCTCCTAGTCGGGAAGCAATCAACGGGTGGTGGTTAGTGCTTGTTGTGGCAATGGCGGCAGTCTAGGCTTCACCCATATCTCGCATGCTGCCGCTACTAGCAGCGAGGGCTGGGGATGCACGAGCCGAAGGATGCTCCCCGTACCTTTCGGTGGTGGTGGCTGACTACGGTGGTGGTTTTGGCCCCACACTTGGTTGGCTGATATATATAGGACGAGGAAGGTCGGGACGGTGGAGCTTTGGTGGCGGTGTGACGGTCATGGTCCTGCAGGCAGCGCATGGTGGTGGTGGTGGCATCCCTTCTCCTGGGTCTCGTACGATGTCGTGTGACGATGGTGCTTCTGCCTAGGGTTTGTGCTCGGGCGACCCAGATAGGCGCCCGAGGAGGATCAAGGTTATGATTCTGGGTGTGTGTGGTTTTGGCTTGATCCAGGTTGTACTCGCGAGCGATGCTCTCACAAGTGTGGTGGGCGGCGATGGTGGTCATGACGCCTTTGCACTTTGCTATTGATCGATGCCGATGACCATGTTTTTGGCATCATTCAAGCTCGCCGAGGCCACTCCTGAGGGCTATGGCCGATGGATGTCAGTAGTATCTGGGTCATGTCCCTCCCCCCTCCCGCCATCCATCATGACTACTTGGGGACTCAGGAGTTAATGCCCCTACCATGGGAGGGTGGTGGACCCATACCCGAGGCTTGATGCCAGTCTAGGATTGGAAGGAGTGCCTTCTACAATTCCTATTGGGTTGTTGTGTTGTTAAGCCGATGGTTAGCAGTTCCTAATAGGGAGAATGATGTCGTGGTGGAGGCCGTCGATGGCACTTCACATGGTTGGCTCTTCAACGTGCATCATGGTGGTGGTCGTGGCTATGCCTCTTGGTCATGTGGGAGGCAAGGTGTGTAGCAGCGGGTGGCTTGGGCTCGCTTTGTGTCGTTGGCAGCATCAATGCCGATATCCACATGTGAAGGCTTGTACTAGTCATGGGCGTCATCGGTTCATGGTGGTGACGCGGGTGAGATACCGAGCGAAAGCCTTGTGCATTGGCATCGATAGGGGAGGCGCTCGTGGGTGTCGTTCTCCTCTTTTGGACATCATTATGGTTCTCCTCTCCGTACCAGGGCTTCGTGACGACCCTTGTCCATATTGGACTCGAGAATGGCGACGCTTTGCAATGTCCCTTGTCCCTATGGTTTTGTTGTGGAGTTTAGGTGTCCAAGGGTGTGTAGTGGTGTTGCATTCGGGCCCTCTTGTGTTATTTTTTATTGCAACATAGTCTCGTATATTTATGTTGTCATGCTCCCTCTCGATATGCTTTGTAAAAGAGTCTCCTTACTATGTTATACCCTTTGGTTGTGTACTTTTATACATTGGTTCATATTTATCTATAAATCAAGGAGGGATCATGCTTCGAGAGAACAACGTTTTCTCCTATCAAACAATCTGGAAGAGTGAAATGAAAGTCGTAGGTTTGGGTTATAAATTCCCAGAAAATGATGATGTTCGATTCCTTTTGGAAACTTCAACAAACAATTAACTACGTGTGAAAATATTTCATAAAATAATCCTTTTTCATGACTTCCGGAGTTGATACGCCATGCTAGATAGCATGACACCTAAACATGCTAGACACTATGACGTCCTCGACAGAGCGAGTTGTCATGCCATCTAGCATGATGCCATAGTAGTCGACGTCATGCTATCTAGCATATCGCCTTGCCAGGGGTGTCATGCTAACTAGCATGGCGCCCTAGCCTAGTGCGTCATACAAAAGGATCATTATATTAAAAAATATGATCTGGTTTATTTTGTGCTTAAGTTTTCAAAAAAGGTCTCCATTTTCATGTAGGCTCGGTACGAAGGGAAGTAAAGAAGTTCAGGACAAAGTAGGAAAATTTGGTCATGTAGATTTTCTATTTCGCTGGAATTCGTTGATTCCTCCGTACTCATTTAAAATGGAAAAACATTTTTGTAGCCTTGGGGCGAAGGACTGGGAGTTTGTGATCCAGTTCTTTGAGCATACATAGGTTGAGGATGGAACTCCTATAGCAATCGATGTGGAAAAAGGCAACATCCGAGAATACAAAGTTGAAAAAGCCAGTGAGATCTTGACTTTCTATTATCATACAACATAGAAGTATTTAATCAAATCAGACCGACATGAGCTCTCCCTCCAAAGTTCATTCTCTTGGTGTCGACCTTCAAAAAAAATCTCTTGTTGTCCCTCCTTCCCTATTCGATTCGATCAGATTACATTTCGTTCTCTCTTATTCTGATTTGATTTTGATTTGGATTCTCTAAATATTAGCCGGCGGGTGTTCGATGTGATCGGCGGCGACCCTGCGGAGATGGAGATCATGGAACCACTAGATCGTGTAGGACAGGATTCCGGTAACAATAGTGATAGGTATTACCTTGTCCTGCACTTGAGGTGCTCCCGCTGGTGTCCATGGTGAGATGGTGACGGCGGCGATGACAGAGAGATGGAGAGGTGGAGGTGGTGCTTCCCATGAGCACTGCACTAACCCTAGATCGGAAGGGAGTGCCGGTGGGGTTTGTGGCGGACGTGAACTTCGTCGTCCGTGCCCCGGCTCCCACCTCTGTTAATATAGCACGTGTCACAGGGGCCCACCAATCATAATGGGTTGGGCGCCCCCGATCACGGCGCGTGGATCAGGGATCCGGTGGGCCGTTGGGCCCACACGGGAGAGATCAACCTAACATTCTCCCCCTTGATCTCAACTTTTACTTGTAACTTTATACTTTCTAGTCTATTTGTTCCATCACATATTGGTACATAGAGCACGTCTCATCGTCATAGCTTAATTGCCTATAGAATCATACAGCTACAACATACGTTTTGTTCAGAAACAAATTTTGTTCCTTTTGGGCCTCTCATGATCCAGGAATCATAGGCTTTCCGTTAAAACCATGCCGGCTAAGTGTTCATTGAACACATTGGATGGTAAGCCTTTCGTAAGCAGATCCGCAAGCATATCGTTTGTCCTTATATGCTCGAGAGTTATATTGTGATTCTGGATTTGATCTTTCACAACATAATACTTTATATATATTGTCTTGGTAACATTACTCGACTTGTTGTTGTGAGCATAGAATACTGCGGGTTGGTTGTCATAGTACATCTTTAGTGGTTTGTGAATACAATCTACCACTTTAAGTCGGGTATAAATTTCCTTAACCATATCACCTGCCCGGTGGATTCAAAACATGCTATAAACTCTACTTGCATCATGGACAATGCAACTATGGACTGTTTGGAGCTTTTCCATGAAATAGCCCCTCCAGCGAGAGTGAACACGTATCCTGACGTGGACTTTCTATTATCTCTGTCCCCCGCAAAATCTGCGTCTGAATACCCTTTTATCTCTAGGGAATCAGATCTTATGTATGTTAGCATGATGTCCTTTGTGCCTTGCGCATAACGCAATGCTTTCTTTACCATCTTCCAATGCTCTAGGCCTGGATTCTCTTGATATCTACCGAGTACCCCGGTGATAAAAGCTATGTCAGGGCAAGTGCACACTTGTGCATACTGTAAACTTCCAACAACCAAAGTATATGGCACTGCTTTCATGTGATAGAGCTCGTACTGGTTCTTGGTACATTGGAATTTCCCAAAACCGTCGCCCTTGACTATAGGAGCAGGTGGCCTTACTCACATGCATATTATACTTTCTGAGAACCTTTTGTAAATATGCTTTCTGCGATAGTCCTAAGACTCCATTTTTCCTATCTTGGTGAATTTCAATGCCCAAAACATATGAAGCATCACCAAGATCTTTCATATCAAAGTTCGAGGATAAAAACTTCTGTTTGTTGTAGTAGACTAACACCATTTCTAGCAAGCATGATATCATCCACATACAATATTAGGAAAATGTATTTCCCATTTTTGAACTTTGCATAAACACAGTTATCCTCAACATTTTCTTTAAATCCAAATATTTTAATTGTATCGTTAAACTTTAGATACCACTGTCTAGAGGCTTGCCTTAGTCCATAAATGGATTTCTTCGGGCGTCATCCTGTATCTTCCTTACCTTCCATGATAAAACCCTTGGGTTGTTTCATGTAGACATTTTCTTCTAAATCTCCGTTTAGAAATGTTTTCTTCACATACATTTGATGCAACTCTAAATCAAAATATGCAACTAATGCCATTATGATTCTGAAGGAATCCGTACATGAGACTGGGGAAAAAGTCTCATTGTAGTCTATCCCTTCTCTTTGTGAAAATCCTTTTGCCACCAGTCGTGCTTTATACTTTTCTATATTCCCATTAGAGTCATACTTAGTTCTTTAGACCCATTTACAGCCTACAGTTTTGGCTCCTTTAGGAATAATTTCTAAGTCCCAAACATCGTTGGAACTCATCGAGTTCACTTCGCCTTTCATTGCCTCCAGCCACTTTTATGAGTGAGGGCTTATCATGGCTTCTTCATACGAAGCGGGATCACCTTCCATATGAACCAATTTTGTGTTATAAACTTTATAATCAGTAGAAATTGCTGATCTTCTTGTTCTGTTAGAATTTCTAAGTGCCTCATTCTCTGGCACATTGTCTAAAATTGGCTGTTGCACCTCCCTTTCATGCACAACAACGGTGCACCCCCACACCCTGAAGTGTTGTAGAGATGGCACTTTTCCTATCCACATCTTGTATGGTGTTTTGGGCACCGACTTGCTTGGTACTCAATTGAGAATGTGAATGGCGGTTTTAAGCGCCTCCATCCATAGTCCTAATGGCAAGTTGGAGTAACTCATCATGCTACGTACCATACCCATAAGTGTACGGTTACGCCATTCAGCTACTCCATTTTGCAGAGGCTCGCCCGACATTGAATACTGGGCTACTATGCCAGTCTCTTGTAAGAACTTTGCAAAAGGTCGAGGGAATTGGCCATATGTAGTGTGCCGACCGTAGTACTCCCCTCACGGTTAGATCTCGCTATCTGTGATTCGGAAATTGCGGAAGCTTGGTTCGATCAAGCTGCTGAATATTGGAAACAAGCTATAGCGCTTACTCCGGGAAATTATATTGAACCACAAAACTGGTTGAAGATTACGAAGCGCTTTGAATTTGAATAAGACCATGCTCCTTTTTTTTTCCTAAAATGGATGGTTTGGTTGTTGATCCATTAATCAAATAAATTAGGTCGTAAGATCGAATCAAGAATTTCATTATATCCATTTCTTATACCTTCTATTTTATAAGATATTTCAAAAGGAAAGGCGAGAAGCCCTGGCTTTGATGACATCCCGACCTGTAGAAAAAATTCTTTTGTCAAGCTGATTTTCAACTTCAGCTTTGAATATTTTAAATTTATCCAATGCTTCATTTCTTTATTTGATTGGATAAATATAACCAAATCGGGAGTAATCATTTGTGAATGTTATGAAAGAGTCATAGCCATCCACACTTTTCACAGGAAATGGTCTACAAATGTCAGTGTGAATTATTTCTAGTGTTCCTGTGCTTCGGTTGGCACCCTTTTTCATTTGTTTTACATACTTTCCATTAACGCAATCAATACATTGTTCTAAATCTTAGAACTCTAGTGGAGGAAGAATCTTAGTCTTAATTAGTCTTTATATTCTCCCCTTCGAAATATGGCCCAAGCGACAGTGCCATAACTTCGATGAGTCGTGAGTTCTCTTTCTTTTCTTTTGTTCTTTGTTCGACGAGGAAACTTGCTCATTCACATTGCACACTCGCGCCCGAGCCAGCTCCCGTGCAGATCTAGGCCTGGTTCGGCATGGGCCGTCGGCCTCCTCCCTTTGGCCCAAAAAGCCTGTTGGGGGGGGCTAAGGTTTTGCTCCCGACCATCTGATACGGCCATCCAACGGCTGCCCAATCAGATCGGCCGAGAAAAACCTAGGTCAGTCCGCCCGGGGGGAAACCCTGAAACATTCTCTCCACCTCCCCCCCCCCCCCCCGCGCACGCCGCTCTGTCTCTCAGCTATCCTGCAGCGACGGGGAGAGTGGCTTCTTAGCTCGGCCGCCGCTCTCTCCGGCCGCCGGCGACGGGGTCGAAGACCACCGCGTCGCGCGCGCCCCTGCTTCCTTCTGCTTCTCTCCCTCCCTTTGTATCTCTCTCCCGCAGCCCCCTCGCATCGAGGTAGACGATGGCGGGCCCCCCTCCCCATGTCCCCTTTGCCGGCATGCGCGAGCACCTCCAAGGTGAACGCGCCGCCGTTAAACGGTGCAGAGGTGGTGCCCTTTGCCTCCTTTGGGAGGTGATGTTCTTCGTCCCCACACCTCGGCTTGCTGATGCATGTGGGGATCGAGAGGAACAGGCGCGGCCTTGCGGCGGCGCACTTTGCCGGCGAGCCCAAGGCCCTTCTCCGGTGACTTTCTCCTTTTTTTCTTGTTATGTGCCCTATTCTAGGGTTCTTCGTTGGGACGGGATAGACTTTTCTGCTTTGTACTTAAAATCCTAAACAATCTCTGTCTGATACCATTGATAGAACCACTAGATCGTGTAGGATAGGATTCCCGTAACAATAGTGATAGGTATTACCTTGTCCTGCACTTGAGGTGCTCCCGCCGGTGTCCATGGTGAGATGGTGACGTCGGCGATGACAGAGAGATAGAGAGGTGGAGGTGGTTCTTCCCACGAGCACCGGGCTAACCTTAGATCGGAAGGAAGTGTCAGTGGGGTTTGTGGAGACGGTAAACTTAATCGTCCGTGCCCCGACCCCCAACTTTGTTAATATAGCGCGAGTCACAGAGACCCACCAACCATAATGGGTTAGCGCCTCCGATCAGGATGCGTGGATCACGTGTCCGGTGGGCCGTTGGGTCCACACGGGAGAGATCAACCTAACAACCTAACAGGAGGTGCTCATGCCCATGTTCTTGGACCAGCGGCTACTCTCCTTCCCTTCCTTACACACCCTATAGAGACGAGGTAGTTGATCGGCTAGAGCAGGTTCGTTTCGCGGATACACTCGACGAAGCTTCTGAAGAATCGTATGGCCGTTTATGGTTGGTCTTATGCACTCTACATAATAACAACGTGGTAATTTTGTCAACCCATTCATTTTATACACTCTGCATACCAACACAAAGTTTGAGTGATTAGAACTGACTAACAATTCTTTTTACCACAAGAAGAAGTGATTTCGCTTCTGTCAAGTTAGTTTTTGATCACTTGTTGTCTACGAGCCACACAATGTAGTTTTGTAGTGTGCAAGCGATACACTATTCTATTCCTACCTAGAGTTAATAGTCTTTTTCAAGACTGTCAAAACACAACACTTTTGTGGTCTATGTTTCCTTGATGGGAATCGATTACCTCCTCCTGGGCCTGTTTTGTCAGATATACAGTGTACAGTATACTGGCTCCTAGTGGCAAATTTACAATCTCACTAGTAAAAAACAGGGCTTTAGTCCGGGTTGGTAAGGGCCTTTAGTCCCGGTTCATCAACCGGGACTAATAACTTGGGCCTAAAGCCCCCCTCTCCCCCAAGTTGCGGTTTGCCACGATCCGGGACTAATTTCCTTCCAAGTGGCTGATAGAGCATGTCAGGGGACAGGGACCTTTAGTCGCGGTTGGTAACACCAACCGGGACTAAAGGATTCGGGGATTTGGGGTTTGGGGGTTTTGGGATTTTGGGGTTTATTGTTTATTTTTTTTTCATTTTCTGTTTTCTATTTTATTCTTTTTCATTTCAAACATATCTTACGCTACTACGTACCGTACATGTTATGCATATATCAAAGAATTTCTCGTGCAACCATATATATATGCATACACACATATATACAATTTGATATATACAATTTCTCTTACAACTTGTTGATCATTACATGCATGCATTAATTGGTGAAGTGGTATTCAAAAATTGTGAAGTGTTTACGTACCCAACGAGTTCTTGCACCTTTGCATCGTTCGGTCATAAAGCGAATGTTCTCGCAAACATAGTATGCACATAGATTAGTCCCTTGTGCCTGCCTCATGCACCACTTTACGAGAATATAATTCAGTCAGATAATAATCAATCATGATAATGATATTGAAACTAGAACTAAAGAGATGCGCGGACGTATAGCTAGTACTACTTAATTACCCTGGGTCATGTCCATGTGAGCTTTGCTTTACATTCACCTGAATCTCCTGGATGAATCTTTTCCAAACCCTGCCCGGTAAAGGAAAATAATAAAGGAGTCATTGATTACTTGATATCAGGAAATGAACTAAAGAGGCTGACATAGTGTGATAATGATTGAAATTATGTGTCGAGCATCAACTCCAGGTCCATGTACTCTTTAGTGTCTTTTTTTAGTGAGTCCAGTACTTCAACTTTTCCCTCGTCAACACTAATGATTAGCAGGATCGAGTGGAAACAGCGTTGTATAAGCGGGCATGCATAACTCATCAAGTAACTACGTACACATAACATCGAGTAAGGAAAATAGAATTTCTAGTACAAGACCGTAACACTCACGAAGTTGTAAGGAAATACTATTTCTGGCTGTGTATTTAGTACCTCCAAAAACCTATACAAGTTCTTCTTTGTTTCATCTTTGTGCTTTATTAATATCTCATCACAAATGGTATTTGGGTCAATGAAGCCAATGCCAAAGACTCCATCTCTTTTCATTTCAAAGGTCTTCATTCTGCATAACACCACACAAAATAATATAGTGAGGATAATTGGAGGCAAATGAATGAGCTAATGATCTAGAGACTTAAATTACATAAAGAAATCACTTACAGACAGTAGCAACTAATGAGAGATTTGTCGAGTGTGTCCTGATTGTATAACTGAAACAATTCTGCATTTTCAACCCACAAATATTTTTCATTGAAGTTATTCTCTGTCTTGACTTTCACCATGAGGCTCTGTCGCCCGAGTTTTACTTCCCTCATGTATGAGGTATGCAATTTGTACATTTGCATTAGTAGCTTCCGGACCTCCTCAGGCCTGACAAGAGTTTGCGCGGGGACCAATTTCCATGCTAATTGATACTCCTTCACCATCGGCATTTCCTCGTCGCCCATCATGCCCACGAGTTGTTCAACAGTGATACCAGACTCTCTAGCCATCTTTTTAATAGTAGCAGCGTCGATTCCCTCTGTACTCACCTTGAGCGGCAGGACCGATTGCACTGCTTGTTCTCCCAGATGGGGAATGGTTTCTTGCTTTTCTTACTACTGCTCGAGTCCTTCTATCGTTGTTTATGATACGACTTGCTAATAAAGCGTTCATAGTCTGATCGACTTCTCTCTAGAGGTGGATTGGCTAGATTGGCCAGAATGCATCGTACGGTTTCCAGAGGTACCATCTCCTTTGGCAGCGTGGGCGGTTTTGCTCCAAAATGGGACTTCAATTCGGAAGCCACTTGGGCGTCTCTTTCCTACGTGCTCTTCTCGTAAGCCAACTTCTTTTTGGAAGGATGGGACGGTTCTTCCTTGGTAATCTCCTCTGCTTTGGACTTTGGTTCCTCATCAGAAAATGAAATGACCGCGTACTCGCGCTGGGCTCCATCTCGGGGTGGCGGGGTGGAGTCGGCTGACGCGGTGGCAAACTCGCACTGGGCTTCATATTAGGGTGGGATGGAGTTGGCTAATGCGGTGGCGGACTAGCGCTGCGCTCCGTGTCGGGGTGGTGGGGTGGAGTCGGCTGACCCGGTGGACTTCGAGGAGGAGTTGGTGGCCTTGGAAAGACGATGGAGTTCTCTCTCCATAAGAAGAGACCATGTAAGACTTCTTGAAGTGTCTGTTGCCCTTAACCTCCAGGAATGTCGAACTCTAGTGAGTGATATCGCGGCATCACTTCATCCATCCATAGAAGGGGCCCACCAGAGTCTTGTCTTGTCACTTGAGGGGGCCACCGGCTGCATGGTCTCGATTGGCTATGGGACCCGCCGGTTGGCCAATGAGGCTCTTGCATAAGGTTGACGCTGAGCACACGTTGTACGTCAAGCGTCGCCCCGCGAGATTCGTCATGGGCAGGTAGTAAGGCCGCCTCCACTGTTCCCCACGCCGAGTGCAGTAATGGAGTGGGAGTGTGACGGTCCAACACTATGCTAGGTGATGGATCAGAGTCGGGGTAGGTCAGTGGCGTGGCCGCCGACGCTCGTACCTGCCGGGCACCCCGATCCAGTACCTTTGCTGACGCGTAGCTACCTTTAATCGTAAGGTCTTATCCTGACCTATGATCTGATGTGACTTGTGATCTACGGCCGGCTAGCCTGCTTGGCTAGCCGGCTTATGTGTGGCCGCCTCATCCCTAGCCGGGCTGGCGGGACCAGGCCGGCTCAGAAGAGGAGGCCGCCTCGACTCTAGCCGGCGGGGGTTGCCTGGCGGGCCAGAGGGATGGCCGCCTCGTCCTCTAGCCGGTAGGTACTGCCTAGCCGGCCAGAAGACTTGGGCCTTGGGAATCTATATACATTCATGTCCATTGGGCCGGAAATGAAGGAACAGGCTTGATGAGCCTACCCCGGGGTTATCCCCCCGACAGTAGTCCACGAAGCTGGCGAGGCCTGCCGCCTCCGGGTGGGCGGCCTCATCGGCTTGTCAATTTATTTTGATATTTTGGCCGCTATTCGCGACGAAGGACGCCAGCTTCGAAACCGGGTTGCTTCGAAGCGACGCCACGGTCTCGTCGCAACTCGCTCAGAGAACGCCACGTGCCAGGCCCCGCCTGGCGTAATGATGGTGATTACTGATGACGGGACTGGTCCTGGGCCCTGGGTCCCACCACGACGCCCCCTCGGCCTCCGCGCGGGAGATCCTCTGCGGATTTACTCCGCGACGCTTGGTCTTAGGGAAGCGCTACCGCCCGTAATACACGGGGTTAATGGGGCCCGGTGCGCACCGGATCCCCTCTCCCCGATGCTTCGTGGGGGTTTAAATGGGATGCGGGGGCTCCGAGGAGGCCATTCGTCCCCCTTCTTGCCCCGCATCCGCGCTCTCTTCCTCCCTGCGCTCAGAGAGAAAGAGCTTGCACCCTTCGTCTTCTTCGTCTTCGTCGCCGTGAAATCACCGACCCCTTCAGGTTCTCGTCACCCGCAGCCATGGCCGGCGGTTCATCCTCGAAGAAGTCATCGGTGCAGAAGGCGTCCTTGCAGGGAGCCTGGTTGGGCAGCGACGTCGACGAGGGGCACATCGAGGCGCTTCGTGACCACCGACTGCTGCCCCCGGCCTCCCAAGTGTTGGTGCGCCTCCGTGGCGCCGAGACCGCTCCCGCACCCGCCGCGGGAGAGGTTGTGGTCTTCGTCGAGCATTTCTACCGGGGCTTCACGCTCCCGTCTAGCTCTTTCTTCGCTGAATGGCTCCACTTCTTTGGCCTGCAGCCGCATCACCTGGCGCCGAACGCCATTCTGCAGATGGCGGCCTTCGTGGTCCTGTGCGAGGGCTTCGTGGGGATCGAGCCCCACGTCGATCTGTGGCGTAGCCTGTTCTTTTTCAAACAGCAATCTATCGCCATGGAGAAATCCGAGGTCGAGAAGCTCACGGGGCCGCGCCCAATGACGCCGTGTGGGGTCGCGTTGGTGCATCATCGCTCGAAGTCTGGCTTCCCCCAGATGCCTCTGCAAGAATCCATCAAGCATTGGCAGAAGGGTTTCTTCTACATGAAGAGCGCCGACCCAGCCCAGGACACCCTCAACATGCCCCGTTTGACATCGCCACGCCGACTTGGCGGAACTGGGATGCGAAGACCCCCAAGCCGATTCCTGAGCTGGCGTTGATCTGCGCCCACCTCGACATTTTGGAGAAGAGCGGCCTTCTTCGCCGCGACCTTCTCACCACCATGGTGGTCCGCCGGATCCTGCCCCTGCAGAGGCGGCTGCATCTGGTCTGCCAGATGAGCGGCCGGCATGATCCATGCCGGCTATCCACCAAGAGGTTCACCCCCGGCGCTGTAGCGCGAAGGGTGAACCTGATCTCCATCGCCCGCATGGATGAGAGCGGGGAATGGACGTGGGGGATGTCCCCTTTCAACAGGGCTCATCCGCCTCAGATGGTAGGTGGCTTCTTTCTTCTTTGTTGCTTGCCTTGAAGCCGGTTGTGCTGCTGAGCCGTTGATTGAATCCTTTTCCGCAGCTATTAGAGAATCTGCACGGGTCCCTCCGTCCGCCCGCTCCCGATGTGGAGGTGTCCGACGCCTCGGAGATTGAGGATGAGGGCATGATTGAATCTCGCTCAGACTCCTCCGTCGGCTCAGAGAATCCCCTGGAGTCAGAAGGGACAGAGCCGTCTGGTGAGTACGCACGACCCTCCATTGCAGACTGGACGGACGATGACGAGATAGCCTCATTCTGTTCTCGTGCAGCCTTCGAGGAGGACTCTGATGGGGTCGAAGAGGTCACCAGTCCGCCACTGACGCGCGGCAGGCGCCAAAGGGGCGGAGCGACTGCCGCTGATGAGGCAGCCAGGAAGAAGGGCAAGGGTGCCACAGCTTCCCGGCCGGCCTCTAAGCGGCCGGCGCCGGGTCCTCCAGCCTGACAGCGAGCAGGCGGCGTCAAGAGACGCCGTGGTGCAGGCCGGAGGCACGTCCCTGTGGTAGCGGGGTAAGATTTTCTCCTCTTTTTCTTCGTCCATCTTGTGAGGAGCTTCGTTCCTTAGGAGTTTTGCTTGACAGGGAGGCGGAGGATGTGGATGAAGACACCGCCTCCGCAGCCGAGCGGGCTGGCTGCGCAGTAGCCGATGCTGCCCAGAGGGAGCTTGAGACGGAGTCCAAGCGCCGGTGGGACACGGCTACGGGGAAGGCTGCCGTGGGCCAGCCTCGCCCCAGCCGGGTCGAGAGGTCGGTGGAGAAGTGTGCGAAGGCTAGACATGACCCCTCCGCACATGCTCGCGCGGAGGAGCCAGCTAGCGAGGCCGCCTCAAGGCCGGCCCCAAGGGCTGAAGGGGCCCAGCCTTCCGGGCCGGAAGCCTCGGCGCAGGTGGACCTAGAAACAGTCCCTGACTCTCCCAGGGCCGAGGCGGCACCCGACGCGCCGGAGCTGGACCTAGCTGCGCCAGACACGGTCCCTGACGCCCCAGGGGCGACCATGGATGCGCCGGACGCGGCCCATCCGCCTCCCGCGGAGGAGGTAGCGCCAGCTAGGATGGCGCCAGAGCCGTCTGCCGAGCCGGCACTATGAGCCGGTGCCATCGTGATCCCTCAACACGGCCCTGTTGCACCGGGAGCTGAGGGTCGGGCTGGGAGCCGGCCCATGAGGACATGGCCGGCGGCAAACCTGGCTCGCCTGCGACTGCCCGCTGGCACCGTGCTTTCCGACGTACCGGAGCTGGTGACAATGTTTTCCAGCAGACGGTCCAAGGTGGAGTAGTCGGCCCGCGTGGTGTGCAGCGAAATGGAGCGCCTGGAGGCCCGCACCCAGGTAGGTGTTTCCTTTTTGGCTTTTTGTACTTTTTTCTCTTCCTTTGGCGTTATTGGGGGCGCGACAGCGCACCCACTGGGCGTAGCCCCCGAGAATTGGGCCGGTCGATCGTCGACCGGTCCGAATCTCTTGGAGGCCCTTTTCCGTGTATGGTTTCTTCAGTGGGGGCGCGCTAGCGCACCCACTGGGTGTAGCCCCCGAGAATCGGGCTGGTTAGATTTTAACTAGGTTGAATCTTAATCCTGTTCCTTTTTCTCTCTTTTGGCAGGAGCTTTATGATGCTCAGGCGCAAGCCTATAACGAGCTGCGGACTCAGCACCTGGGGGCCGATAGCCGGATCGCCGAGCTCGAAGTCCGGCTGGGTGAAGCTGCCACGGAGCGGGATGCCCTGCGTAACGCCGGCAACCAGCTCCAGGAGCATCTGAACCTTCTTCAGACGGAGAGGAAGGAGCTCGAGGCGGTCGGCCAGGTCGAGCTGGAGCGACCGCGTGCCACGTTGCAGGAGAAGGAGGCCTCCTACTCCGCCGACGTGGATCGCCTCACGTCACTTCATCTCAAGGAGATGGACCTCAAGGATGCCGCCTTGAGGGAGAAGGAGGAGGCCCTTGTCCAGAAGCAAACGCAGCTAGCCAAGGCCTTGGAGTCTACGGCGACTTTCCAGGAGGAGGTTGCCCGCCTTACTCATGCGAGTAAGGTGCGGGAACGCGAGGTCCTTGAGGTATCCCTTGAGACCGATGGCACCTTCCATCGTGAGTCTCTCTTCCTTGTCTTGTTTTTGATCTTTTCGGCCATCTCCTCTTTTTGGTTGTGCTCTTACGTCCTGGCTGCTGCCACTCCAGGTCTCTTTCCTGAGACCCAGATCGCGGCCGACACCGCTGTCGAGGTGAGCCGTGAGGAGCGTCGCGCGGCCGGGCGGGAGGTAGACACTACCTCCGGCTGGAGCGTGGAGGAGATCGGGGTGGGCCTTCGGGCCCGCCTGCGCGCCCTGGGTGATTCTGTGGCTCAGCACCAGGTCGCACGCTCGTCGATGGTGGCGGCCTTGTGGCCGGACGGCGTGGAGCCGGCATCCATGAGGCGGTTCGCCCGCTGGCTTGCAGCAGGCGGAGAATGCCTGGATGCCTGGTGTGCCTCTGTCGTGCGGGCTGGGGCTTACATGGCCCTACGCTTGGCCAAGTCCTGGTATCAGAACCTGAACTTGGGCAAGCTTGCCGCCCAGCGTGATGGCTCGGAGGCGGAGCTGCAAGGCATGGAGGAGGCGCTTCGTGTGAGGGCCAGCATCGTCGGCGAGTACGCAGCCTGGGACGACTTCGTTTTGGAGCGGGGTGAAGATGGCGGTGTGATCGCTGAAGATCTTCACGGCCTTCAGCCCTATGACTCTAACGGCAGCTCCGACGAGGCGGCCCGGGCTATGGAATCTGCTGCCGCCTCCAGCGGTGCGGCGTACGCCGACTCCGGTACGGATGGAGCCGGGAGCCCTCGCGAGGGAGATGGCGCAACCGCCTCGGGAGCAGCCGGAGATGGTGATGCTACCACATCAGGAGCAATAGCCGGGGCGACCGATGAGGCCGCAGCCCCGTAGTCGGTGTCCTTTTGTGTTTTGTTCTACCCCCGGAGGGATGTAATGAACGTGGGCCGTGGGCCAATGCTTTTGTGAATGTATGTATTCAGCATTATATTCGTATTGCCAAGTGTGTTGTCTTATGATCTTGTCTTTTGATTCCTGGTTGACTCCTTTTTCGAAGCCATCAAGACTTAAAGAACAAGACATAAGCTAATCAGAGGCCGGCTTGAACGAGATCGTATACATAATCGAGCCAGCCCGAGCCGGCGACCCTTTGTAGCCAAACTTTGCATGTATCCGACCTGACGTGGCGTCACCTCGCAAACCAGGCGGCCGGAGCCAGCCCGGAGGCTCATACGAGGTGACCAGGGATCAGCCGGTTACACTATGTGTTCTTTTACAATAGGGAAGGCGCCCGAGCGGCTAGCGAGCCCCCAAGCTTGTTAAAGCCAACAAGGGGCATGCGCTGCGTAGCCTCCGAGCTTGATAAAGCCAGCAAGAGGTGTACGCGGTGTAGCCCCCGAGCTTATTGAAGCCAGTCATAGGGCGTACACTGAGTGAAAACTCTCAATAAAAAGAAACATGCAGCATGCTCTTTTTATTGCATTTGTTGTTGTTCCCTGAAGAGGGAGAAAGATACATGTGCATGCTCTTTCCCTTGCTTGATTCTTGCCTTTTTAGCAATAGAACGGGCGAAGCAACGCCGCGTTCCATGGACATTCCGTTTCTTGGCCGGAGTTGTCCCTCTTGCGCTTCCTTGGCTTTTGGGCGTCGATCAGGTAGTAAGCATTGTTGTGCAACGCCCTACTGATGATGAAGGGTCCCTCCCATGGAGATGAGAGCTTGTGCTGGCCGGCAGTACGCTGGATTTTTCTGTGGACCAAGTCTCCCTCCCTGAAAGAGAGAGGCTTGATCTTTTTGCTGTGGTAGTGTCTCATCTTCTGTTGATAGATGGCCGTCTGGCTCAAGGCCAAGTCCCTTGCTTCTTCGAGGAGATCCACACCATCTTCTCTTGCCTTCTTCGCCTCCGTTTCTGTGTATAGGGTGACCCGGGGCGAGTCGAACTCGATATCCGTGGGAATAATAGCCTCGGACCCATATACCAGAAAGAATGGAGTGAAGCCGGTCGACCGGTTGGGCGTGGTGCGGAGGCTCCATAGCACAGCCGGCAGTTCTTCAATCTAGCAGCCGGCTGATCTAACCAGTGGTGCCACCAGCCTTGGCTTGATGCCGGCCAAAATCAGGCCATTGGCCCTCTCTGCTTGGCCGTTCGACTGAGGGTGTGCCACTGAGGCCAAATCGAGCTGGATGCCTACCTTGGAACAGTAGAGCGCTAGAGCACCCTTGGCGAAGTTGGTGCCATTCTCGGTGATGATGCCGTGGGGAACGCTATATCGGATAGAGATGTATGTGATGAACTTGACAGCGGTGGGGCCGTCAAGCTTTTTGATAGGTCTGGCTTCGATCCACTTGGTGAACTTGTCGACGGCCACCAAAAGATGTGTCATCCCTCCGTGAGCCGTCTTGAAGGGCCCTACCATGTCCAGTCCCCAAACGGCGAATGGCCATCACAGGGGAATGGTTTTGAGGGCCGAAGGCGGCATGTGGCTCTGCGTGCTGAAGCGCTGGCAACCTTCGCACTTGTCAACCAGATCCACGGCCTCCTCGAGGGCCGTGGGCCAGTAGAATCCATGACGGAATGCTTTGGCCACCAGGGTTCTGGAGGCAGCGTGATGCCCACACTCCCCCTGGTGGATGTCTCTGAGGATGTCCTGCCCCTTTTCTGATTCGACGCAGCGTTGGAACACGCCGGTCACGCTGCTCGTACCAGTTCGCGATTGATGATGGCGTAGGCGGCAGACCTGCGCTGGATTTGTCTCGCCTCCGCCTTGTTCTGAGGAAGTTCGCTGTGAAGAAGGAAAGCCAAAATAGTTTGAGCCCATGACGGAGCCGACATAAGGGTCGCCTTCGCTTCGTCTTCACTTTTGGGGGCTTCTGGAACCCCCGAGCTTGATGGTGTCTCTCGTGCTGCCACGGTAGCCGGCTCACCGTCTACCTCCATGACGTCCACCCACTGGGAGGATTCGAGTCCAGGCAGAGCCGGGGTTGTTGTCGTAGCCGGCGCCGCCATTGGGGTCGGTGGGACCAATGGAGCCGGCATAGGAACTGTAGCCGGCGTAGTTGGCGGAGCCGACGGTGTTTGCACCGTGGAGTCAGTCGGTGCCGCTTTTGGAGTCGGCGTAGTCAGCGCAGACGGCGTGGGAACCGCAGCCGGCGTAACTGACTGAGCCGACGGCGCTTGCATCGTAGAGTCAGCCGGCACAAAGATTGATGCCGACTCGGGAGACGGCTTGATAGACGGCTTATGGAGTTGCTCGAGGGAGATGCCGGCTGGAATGGCGTGTCTCGTGGAGCCGATCTTCGCCAGTGTATCGGCCGCCTCATTTTCTGCCCTGGGAACATGGTGAAACTCACAGCCCTCAAAAGGACCGCTGAGCTGTTGGATGAGGAAGCGGTAACTCGCCATGTTGGCGTCCCTGGCATCCCATTCGCCAGAGACCTGCTACACCACTAAGTCTGAATCGCCGAAGCATATGACCCACCGAATGCCGATCTCCTTGGCAAGCGAAGGCCATGAGTCAGTTCTTCGTACTCGGCGACATTGTTGGAGGCGGCGAAATGGATCAGGAGAGCGTACTTGAGCTGGTCCCCTTTCGGAGATGTCAGGATGATGCCGGCTCCCAGTCCTGTCTGCATCTTCGAGCCGTCGAAGTGCATTCGCCAATGCGTGGAGTCTCGAGGCGGTGGCTCAAACTGGGTCTCGGCCCAGTCGACTAAGAAGTCGTCCACCACCTGAGATTTGATGGCGGTGCGAGGCTCGTACCAAATATCATGGTCCGCCATGGCGATGGACCATTTGGCAATCCTGCCCGTTGCATCACGGTTGCCCATGATCTCGGAAAGCGGAGGAGTGCTCACCACAGTGATGGCATGCTCTTGGAAGTATTGCTTCAACTTCTTTGCAGCAAGGTAAACACCATAACACATTTTTTGATAATGTGGATAGTTCTGCTTAGAGGCGTACAAGACCTCGCTAAGGTAATAGACAGGGCGCTGCACTGGCAGGGCCTTGCCTTCCTCTTTACGCTGAACTACCAACACTACGCTAACCACGCGAGTGGTCGCTGCAATGTATATGAGTATGGGTTCCCTTTCAGACGGTGCTGCTAAGATCGGTAGGCTCGAGATTACCCGCTTGAGGTCGTGGAAGGCTTCGTCCGCCTGGTCGTTCCACTCGAACTTCGTTGTCTTCTTCATGAGCTGGTAGAGCGGAAGGGCCTTCTCGCCAAGCCGGCTGACGAACCGTCTAAGGGACGCCAAGCAACCGGCGAACTTCTGGATGTCGAGGATTCGAGCCGGCCGCACCGTCCGCTCGATGGTGCCGATCTTCTCGGGGTTCGCCTCGATGCCATAGGCGAACACGAAGAACCCCAAGAGTTTTCTGCCTCGAACCCCGAAGATGCACTTCTCAGAGTTGAGCCGGATCTTGTACTCGAGAAGATTGGCGAACGTCTCCCGCGGGTCGTCGAGGAGGCTGGAGTGCTGCTTCGTCTTGACGACGATGTCATCCAGATAGACGTGGATGTTTCTGCCAATCTGTGGAAGTAGGCACTGCTGCATGCAGCGTTGGAATGTCGCACCTGCGTTCTTCACACCGAACGTCATGGTGGTGTAGCAGTAGGCCCCGAAGGGCATGATGAAGGAGGTCTTCAGACGATCAGCTGGATCCAGCTTGATTTGATGGTAGCCTGAATAAGCATCCAGAAACGACAGCAGTTCGCAGCCTGCAATGGAGTCGATCACTTGATCTATCCTAGGCAACGCGAAAGGGTCTTTCGGACAGGCCTTATTCAGGCTAGTGTAGTCAATACACATTCGCCATGTGTTGTTCAGCACCAGGATTGGGTTAGCCAGCCAGTCCGGGTGGAAAACCTCCATGATGAAGCCGGCTGCGAGGAGCCGGGTGATTTCTTCTCCGATCGTGTGTCGCTTCCCCTCGGCGAAGCGGCGCAGGGGTTGTTTCACCGGCTTCGCATCCGGTCGCACGTGAAATTTGTGCTCGACGTACTTCCTCAAAACACCCGGCATGTCCTTGGGGGACCATGCAAAGATGTCCCGATTCTCACTGAGGAAGTCGACGAGCTCGCCTTCCTATTTGGGGCTGAGGCCAGCCCCGATGGTGACGCACTGCTTCGGGTTGGCAGGCTCGAGTGGGACCTGCTTGGTCTCTTTAGCTGGCTTGAAAGAGCCCTCGCCGGTCGATTGGGATGGAGGAGAAGGAATCGCCGGCTTCTCGGTAGCCTGGGCCACGAGCCGGTCGATCTGCCGCTTCTCCTCGACAATCACCAAGGCATCGGCGAGACGGCTGCTATCCTGGACACACTCGAGCGACTTCTTGTAGTCGCCAACAACAGTGATGATGCCCTTGGTACCCGGCATCTTCATCTTCAGGTAGGCGTAATGCGGAATAGCCATAAACTTGGCCAGAGCCGGTCTTCCCAGCAGCGCGTGATACGGGCTACTGAGATCCACTACCTCAAACCATATGGACTCTCGGCGGAACTGGGCTTTGTCGCCGAAGAGGACGTCCAGCTGGATCTTGCCGATGGGTGAGCAGGACTGCCCAGGAACGATTCCATGGAAGACAGTACTGGTCGGTAGGACGTCCGTCTCCTTGAGTCCGAGCTTGAGGAGAGTGTCGAGGTAGAGGATATTGATCCTGCTGCCGCCGTCGACCAACACCCGGGAGAATCGAGAGGTGAGCCTCTTGAGGCGAAGGTGGGGTCGAGGACGAGTGCGTATGATCCCGGGTTGGGCATCACCGTAGGATGGTCCGCCCGGCTCCATGTGATTGGTTTATTAGACCAATGGATGTACTAGGGAACCGGGGGGACAGTGGCGTTTACCTCGCGCCGCCTCTAGCGCAGGCTGTGCTTGTCGTCGCCTTCGCTGGTGAAGACGACGAACGCTCCATCTTGATGAGGGTAGTCGCGAGGCGGTGGCGGCGGAGCCGGAGCGTGGTTGGGAGCCGGTGCACGAGGGGCCACCTGCGCACCCGGAGGAGCCGGTAGGCCATCCCCTTGCGACAGCCGGCGCGCAACGCTGCACTGTCGAAGGTTGTGGGAAGACGGCTGCGCCCCAGAATGTATCTTGCAGGGGGAATCGATCAGCTGCTCCAAGGACTGCTTGGGCAGCCAGTTGGTGTTGCTTCTGTTGGGACGCTTTCGTGGAGGGCCGACTTGAGAAGCCGATGCTTCGCCCTCCACGCTGGCCACCAACTTGTTGTTGGAGCGGGGATCCATCTGATCCGCCTTGCGCTTGTAGTTGTTCTGGCCGCCTCGGTTGTCCCCAGCCGGCTTGGGAGTAGCCGGCGTAGGCACAACCTTGTCCGAGGCGGTCACCTTGATGCGCATCGCTGAGTCGGCCGTGGCGTATTTGTCCGCCTTGGCCATGAGCACCGCCAGAGAGGTGGGCTTGGTGCACATGAGCTTGTGCTTGAGGAGGGTGCCATCTCGGCAACGATCGATGAAGTACTGGATGGCTTGTACCTCATGCACCCCCTCGCGGGAATTACGGAGCTCAGTCCACCGGGTGACGTAGTCACGAAGGGGTTTGTCGGCCTTCTAGATGCACATGGCCAGCTCGCGGGGCCGGCCAGGGCGCTTGTAGGTACCAGTGAAGTTGCGGACGAACGCTTCCTTGAAGTCCACCCAGGAATTGACACTGCCAGCCGGGAGGCTCTTAAGCCAAGTCCGGGCCGAGCCGATCAACATGAGTGGCACGTAGCGAACTGCTATGCGCTTATTGCCCCTGGCAATGCCGACGGCCATGGTGTAGTCAATCAACTAGTCCTCTGACTTGGCCGTGCCATTGTATTTTGGCGTGTCTCGAGGTAGGGTGAAACCTCGGGGCAATGGCTCCCCTCGGATCCGGGGGCCGAAGCATGCCGGATCGACGGGACCGTCTTCCTCTAGAAAGGCTGACCGGGCCAGGACGATGAGACGTCGACGGGCGTCCCGCTCATCCTGGGTGGCGTGAGCGCCAGCCCTGGTGGCGAGAGGGGAGGTGCCTCCTGAGCCAGAGACGTGAGTTCTTCGCGGGGGAAGAATCTCACACTCTGAATCGCCCTCGTCGCCTCCGCGACGCAAGCCCGAAGTGTGCTTGCTCTGGCGCTGAGAGCGCCGGTCTTGGCTTCCCTCGCCCCTCTGGCCGGAAGGGCGATGTGAGGAAGATCATTCTACATGATGCTGACCGCTAGGGTTGCGGCGTGCCCCTGAGTTGGGTCCCGGGGACTCCGATTGAGCCTGACTGGGGTCAAGCCGAGCGTGTTGCTGGTTGGCGGCGTCAAGGAGGTCCTTGACCCGCTTCTCCTGGAAAGCGCGCTCCTCGCCTTCCAGGCTTGCCATCTCCTCCATGGATGCGTGCGCCGCTCGCATGTTGGCCGCAGGAATTTTGTAGGTGGGCAGATCGCCGCCTAGGACCTCGACGATAAACCGGCCGCGGCTGCGGACCGATCCAAGTCGGCTAGGGGCCTCAGAAATCGGAGTAAGGCCATATGCGGAGTTATACTCGAGCTGCGTAGCCTCCAACCGACGTTTCGCCGAAGCTACAGCGATGCCCTCCTCCAGGATACGCTTGCGAGCCTCCTCCAGCGAGGCCCGAGCGTTAGCAGGGTTTGCGGAAGCGGTGACGGGTGTCTTCAGGCCGGCGATGGCGTCCCGAAGAGTATCGGCAGTGGCAGCGGCGAGCTCGCCAGCGCCTGCTGAGGCCTTGCCGGGAGCTGCGCTGGTGCCGGCACCGATAACCATCACTTCCACGGTGTTGGAGACGGCAGCAACGTGGTATGGGGTGAAGAACCCCACCGACGGTGGAGGGCCGTCGAAGATGAGGACGTTCCTGGGATATACGTCATGGGCAGGCATCTCGGCGATAAAGAGCCTGCAGAAGCTGGCGCAGAGCGCCTCAACGTCAAAGTCCTTGCCGAAGTAGCGCGGGCCGTCGTTGAGACGAAGGTCGCTGAAGAGAACGTTGAGGTTCTCCATAGCAGCGACGACGACGCTAGGGAGCGCCTCGTCATCAGAATCTTCGTCTGAATCCGCATGACGGTGTTGGGGAACGTCGCATGGGAAACAAAAAAAATTCCTACGCGCACGAAGACCTATCATGGTGATGTCCATCTACGAGAGGGGATGAGTGATCTACGTACCTTTGTAGATCGAACAGCAGAAGCGTTAGAGAACGCGGTTGATGTAGTGGAACGTCCTCACGTCCCTCGATCCGCCCCGCGAACAATCCCGCGATCAGTCCCACGATCTAGTACCGAACGGACGGCACCTCCGCGTTCAGCACACGTACAGCTCGACGATGATCTCGGCCTTCTTGATCCAGCAAGAGAGACGGAGAGGTAGAAGAGTTCTCCGGCAGCGTGACGGCGCTCCGGAGGTTGGTGATGATCTCGTCTCAGCAGGGCTCCGCCCGAGCTCCGCAGAAACGCGATCTAGAGGAAAAACTATGGAGGTATGTGGTCGGGCAGCCGTGAGAAAGTCGTCTCAAATCTGCCCTAAAAGCCCCATATATATAGGAGGAGGGAGGGGGACCTTGCCTTGGGGTCCAAGGGACTCCCAAGGGGTCGGCCGAGCCAAGGGGGGGAGGACTCCCCCCCCAAACCGAGTTGGACTTGGTTTGGTGGGAGGAGTCCCCCTCCCTTCCCACTTCTTCCCTCCTTTTTTTTTCTTTTCCTTTGATTTTCTTTCTCTTGGCGCATAGGCCCCTTTGGGGCTGTCCCACCAGCCCACTAAGGGCTGGTGTGTCTCCCCAAAGCCTATGGGCTTCCCCGGGGTGGGTTGCCCCCCCCCCCCCCGGTGAACTCCCGGAACCCATTCGTCATTCCCGGTAACTCCGAAAACCTTCCGGTAATCAAATGAGGTCATCCTATATATCAATCTTTGTTTCTGGACCATTCCGGAAACCCTCGTGACGTCCGTGATCTCATCCGGGACTCCGAACAACATTCGGTAACCAACCATATAACTCAAATACGCATAAAACAACGTCGAACCTTAAGTGTGCAGACCCTGCGGGTTCAAGAACTATGTAGACATGACCCGAGAGACTCCTCGGCCAATATCCAATAGCGGGACCTGGATGCCCATATCGGATCCTACATATTCTACGAAGATCTCATCGTTTGAACCTCAGTGCCAAGGATTCGTATAATCCCGTATGTCATTCCCTTTGTCCTTCGGTATGTTACTTGCCCGAGATTCGATCGTCAGTATCCGTATACCTATTTCAATCTCGTTTACCGGTAAGTCTCTTTACTCGTTCCGTAATACAAGATCCCGCAACTTACACTAAGTTACATTGCTTGCAAGGCTTGTGTGTGATGTTGTATTACCGAGTGGGCCCCGAGATACCTCTCCGTCATACGGAGTGACAAATCCCAGTCTTGATCCATACTAACTCAACTAACTCCTTCGGAGATACCTGTAGAGCATCTTTATAGTCACCCAGTTACGTTGCGACGTTTGATACACACAAAGCATTCCTCCGGTGTCAGTGAGTTATATGATCTCATGGTCATAGGAATAAATACTTGACACGCAGAAAACAGTAGCAACAAAATGACACGATCAACATGCTACGTCTATTAGTTTGGGTCTAGTCCATCACGTGATTCTCCCAATGACGTGATCCAGTTGTCAAGCAACAACACCTTGTTCATAATCAGAAGACACTGACTATCATCGATCAACTGGCTAGCCAACTAGAGGCATGCTAGGGACGGTGTTTTGTCTATGTATCCACACATGTAAATGAGTCTTCATTCAATACAATTATAGCATGGATAATAAACTATTATCTTGATACAGGAATTATAATAATAACTATACATTTATTATTGCCTCTAGGGCATAATTCCAACAGTCTCCCACTTGCACTAGAGTCAATAATCTAGCCCTCACATCACCATGTGAATTATATTGTAATAAATCTAACACCCATACAGTTCTGGTGTCGATCATGTTTTGGCCGTGGAAGAGGTTTAGTCAGCGGGTCTGCTACATTCAGATCCGTGTGCACTTTGCATATATTTACGTCCTCCTCCTCGACGTAGTCGCGGATGAGGTTGAAGCGTCGTTTGATGTGTCTGGTCTTCTTGTGAAACCTTGGTTCCTTTGCTAAGGCAATGGCACCAGTGTTGTCACAGAACAAGGTTATTGGATCCAGTGCACTTGGCACCACTCCAAGATCCGTCATGAACTGCTTCATCCAGACACCCTCCTTAGCCGCCTCCGAGGCAGCCATGTACTCAGCTTCACATGTAGAATCTGCTACGACGCTTTGCTTGGAACTGCACCAGCTTACTGCACCCCCATTAAGAATAAATACGTATCTGGTTTGCGACTTAGAGTCGTCCGGATCTGTGTCAAAGCTTGCATCGACGTAACCTTTTACGGCGAGCTCTTCGTCACCTCCATACACGAGAAACATCTCCTTAGTCCTTTTCAGGTACTTTAGGATATTCTTGACTGCCGTCCAGTGATCCACTCCTGGATTACTCTGGAACCTACCTGCCATACTTATGGCCAGGCTAACATCCGGTCTAGTGCACAGCATTGCATACATGATAGAACCTATGGCCGAAGCATAGGGGACGGAGCGCATATGCTCTCTATCTTCATCAGTTGCTGGGCACTGAGTCTTACTCAATCTCGTACCTTGTAACACTGGCAATAACCCTTTCTTGGACTGTTCCATTTTGAACCTCTTCAAAACTTTATCAAGGTATGTGCTTTGTGAAAGTCCTATCAGGCGTTTTGAGCTATCCCTATAGATCTTAATGCCTAGTATCTAAGCAGCTTCTCCTAGGTCCTTCATAGAGAAACTTTTATTCAAGTAACCTTTTATGCTCTCCAAAAGCTCTACGTTGTTTCCAATCAGTAATATGTCATCCACATATAATATTAGAAACGCCACAGAGCTCCCACTCACCTTCTTGTAAATACAAGATTCTCCAACCACTTGTATAAACCCAAATGCTTTGATCACCTCATCAAAGCGTTTGTTCCAACTCCTAGATGCTTGCACCAGTCCATAAATGGATCGCTGGAGCTTGCACACCTTGTCAGCATTTTTAGGATCGACAAAACCTTTGGGTTGCATCATATACAACTCTTCCTTAAGGAAACCGTTAAGGAACGCCGTTTTGACATCCATCTGCCAGATTTCATAATCGAAAAATGCAGCTATTGCTAACATGATTCTGACGGACTTAAGCATCGCTACGGGTGAGAAAGTCTCATCGTAGTCAACTCCTGGAACTTGTGAAAAACCCTTTGCCACAAGTCGAGCTTTATAAACGGTCACATTACCGTCAGCGTCTGTCTTCTTCTTAAAGATCCATTTGTTCTGAATAGCCTTGCGGCCCTCAGGTAGTATCTCCAAAGTCCACACTTTGTTCTCATACATGGATCCTATCTCGGATTTCATGGCTTCTAGCCATTTGTTGGAATCTGGGCCCACCATTGCTTCTTCATAATCTGCAGGTTCATTGTTGTCTAACAACATGATTGATAAGACGGGATTACCGTACCACTCTGGAGCAGCGCGTGATCTCGTCGACCTGCGTGGTTCAACAGAAACTTGAACTGGAGTTTCATGATCATCATCATTAACTTCCTCCTCAACCGGCGTCGCAACGAGAGAGGTTTCCCCTTGCCCTGCGCCACCATCCAGAGGAATGAGAGGTTCGACAACCTCGTCAAGTTCTATCTGCCTCCCACTCAATTCTCTCGAGAGAAACTCCTTCTCGAGAAAAGTTCCGTTCTTAGCAACAAACACTTTGCCCTCGGATTTGAGATAGAAGGTGTACCCAACTGTCTCTTTTGGGTAACCTATGAAGACGCACTTTTCCGCTTTGGGTTCCAGCTTTTCAGGCTGAAGCTTTTTGACATAAGCATCACATCCCCAAACTTTAAGAAACGACAACTTTGGCCTTTTGCCATACCACAGTTCGTATGGTGTCGTCTCAACGGATTTCGATGGTGCCCTATTTAAAGTGAATGCAGCTGTTTCTAATGCATAACCCCAAAATAATAACGGCAAATCAGTAAGAGACATCATAGATCGCACCATCTCTAACAAAGTACGATTACGACGTTCGGACACACCATTACGCTGTGGTGTTCCAGGCGGTGTTAACTGCGAAACAATTCCACATTGTCTTAAGTGAGCACCAAACTCGAAACTCAGATATTCACCCCCACGATCAGACCGTAGGAACTTGATCTTCTTGTTACGATGATTTTCCACTTCACTCTGAAATTTCTTGAACTTTTCAAATGTTTCAGACTTGTGCTTCATCAAGTAGACATAACCATATCTACTTAAATCGTCAGTGAAGGTGAGAAAATAACGATATCCGCCGCGTGCCTCCACGCTCATTGGACCACACACATCGGTATGTATGATTTCCAACAAGTCACTTGCACGCTCCATCGTTCCGGAGAACGGAGTCTTAGTCATCTTGCCCATGAGGCATGGTTCGCACGTGTCAAGTGAATCAAAGTCAAGTGACTCCAAAAGTCCATCAGCATGGAGTTTCTTCATGCGTTTTACACCAATATGACCCAAGCGGCAGTGCCACAAAAATATGGCGCTATCATTGTTTACTCTAACTCTTTTGGTCTCAATGTTATGTATATGTGTATCGCTATCGAGATTTAATATGAACAATCCTCTCACATTCGGTGCATGACCATAAAAGATGTTACTCATAGAAATAGAACAACCATTATTCTCAGACTTAAAAGAGTAACCGTCTCGCAATAAAGAAGATCCAGATATAATGTTCATGCTCAACGCAGGCACTAAATAACAATGATTTAAGTTCATCACTAATCCCGATGGTAGTTGAAGTGACACTGTGCCGACGGCGATTGCATCAACCTTGGAACCGTTTCCTACGCGCATCGTCACTTCGTCTTTCGCCAGCCTTCGTCTATTCCGCAGTTCCTGCTTCGAGTTGCAAATATGAGCAACAGAACCGGTATCAAATACCCAGGCACTACTACGAGAGCTGGTTAAGTACACATCAATAACATGTATATCAAATATACCTGATTTTTCTTTACCCGCCTTCTTATCTGCCAAATACTTGGGGCAATTGTGCTTCCAGTGACCCATACCCTTGCAATAGAAGCACTCTGTTTCAGGCTTAGGTCCAGCCTTGGGTTTCTTCGGCGGATTGGCAACAGGCTTGCCGCTCTTCTTCGAATTGCCCTTCTTGCCTTTGCCGTTTCTCTTGAAACTAGTGGTCTTGCTCACCATCAACACTTGATGCTCTTTACGGAGTTCAGACTCTGCGACTTTCAGCATTGCAAACAACTCGCCGGGAGACTTGTCATCCCTTGCATGTTGTAGTTCAACACAAAGCCTTTATAGCTTGGCGGCAGTGATTGAAGGATTCTGTCAGTGATAGCTTCTTGCGGGAGTTCAATCCCCAGTTCAGCTAGACGGTTTGAGTACCCAGACATTTTGAGCACATGTTCACTGACAGACGAGTTTTCCTCCATCTTGCAAGCATAGAATTTATCGGAGGTCTCATACCTCTCGATCCGGGCGTTCTTCTGAAAGATAAACTTCAACTCCTGGAACATCTCAAATGCTCCATGACGCTCAAAGAGACGTTGAAGTCCCGGTTCTAAGCCATACAAGACTGCACATTGAACTATTGAGTAGTCCTCCTTACGTGCTAACCAAGCGTTCTTAACATCCTGGTCAGCCGTAGCGGGTGGTTCATCTCCTAGCGCAGCATTAAGGACATAATCCTTCTTTCCAGCTTGTAAGATTAGCTTAAGATTACGAGCCCAGTCTACAAAGTTGCTTCCATCATCTTTCAACTTAGCTTTCTCCAGGAACGTATTAAAATTCAGGATGACACTTGCGTGAGCCATGATCTACAACACAAATATATTCAAAGTGGACTTAGACTATGTTCAAGATAATTAGAGTTCAACTTAATCAAATTATATGCTAAACTCCCACTCAAAAAGTACATCTCTCTAGTCATTTGAGTGGTTCATGATCCACTTACACTATCCCAAGTCCGATCATCACGTGAGTTGAGTATAGTTTCAGTGGTAAGCATCCCTATGCTAATCATATCAACTATATGATTCATGATCGACCTTTCGGTCTCATGTGTTCCAAGGCCATGTTTGCACATGCTAGGCTCGTCAAGCTTAACCTGAGTGTTCCGCGTGCGCAACTGTTTTGCACCCGTTGTATGTGAACGTTGAGTCTATCACACCCGATCATCACGTGGTGTCTCGAAACGACGAACTGTAGCAACGGTGCACAGTCGGGGAGAACACAATTTCGTCTTGAAATTTTAGTGAGAGATCACCTCATAATGCTACCGTCGTTCTAAGCAAAATAAGGTGCATAAAAGGATTAACATCACATGCAATTCATAAGTGACATGATATGGCCATCATCTCGTGCTTCTTGATCTCCATCACCAAAGCACCAGCACGATCTTCTTGTCACCGGCGCCACACCATGATCATCCATCAGTGTGTTGCCATCGTGGTTGTCGTGCTACTTATGCTATTACTACTAAAGCTACATCCTAGCAAAATAGTAAACGCATCTGCAAGCACATATGTTAGTATAAAGACAACCCTATGGCTCCTGCCGGTTGCCGTACCATCGACGTGCAAGTCGATATTTCTATTACAACATGATCATCTCATACATCCAATATATCACATCACATCATTGGCCATATCACATCACAATCATACCCTGCAAAAACAAGTTAGACGTGCTCTAATTTTGTTGTTGCATGTTTTACGTGGTGACCAAGGGTATCTAGTAGGATCGCATCTTACTTACGTAAACACCACAACGGAGATATATGAGTTGCTATTTAACCTCATCCAAGGACCTCCTCGGTCAAATCCGATTCAACTAAAGTTGGAGAAACCGTCACTTGCCAGTCATCTTTGAGAAAAGGGGGTTACTCGTAACGATGAAACCAGTCTCTCGTAAGCGTACGAGTAATGTCGGTCCAAGCCGCTTCAATCCAACAATACCGCGGAATCAAGAAAAGACTAAGGAGGGCAGCAAAACGCACATCACCGCCCACAAAACCTTTTGTGTTCTACTCGAGAAGACATCTACGCATGAACCTAGCTCATGATGCCACTGTTGGGGAACATCGCATGGGAAACAAAAAATTTCCTACGCGCACGAAGACTTATCATGGTGATGTCCATCTACGAGAGGGGATGAGTGATCTATGTACCCTTGTAGATCGAACAGCATAAGTGTTAGAGAACGCGGTTGATGTAGTGGAACGTCCTCACGTCCCTCGATCCGCCCCGCGAACAATCCCGCGATCAGTCCCACGATCTAGTACCGAACGGACGGCACCTCCGCGTTCAGCACACGTACAGCTCGACGATGATCTCGGCCTTCTTGATCCAGCAAGAGAGACGGAGAGGTAGAAGAGTTCTCCGGCAGCGTGACGACGCTCCGAAGGATGGTGATGATCTCGTCTCAGCAGGGCTCCGCCCGAGCTCCGCAGAAACGCGATCTAGAGGAAAAACTATGGAGGTATGTGGTCGGGCAGCCGTGAGAAAGTCGTCTCAAATCTGCCCTAAAAGCCCCATATATATAGGAGGAGGGAGGGGGACCTTGCCTTGGGGTCCAAGGGACTCCAAAGGGGTCGGCCGAGCCAAGGGGGGGAGGACTCCCCCCCCAAACCGAGTTGGACTTGGTTTGGTGGGAGGAGTCCCCCTCCCTTCCCACTTCTTCCCTCCTTTTTTTTTCTTTTCCTTTGATTTTCTTTCTCTTGGCGCATAGGCCCCTTTGGGGCTGTCCCACCAGCCCACTAAGGGCTGGTGTGTCTCCCCAAAGCCTATGGGCTTCCCTGGGGTGGGTTGCCCCCCCCCCCCGGTGAACTCCCGGAACCCATTCGTCATTCCCGGTACATTCCCGGTAACTCCGAAAACCTTCCGGTAATCAAATGAGGTCATCCTATATATCAATCTTCGTTTCCGGACCATTCCGGAAACCCTCGTGACGTCCGTGATCTCATCCGGGACTCCGAACAACATTCGGTAACCAACCATATAACTCAAATACGCATAAAACAACGTCGAACCTCAAGTGTGCAGACCCTGCGGGTTCGAGAACTATGTAGACATGACCCGAGAGACTCCTCGGCCAATATCCAATAGCGGGACCTGGATGCCCATATCGGATCCTACATATTCTACGAAGATCTCATCGTTTGAACCTCAGTGCCAAGGATTCGTATAATCCCGTATGTCATTCCCTTTGTCCTTCGGTATGTTACTTGCCTGAGATTCGATCGTCAGTATCCGTATACCTATTTCAATCTCGTTTACCGGTAAGTCTCTTTACTCGTTCCGTAATACAAGATCCCGCAACTTACACTAAGTTACATTGCTTGCAAGGCTTGTGTGTGATGTTGTATTACCGAGTGGGCCCCGAGATACCTCTCCGTCATACGGAGTGACAAATCCCAGTCTTGATCCATACTAACTCAACTAACTCCTTCGGAGATACCTGTAGAGCATCTTTATAGTCACCCAGTTACGTTGCGACATTTGATACACACAAAGCATTCCTCCGGTGTCAGTGAGTTATATGATCTCATGGTCATAGGAATAAATACTTGACACGCAGAAAACAGTAGCAACAAAATGACACGATCAACATGCTACGTCTATTAGTTTGGGTCTAGTCCATCACGTGATTCTCCCAATGACGTGATCCAGTTGTCAAGCAACAACACCTTGTTCATAATCAGAAGACACTGACTATCATCGATCAACTGGCTAGCCAACTAGAGGCATGCTAGGGACGGTGTTTTGTCTATGTATCCACACATGTAAATGAGTCTTTATTCAATACAATTATAGCATGGATAATAAACTATTATCTTGATACAGGAATTATAATAATAACTATACATTTATTATTGCCTCTAGGGCATAATTACAACAGACGGATGGGGACGTCGATCATCATGGGTGTTGCCTCGTCGAAAGCGGGCTCCACGGGCATGCGAACTGATCTGGACGCGATGCATTCGGTGGTGTAGGTGTGGGGCCCCGCCCAACACGTAAAGCCAGCCGATGCCGCGATAGGCCCCACGGTGGGCGCCAAATGTCGGTGAATACTCACAACATATGCCATAGGTAGGCTAAAGTCGGTGAGAACCGAAGGGACAAAGGTGGACGCTGGGAATGAGGTTGGTACACGCATGGGACGCATGATGTACCCAGGTTCAGGGCTCTCCGTAGAGATAATACCCCTAATCCTGCCGGAGTGTTTCATGTGTATGGACAGAGTACAATGTTGCTCCTGGAGCTGTGTTGGGAGGAGGAAGAGGGGAGCAGCCGACTCGTCTCTACCTCTCTCTATGTGGTTGGTGAGTGTGGTGTGTTTTATGACTGTTGAATGATCGGCCCCCCAGCATGGAGGGCGACCGGGGGGTTTTATAGACGAACCCGCCGGCCTACAATATAGATAAAGGGTACAAGCATGGGACCCAGCTGGCAGCCTCACCAGCTGGCCAGGGGCCCACAAGAGTCTTGTCTTGTTGCTTGAGGGGCCCGCCGGCTACATGGTCTCGATTGGCTGTGGGACCTGCCGGCTGGCCAATGGGGCTCTCGCGTAAGGTTGACGTTGAGCACGCGTTGTACGTCAAGCGTCGCCCCGCGAGATTCGTCATGGGCAGGTAGTACGACCGCCTCCACTGTTCCCCACGCCGAGTGCAGTAATGGAGTGGGAGTGTGACGGTCCGACACTATGCTAGGTGATGGATCACAGCCGGGTAGGTCAGCGGCGTGGCCGCCAACTCTCGTACATGTCGGGCGCCCCGATCCAGTACCTTTGATGACGCGTAGCTACCTTTAATCGTAAGGTCTTATCCTGACCTATGATCTGATGTGACTTGTGATCTTCGGCCAGCTAGCCTGCTTGGCTAGCCGGCTTATGTGCGGCCGCCTCATCCCTAGCCGGGTTGGCGGGACCAGGCCAGCTCAGAAGAGGAGGTCGCCTCGACTCTAGCCTGCGGGGGTTGCCTGGCCGGCCAGAGGGATGGCCGCCTCGTCCTCTAGCCGGTAGGTGCTGCCTAGCCGGCCAAAAGACTTGGGCCTTGGGAATCTGTATACGTTCATGTCCATTGGGCCAGAAATGAAGGAACAGGCTTGATGAGCCTACCCCGGGGTTATCCCCCCGACACATAGTCCATAAAATCTTTACGCAAAACTTGAAATCTTCACAACACAAAACTCAACAGAAAACTCATGAGATCCGTTAGTATAAGAAAAATAAAGCACCACTTTAGGTACTGTTGTGAACTCATTATTTATTGATATTGGTGTAATGTTTACTATATTCCAATTTCTCCATGGTTCATACCCACCGATACAACCCATAGATTCATCAAAATAAGGAAACAATACAAAGAAAATAGAATCTGTCAAAAAACAGAACAGTCTCTAGCAATCTGTTTACTTCGAATACTTCTGTAACTCCAAAAATTCTAAAAAATTAGGAAACTCTGGAAAATTTGTAAATCAATCTTTTGTAAAAATTTCAGATCAAAATCCCGTTCTAGTGAATTTAAAAAGTTCCTGGATGGAGAGCAAAAGTTTGTGTTTTTCAGCAAAATCAACTTGCAAACACCGTAGACCATCCCAAAGATCTTACTTGGCTCAAACACTAATTAAAAAAATAAAAAACACAATTATTACAGAGGTAATAATGTGTGCAGCAATCAAAAATAGAAACAAAAAAAGTATAAAATAAAATTGGGTTGGCTCCCAACAAGCGCTACTGTTTAACGCCCCTAGCTAGGCATAATGCAATAGATCTAGGTATTGTCATCTTTGGTATGCAATCCATAAGTAGCTCTCGTAATAGATTCATAAGGTAATCTTATTTTATTTCTAGGAAAGTTCCCCATGCCTTTCCTTAATGGAAATTGGAATCTAATATTACCTTATGTCATATCAATAATTGCACGAATCGTTCTAAGGAAAGGTCTACCAAGAATAATAGGACATGTGGGATTGCAATCTATATCAAGAACAATGAAATCTACGGGAACATAGTTCCTATTTGCAACAATAAGAACATAATTAATCCTTCCCATAGGTTCCTTAATTGTAGAATCCTCTACATGCAAATTTAAAGAGCAATCATCAAATTCACGGAATCCTAGCACATCACATAAAGTTTTTGGGATCGTAGAAACGCTAGCACCCAAATCACACAAAGCATGGCACTCATAATCTTTAATTTTAATCTTAATAGTAGATTCCCACTCATCATAAATCTTTCTAGGTATAGAAACTTCCAGCTCAAGTTTTTCTTCAAAAGATTTCATCATAGCATCCACAATATGTTTAGTAAAAGCTTTATTTTGACTATAAGCATGCGGAGAATTCAACATGGATTGCAACAAACAAACACAATCAATCAAAGAGAAACTATCATAATTAAAGTTCAAATCTGAAAGAATGGGCTCATTGCTATTTAAAGTTTTGACCTCTTCAATCCTAGTTTTATCAATCTTATCATTAAGATCTATAAATTCTGATTCATTGGGACGCCTTTTAACTAAAGTTGACTCATATCCAGTCCCATATTTTCAAGATTTATACTAGAAAACAAAGATTCAATATGTGTCACATCAATGGCTTTAAGATCTTCATCATTATTATCACGAGAAAACACCTTTTCAAGCCATTCACGCTTAGCATGTATTCTAGCGGTTCTTTCCTTATACTCATCAATAGAAATTCTCATAGCTTTTAAAGACTCATTAATATTATGCTTGGGTGGAATAGATATAATTTTCAAGGAATCAATCTCAAGAGAAATTATATCAACGTTCCTAGCCAAATCATCAATCTTGAGCAATTTTCCTTCGATCATAGCATTGAAACCTTTTTGAGAGCTAATGAATTCTTTAATATTATTCTCTAGATCAGAGGGCATCTTATTATAATTTCCATAAGAATTGTCGTAGGAATTACCATAATTGTTAGAATAATTACTAGGAAACGGCCTATGATTAAAATTACCTCTATATGCGTTATTTCCAAAATTGTTCCGACCAACAAAATTCACACCCATAGATTCATTATTATTTCAAATCAAATAAGAGAAAGGCATATCATTGGGATCAACAGGATCACTCTTACTAGAAAACAATTTCATCAATTCATCCATCTTTCCACTCAAAGTATTTATTTCTTCAATGCCGTGCACTTTTTTACTAGTAGGAGATCTTTCGGTATGCCATTGAGAGTAATTTGCCATAATATTATCTAGGATTTTAGTAGATTCTCCTAATGTGATTTCCATAAAGGTACCACCCGCGGCAGAATCTAAAACATTTCTAGAAGGAAAATTCCATCCCACATAAACAAATTGTATAATCATCCATAAACTCAAACCATGCGCGGGGCAATTCCTAATCATTAGTTTCATCCTCTCTCAAGATTGTGCGACATGCTCATGATCAAGTTGCTTAATATAAATTATATCATTCCTAAGGGAGGTAATCTTAGCGGGCGGAAAGTACTTGGAAATAAAAGCATCTTTACACTAATTCCATGAATCAATACTTTTTAGGTAAATATAAAAACCAAGTTTTGGCACGATCTCGTAGTGAGAAAGGAATTAGATTCAATTGAAAATTTTCATTATCCACATCTTTCTTCTTTTACACATCACACAACTCAATGAAAGTATTTATATGGGATGCGACATCTTGACTAGGAAGGCCAGAAAATTGTTTTTTCATAACAAGATTGAGCAAAGCGGCATTAATTTCACAAGATTCCGCACTAGTGGCGGGAGCAATCGGAGTACTAATAAAATCATTATTATTAGTAGTGGAAAAGTCACATAACTTGGTATTCTCTTGAGTCATTGTGACAAAGCAAGCAATCTAGCACACCAGCAAGCAAACGAAAAGACGAACGGAAAAAGGGCGAATAAAAAGGCAACTCTTTTTGGTATTTTCTAAAAATCATTTTAGAAGTGGGGGAGAGGAAAATGAGAGGCAAATGGGAAATAAAGTAAATACAAGAGATCAGTTTGTGATGGGTACTTGGTAGGCTTGATCTTGCTATGTATCCTCCCTGGCAACGGCGCCACAAATCCTTCTTGCTACTTATTGAGCTTGCGTTGGTTTTCCCTTGAAGAGGAAAGGGTGATGCAGCAAAGTAGATAAGTATTTCCCTCAGTTTGTTGAGAACCAACGATCAATCCAGTAGGAGGAAAAAGCAAGCCCCAATCGTAGTACATACACACACAATCAAACACTTGCACCCAACGCTAAAAGGGTTGTCTATCCCTTCAAAGTTATTTGCAAGAATGAGATCTGATAGAGATAGATATAAAAGATTGCAGAAACAAAAGTAAATAAAATACAGCAAGATATTTCTGGTATTTTTGGTTTATAGATCTGAAAGTATAATATGGAAAATAGACCCGGCGGCCATAGGTTTCACTAGAGGATTCTCTTATGTAGGAAAATAATACGGTGGGTGAACAAATTACTGTCGAGCAATTGATAGAAAAGCGAATAATTATGAAGATATCCAAGGCAATTGTTATGCATATAGGCATCACGTCCGTGTCAAGTAGACCGAAACGATTCTGCATCTACTACTATTACTCCACACATCGACCGACTCCTGCCTACATATAGAGTATTAAGTTCATGAAGAACAGAGTAACGCATTAAGTAAGATGACATGATGTACATGGATAAACTCAAGCAATATGATGAAACCATGTATTTTTATCCTTGATGGCAACAATATAATACGTGCCTCGCTACCCCTACTTTGTCACTGGGTGAGGACACCGCAAGATTGAACCCAAAACTAAGCACTTATCCCATTGCAAGAATTACCAATCTATTGGCCAAACCAAACCAATATCTCGAAGGGACTTGCTAGGATATGAAATCATGCATATAAGTATTTAGAAGAGATTCAAATAATATTCATGGATAATCTGAACATAAACTCACAATTCATCGGATCTCGACAAACACACCGCAAAAGAGTATTACATTCAATAGATCTCCATGAAGATCATCAAGAACATGGTATTGGAGATCAAAGAGAGAGAATAAGCCATCTAACTACAAGCTATGGACCCATAGGTCTGTGGTGAACTACTCACGCATCATCAGAGGGGCAATGGAGTTGATGTAGATGCCCTCCATGATCAATTCCCTTTCCGGCAGATTACAGGAAAAGGCTCCTAGAGTGGATCTCACGGGAACAGAGCCTCTCGGTGGCGCAAAAGTATTTTCTTGGCTCTCTTTTGTGATGGGGAAATATTTGGGAATTTATTGGCCGAAGAATAGGGTTAGGAGACCTGCTGAGGACCCACAATCCAGGGGCACCCCCTAGGGCATGCCCTGCAGGCTTGTGGCCTCCCGGCACATGCCCTGCCCCCTACTCTAAGTCTTCTGGTTTTCTTCTGGTCCAAGAAAAATCATTCCGGAGATTTTTATTCCGTTTGGACTCAATCTAATATTCCTTATCTGCAATACTCAAAAACATGGAAAAACATAAACTGGCACTAGGCTCTAGATTAATAGGTTAGTCCCAAAAATAATATAAAACAACATATTAATGCATATAAAACATCCAAAACAGATAATATAATAGCATGGAACAACAAAATTATGATACATTGGATACGTATCAGTCAATAGCAGGCCGAAGAGGTGTGTGAGGTCGGGGATGCGGGTCAGTGGTGTTGGGGGCGGCGTATTAACAGCTGGGCGGAGTTTCGTGCCGGGGTGTCGGGATGTCATGTTGGGGTGTCGGGGCGTCGTGTCGAGGTGTCGGGGTGTCGTGTCGGGGTGTTAGGGTGTCATTTTCTTGTTCTTCCTCTTCTTTTTTCCCTCTTCTTCCTTTTCTTCTTCTTCTTCTTCTTCCTCTTCTTCCGTTTCTTCCTTTTTCTTCTTCTTCTTCTTCTTCTTCTTCTTCTTCTTCCTCCTTCTTTTCCATTTTCCTTTTCTTCTTCTTCTTCTTCTTCTTCTTCCTTCTTTCCCTTTTTCCACTTCTTTCTTTTTATCCTCTCTCCTCTTCTTCTTCTTCTTTTTTCTCGAGAAAATGCAAGGATCGTTTGCGTTTCATTTCATTGAAAAGGTGGGAGATTACAGGCCTCCTAAGAAGTTTTGTTACAATGCAAATTCCCGGGAGGCGGACAGCACAACCCCAGCCCTTGTGCCCCACCTTGTGCCCAACATTTGGCTTCTACTTTGATCCTCAACTAGTGAATCTATAGAAGGTCTCGCATTGTTGAAGGCACAATCATTTAGTCGTTTCCAAATCATCCAAGGGACCACCATCGTGATGGATTCTAGAGCCTTGTGGAGTGTGGGCGGGGTTTGCGCCTTTGCCCATTGCCACCAGTCCTGCATGGTAGGTTTGTTACCTCGTGGTTGCGCTAGTATGTGCTTCTATTCCAGGATGGTATGCCAAGTTTGGTTAGCAAATGGGCACACTAGAAGCAAGTGATGGATAGTATCTCGATCTTGGTCGCAGAGGAGGTATTTCGGGTGGTGCTCCAGGCCACACCGGGCAAGTCTCGTTGTCGCCCAACATCGGCCTTGGTTGGCGAGCCAGTCAAAGAATCTGACGCGGGGCGGCACCCAACCCTTCCAGATGAGCTTCCTGGAGGGGCAGTGAGTGGATCCATGGAACGTGGTGGTGTAGCAAGTCTGCACCGTGTATATTCCATTGGCCATCCATTTCCAAAGCTGTCAATTGGGCTCATTCGAGAGGGCGAATTGTTGGGCAGCCTGCTAGAGCATGAGGTATACTAACCTATCTTGTGTATCCCGAGGGTTTCTTGTATGTCATAGGCCCAGGTCTTCCCGTGGAGTCCCTCTTCCACAGTTCTCGTTCTGCATCGCCGCTTGGGGATGCACTGGTATAGAAGGGAGGCGAGTTCCCAGACTGTTTATTAACTAACCTAACTAATATAATTAAGAACCAACCTAACTAAGCTAATTAACAACTAACCTAACTAAGCTAATTAACAATAGGTAATTAACAACTAACTTAACTAAGATAATTAACAGTAGCTAATTAACAACTAACCTAACTAAGCTAATTAACATATTAAACAAAAAATAAAAAATAGACTCATGGGAGGGGGCGGCCGGGCGACGAAGATGGCGCAGGGAGGCTAGGCATAAAAGAGGAGGGGCATGGGGAGGAAGGGGTGCGCGAGGAGGAGGGGCGGTGGTGGAGGAGGGGCGGTGGTGGAGGAGGGGCGGAACGATGGTGGAGGATGGGGTTGCGGGGAGTAGGGGCGGCAGGGGCGGCGGTGGAGGAGGGAGCGATAGTGGAGGAGGGGGCACGGTTGTGGAGGAGGGGTCACAGGGAGGAGGGGGCGATGGTGAAGAAGGGGGTTGTAGGGAGGAGGAAGGCCCGGGGAGGTGGAGGGCGGTGGTGGAGGATGGAGCAATGGTGGAGGAGGGGAGGGCGAGCTCCGGTAGTGGGTCACGGGGAGGAGGGGAGGGCGAGCTCCTGCGGCGGGTTGCGGGGAAGAGGGGAGGGAGAGCTCCAGCGGCGATGGGTTTTGGGGGTGCGAGGAGAGAGAGATCTGTTATGGGGGAGAGAGGGGGTGGGGTGGGGGTCGATGGCCGTTAGGGCGCCATACTCTGTTTTCTGCCCCCCGACGGCAAAGAGGTAGAAGCCAGACGGCAAAGAGTAGTGTCCATAACTCCCAGTTGAACAACGGTCGAGTGGGCCATCCCGTGCTCATTGCCGTCTACGTGTCGTCTCTTTGCCGTCAGCTGGCAGCCGACAAAGAGCTCACTCATGGAAAATGAAATATCATCCAACAGTCACCTCTTTGCCATCTGCCTTTCGTCTCTTTGTCGTCAGCTGGCAGATGACAAAGTGCTCACTCATGGCAAATAGTACCTTTGCCATCAGTCTGCTCTTTGTCGTCTTGTTTTTGGCAGCTGATGGCAAATACCCTCTTTGCCATCAGTCAGCACACGGCAAAGAACAGGCTGATGGCAAATTATCTAATTCCAGTAGTGCACGCTGCTTTTCGGCATCGATGGGATGGTGTTATCCAATGCTGGATTTGATTGCTCCAGCCGCTGAGACGCTCTTTGCTGGCTAAGTGTGTCGATCTGCTCCTGCTGCCGCAAGTATTTGTGTTCCAACTCCTCAAGCAGGTCAGAATCCTGCTTCTTCTTGGTTGCCTCCTGATTCTTCTTTCTCGAACGACTTTTGTAAGAGTTGTTCCAGTCCTTAAACTCCTCAAACCACGGAAGAACGCCTTTGCCTCGTGTTCGTCCTCGTTTTTAATGATTCTTGAGGATGTGTGTAAGCTCGCCGTTCTCTCTGTTGGGATGGAACACCCTCATTCGAGCATCTTCGGTTGCAGCAAGTATAGCGTGAGAAGAATTTTTAAGACTTGCCTTCTCCAAAATCTCCCCTGTCTTTGGGTCCAAGCCTCCCCCATTCCCATAAAATTCTTGCACCTTTCAGGTCAAGTCAATGTTTTTGGAGTGACCCCTGCAGCAATCATCTTTTGCTCATATTCATCCCACTTAGGCATGCCACTCTTGTAGCCACCTGGCCCCAGAGAATGGTGCCACTCTTTTTTCTGAGCATTTTTACGGTTTATCCTCGCCCGATCCTAAGCTACTTCTGATTGCTTGAACTTCACAAATAAGTCCCAGTGATCTTTTAACTTCTCGTATTGTCCAGTGAATTCTGGAGTCTTGCCTTGTTTGCCTAAGTTGAACCATAACCTTTTCTTCCGGTTGCAGAATTGTGTGGCCATGTTCTTAAGAGCATACTTCTTGACTTTCTTCCTTGTGCATCTCAAAAATTCTCTAGTGGGGTGAAATGTGTCATGTGAGCGTATCCCAGATCAGATTTTTTTCTCTTTCGTCCACAAAACTAACTTCTCGATCTGTCTTTGGCCTATGCCACTCTTGAATGGAGATCGGGATTTGGTCCCTGACGATATCTCCGCATTAATGGACAAATTTGTCCACATTATGTTTGGGAGCACTTGGTTCGCCACCTAATGTTATCTCGTCGATGTTTTACTTTGTGCCCTCAGCCAACTTTTTGGTCGGACCTCGTACAGCCCTGCTTGTAGACGATTTCCACGATCCGGAGGGCTAAGATAAGAGATTCGTTTATATATATATATATATGTATATATATATATATATGTATATGTATATGTATATATATATATCTAATGATCACCAGAGGACAAATATATACCTCGTCGGACTTTGTTAATTCGAGAAAAAATTCTACGTCATCATTGTCTGGTCATCATTGTTTGGTTCCCCTTCGTCTCTTGCTTGTTCTTACTCAATTACCTCAGTGGTTGAGTTAAGATGTTGTGAACCATCATCTAGTTCTTCATTCTCTTGGTTTCCGAAGTGTATTATGACGTACAAGGAATACTCTTGATCATGGTCTTAGTCTCTACCGTCCATAGCTTACCTAATCGAGAAGAAAGATAAAACAATTTAATATTCACTTTAGCTAGCAAGATCATGATATATATATATAATATCACTAATACATCGAATAATCCACTTAATTAATGCATCATCCAATGAATATTATCTAATATAATCTCGAATACATCTCTAAAAAATATCACTAATACATCTCTCGAATATTATCAAACCGATCACCCAAAGAGTTGCCGCTTTACTAAGGCACGGGCGATGGACACACAAAGAGAAAGAACCATCATAAGATCAAAGCTCGGGTGAGATTCCAGAACAACCTACCAGGTATTGGAGAACTTGACGTCCAACGCCTCCATATAGAGACAGATGTGCTTGTCCTCCTTCATGACACGGCGACGTACCTCCTCCTTGGGGGGCGGCTGCCTCCGCACCGAAAGTGGCCCACGCGACCGCCTCCAAATAAGCTCCGGTTCGACGATAGGAGCCCAGTTCCTCAGCAAGATGCACGCCCCGGAAGGTAGAACCTCCCAGTGCCAGGCTGGTGGATCCAAGTCTCGGACATGGCGCCTCTCAAACAGGTTTTCGCCACCAAGTCGACGATGAGGATGCGGGCCAGGTATTTTAAATTCCTACTATTTAATAAACTCTATCATCAGATGGATTAAGCTTAGGGTGAAAATCCAAAAATATCATGAAAAGGGTACGAACTAATATAGAAATAATCACATTGCTAAATTCCTATATGAAATGAGCAAGTGCATAATGATCATCGTAGCAAAGCAACCATTCTTTGGAGATATTTCAAAGACATACTTTGGAGATCTAGTGTTTCAATCAAGATGTCTTTGGAAAATTCAGAGCCAAGTAAGATGTTTTAGTTTCTAGCACACATGTTATATATGTTTTTATATATAACATTGATGCAAAATGTAGTACAAAATGAATTAGGATCCCGACAAACCCCGAGCGTTCATATTTTAAGCATGTCACCCCGAACGCTTTTTCATGACAACTTTAGTTGACGTGAGATGACAACTTCAGTTGTTAAAACATGATAACTTTGTCCTAGTTTGTTTTTTGTAAGAAATTTTACATGTTTGTCAACCTCACGAGAACTAAAGTTACCATGAAACTGAGGTTGCCATGCTTAAAATCCGAACGTTCGGGATTTATTAATACCGTTGAATTAATATTTAATGTACATTGCGTTGCATTCCATCACAAAGCACATCGCACTGCATTGCATCCTATTACCCAATCTCTCGGCTATGACATAATTAATTTGTGTGATGCCTCACTCATTACATGTATTGAGAATAATCATAACACATATGTCCTATTATAAAGATGTAATTTGATGAAATAAATTATGTACTAATATTCGGTCTCATCTGCTCCTGAAGTTTAGGAACTCCATACTAATCATCTAGTTTATCAATCATCTAGTAAACTGCAAAAAAATCGGAAATGCACAGAGGTGTGGAGGCTAGCCGTGGGAGAAGAAGCTGCAGCAAGGGCTCGTCGGCGGCGGCGCGGGACGAAGAGGACGCAGGAGGAAGACAACGACGGTGCAGCAGGACGGCGGCGCGGGAGGAAGATGACGACGGTGCGGTCGGACGGCGGCGTGGGAGGAAGACGACGACGACACGGTCGGACAGCAAGCAGCCTGGCGGCATGGTCGGCGTTGGGGCTCGTGAAGGAGGCGCGGGCGGCCGTCGTCGGGGTCGGTGACGATGACGACAGATTTGGGGGCAGTGGCAAGCTCTGCAGGCTAGTGGCGTCGGGGCAGGGCGTCGGCGTGAGGGGAAATGGGAGAGATTTCAGACGAAATCGATGGTTGTTATACGTATAGAGACCTTTTGTCCCGGTTGGTAGCTCCAACCGGGACTAAACACCCCCTTTTGTCCCAGTTGGAGGCACCAACCGGGACTAAAGGTGACTTTCACGATGCAAGAAGCCCACCACTTTAGTCCCGGTTGGTGCCACGCACCGGGACTAAAGGTGGCCTTTAGTCCCGGTTGGTGCCACAAACTGGGACTAAAGGACTTTTTCCAGTTTTTTGTTTTGTTTTTTTGCTTTATTTATATTCTTTTGTTTCTAATTAAAGCCAAATACATAGATTTTTTGAGTGAATATTTTTGCTTTAGGTCACAAAAGTTATAAACATTCTCTTAATGCGAGCAGTTTTCCAATTTGAGTGGTTTAAATTTGAATTCTTTGAAATTTGTGTGAATCACTAGTTTGTGAATAACTTTAATTTACTAATAGATTTTTAGTCATTATTTTTATTGATGTTTAATATTAGTGTGTTTTATTATTATATTAAATTTGATATTTTTTAGGTTATTTTAAAAATGAAATGCCTTTGTAAGAGATGAGTATTCGTTCGAAACCATGATACCTCGAAAGAGATTGTCTAGTTTGTACACCAAGTGCATCTAGTTTTTGTCGTAACCCTCATAAGTTTTTAGCACATGCTATGTGGGTGAAATGATGATACCATGCCAAGTTTTAGCCTTTTCAGTATTTAGTTTTGAGTGCTTTTCAATTTCAGAGTCATGTTGCTCAAAAATCATTAAATGCATGAAAAATAGCAAATGAAGTGAGAAAGGGTTGAAAATTGATGACGTGGCTTTGAATGGTGCATATTGAGTGCACAATAATTCTGGAGTTGAAAGAAGTTTAAAAAATGAAATGCCTTTGTAAGAAATGAGTATTTCTCTGAAATCCTGATACTCCGAAGAGATTGTCTAGTTTGTACACGAAGTGCAACCAGTTTTTGCCGTAACCCTCCCAACTTTTTATCACATGCTATGTGGGTGAAATGATGATGCCATGCCAAGTTTCAGCCTTGTTAGAGTTCATTTGTAGTGCTTTTCAATTTCAGGGTCATTTAGCTCAAAACAATCATTAAATGCATGAAAAATTGTGTTTGCACATAATTGCACTGATTAACTCCTAGCTACATAATGTTTCTTCGCGTTTCAAATGCCAAAACACACACATATATATACCCTAAATCTTACAAAAAGATTTCCTCCGGTTTGTTCGAAGTGGGACTTTCTAGATAAGCCCAGAAACTCACTACACAAGAAAGTGATGAAGGTGAAGCCGGTCACATCCGAGATTGGGATCTTGGGGTATAAAACTTTTTCATCACGTGTGTCCATTTGCGCCGTAAACATGGACAATCTGCATCATTTAACAAGATTCTTGGGTCAGTCTTCTCTTTGAAGGGAGGAATTTCGTGAAACTTTTCATAATCTTGTTACATGTATGTCTTGTCCTCCACTCCCACGATGTTTCTTTTCCCTGAAAGAACTATGTGGCACTTTTGCTCATCATATGGTGTATTCGCTTTCTTATCTTTTCTTTTTCTCGGCTTGGTAGACATGTCTTCACATAGAAAACCTGCGCCACATCATTGGCTAGGACGAATGGTTCATGTGTGTACCCAAGATTGTTGAGATCCACTTTTGTCATTCCGTATCGTGGGTCTTCCTGTACCCCACCTCCTTTCATATCGACCCATTTGCACCGAAATAAAGGGACCTTCAATTTTTTTCCATAGTCAAGTTCCCATTGAGGGAGTTCTGGATTAAGGGGTCCTCAAGGCGTCGGCCCATGGACCGAATCATCAGACTTCGGATAGTTGACAACTTTATACACAGAAGGACAACTCCGAGGATTGGTGTGTAATCCAAGCTTAGAAGGACTAGGTTGGCCCATCTATACCCGACTAATAGTCGGTAACTTGTAAACACTAGGGTCCCTGGTGCCTATACAAACCAGAGGCCCCTATCCGTGTGGAGGAGGCTGAATCATCTAGGGTTTAGCATATTCGATCTCGAGGTAGATCTACTCTGTAATCATATTCATCAATACAATCAAGCAGGACGTAGGGTATTACCTCCATAGGAGGGCCCGAACCTGGGTAAACCGTTGTCTCCCCCTTCTTCCTACAACCCATCGATCCAAGGTCCACAGTTCGGGACGCCCTACCCAAGATCTGTGGGGTTTGATACCGACATTAGTGCTTTCATTGAGAGTTCCGTTGTTGGATCATCGAGAAGATCGATGGCTCGCTTAATCGTCAGCGACACAATTAGCAACAGAGACATCTTTTTCCACGGACAGGTTCTCTCATTCGACAGCACTACATTGCGTGCAGACCCAACTGGCCGCCTCGGACGGATTAGAGGTTTCGTCCTGATCAGCAAACGAGGTCACAGAGTTTCTAATTCCCAACTCATCCGCGGACCGATCTGGTCACCGCAATAATCCCAGCTTCAGTCGATGAGATCAAAAACCTCGAAGCCCTAACTTCGGATCACGCATCCGGCCATGTCCTGGGATCCCTCTCTTCCGGAGAGCTGGCTCCTAGATCGGACTCGACCTTGACGCCTGGATCACAGCAAATGAATTTTGTCGAACACGCCTCCCTCACGGAGTCCCTGGAGGTTAACTCCGAAAACTATCCAGCGATGCGCCAGGACGAGCCCTCAGTGTTAAATGAGTTACTTGGCTAGATCCAATCATGGAACATCTCAACCAGCCAGACCCGCTCACAGTACGGCTCTGAGTCGGAATATGGGGACTTTTACGTTCCACCCACGACCCACTTGGTAGCTACCATCGAAGATTTAACCGACGCGTTAGACTACGGCTCCGAAGAGCTCGAGGGAATGGACTACGAGGTCGATGAAACCAATCCCACAAATACAGGGAGATGGGCTACAACTCTACTTATGACGTCTATATGGTAGACACGCCCGGTAACAGCGACGACCTACCCCATAGCCAAACAATGCCAAATCCAGGGAGGAGAATTCAAAACGCCGAAAGCAGCGTAAGCGCGCTAAGGCGAACAAGGGAAAGTCTCTACACAAGGTAACCTCGGAATTCCCGAACACCCACTAGTGGATGCGGACAAACCCGAGGATTAGGACGACGCAGACGACATCAACCAGGTCGGACGACATTGATTACTCCCCCCCACCCAGTCGACGACTACCCGTATGACAAAGACTTCATAGTTCCTGATGACCTTGGAGGTCAGGAAGAATTTCGGCACCTACTCCTAGCTATCGCTCGAAGCTTAAAGGCCAAGGAGTAGCAGATCCAAGCCGAACAAGACACCATAAACAGCAGGTGGACCAAGGTACTAGCCGCGGAAAAAGAACAAGACCCTGGATGGCCGGATCAGAAGAAAAGTTACCCACGTCGCCGACTATTGCTGCAGTTTGATGACGAGGCCCCGAAGCCCGCATCTCCCAAGCACACAGATTATGACCAAGCTGATTGCCCTCACCGAGGGTGCAACACGGTGGCATGAGACGCCGAATACTATCCCGTACCTCCCCGTTTGAAGGGGAAGGAAGAAGTGCACCCTAGGGGCAGACACGACCTACGATACAACATGGATAACAAGACAGGTCACGGTAGGTCCATTTACGGGTCCAGAAGGTACTCCCCACTAGATGGGATGGAGAGCCACCTCGAGTCCCCTACTACAAGAGAGACTAGGATTCATACTGGACTCAACCCAAAGCCAATCTTCGGCACAAGATAGCCCGTACTAGAGGCACCGCAAACCCACTATGCTTCACAAACGAAGTAATGCAACACCAGATTTCTAAGGGATTCAAACCCGTCAACATAGAGCAGTACGACGGAACTATGGATCCCTCAAAGTGGATAGAAGACTTCCTTCTCCACATTCACATGGCGAGAGGAGATGATCTCCATGCCATCAAATATTTACCCGTCAAGTTAAAGGGGTCAGTGCGACACTGGTTAAACAGCCTACCCGAGGACTCGATTGGAAGCTAGGACGAGCTCGTGGAAGCCTTTCTGTCCAATTTCCAAGGGACCTATGTCTGACCCCCGGATTCCTCAGACCTTAGCAACGTCGTCCAAAAGGCGGCTGAGTCGGCTAGAGACTTCTGGAACTGGTTCTTAACGAAGAAAAATAAAATTGTGGACTGTCCGGATGCCAAAGCAATAACCTCTTTTCGGCAAAACATTTAAGATGAGTGGTTGGCTCGCTAGCTTGGACGCGGTAGGGCGGGGACCATGTCCTCCCTCACTTCCCTCATGACCCACTTTTACACGGGCAAGGATAACTGGCTAGCTCGGGATAGCCACAACACGGATGACCCTGGAACCTCTGAGGTTCGGGAAGGAAATGGCAAGCCGAGGAAACAGAAAAACAAGCGCCACCTCCGCGTTGGCGCTGCCAAAGATACAACATAAATGTTGGATTCCACAGCTCCAAGCCAGGAGAGTGAAGAAACCCTTCAAAGGGAACAAAGACAGGCCAACCCAATGGGACAAAATTATCGAACGTCCCTGTCAAATCTACGGCACTAAAGACAAGCCAGCCACTCACACCAACCGTAAGTGTTGGGTATTCAAGAAGGCCAGCAAAGCAGCTGCAGAAGAACAAGGCAGGAGACTTCAAAGCAAAGATGACGAGGAGCCCCGTGGCCCGATCAATGGGGGTGAGAAATAGTTCCCACGCGAGGTAAAAAGGGTAAACATGATTTATGTAACTCACATACCCAAGAAGGAGCGGAAGCGAGCCCTCCGAGAAGTCTACGTCGTAGATCCTGTGGCTCCAAAATATAATCCATGGTCGGCTTGCCCGATCACATTCGACCACAGGGATCATCCGACCAGTATCCATCATGGAGGGTCGGCCAACCTCGTCCTCGAACGATGGGTACCACCTCACCAGATTCCTCAACGGAGGAAGTAGCCTTAATCTGTTTTACGCAGATACGTTGAAAAAGATGGGCATCGGCCCATCCAGAATAAAACCAAACAATACTACCTTTAAAGGAGTGATTCCAAGCGTTGAAGCATGTTGCTCCGGTACCATAATGCTGGAAGTCGTGTTCGGGTCACCCGATAACTTCCGTAGTGACTCCGCAGTGCGTACCATGCAGTGCTTGCCCGCATCGCCTTCGCCCGATTCAATGTGGTGCCCCACTATGCCTATCTCAAACTCAAGATGCCCGTACCCCGAGGAGCCATCACCGTAAACGACAATACAGAACGATCTCTCTGGGCTGAACAACACACCGCATCTTTAGCAACCGAAGGCGAGCACGATGGCAAAACGGCAAGTCACAAGCCGATCAAGCGACGACAGGCAGGTAAGCGATCCCGAGCTCAAACAGGTCCCTCGGAGTTGTCCTTGGCTCCGAGTACATAGGGGTATGCCTCCCACGACATATCCCAAGCACCTTCAAGGTATGTCCCTCGGGTACACAATTTCATTCTCCGAATAGCGTGGGAGGCTGTGGGGACCTTCAAGCAAGTACCATATGATTCGGCTAGACCACACCATGGTACATACTTCTTCCCGGACACATAAGGGATACCGTAAAAAAATCCCAAGCGTGAAGCTCTACGTCATCAGCAGCTTCTCATGGCTATTCGTCGGAAGACCGTCTGCCATATACAACAACCTTTTAAGGACCTAGCCCCTCCCCTTTAATGGCTTGGAGAGCTAATGCGGCCAGGAGCCAGGTGTACGTCAAGTTATCCGCAAAAAGGCTGCATGGGGGCATTGCTTAATCGTCTTGCTTAGAATTATGTAGTTTTTATAACTCCATAATTCCTGTACACAACGGCCTTGGTATCGAGAGTTGCAAAAATTCCTCGCTCATATCTATCATAGATGCTCCTCTTTCTGTTTAATTTATCTATTTTATCGATGTTTCTCCAAAATGTGGCGCTAACAAGACAAATTTATTTCATAATTACTGAATAAGTGTGATCGGCTACTAAACTGGGGGCTGGGATTAATCCACCGCCGCGAGCACTACACCGTCACTCTTTTGTTTCCATATGTGTTCGGTTTCTCGGGATTTTGCCTTATATGCATCGCTTTCGAATTATGTCTTGGGTCTACAGTTGGATTGCCCCGCTCCTCTGCTTACCCCCTTAAGTTCTGCTAGTTTGGCTAAAGGTGTAATGGGAGAACCACTGTGATTATATTCCCAGCTTACCTGGTTTTGAAATACCTCAGTGGAGAAAGCCGAAAACTGACAGTCATAATAAGCGAGAACTGGTCCGCAATCCTAGATTATTTACAGAGTCGATAGAGGCTATTTCGTGTAACACAGACGGTTTTGCATTTAAAAACAAACCCCACGGTAATCATTCCGATCTTTGGTTTTTTCCGATTACTGCAAACAAAAAGAGTTGGGGGCATGTCATTAGCCCTCGCATTATAACATTCCTAAGGCTAAATGAAAGCGCTAAAGCCTCATAGTCCGATTGCCTCATTTGCCTCCTAAGATATCGCCTTCGGGCACCAATTAAATTGGCTTCCCGAGTAGTATCTACATGGGGGCTGAAGCCGACAACTGGAAACTTTTAGATTAAATCGGCCGCAACAGGAATTAAAAGAATATAAAGGCATACTCAACTTATAATATAAATTTCCTGAGGCAGATTGTTCGGAGATACATCAACATATATTTATTATAATATTACATCGTTGGAGCACTCCGATTTGATCGCCCTAGCCCCGTCCATGGCGGCAGAGAAGTATAGCTCAGGGCTCCTGTGCTCCTTTCCAGCAGACGGCGGATCAGTGGCCATCTTCAGCGGTTGTACCCTCGACAGGTGCACCATCGTCCGCGCAAAGGCCATCTGAGCCCCCTCTATACATGCTAAGCACTGTAGGGCTTCAATTCGAGGTGTGGCTTCGATCAGCTTGCGCACTAGGGCGAACTAGCTGTTCGGCAAGGGCTCGGTTGGCCACGGCCGAACACACAGGTCCTTCATAGCCGACTCGACCATCCTGTCTAGTTCCACGAGCTGCCTCATTTGGTAGCTTAGATAGGGGTTAGCCTCAGGGGTCTCAAACTAATCCCAGAATAGCCTCTTCTCGGCATCCCGTTCATGAGCTGCAAAGTACTTGGCCGCATCCGCCGCACTCTACGGGAGGTTGGTGAAGGCGCCTGCGGAACGCTGTATCAGCATAAGAAAGGCAAATCGGTTTCCGCCAAAGGCAGACTGTAGTAAGTATGGCTTACCAATTGCCATAAGCTTCGCCTGGCGCACCTCTTCTTCATAAAACCTCTGCTCCACCGGCTCTGACTGGAGCTCGACGGATAGCTTGGTCTGCTCGGCCGCTTGATCTTTGGCTTTTTGCTCCAAGGCCTCGCACTTCAAGCTCGCATCCTTCACCTCTTGCTGGACCTCCATTACCCTGGCCTCATGTTGCTTCCTCGCGGTCTTGAAGGTGTCCAGATCGGCCGCCGATTGTTTGACTGTCGCCTTGTGGGAAGCGGCCTCTTGCTTCGCCCTCTCCACCTCGGCTCTAAGCTTTTCAAGCTCTTCATCTTGGGCTGCTAGTCAAGGACAAAATGACAAAGGTCAGTAGGCAGGGCCAGGATACTCCGTCAAATATTACTAAAATATAACACTTGCATGCAACTTACCCTGCTTCTCGTCAATGGCTGGCATCCGTAGTTTCTGATTAAGTTCGGCTATTACCAATGCATTAGCATTGGCAGCCGATGACGAAGCCTGCAAGGTGCACAATCCGTCAGCATAGTTTCGGCCTAGTAAGCTAATATGCTTGACCAAGTTTCTTAAAACAAACAATTTAAGCAAAGTCTTCAGGCAATTTTTTATTTCCTTATTGTGCCATGGGTGAGCGTTTTCAAACTCACCCCTGGCTCGGGGTTGTCACACAAGTAACGGTATAGTTCAGATATATAGAACAATATTGACAAATGAGCGGTTTTACCTTAAAGCATGTCAATAAGCTGGTGAAGCCTTCATTCAGTCTGTTGTTAATGGATAGAATGATCCACAACAACACACCCATTAAGGCGGGGTGTTCATCAGCAATAGAGGAGTTGGCTAGGATCTCCTCCATTATTGCCAACCCCTCACCCATAGCCCGTTCTGACACACGCGGCGCTGAGGAAGGTGTCAAAGTCATTGGGGGCAGCTCAGGCGAAGTTCAGCCCTCCCTTCCGCACTTAGAGGGTTTGATCTCCCGGGTTGCGACGGACGGAGAGTTGGCCAAGGCCAGGGCTTCCTGGTCCTTGGTGGCCAACATGTCATTTGTGGTCGGAACCTCGTGGTCTCCAGCGTCCGAGGTGTTCACCTCGGTCATCAGCTCCTCCCCCCCCCCCCCCCCCGCATTAAGCAAGGCTTGATGGGAAGCCACCTCCACGGCCTCCTCCAAGGCCTGGGGAAGGGACGTGCGGGATGTGTTCCGACTCTCCGCCAACTCAGCTGGTAGCGAATCTCCCTCCGAGACCTAATCCGTTGGCTGATATCGGACGGGGATGTGATAAGTAAAGATACATGCCGAACAATTAATATAGAACTCGGTATAAATTCACTCAATAGAGTCATAGGATTTCATACCTTCGGGCAGGGGTTTGACCCTGGGGGCTTGGCGAGGAACCATCTCAAACTCCCCGATCTCGTGTCGGAATCTGGACAGTTATCCAGAAAATGACCTTACTTTTGCAAGGCCTCTTCTCATCCCTAGGATGCAGGACTTCTTTTGCCGCCTCGTGCAGGGATCTTTTCTTGGATTGGGGGAGTCCATGTCCTCCTCCTCTTCCACATCCTCCACCTCACGGGTAGAGGAAACATGCATGTCCCCGTACCTAGTGCCCGGGGGACCCCCAGACTTAGTGTCCGGGGGACCTGTGGAATGGAGACCTTCACGAGTCTCCTTCTTCTTCGGCTCCGGCGTCGTATACCGCATTGGAACCAACATTGCGGTCAACAAGTCTGACCTAGGCTCTTCAGGTAGAGGGTCTGGTTTGTTAACGTTCTTGACCTTGGCCAACCACTCTTGTTGAAACAATTTGGTTAGAGGTGAGATCCCCAAAGGAAAATCGGAACTATGAGGCAGAAATAATACTCGGACATACCTCGACTCGGGGTGTCTTGTCGTCCAGACCCCTGTCTTCATCCTCGGTAGGCCACCCTTGTTGGGGCATGACCAAAGCCCGCCATATGTCCTCGTGGGTCATGTGGAAGAACCCCTTTATGACCTTGAGGTCATCGGGCTTATAAACCCACATCGGATTGACCCGATACTGGCACGGTAGGATGCACTGATGAAAAGCAACTTGGATCACATCGGTCAGTTGGATGTTCGCCTCCATCATCTGTTTGAGGCATTTTTGCATCATCTTCACATCCCTAGAAAATCCCCGGTCTATACATTTTTTGACCCAGGAGGTTAGCCTCCCTAGAGGGCCAGACTTGAAATCAGAGGGTTGGACCGTGGTTCATTGATGTAGAACCACTCCTTCTTCCAGCCCTGGATAGTGTTTATCAAGGTACCCTCCAGCCATAATACTTTGCAAAGCTTGCTTACCACCGCCTCGCCGCAATCGGCATGCTAGCTCCTCACTGATTTCGACTTGACTTTGAACGTCTTGAGCTAGAGCCCGAAATGCGGATGAACCTGCAAGAAGGCTTCGCATACGATAATGAAGGAGGTGATGTATGAGACGTCTCCAACGTATCTATAATTTTTTATGGTTCCATGCTATTATCTTGTCAACTTTGGATGTTTTATATGCATGAATATGCTATTTTATATCTTTTTTGGGACTAACCTATTAACTCAGTGCCTAGTGCCAGTTTCTGTTTTTTCGAGTTTTTGACCTTTTTCAGAACGGAGTCCAAATGGAATAAAACTTTCGCGATGATTTCTTTGGACCAAAAGAGACCCCCTAAGCTTTGGAAGAATAACTTTCTGGTGGTTTCGTACCCGACAATAATCTCTTCGTTTGTTCTCTGCTATTAGTGACTTTGGAGTGACTCTTTGTTGCATGTTGAGGGCTAGTTATATGATCCAATTATGTTATCATTGTTGAGAGAACTTCAGTAGTGAAAGTATGAACCGTGGGCCTTGTTTCCACGCATTGCAATACCGTTCGTGCTCGCTTTTACTATTAGTTACCTTGCTGTTTTTGTAATTTCAGATTACAAAAACCTATATCTACTATCCATATTGCACTTGTATCACCATCTCTTCACCGAACTAGTGCACCTCTACAACTTACCATTGTATTGGGTGTGATGGGGACACAAGAGACTCTTTGTTATTTGGTTGCAGGGTTGCTTGAGAGAGACCATCTTCATCCTACGCCTCCCGTGAATTGATAAAACTTTGGTCACCCACTTGAGGGAAAATTGCTACTGTCCTACGAACCTCTGCACTTGGAGGCCCAACAACGTATACAAGGAGAAGGTTGCGTAGTAGACATCAAGCTTTTTTCTGGTGCCTTTGCCGGGGAGGCTAGGTAAGCGGCACTCACCTCCCATCAACGAAGCTCTTTTCTGGCTCCGTTGCCGGGGAGGTTAGCGCTTGAAGGTATATCTTTAGATCTTGCAATTGAATCTTTTAGTTTCTTGTCTTATCACTAGTTTAGTCTATAAAAGAAAACTACAAAAAATGGAATTAAGGTGGCCTCATATGCTTCATCTTTTCAATGTCTTTCGTAAAAATGATGGGAAGGAAAATTGTGCTCAAGTGCTAGAAGAAGAATTACATAGAATGCTTGGCATAAAATATGTGAATGATGAGCATGATTGCAATATTGCTAGTATGAATACTTTGAATACACATGATGCTAATGATATGCAAAGCCACAAGCTTGGGGATGCTATGTTTGATGAAGATGATCTTTTTAGTTCCCCCACTTTGAATGATCAAAATTATTATGATGAAAGCATGCCCCCTATCTATGATGATTATTGTGATGATACTTATGCTATAAAGAAGAAGGATGATAAAACTTGTCATACTCTTGAGTATCCTTTCACTGTACATCACTCTTTTAATGTGTAAACAATTTTTAGTGCTCAAGTCTTTTACGATACTCCCACTACTATTGATGAGAATAAATTTCCTAATGTGGAGAGTAGTAAAATTTCTATGCTCGTAGATCATGAAAAGAATGCTTTAGGTACTGGTTATATTGTTGAATTAATTCATGATGCTACTGAAAATAATTATGAGAGGGGATCATATGCTTCTACATATTGCAATAATATCAAGCTTCCTCTCCATGTGTTGAAACTTTTGAAGTCATGCTTGTTTTATCTTCCTATGCTAGTTGATTCTAGCTCCAATAAATTGTTTGATCACAAAATTCCTATGCATAGTAAGTGGGTTAGACTTAAATGTGCTAGTCATATGCTCCATGATGCTTCCATTATGTTTCAATCCTTATCTTCTATGTGAGCATCATTGAAATCATCATGCCTAGCTTGAAAGGCATTAAAGAAAAGTGCTTGTTGGGAGACAACCCAATATGTATACTTACTATTTTTGTGTGTTCACATTATTAAGCTACTGTATTAATCATGTTTTATTGCCTTAGTTTCAATGAAGTGCCAAGTAAAGCCTTTATGATTAGTTTGGGTGATAGTTGTTTGATCATGCTGAAAAAGACAGAAACTTTGCGCTCACGAAATTATTTTTAATTCCTATCCAGAGAGAGATATTGAGCTGATTCTTTTTTCTGCTGATTCATATGCAAATTTACCTAATTTTCATAATTGTTTAAGAATTTTTGGAGGTGCATAAATATGGTTAGCATTCAGATCATTACAGACTATTCTGTTTTTGACAGATTCTGTTTTCAATGCATAGTTTGCTTGTTTTGGTGTTTCCATAGATTATATTGAGTAATATATCTTGTGGAAATAGTATTATACAGTAGGAATTATGTGAAATAAATTATGAGTCTTGTTTTGACAGTACCTAAGTGATTGATTTGCTCGTTATCATACTAACCCATCTCACGAAGTTCCGTTAAGTTCTGTGTTGTGAAGTTTTGAAGTTTTGGGTAGAGTTTCGATGGACTATGGAACAAGGAGCGGCAAGAGCTTAAGATTGGGGATGTTCAAGGCACCCCAAATCCATATTTAAGGACACCAAAGAGCCCAAGCTTGGGGATGCCCCGGGAAGGCATCCCCTCTTTCGTCTTCAATCCATCGGTAACTTTAATTGGGGTTATATTTTTATTCACCACATGATATGTGTTTTGCTTGGAGCGTCATTTTGTTTTGTTTGAATAAGGTACTTAGGATCTGAAATTATTAGATGGGAGAGTCTTCACATAGCCAAATAATTATTCAACTACTCATTGAGCTTCACTTATATCATTTGGAGTAGTTTGCCTTTTGCTCTAGTACTTCACTTAAATCTTTTTAGAGCACGGCGGTGTCATATTTTGTAGAAATAAAAACTCTCAATCTTCACTTATATCTTTTTGAGAGTGCTCTCTCTAAGTAACTTGGTAATTGGCGTGTGCTATGAAATTAGTCCTAAATATGATAGGCATCCAAAGAGGATATAATAAAAACTTCCATATTCAAGTGCATCGATTAGTAAGATAAGTTTGATTCCTCACAATTAGTTTTGAGATATGGATATGGTAATATTACAGTCATGTTAGTAGGGTGTTGTGAATCTAGAAATACTTGTGTTGAAGTTAGTGATTCCCGTAGCATGCACGTATGGTGAACCGCTATGTTAGGACGTCGGAGCATAATTGATTTATTGATTATCATCCTTTGTGTGGCGGTCGGGATCGCGCGATGGTTAACACCTACCAACCCTTCCCCTAGGAGTATGTGTTTAGCACTTTGTTTCGATTACTAATAAAACTTTCACAATAAGTATATGAGTTCTTCATGACTAATGTGAGTCCATGGTATAGATGCACTTTCACCTTCCACCATTGCTAGCCTCTCTAGTGCCGCGCAACTTTCGCCGTGCACAAACCCACCATATACCTTCCTCAAAACAGCCACCATACCTACCTACTATGGCATTTTCATAGCCATTCCGAAATATATTGCCATGAAACTCCTACCGTTCCGTCTCATGACATGTGCTGTCACTTTCATATTGCCATTGCATGATCGTAAGATAGCTAGCGAGGTTTTTCAACGTCATACGCTAAGCTAGATCGTTGCACATCCCGGTACACTACCAGAGGAATTTCATCTAGAGTCATCATTGTTCTAGGTATTGAGTTGTAAGTAAATAAAAGTGTGATGATCATCATTATTAGAGCATTGTCCCATGTGAGGAAAAAAAGAGGCTAAAGATGCCCACCAAAAAAATGAAAGAAAGAGGCCAAAGAGCCCAAACAAAAAAATGAGAGAAAAAGAGAGAAGGGACAATGCTACTTTCTTTTTCCACACTTGTGCTTCAAAATAGCACCATGTTCTTCATGATAGAGAGTCTCTTGTTTTGACACTTCCATATACTAGTGGGAATTTTCATTATATAACTTGGCTTTTATATTCCAATGATGGGCTTCCTCAAAATTGCCCTAGGTCTTCGTGAGCAAGCAAGTTGGGTCCACACCCACTAGTTTTCTTTTTGAGCTTCCATACACTTATAGCTCTAGTGCATCCGTCGCATGGCAATACATACTCATTCACATTGATATCTATTGATGGGAATCTCCATAGCCCATTGATACGCCGAGTCAATGTGACCATCTCCTCCTTTTTGCCTCACGACCTCCACCACACTCTATTCCACCTATAGTGCTATATCCATGGCTCACGCTCATGTATTGCATGAGAGTCAAAAAAGTTTGAGAAAGTAAGAGTGTAAAAACAATTACTTGGACAATACGGGGTTGTGCATGATTTAAATTCGTTGTGTGGGGATGATGGAGCATAGCCAGACTATATGATTTTGTAGGGATAACTTTCTTTGGCCTTGTTATTTCAAAAGTTCATGATTACTTTGCTAGTATGCTTGAAGTATTATTGTTTTCATGTCAATAGTAAACTAATGTTTTGAATCTTACGGATCTGAACATTCATGACACAAGAAATAAGTTACAAAGAACAAATATGTTAGGTAGCATTCCACATCAAAAATTCGGTCTTTATCACTTCCCTACTCGAGGACGAGCACGAGTTAAGCTTGAGGATGCTTGATACGTCTCCAACGTATCTATATTTTTTGATGGTTCCATGTTATTATCTTGTCAACTTTGAATGTTTTATATGCATGAATATGCTATTTTATATCTTTTTTGGGACTAACCTATTAACTCAGTGCCTAGTGCCAGTTTCTGTTTTTTCCGAGTTTTTGACCTTTTTCAGAACGGAGTCCAAATGGAATAAAACTTTCGTGATGATTTTTTTGGACCAAAAGAGACCCCGGAAGCTTTGGAAGAAGGCCGGAAGAGCCACGAGGGAGTCACAAGCCCAGGAGGCGCCCCCACCCCCTAGGCCGCACCTAGCAGGCTTGTGACCTCCTCCTAGGCCCAACTGACGTAATTCCACCGCCATAAATTTCTATAAATACAGAAACCCCCAAAAAGAAACCTAGATTGGGAATTCCGCTGCCGCAAGCCTTTGTAGCCACCAAAAACCAATCCGGAGCCTGTTTCGGCACCCTGCCGGAGGGGGAATCCATCTCCGGTGGCCATCTTCATCATCCCGGCAATCTCCATGACGAGGAGGGAGTAGTTCTCCCTCGGGCTGAGGGTATGTACCAGTACCTATGTGTTTGGTCTCTCTCTCTCTCGTGTTCTTGAGATGTCGTGATCTCGACGTACCGCGGGCTTTGCTACTATGGTTGGATCTTATGATGTTCTTCCCCCTCTCCCTTCTTGTAATGAATTGAGTTTTCCCTTTGGAGTTATCTTATCGAATTGAGTCTTTAAGAACACTTGATGTATGTCTTGCACGTGTCTATCTGTGGTGACGATGGGATATTCATGTGAGTACTTGATGTATGTTTTGGTGATCAACTTGTGGGTTTTGTGACATTCGGAACCTATGCATATGGGTTGGCACACGTTTTGACTCTCCGGTAGAAACTTTGGGGCACTCTTTGAAGTTCTATGTGTTGGTTGAATAGATGATTCTGAGATTGTGTGATGCATATCGTATAATCATGCCCACGGATACTTGAGGTGACAATGGAGTATCTAGGTGACATTAGGGTCTTGGTTGATATGTGTCTTAAGGTGTTATTTTAGTACGAACTCTATGATGGATCGAACGGAAAGAATAGCTTCGTGTTATTTTACTACGGACTCTTGAATAGATTGATCAGAAAGAATAACTTTGTGGTGGTTTCGTACCCGGCAATAATCTCTTCGTTTGTTCTCTGCTATTAGTGATTTTGGAGTGACTCTTTGTTGCATGTTGAGGGCTAGTTATATGATCCAATTATGGTATCATTGTTGAGAGAACTTCACTAGTGAAAGTATGAACCCTAGGCCTTGTTTCCAAGCATTGCAATACCGTTCATCCTCGCTTTTACTATTAGTTACCTTGCTGTTTTTTTAATTTCAGATTACAAAAACCTATATCTACGATCCATATTGCACTTGTATCACCATCTCTTCGCCGAACTAGTGCACCTATACAACTTACCATTGTATTGGGTGTGTTGGGGACACAAGAGACTCTTTGTTATTTGGTTGCAGGGTTGCTTGAGAGAGACCATCTTCATCCTATGCCTCCTGCGGATTGATAAACCTTAGGTAACCCACTTGAGGGAAAATTGCTACTGTCCTACAAACCTCTGCACTTGGAGGCCCAACAACGTCTACAAGGAGAAGGTTGCGTAGTAGACATCAATGTACATGATGGAAATGGGAGGAAGGTCATGGAAATCCAACCCGTAATAAAACATGAGGCCCCTAACAAAAGGATGGAGGGGAAATCTAAGGCCTCGGAGAAAATGAGGGATAAACACTAGCCGCTCACCCGACCCAAGTGTAGGAATCACGTGGCTTGCCTCCGCCGCCTGGTGGGCGATGTCGGGTGAGAAGTATCCGGAGCGCTTTAGCTCCCGGATGTCAGCATCAGAGACAGTCGAAGCCTCCTACTTCGCCTGAGAGCCGGCCATGGCTTGACCTGAAAGACAACGATGGGAAAAGAGAACGGAAAGGGGATTAAGTCTGGGCGCTCGAGCTTGGAAGAGGCGAGAGTGAAACCAAGTATGCAGGTAGTAAGATTTTTGGATCTTCGTTCCTTTTTATAAGGGGCCTAATACCAAGGGTCCCTCTTACTCCACCGGTTGCTCCGCCACTCCTAGAAAATTATCAAGTCATTGCGCACGCAGGTAAGCCTATGCAGTTAATTGTATCCTACTAAATGTGGAAGCACAATCTCCTCGAGAGAATGTGTCCCCTAAAACATGCCCTTGGGCCGCGGTTTGTGGCAACCTTTCGCGAGAAAAGCCTGCCAATTGAGGGATTATTCACACATGGGGTTTTGAATGCCTTTGCGAAAAAAAGATACCAGTTTTAAAGCCACTCAGGTTACTAAAGGAGTGAAACCGGAGTTAGCCGAACATGAGAGGAACTCAACTTGCAAGTCGATTACTGTCGATATGTGGGGCACCCAAAGACTGAACACACCGGTGTTAAGGGCTAATTCGGGGGCTACTGAGGGAGTTCTGGATTAAGGGGTCCTCGGGGCGTCAACCCATGGACTGAATCATCAAAGTCCGGAGAGTTGAAAACTTCGTACGTGGGAAGGACGACTCCGAGGATTGGCATGTACTCCAAGCTTAGAAGTACTAGGTTGTCTCATCTATCCCCGACTAATAGTCGGTAACTTATAAACCCTAGGGTCCCTGGTGTCTATATAAACGAGAGGCCCCTATCCGTGTGGAGGAGGCTGAATCATCTAGGGTTTAGCATATACGATCCCGAGGTAGATCTACTCTATAATCATCTTCATGAATACAATCAAGTGGGACGTAGGGTATTACCTCCATAGGAAGGCCCGAACCTGGGTAAACCACTGTCTCCCCCTTCTTCCTACAACCCATCGATCCAAGGTCCATAGTTTGGGGCTCCCTACCCGAGATCTGCCGGTTTTGACACCGACACCCATATCTCCTCCATGTAACCATAATATGTTTCCTTTGGCCTATTGGTGTTTGCCGCATCAAAGCGTACACCACTGTTTTGGTTGGTGCTCTTTTTATCTTGGGCGATCGTGTAAAATGTATTACCATTTATCTCATACCCTTTGAAAGTCAATATAGTTTAAGATGGTGACTTGGCCAGCAAGTACATGTCACCTCCAACTTCGTCATCATGCATGAGACGTGTTTGCAACCAATCATCGAATGACGCCATGTGTGAATGTTTGATCCAGGGACCAGACTGCTCCGGGTTCTTGGAGCGTACAATATCCATGTGTTTCTCAATATACTGAGCCACCAAGGTGGAATTTTTAGAACTATGCGGTGTGCTTGCGCCCAAGAATGCCCGTCCCTACAAATTATTGAATCCTTTTCTAGCGTGCCTTTTCCACCGAGTCTGCCCTCATGTCGTGATTCGGGAACACCAATCGGCTTAAGATCAGTAATAAAGTCAACACAAAACTCATTGACCTCCTCTATTTCATGGACCTTGGAGATGCTTCCTTCTGGCCTAGCACGGTTATGAACACATTTCTTTTAGACTCCCATGAACCTCTCAAAGGGGAACATATTGTGTGGAAATACAGGGCCCAAAATGTCAATATCTTCGACTACGTGAACTAGGACGTGCATCATGATATTTAAGAAGAATGGTGGGAACACCAACTCAAAACTGATAAGGCATTGCAGCAAATAATTTTGTAAAAGTTCTTCTACTAATGGCCTTAGGTACACATCAATGTCATTGTCGGGTTGCTTGGGGACTTCGATGAGCACTGGCATTATAATGAACTTCCACTTCATGCACGACCAAGCAGGAAGGTTATAGATACATAGAGTCCTGGGCCAGGTGCTATGATTGCTGCTCTGCTCCCCAAAAGGGTTAATGCCATCTGCACTTAAACCAAACCAACAGTTCCTTGCGTCATCTGCAAAGTCCAGCCACTCTCTCTCGATTTTCCTCCAATGCGACCCATCAGTGGGTACTCTTAACTTCCCGTCTTTCTTATGCTCGTCTTTGTGCCATCGCATAAACTTGACATGCTCTTTGTTTTGGAAGAAACGTTTCAACCATGGTAATATAGGAGCATACCACATCACCTTGGCAGGAATCCTCTTCCTGGGGTGCTGGCCCTCAACATCGTCACCAAGGTCATCGCGACCGATCTTATACCGGGAATGCATTCAAATTCTCATACTCCTCACCATAGTAGAGGATGCAGTCATTAGGGCATGCTTGTATCTTCTGGACCTCTAATCCTAGAGGGCAGATAGCCTTTTTGGCTTCGTACGTACTATCGGGTAATTCGTTGTCCTTTGGAAGCATCTTCTTTAACATTTTCAGCAACTTTTCAAAACCCTTGTCAGATACACCATTCTCTGCCTTTCATTGCAGCAACTCTAGTGTGGTACCCAACTTCTTCTTCTCTTCTTCGTAATTTGGGTACAACAATTTCTTGTGATCCTCTAACATGCGCCGCAACTTCAACTTCTCATTTTCACTTGCACATTTTCTCTTTGCATCAGCAATGCCCCGACCAATATCATCACGGGACCCGTCTCGTGCCTCTACTTTAGCTTCTTCCCCCATTGTAGTACCATCGTATTCAGGGAACAAAGTATAGCCGTCATCATCCTCTTCTTCTTCATTCTCTTCCATTAGAACCCCTATTTCTCCGTGCTTGGTCCAACGGTTATAGCCGGACATGAAACCGGACGTAAATAGGTGGATGTGAATGACTCTTGACTTAGAGTAAGTTTTATCATTCGTACACACAACACATGGATAAGACATAAAACCATCCCGGTTTGCCTGAGCCGCACGCAGAAAACTCCACAAGCCATCAATGAAGAGCGTCGGTCATCGTACATCCATTGCAGGTTCATCTTCATTACACAAGACCAAAAAGACCAAATTAATACAAGTTCATACATAAAGTTCATACACACTTATTCTCATAAAACAACATACAAGAGTATCTAGCTAAAGCATTTAAATGCAAGAACAATTGCGATCAACATCGCAACTAAGGTAACAATTGATCCAACAACATAGTGATACCAAGCCTCTTTATTAACGACATATTTTCTAACCTTTCTAATTTTCAAGCGCATTGCATCCATCTTGTTCTTGTGATCATCGACGATATCGGCAACATACAACTCCAATTTCATCTTCTCTTCTTCAATTCTTTTCAATTTTTCTTTCAAATACTCGTTTTCTTTTTCAACTAAATTTAACTTCTCGACAAGAGGGTCGGTTGCAATTTATGGTTCATATACCTCCTAGATAAAAATATCTATGTCAACTTGATGGGCATAATTGTCATAAATGAGAAATGCAACAAATACTTATAAAAGAGAATATACCACATCAGAATCATAAACCGGACGAGGACCGACGGGAACGGATATCAAGACCATGGCACTATGTATAATAAACAATCATACACGTAAGAAAACTATCTAAATCATACAAAATAAGATTTTTCTTGTATAAAAAGGATAAGAACCAAGGTGGTGCCGATGACGGGACGGTGCGGGCGATCGATGGTGGTTAGTACGGGGACGGGAAGGCACTAAGTAAACCACACCTACACATATGCAAATAAGAAGTTAATTTGAGCTCAGATTGCATATAAATCAGATAAACTTCCACAAAATTACTCCCCAAACTAAAACCCACAAAATTGTTAACCTTTCTGAACACTTGGAGAGATGGGGTGCCTCAAATCTCGACAAATCTTGGCAAAAAATGGAGGATGAGCTCGAGCTAAGGTGAAGAACAGAGAGGGAAATGGAGAAAATAGAGAAGTGGGTTGTGTCTGGACGAAGGGCCTATATAGGGAGATCTTTAGTCCCGGTTTTTATAACCAACCGGGACTAAATGACTCCCTCTAGTCCCGGTTGGTGTTACAAACCAGGACTAAAGGGGCTCGCATGGGCCCCAGCCCGACACCAGCCTGCCACCACCCCTTTAGTCCCGGTTGGTAACACCAATTAGGACGAGAGGTCACAAATGAACCGGGCTAAAGCCTAGCCTCATGAACCAGGACTAGTGGCAGCATTAGTCCCGGTTTGATCCAAAGGCATGTCTTCTACTAGTGCAACTACCTAGAGTTAATAGTCACTAGAAGGGTTCGACTCGCTTTTTGCGTCGTTGGTTTTGTCAGTTTTCAAAAGTAACTCATTTTCTTTTAAAATATAAGGTGTATAACTTTTTCGAAAAATTTATTTTTTTAAGTTTGATTAAATTTGTAGAGAAATATACCAAAATGCATAATATCAAACCGTATGATAAATTCGTCATGAAATGAATTTTCATACATTCTTGTATAATATTTTGGATGTCAATATATTTTTCTCTAAACTTGGTCAAAGTTTAAAAAAAAAGTGGTTTTCCGAAAAGCTAATATCCCTTATATTTTGGAACTTATGAAATATTTAGTTTGACGGGTGAGAGAGATGATGGAATGTGTTTATTTTTATCTATAATGTGTTGATGTGATGGGACTTTCACAGTGTGGTGTGTGTTATCCGCTAACCATATGTGGGGAAATTTGTGCATCGGTGGCTGCATATATTATATCAGTGGTACAATATCACATGATTACTTTCTTATTTATGTATGGCGGGAGGTGCTGGGGGTTAATATGTTTGGATAGGCCGATTGATGTTGATCAATTTGAAAAAACATTGGCCCGGTCAAAATTCTAAACTAAATCCAAAATAGAATACCACTGTTGAATGAGAGAACTTCAAAATTAGAGACAATATGGAATTAAAAGAATTGAATCAAAGAGCTCCTGGTCAAATTTGGCTGACCCAATTCCAAATCAAAGACCTGAATTAATACTTAGCGTGGAAAATTAGGAAGTATGGTGTACCCTGTTCAAGAATTCGCCCGATTAACCAGTTAACTTGCCGATCAATCCTTACTCATTGGGCCATCGAGTAGCCGATTAACTAATAAATCTCTCGATTAACTGATTAAATGACCGATTAACTTGCCGATTAGCCTATTAATCCCCTACTCGCGAGCCAACCGAGCACCTCCGAGTTACTGATTTCCTCAATAATGATGGTGTATAGTATATAAGAATTCAATTCTAGAGTTTTGAGAAATTGTTGACCCGATCAAAATTAGGTGAGCCAATTCTAATTTAAGACCTCAATTGAATGCGGGTTCTTTAAAACAAGGGAGCTTAGTGTTATAGAGGATATTGCCTTGTAGCTACTACTTTTTTAGAAGAAATTTATTCACTTAGTGAATGAGTGAATCATGCGATTGTATTTTTTGGTACAACTCGTCTCTTTTAGTATTGTGGTGTTGTAGAATGAATTATTATTTTTAAGTATCCATTGTCAACAATTGATGTTTATTTTTTAAAATATAATTAAAAATGCGTTATATCGATTAGAGGGGGGTGAATAGTCAATTTTTATGAATTCATTGAGAAAATTTCTAGTGAGGAAATTCCTTTTCGTGGCCTATAGGTACAAACTAGGGAAAGGAAAGTGTTATGTGTTCAACAAATCGCTTAGGGACAGGACAGTATCAAATTGCTCCATGTGTTCGACAAAGCAGAGTGGTCTATGACAACCAGCTTTAGCACTATTTGTGTTGCCTAGTCTTTGCTGATAATAATCATCAACTTGTTGTCTTTTCCTCTCAAGATCTTGAACAGAAAGAATAAAGTAATGCCCATGGGACTTTGTATGTTTATTCAACTAATCCTATCACATAATCCTCCCTTGGTTGATGTTCGGTTTGTCAGATGTGCGCGCTTCACATGTACGTGTTGAAAACTCAAGTTAAATCATCAACGTCATCGTCAGGCGCTAAAAAGAGGAATAGTGGAGTTCTCCCATTCGTTATTTGAGCATGTTCCTTGCCTAACAGTGGCATGTTACGATGGTGATATTTTTTACTTCTGTGTGCCGCTAGCACAGGTCCGTCGCCCATCGGTCTACTTAAGAATCATGTCTTTTACTGGTTTGTTAAATAATGGATCACCTGTAATCGTTCAGAAACAACAAAAATTATGGTGTTGATTCGGTGTGTGTCAAAGTGACAAGATGTTCTAGTGCTTCATTACTGTGCTTTTAGTTTCTAACTGATTTTTCCTAAGTTTTTACACCCGTTTTTTCTGATGCAAACACATGCTTTGACGATTATGTGAGGTGTAAAACAGTTAACATAGAAAAAATGTTCCTGGAACTCAGTCATGTGTGTCCTCTTCTATAAATAACCAAGAGTCTAATATGTGGAGTACTTCAAGCATGCATGCATGCACATGTTTCCTTTTTATCCTTGAGCGAGCAACCATAGCCATTGGCGAAAGCCTAAGACTCTGATATGAGCCGGATGACAGCGTCGTTCTCCCACGTCGCTCTACCCCTTGGGGGCGTTGCCTTGATTGTCATTGGCCTCCTTCATGCTTTCTTGGAGATGGACACACACAGCATCTTGGTCGACACGTGCTCGAGTGGTGATATGGTTGGTGCAACTTCTTGTGGGGTGACGATGGCGGCTTTGGGGGGGAGTTGGTTCGCTGCTGAGTGTTGGTAGTCAATCTCCTCCGGCGTGTTCGAGGGATTGTTGTCTCTCACTTGGTCTTCTTGGAGTCGGAGCTGCTGAGGATGGGCCTTGCGGCGACGATATCGCGAGATAGGTGGTCGGTTCTGGCGTTCGCTCGGCTCAGGCTCAATGATTTTCTCCTATAATGCTCGTCGACACAGTTGGAGCTGCCTCATAGTTGGTGCATGCGGTTGGGTGTTCGACAGTGGCCGGTGTGGGCCTTGGCGTTTGCTTGCGGTGAGGGCTATATTGATGGTCGTCGATGGTGGAGTCGGAGTCACCCTTGTGTAGATGTGATGGCGACGACACCGGGTTGCAGCCTGAACGGTGTTCTCTCCTCGGCGACGTGTTTGCGTTCTTATGCGGGTTGCCACGTCTCCTTATGTGTCACGTGTGGACATGTTGTAACGGTTTTCGTTCGGTTTTTCATTAATCAACCGGGCAACTCTCTTATTCTTTATTAATGAGATGAGGCAAAGCTTTTGCCTCCGTTTCAAAAAAATAGAATGCATTTTACTTATCAAGTGTTTTAAATCCATTACACACATGAAAAACTTTTATTAATTGTCGGCATGTTGCCGCGGCGCCCCCTATTGTGTGTCGGCACGTCAACTTTCACCCATAAATATAATCATAGCCTTTTTCATAATTAGTTTACTATTCTATCAATTTTGTTCACATTTTCTCGAATTAGTTCACCAAATACATGTTTTCTTCACCCTTTTTCACAATCAGATTACAAATTCAAATAGAATTCACCAAATTCATATCTATTTCACCATGTCTTTCAAAGTTAGTATACAACTAATTGAAATTTAGTTCACATGACTTAAATTTAGTCATTTTAAATTTAGTTCCCTCATTTGAAACCATATTTACCGGATACAATATTTTTCACCCATTTTTTAAAATAAGATCACAAAAGACAAATTTTGTTCACCCTTTTTTCACAAAACAAATGGTCACACATTTTTAAAATTAGTTTTCTAAAACAAATATAGTTCACCCATTAGAAAAATTAATTCACTCATTTCAATTTTAGTTCTCCTATTTTCGTAGTTAGTTGCCCAATACAAATTTTGGTTATCCATTTTTTTTTCAAAATTACTTGACAAATACATATATAGCTCAAAAAATGCAAATTTACTTAACCCACTTTCAAATTTAAGTTGCTAATTTCAAATTTTGTTCAGCCGTTTTCCAAATTTAGGTCACCAATTTCAAAATTACTTCACCCATTTTCAAAAAACAAAAAATTTCACCCATTTTATAATTAGTTCAATAAATACAAATATAGTTTGCCCAATTCAAATATAGTTCACCCATTATCAAAATCAGGAAACTCGGTTCAAATTTAATTCACCCATTTTAAAATTGAGTTCACCCAACTCAAAATTAATCCACTTATTTTCAAATTTAGCCCGTTCAATGCAAATTTTGTTCATCAATTATCAAAATTAGTTCACTCATATTAATTTTGTTCACCTGTTGTGAAAATATTTCACAAATACAAATTTAGCTCGCCCATTTTTGAAATTAGGTCACTCATTTCGAATTTAGTTCATCTATTTTAAAGATTAGTTAACCCATTTCAAATTACTTAACCATATTCAAATTTTGTTCACCCATTTTCAAAATTAGTACACCCAATAGAAATTTTGTGCACCTTTTCATCTAAATCAATTATTCGCCAATTTCAAAATTAGTTCACTACATAGAAATATAATTCACCAAATTGGAATATAGATTACACATTTTCTACATTACGTCACTCATTTCAAATTTAGTTTACCCATTTTCAAATTTAGTTCATCAATTATCAAATTTACTTCATCCAATACGAATTTAGGTCACCCAGTTTGAGACTTAGTTCACCTAATACTATTTTTGTTCACATTTTCAAAATTAATTAACAAATACAAATATAGTTCACACAATTTAAAATTAGTTCATCCATTTTCAAACTTGGTTCATCCAATACAACTTTTGCTCACCCATTTTCAAAATTATTTTGTGTAATCCTAATTGTTTTTCATCTTTTCTCAAAATTAGTTCATAAATATAAATATAGATACCGAATTCCCATTTTTCAAATTTAGATCACAAAAAATTCAATTTAGTCACATGATTTCAAATTTATTCATTATAAATTTCGTTCACTTATTTCAAATTTAGTTCACCCAATACAAATTTGTTCATCCATTTTCATATATAGTTCACTAAATAGAAATTTGATTTACCCTTTTTAAGAAAATTGTTGACCCATTTCAAAATTACTTTAGTAAATACGAATATAAGTCACACATTTTTTTAAATTAAATCACCCATTTGAAATGTAGTTCACCATTTTAAAATTTAGTTCACCAATTCAAAATTACTTCATTTTTTTAAAAGAAATTATTCACCAAATTAAAAAGTTGTTCGCCCTTTGAAAAATTAGTCATCGAGACACCCCAATACAAATTGTGTTCACTATATCGAAACTAGTTCAACCAATACAAATTTATTTTCTCTTTTTTAAATTTAGTTCAGAAATACATGTATAGTTCATCTCTTTGACGTTCATGAAATTTTCAAATTCCGAATGTTTTCAAATTAAAGATATACTTTACCAAATTCCGATCCTTTTAGTTACACAAAATAAATATCGGAAACAATTCACGAAAAAGTGTTTCCCCTACCCTACATTATAGTAAAGAAAAATCTATTGAAACAGTTTTTTAATCAGTTTAGACATTGAAAGATGTAGTTTCCCTTTCTGTACCGGTCTAGCGTTCAACGCAATATGGAAATAGTCTAACAAACTCTAATTGGGCTTCGTAGAATCAGGCAATCAGCCCACATAGAAATGTAGTACGTGCCACAACTCTTAACTGACGTAGAAGTCGTCGATTAGGAGCTCTCGTATCCATACATGATGAGATCTCCTAGCTTTCGACCTAGGCCTACACATGGGACCTAGGCCTACACATGAGAAGTTCGACCAAGAAAACAATGCTGTGAATTTTCTTAACAACGAACTCAACCAATTCCGGATAGTAATTCATCTTAGTGGCTCTAAGATCACTATTGTTGACGGGGAGACCTACCACATGTAGCGATTCTCATACATGCATACGATTGGGGAATGCACATTTCAAGTTTCTGCACGAAAACACTATTATAAAAGTTACTTTTCACGAAATCGAGGCATGGTCATGGGGACCCATCCACGGACAGACCAGCATTGCAAACATGGAGAACTACAAGCTCATCTAGTTTCCTATCATTTATGGGGGGAGTCCCAATAATTGTGATTATCATGTGCTCATGGAGTTTGGCGTTGATAGTGACTTGCCAGGTGGAGCCTTGGAAAGAAAAATTCTTGTCCTTTAGACTACCCACAATGGGAAGTAACACAGAGTAGTAACATGCATATGTTATTATTTCCTCCATCACGGTTTAAAAGGCGTGCTTGGAAATTCTGAAACCTAGGTGGTTATTGATTGACTGTGAGACGAGGTAAAAAATAACATTCACACTATGCATGCATATAGAAGTAGTACAACGGTGTACTAATTAGCTTTTATGAGTAAATGCAATCCGCCTTAAACCTTGTCTATTATGGAAATGCACGTAAATTTAACTATGTCTTCTAAACTGTGACGAAGGTAGTAGTCTAAGTTGTTACCTTTATAATGGATAGTAAGATAGAAGTGGTAACATAGAGGTTTTCATTATTAGCATATAGACTCATCTTGTCTTGTTATGCATGATGTTACTCATAGTATGAGTAACTAACGATGTTATTCAATTTGTCTTCCTACTCATTAATTAGCTGTCACATCATCTTTTTCGCTTAGGTGACATCTATGCTACCTCCTATATTACTTACACACTGAGTAGTCTTAAGAGGGGTATTTTATCTTCATAAACTCTTTTCTTACCACAATCTCCCGATTAACATTTTAGGAATGTGCATCTACGAGAGTATTTACGGGAGATGGACAGATGGGAAAATCCTATTTGTCGCCCTTTGCAGCAAGGAGTCGCGGTTCCGCAAAAAATATCGAGCGACCGATTGGGGATGGGCCAACCCGTTTAGCGTTACACGGATACCGGTTCTAGGAACCTTCTATGATGTTTCCACCCAATTTTTTTTTCGGTTTTCGGAACTTTCTAGTAGGTTCCTCACATTGTTTTTCTCTTTTTAGTGCCTTTTTTGTTTTCTTTTTTTCTATTTCTATTCTATTTTTTTCTGTTTCTTTATTTTCTTGCCTTTTATTTTCTTTCCCCTTTTCCTTTTTAATTTATAAAAAAAATCCAAAAATGTTTTCTTCAGAAATTCAAAAAGTTTATGATTTCAAATTTTGTCCTTTTTTTGATGAAATGTTAAAAATTTGAAAAAGTTTAGAATTTAAATTTTGTTCACTTCTTTTGGCAAAATGTTTCAAATTTCCTAAAATTGTAGAATTTTAAATTATGTTTTGAGTTTTAAATTTGATTAAGAAAATAAAAAATGGACAAAAAATTCTATACAAATGTTCCCATTTTTAAAATTGTTCGCATAGTAAAGCAACGGTGAATATTTTAAAAAAATTCATAAATTCAAACAAAGTACGGATTTTTAATTTTGTTCACTTATTCATAAATGTCAACAACTTCGAAGAATGTTCATATCATCCAAATTTGTTCACAAATTAAACAAATGCTACTGTTTTAGGAATATGTTCACATTTAAAAAAATCATATTTAGAAATTCTCAAAGTTAAAAAATATTCCCGATCATATAGATTTTTTTTGAGTTTTCGTAAAACATGTTCCTAATAATTAAAAAAAATCATGTTTTATAAACATCAAAAAAATGTTTGCACTTTCCAAAAACTGTTTGTCATCCCCAAAAATATTCTACTATCCAATTATAATCCTTTTTTTCGTTCAATATAATGTTTTTCCCAAATAATTTTGGTGTCTCAATAATGTTCCTTTTTCAAAAAATGCCACCATTGAAAAAATACTTGTTCATGATTGTCAAATAATGTTTGAAATTTTAAAAGATGTATCATTTTCTAGATTGGTTCAGAATGAAAAAAAAACTCGTGTTTTCTGAAATTTCTAATAAAATTCACCAAATATTCCCATTTTTTCAAAAACTTGTTTGTGATTGCCTAAAATTGTTTGGAATTTTAAAAAATCTTCCCATATATCAAGATTTGTTCACATATTTTAAAAAACTTTGTGTTTTTAAATTTTGTAAACAAAATTTTTAAAAATTTCACATAGTTTAAAAACATGTTAGTGTTTAGCGAAATTGGTCATGTAGTTTTTAAAATATATCTTTATTTAAATTTTTCTCACGACTTCAAAAACCGTTCCACATTTAAAAAATGTTCCTGTTTTCAAAATTTGTCCACACATTCAGAAAATGTTCCCATATTCAAAATCTATTCACAAAGTTAAAAAATGTTCCCGTTATATTAAAGATAGAAAAAGTGTTGACATTCTTAAAAAAACTTGTTCATGATTTTCAAAATTAGTTGACGGATGTAAAAAAATTAGTTCATGGATGTAAAAAAAATTTAGTTCACGGATGTAAAAATACAATACTTGTGTTCCGAAATTTCTAATAAAATTCACCATATATTCCCAGTTGTTCGAAAACTTGTTTGTGATTGCCCAAAATTGTTTAGAACTTTAATACATGTTCCCATGTTTCAAGATTTGGTCACTAATTTAAAAAATGTTTGTGTTTTAAATTTTGTTCCAAAATTCTAAAAAATTTCATAATCTTAAAAACATGTTAGTGTTTATCAAAATTGCTCATGTATTTTTTCGAAATATACCTTCACATAAAAAAATTCACAACTTTAAAAATTGTTCCACTTATAAAAATTGGTTAGAAATTCAAAATTTGTCTGTGTTTTTAAAAATGTTTGGAATTTTTCAAAGAACTATTCAGAATTTTTAAGTAACTATAATGGAAACAAAATTAATCTATTATGCGGTTGTAAGTAGTTCTAAAATATTTGTGTCGCGTATACGTTACACACTCTATTGGTAGGATTGGCTTTGGTAGGAGTGACTAGCTACCCTTGTCTACTATGACGCAATCGTGAGAACGAATCTGAGCGACACATAGCATTTTTTTTACTCCGTTTGAAGCTCCCCCTTGGGCTCGCCCAGCCGGAGGACCGTCCATTGCGTGGTCGCGACATTTTGCGGTTCCCGTGACCGGTTATCAGAGTAGATTTGCGGTTATTTTACGATATAAAACTATCCACACGTGTCCTCTGAGTTAAAACCACAATTCTTTGTTTTCTGATACACTTTGGAAATCTAACCATGTTTTATAGTTGAAGACATAACTTAACCTTAATTCTTGATTGAAACATTAGAGCCTAGTCTACTACCACTAAAAAGCACAAGGAAGCAGATCCAACTAAGAATCTGAACCTTTTAATCATGTTATCAACGGTCTAGATATATTGTTCTTCCGCAAAAGAAAGGGTCTAGATATATTGTTAACGACGTCATTAACGAAACCCCTGCTAATCCCATTGCTAATAACGAGCGGCTGCGTCTAGTGGCACTATTCCCCCTTATGGCTTCCATGTGTGGTGGCGGCAGGCACCATGGCGTGATTTGGCCAGCCCATGCCTTGTTTGCGCCAGATCCGGCCTCTCTCCACCCCTGATGCATCCTGCATCCTCGTACTCTGGAAGGCTCAAATTATTTCCGTCAGAATGTGGAAACGTTTCTACTAATTGCGCATTTCTTCAGCTCGATCCGTCAGTAAGGAGGATGCCATCACTCTTGAATGCGCTAGAATGGATGGCACTTCCATACTGTCATCATTGCCTCCGATGATTGTTCTTGCATCTCCATGTTCGCCAAGCAGATTCCATGCCAATTGACCTAACTGACAAATTTGCAGGTAAAGTTCGCTTCCTCTTAATATCCCGGTAGGATGCATTTTTTTTAAATTTATTTGGTGTTTTTTCTCAAGAAATTCTGAAGGTTTTATAAAAAAATTTAGAGTTTCATGTGAAAGATTAGTCGCCAGATACATTGATTTAAGTGATCGACTTTGAGGCAATTGTTGGTATAAGAGCTGCAGCCTCCGCATATCAATTTATTCAGCCTTGAAACACATCAGAATTGCAGAGTTACATTGCTATTTTTTAAATTCAATTTGCTTTCAGACAGTGGTCTACCTTGTGCTACTCCTTTTCATCCATGCATTTTCAAGAAAACCAAATTATTATGCACAGAATGTACTGACTATATAATCTATTAATCCTTGAAGCACATACAAATTAAAGGGGTTACGTACAAAACAATTACTACTTTTTATAACAAATAACTTGATATACAAGTCTACGTTGTGCTACTTCCTTTCATCCATGCATTTTAATGTAGAGTAAGTATAGATAGTGTATAATCAACACAAAAATAAATGTACAGACTATATATACAGGTTTTCCTTCATGTGTAGAGTCTGTAGAATAATGAGCATCAATTCATGCTTGATTAATGGAGTGACACTGTCGCCGGGGTAGAAATACATGTCTCATATTTGTTTAAGGTGATTTTTGTTCCCTTTTTATGTCAAAATTAGTGCAGCCAAATTTTGAAGAGAAGGTTCAGTTTTAACATTAATTATTCATTCAGTACTGCAGAATACTAATCTTGATTCATGAATTGTTGGATTTGCCAGAGTTTCAGAGAACCTATGAATCTGTCAGCATGCAACTTCCCTAATATTTGATATCGCGGCTACTGGTTTTCCCTATAAGAATCATAGAATCGTTAGTTTGCACTTGTGATCTTTGTGGAGGAAAAAATTAGAACATTGAAATCTTCTGAATCATGAATGGCCATTCCCATATCTACTAAATATGTATATTGGAGTGAGGACCGCGGACCTGACATTCTGAGGTGTGTTTTCCTACCAATGCATTTATGCTATTCCCGCTCTCTTCACTACATGTTTTATATTTGAACCAACCAGATTTAAATGTATTATTAGTTGATCGTTCCTACAGATGGGATTGTCCAATCAACTTTCGTAGTTTCTCTTTTCATAGAAGTTTCCTTAGTTTTTTTGGTCCTACACCAATGCCAATTGATGTATGGAGAAAGAAGCTTATTAACAACTGGAGTTCTTTTAAGCTGATATGCACACAAATCCAAACTTCCGTATGAAAGTAATTGAATATATCCCCATAAATTTAGATTGTATTTTTCTTTGTATGGATCTTCAGTTACTCAGCTGTAGAAACCATTGAATTGCCGTGATTTTTAAAGAGCATTCAGGACACATAAAGTTCGCAATATCAGTAGCCCAAGCACGCTCGAAGTGTTGAGATCTTCACGACCAGGGACGCAAGCCGCGATCAGCAGCTTCCGAGGATCGTGTGGCGAATCATCGTCATTCTTGGCACTTCTCTGTGCTAAGGTCATACCTGAACTTCTACATCATCGGCAAGAAAAGCGAGTCCGGAGAGAAGCAGGAAAGGGTGAGCATACAACTTGTTATGTATTTTTCAGGTCTATAGGTTTATGTGGGTTCCATTTTTTACGTGTGTTTACCTGGGTTCTGATCTGATGGTGTCATTTTTTTTTGTGTTTTTTATTTTCTTCAATGTTAGTTAATGATCTGAATGTTTTGTGGTCCTAGATCTCGGGATGAGATCTTCTTGTAGTGTGGGAGAGTTTGTAATGCCCCAAGTGCAACATTGCCTTATTTGGAACCTTCATGTGTGGGTCCATGATGTCATGGTTATGGAAGTTATCATTTCATGTGTTATTTCATGTGGTCATGCCTTGTCTTCCCCTTTGCATTCATGCATCCATATCATTCATACCATGCTTGTGTGTTGTGGTGTTGATCTTTATGTGTGATTGTGATGAGTGCATATGGTGTGTGAAGTGGTAGTTGCAAGCTTGGGTTTCAACCTTGCATATTCTTCCAAAACTAGGTTTCAACAAAACCCTCCCTCTTTATTTTTTCTTAAGCTGTAGATTTACTTGCCCACTCCCTGTTTGAAAAATGTAGATCATTTAGAGTATTTTCTGGTGGTTGTGGTGCTATGTCTAGGGTGTTTAAAAACCTATCTTAAGAGGGGTATTTATTCATAAAATAGATTATATAATTCTGTTTTGTAAATATTTCTTTGCTCAAAAAATCCTCTTTTCATTTTATTCTAATAGGTCATAATTCCCTTATGACGAGGGTCATTTTTATTTTATTTGTGGAGCCATAGAATTTCCTAGGAGTTTAATGTTTGCTGGCATTTGTTTTGAAGTGGAAAAAATCCAGTGGAATTTTCTTTCTCTTATTTGGCGCCACCCGAGTGGGCTTACTCCCCTCGCTGGCCCCACTCCTTTTTCCCTCGCGCGGTGGCCCAATCCCCCATTCCTCTCCTGTTGACGCCGTCTCCCTCCTCATGTCCTACTTTCCGTCAGAGAATCAGAGAGAGAGCGAGAGAGAGGGTCGAAGCCGTGGCCTCACGGACGTCGAGGCGGCCCCCCTCGACCCCTACTTAATCCCTCGGTGTGCGTGCCCTATCCTAGGGTTCCCTCCTTGCCGCCGCCCCTCTCCTTCTTCCCCTGGGATCGGATCTAAGAGAGAGAGTGAGCAGGTAAGTGCTACTTCAGTCGTCAGAGAGATCGTCGTCGGCCTCCCTCCTCGTTGCCGGCAGCGTCTCCGTGGCGGCCAAGGCGCGCTCGGGCATGGAGCTCCTCCCTCCTTCCCGTTCCCGGCGTTAGCAGAGGGGATCCTCCTCTCTGACACGCCCTCCGCGACGGCTTCGTCAAGCCAGAGCGGGTCGTCGTGCCGCCCCGCCTCTTCTTCCCGCTACTTCGTCGACGAACGCTTCCCCGACGTCTCCTGGGTGAGCGACCACCTTCTCCTTCCCGATTCCCTGCTGAAAAGGACGTGGATGTCGCCTAGAGGGGGGGGTGAATAGGCGCTTTAAAATAGTTAAGGTTTAGGCTTGAACAAATGCGGAATAAAACTAACGTTTAATATGTCAAGCACAAAACGTACAAACAACTAGGCTCACCTATGTGCACCAACAACTTATGCTAAGCAAGATAAACAACTAAGTGATAGCAAGATATATTACAATAAACAATATGTCTATCACAAAGTAAAGTGCATAAGTAAAGGGTTCGGGTAAGAGATAACCGAGGCACGGGGAGACGATGATGTATCCCGAAGTTCACACCCTTGCGGATGCTAATCTCCGTTAGAGCGGTGTGGAGGCACAATGCTCCCCAAGATGCCACTAAGGCCACCGTAATCTCCTCACGCCCTCGCACAATGCAAGATGCCGTGATTCCACTAAGGGACCCTTGAGGGCGGTCACCGAACCCGTACAAATGGCAACCCTTGGGGGCGGTCACCGAACCCGTACACGTGGCAACCCTTGGGGGCGGTTACCGGTACCCATACAAATTGCTTGGGGCAATCTCCACAACCTAATTGGAGACCCCGACGCTTCCCGGAGCTTCACACCACAATGATTGAGCTCCGGGACACCACCAAGCTTCTAGGACGCCAAAGCATCCACGAAGAACAATATCAAGGGTACTAAGTACCAAAGGTAGTAAGCTTCTCAACTTCTCTCTTCCACGTATCACCGTGGAGAACTCAAACCGATGCAACTAATGCAATGGCAAGAACACACGAAGTGGTCAAGTCCCTCACACTCAAATCCCTCCACAACAACAAAAGCTATGGAGAAATATGAGAGGAAGAACAAGGAGCTCACAAAGAACTCCAAGATCAAGATCTAAGGGGTTCCCCTCACATAGAGGAGAAAGTGATTGGTGGAGATGTGGATCTAGATCTCCTCTCTCTTTTCCCTCAAGAACAAGCAAGAATCATTGGAGGGATTGAGAGTAAGCAAGCTCTAAGAATGTCAACAATGGAGGTAGAACAAGAGCTCAACAGATGGATAAGGCCAAGGGGGAAGAAGACCCCCTTTATATAGTGGGGGAAGGAATCAGACCGTTACCCCCACTTTCTGCCCGAGCTCCAGCGGTACTACCGCTGGCTGCAGCGGTACTACCGCTGGCACTCCAACGGTACTACCGCTGGCACTCCAACGGTACTACCGCCAGCTAGCGGTACTACCGCTAGCTGCAGCGGTACTACCGCTGGCACTCCAGCGGTACTACCGCTGGCCCCAGCGGTACTACCGCTGGGCCCATGGTAGTGCAACAGCACTACCACCGCCAAGAAAGTCTACGCAAAAAGGTCCGTCCATGAACAACCGCTAGGCAGGCGGTACTAAGCTCCTGGAGTGGTACTACCGCTGACCAGGGGCGGTACTCCCGCCAGTCAGCGGTACTACCGCTAGGGCCAGCGGTACTACCTGTTGGGGAACGTCGCATGGGAAACAAAAATTTTCCTACGCGCACGAAGACCTATCATGGTGATGTCCATCTACGAGAGGGGATGAGTGATCTACGTACCCTTGTAGATCGAACAGCAGAAGCGTTAGAGAACGCAGTTGATGTAGTGGAACGTCCTCACGTCCCTCGATCCGCCCCGCGAACAATCCCGCGATCAGTCCCACGATCTAGTACCGAACGGACGGCACCTCCGCGTTCAGCACACGTACAGCTCGACGATGATCTCGGCCTTCTTGATCCAGCAAGAGAGACGGAGAGGTAGAAGAGTTCTCCGGCAGCGTGACGGCGCTCCGGAGGTTGGTGATGATCTCGTCTCAGCAGGGCTCCGCCCGAGCTCCGCAGAAACGCGATCTAGAGGAAAAACTATGGAGGTATGTGGTCGGGCAGCCGTGAGAAAGTCGTCTCAAATCTGCCCTAAAAGCCCCATATATATATAGGAGGAGGGAGGGGGACCTTGCCTTGGGGTCCAAGGGACTCCCAAGGGGTCGGCCGAGCCAAGGGGGGGAGGACTCCCCCCCCCCAAACCGAGTTGGACTTGGTTTGGTGGGAGGAGTCCCCCTCCCTTCCCACTTCTTCCCTCCTTTTTTTTTCTTTTCCTTTGATTTTCTTTCTCTTGGCGCATAGGCCCCTTTGGGGCTGTCCCACCAGCCCACTAAGGGCTGGTGTGTCTCCCCAAAGCCTATGGGCTTCCCCGGGGTGGGTTGCCCCCCCGGTGAACTCCCGGAACCCATTCGTCATTCCCGGTACATTCCCGGTAACTCCGAAAACCTTCCGGTAATCAAATGAGGTCATCCTATATATCAATCTTCGTTTCCGGACCATTCCGGAAACCCTCGTGACGTCCGTGATCTCATCCGAGACTCCGAACAACATTCGGTAACCAACCATATAACTCAAATACGCATAAAACAACGTCGAACCTTAAGTGTGCAGACCCTGCGGGTTCGAGAACTATGTAGACATGACCCGAGAGACTCCTCGGCCAATATCCAATAGCGGGACCTGGATGCCCATATCGGATCCTACATATTCTACGAAGATCTCATCGTTTGAACCTCAGTGCCAAGGATTCGTATAATCCCGTATGTCATTCCCTTTGTCCTTCGGTATGTTACTTGCCCGAGATTCGATCGTCAGTATCCGTATACCTATTTCAATCTCGTTTACCGGTAAGTCTCTTTACTCGTTCCGTAATACAAGATCCCGCAACTTACACTAAGTTACATTGCTTGCAAGGCTTGTGTGTGATGTTGTATTACCGAGTGGGCCCCGAGATACCTCTCCGTCATACGGAGTGACAAATCCCAGTCTTGATCCATACTAACTCAACTAACTCCTTCGGAGATACCTGTAGAGCATCTTTATAGTCACCCAGTTACGTTGCGACGTTTGATACACACAAAGCATTCCTCCGGTGTCAGTGAGTTATATGATCTCATGGTCATAGGAATAAATACTTGACACGCAGAAAACAGTAGCAACAAAATGACACGATCAACATGCTACGTCTATTAGTTTGGGTCTAGTCCATCACGTGATTCTCCCAATGACGTGATCGAGTTGTCAAGCAACAACACCTTGTTCATAATCAGAAGACACTGACTATCATCGATCAACTGGCTAGCCAACTAGAGGCATGCTAGGGACGGTGTTTTGTCTATGTATCCATACATGTAAATGAGTCTTCATTCAATACAATTATAGCATGGATAATAAACTATTATCTTGATACAGGAATTATAATAATAACTATACATTTATTATTGCCTCTAGGGCATAATTCCAACAGTCTCCCACTTGCACTAGAGTCAATAATCTAGCCCTCACATCACCATGTGAATTACATTGTAATAAATCTAACACCCATACAGTTCTGGTGTCGATCATGTTTTGGCCGTGGAAGAGGTTTAGTCAGCGGGTCTGCTACATTCAGATCCGTGTGCACTTTGCATATATTTACGTCCTCCTCCTCGACGTAGTCGCGGATGAGGTTGAAGCGTCGTTTGATGTGTCTGGTGTTCTTGTGAAACCTTGGTTCCTTTGCTAAGGCAATGGCACCAGTGTTGTCACAGAACAAGGTTATTGGATCCAGTGCACTTGGCACCACTCCAAGATCCGTCATGAACTGCTTCATCCAGACACCCTCCTTAGCCGCCTCCGAGGCAGCCATGTACTCAGCTTCACATGTAGAATCTGCTACGACGCTTTGCTTGGAACTGCACCAGCTTACTGCACCCCCATTAAGAATAAATACGTATTCGGTTTGCGACTTAGAGTCGTCCGGATCTGTGTCAAAGCTTGCATCGACGTAACCTTTTACGGCGAGCTCTTCGTCACCTCCATACACGAGAAACATCTCCTTAGTCCTTTTCAGGTACTTTAGGATATTCTTGACCGCCGTCCAGTGATCCACTCCTGGATTACTCTGGAACCTACCTGCCATACTTATGGCCAGGCTAACATCCGGTCTAGTGCACAGCATTGCATACATGATAGAACCTATGGCCGAAGCATAGGGGACGGAGCGCATATGCTCTCTATCTTCATCAGTTGTTGGGCACTGAGTCTTACTCAATCTCGTACCTTGTAACACTGGCAAGAACCCTTTCTTGGACTGTTCCATTTTGAACCTCTTCAAAACTTTATCAAGGTATGTGCTTTGTGAAAGTCCTATCAGGCGTTTTGATCTATCCCTATAGATCTTAATGCCTAGTATGTAAGCAGCTTCTCCTAGGTCCTTCATAGAGAAACTTTTATTCAAGTAACCTTTTATGCTCTCCAAAAGCTCTACGTTGTTTCCAATCAGTAATATGTCATCCACATATAATATTAGAAACGCCACAGAGCTCCCACTCACTTTCTTGTAAATACAAGATTCTCCAACCACTTGTATAAACCCAAATGCTTTGATCACCTCATCAAAGCGTTTGTTCCAACTCCGAGATGCTTGCACCAGTCCATAAATGGATCGCTGGAGCTTGCACACCTTGTCAGCATTTTTAGGATCGACAAAACCTTCAGGTTGCATCATATACAACTCTTCCTTAAGGAAACCGTTAAGGAACGCCGTTTTGACATCCATCTGCCAGATTTCATAATCGAAAAATGCAGCTATTGCTAACATGATTCTGACGGACTTAAGCATTGCCACGGGAGAGAAAGTCTCATCGTAGTCAATTCCTGGAACTTGTGAAAAACCCTTTGCCACAAGTCGAGCTTTATAAACGGTCACATTACCGTCAGCGTCCGTCTTCTTCTTAAAGATCCATTTGTTCTGAATAGCCTTGCGGCCCTCAGGTAGTATCTCCAAAGTCCACACTTTGTTCTCATACATGGATCCTATCTCGGATTTCATGGCTTCTAGCCATTTGTTGGAATCTGGGCCCACCATTGCTTCTTCATAATCTGCAGGTTCATTGTTGTCTAACAACATGATTGATAAGACGGGATTACCGTACCACTCTGGAGCAGCGCGTGATCTCGTCGACCTGCGTGGTTCAACAGAAACTTGAACTGGAGTTTCATGATCATCATCATTAACTTCCTCCTCAACCGGCGTCGCAACGACAGAGGTTTCCCCTTGCCCTGCGCCACCATCCAGAGGGATGAGAGGTTCGACAACCTCGTCAAGTTCTATCTGCCTCCCACTCAATTCTCTCGAGAGAAACTCCTTCTCGAGAAAAGTTCCATTCTTAGCAACAAACACTTTGCCCTCGGATTTGAGATAGAAGGTGTACCCAACTGTCTCTTTTGGGTAACCTATGAAGACGCACTTTTCCGCTTTGGGTTCCATCTTTTCAGGCTGAAGCTTTTTGACATAAGCATCACATCCCCAAACTTTAAGAAACGACAACTTTGGCCTTTTGCCATACCACAGTTCGTATGGTGTCGTCTCAACGGATTTCGATGGTGCCCTATTTAAAGTGAATGCAGCTGTTTCTAATGCATAACCCCAAAATGATAACGGCAAATCAGTAAGAGACATCATAGATCGCACCATCTCTAACAAAGTACGATTACGACGTTCGGACACACCATTACGCTGTGGTGTTCCAGGCGGTGTTAACTGCGAAACAATCCCACATTGTCTTAAGTGAGCACCAAACTCGAAACTCAGATATTCACCCCCACGATCAGACCGTAGGAACTTGATCTTCTTGTTACAATGATTTTCCACTTCACTCTGAAATTGCTTGAACTTTTCAAATGTTTCAGACTTGTGCTTCATCAAGTAGACATAACCATATCTACTTAAATCGTCAGTGAAGGTGAGAAAATAACGATATCCGCCGCGTGCCTCCACGCTCATTGGACCACACACATCGGTATGTATGATTTCCAACAAGTCACTTGCACGCTCCATCGTTCCGGAGAACGGAGTCTTAGTCATCTTGCCCATGAGGCATGGTTCGCACGTGTCAAGTGAATCAAAGTCAAGTGACTCCAAAAGTCCATCAGCATGGAGTTTCTTCATGCGCTTTACACCAATATGACCCAAGCGGCAGTGCCATAAAAATATGGCGCTATCATTGTTTACTCTAACTCTTTTGGTCTCAATGTTATGTATATGCGTGTCGCTATCAAGATTCAATATGAACAATCCTCTCACATTCGGTGCATGACCATAAAAGATGTTACTCATAGAAATAGAACAACCATTATTCTCAGACTTAAAAGAGTAACTATCTCGCAATAAACAAGATCCAGATATAATGTTCATGCTCAACGCAGGCACTAAATAACAATGATTTAAGTTCATCACTAATCCCGATGGTAGCTGAAGTGACACTGTGCCGACGGCGATTGCATCAACCTTGGAACCGTTTCCTACGCGCATCGTCACTTCGTCTTTCGCCAGCCTTCGTCTATTCCGCAGTTCCTGCTTCGAGTTGCAAATGTGAGCAACAGAACCGGTATCGAATACCCAGGCACTACTACGAGAGCCGGTTAAGTACACATCAATAACATGTATATCAAATATACCTGATTTTTCTTTGCCCGCCTTCTTATCTGCCAGATACTTGGGGCAATTGCGCTTCCAGTGACCCATACCCTTGCAATAGAAGCACTCTGTTTCAGGCTTAGGTCCAGCCTTGGGTTTCTTCGGCGGATTGGCAACAGGCTTGCCGCTCTTCTTCGAATTTCCCTTCTTGCCTTTGCCGTTTCTCTTGAAACTAGTGGTCTTGCTCACCATCAACACTTGATGCTCTTTACGGAGTTCAGACTCTGCGACTTTCAGCATTGCAAACAACTCGCCGGGAGACTTGTTCATCCCTTGCATGTTGTAGCTCAACACAAAGCCTTTATAGCTTGGCGGCAGTGATTGAAGGATTCTGTCAGTGATAGCTTCTTGCGGGAGTTCAATCCCCAGTTCAGCTAGACGGTTTGAGTACCCAGACATTTTGAGCACATGTTCACTGACAGACGAGTTTTCCTCCATCTTGCAAGCATAGAATTTATCGGAGGTCTCATACCTCTCGATCCGGGCGTTCTTCTGAAAGATAAACTTCAACTCCTGGAACATCTCAAATGCTCCATGACGCTCAAAGCGACGTTGAAGTCCCGGTTCTAAGCCATACAAGACTGCACATTGAACTATTGAGTAGTCCTCCTTACGTGCTAACCAAGCGTTCTTAACATCTTGATCAGCCGTAGCGGGTGGTTCATCTCCTAGCGCAGCATTAAGGACATAATCCTTCTTTCCAGCTTGTAAGATTAGCTTAAGATTACGAGCCCAGTCTACAAAGTTGCTTCCATCATCTTTCAACTTAGCTTTCTCTAGGAACGTATTAAAATTCAGGATGACACTTGCGTGAGCCATGATCTACAACACAAATATATTCAAAGTGGACTTAGACTATGTTCAAGATAATTAGAGTTCAACTTAATCAAATTATATGCTAAACTCCCACTCAAAAAGTACATCTCTCTAGTCATTTGAGTGGTTCATGATCCACTTACACTATCCCAAGTCCGATCATCACGTGAGTTGAGTATAGTTTCAGTGGTAAGCATCCCTATGCTAATCATATCAACTATATGATTCATGATCGACCTTTCGGTCTCATGTGTTCCGAGGCCATGTCTGCACATGCTAGGCTCGTCAAGCTTAACCCAAGTGTTCCGCGTGCGCAACTGTTTTGCACCCGTTGTATGTGAACGTTGAGTCTATCACACCCGATCATCACGTGGTGTCTCGAAACGACGAACTGTAGCAACGGTGCACAGTCGGGGAGAACACAATTTCGTCTTGAAATTTTAGTGAGAGATCACCTCATAATGCTACCGTCGTTCTAAGCAAAATAAGGTGCATAAAAGGATTAACATCACATGCAATTCATAAGTGACATGATATGGCCATCATCTCGTGCTTCTTGATCTCCATCACCAAAGCACCGGCACGATCTTCTTGTCACCGGCGCCACACCATGATCATCCATCAATGTGTTGCCATCGTGGTTGTCGTGCTACTTATGCTATTACTACTAAAGCTACATCCTAGCAAAATAGTAAACGCATCTGCAAGCACATATGTTAGTATAAAGACAACCCTATGGCTCCTGCCGGTTGCCGTACCATCGACGTGCAAGTCGATATTTCTATTACAACATGATCATCTCATACATCCAATATATCACATCACATCATTGGCCATATCACATCACAATCATACCCTGCAAAAACAAGTTAGACGTGCTCTAATTTTGTTGTTGCATGTTTTACGTGGTGACCAAGGGTATCTAGTAAGATCGCATCTTACTTACGTAAACACCACAACGGAGATATATGAGTTGCTATTTAACCTCATCCAAGGACCTCCTCGGTCAAATCCGATTCAACTAAAGTTGGAGAAACCGTCACTTGCCAGTCATCTTTGAGCAAAGGGGGTTACTCGTAACGATGAAACCAGTCTCTCGTAAGCGTACGAGTAATGTCGGTCCAAGCCGCTTCAATCCAACAATACCGCGGAATCAAGAAAAGACTAAGGAGGGCAGCAAAACGCACATCACCGCCCACAAAACCTTTTGTGTTCTACTCGAGAAAACATCTACGCATGAACCTGGCTCTGATACCACTGTTGGGGAACGTCGCATGGGAAACAAAAAATTTCCTACGCGCATGAAGACCTATCATGGTGATGTCCATCTACGAGAGGGGATGAGTGATCTACGTACCCTTGTAGATCGAACAGCAGAAGCGTTAGAGAACGCGGTTGATGTAGTGGAACGTCCTCACGTCCCTCGATCCGCCCCGCGAACAATCCCGCGATCAGTCCCACGATCTAGTACCGAACGGACGGCACCTCCGCGTTCAGCACACGTACAACTCGACGATGATCTCGGCCTTCTTGATCCAGCAAGAGAGACGGAGAGGTAGAAGAGTTCTCCGGCAGCGTGACGGCGCTCCGGAGGTTGGTGATGATCTCGTCTCAGCAGGGCTCCGCCCGAGCTCCGCAGAAACGCGATCTAGAGGAAAAACTATGGAGGTATGTGGTCGGGCAGCCGTGAGAAAGTCGTCTCAAATCTACCCTAAAAGCCCCATATACATAGGAGGAGGGAGGGGGACCTTGCCTTGGGGTCCAAGGGACTCCCAAGGGGTCGGCCGAGCCAAGGGGGGGAGGACTCCCCCCCCCCAAACCGAGTTGGACTTGGTTTGGTGGGAGGAGTCCCCCTCCCTTCCCACTTCTTCCCTCCTTTTTTTTTCTTTTCCTTTGATTTTCTTTCTCTTGGCGCATAGGCCCCTTTGGGGCTGTCCCACCAGCCCACTAAGGGCTGGTGTGTCTCCCCAAAGCCTATGGGCTTCCCCGGGGTGGGTTGCCCCCCCCCCCGGTGAACTCCCGGAACCCATTCGTCATTCCCGGTACATTCCCGGTAACCCCGAAAACCTTCCGGTAATCAAATGAGGTCATCCTATATATCAATCTTCGTTTCCGAACCATTCCGGAAACCCTCGTGACGTCCGTGATCTCATCCGGGACTCCGAACAACATTCGGTAACCAACCATATAACTCAAATACGCATAAAACAACGTCGAACCTTAAGTGTGCAGACCCTGCGGGTTCGAGAACTATGTAGACATGACCCGAATGACTCCTCGGCCAATATCCAATAGCGGGACCTGGATGCCCATATCGGATCCTACATATTCTACGAAGATCTCATCGTTTGAACCTCAGTGCCAAGGATTCGTATAATCCCGTATGTCATTCCCTTTGTCCTTCGGTATGTTACTTGCCCGAGATTCGATCGTCAGTATCCGTATACCTATTTCAATCTCGTTTACCGGTAAGTCTCTTTACTCGTTCCGTAATACAAGATCCCGCAACTTACACTAAGTTACATTGCTTGCAAGGCTTGTGTGTGATGTTGTATTACCGAGTGGGCCCCGAGATACCTCTCCGTCATACGGAGTGACAAATCCCAGTCTTGATCCATACTAACTCAACTAACTCCTTCGGAGATACCTGTAGAGCATCTTTATAGTCACCCAGTTACGTTGCGACGTTTGATACACACAAAGCATTCCTCCGGTGTCAGTGAGTTATATGATCTCATGGTCATAGGAATAAATACTTGACACGCAGAAAACAGTAGCAACAAAATGACACGATCAACATGCTACGTCTATTAGTTTGGGTCTAGTCCATCACGTGATTCTCCCAATGACGTGATCCAGTTGTCAAGCAACAACACCTTGTTCATAATCAGAAGACACTGACTATCATCGATCAACTGGCTAGCCAACTAGAGGCATGCTAGGGACGGTGTTTTGTCTATGTATCCACACATGTAAATGAGTCTTCATTCAATACAATTATAGCATGGATAATAAACTATTATCTTGATACAGGAATTATAATAATAACTATACATTTATTATTGCCTCTAGGGCATAATTCCAACACTACCGCCAACTCCAGCGGTACTACCGCTAGGTCGAGCGGTACTACCGCTCGCCACTGAAACAGCCATAACTTTCGCATACGAGCTCCGAATCGAGCAAACCCAAGCTTGTTGGATTCAGGACGACAATGGCTATCCAAACAGCGAGACCAACATGCGGTTATGAATATGCCAAATATCTAGAGATGTGAGATCTCTATGAATGAAGAACCGGCAAAAACTCCAACATCGAAAACATCATAGTAGATGCATATGGACTCCGTTTTCGATGAACTCGAGCTTGTCACGAAGATGATCATAAGCTCTAAAACTCACAAAGAGAAACACCAAACAAGAACCAAGAAGTATGATGCAAGGATGCAAATGGTTTGAGCTCTCAACGAACGATACGATCAAGCTAATCACTTGAGAGCCCCCCTTGATAGAACAGCAATCTATCCTAACCAGAAAACCTATCAAGGGCAAACCTATACCTTGCACCTCGTCCTCTTGAGCTAGATGATGATGATCTTGGCTTCCTCAAGATGGACCACCTTTCTTGATTGTGTTGGCTTGATGAAGACTAGTTGATTTCTCCCCCATACTCACTATGGGTGAGCCACTCTTCAGCATATCTTCACAAGTCCATTGCCACCACAATGGACGGCAAGCTTCAAGCATGCTATCTTCGTGCTGATCCACTTGAACTTGCACATCGCAATCTTGATGACGATCACAACTTGACGTCATACTCCATGGGTTGTATGAGATCTTCCCTTTGACGCAAGCCCATGTAAACACACCTAACCCCCACATAGAACTCTCACGAAGACCATGGGTTAGTACACAAACACGTAATGGACAATGCTTACCATACCATGGGATCACTTGATCCCTCTCGATACATCTTGTACGCTTTCTGTGTTGATCACCTTGATTTACTCTTTGTCTGAGATCTTGATCAACCATTGATGATGATCACAACTTGACGTCATACTCCATGGGTTGTATGAGATCTTCCCTTTGACGCAAGCCCATGTAAACACACCTAACCCCCACAAAGAACTCTCACGAAGACCATGGGTTAGTACACAAACACGTAGTGGACAATGCTTACCATACCATGGGATCACTTGATCCCTCTCGGTACATCTTGTACGCTTTGTGTGTTGATCATCTTGATTTACTCTTTGTCTGAGATCTTGATCAACCATGTGTCTCTATGACCATTCTTTGGATAATACCTTGAATACCATCTTGGTCATCATATAAACTCCTTGAACCCAACTGATGGACTTCAAGAAGTGCCTATGGACAAATCCATACCATGGGATCACTTGATCCCTCTTGGTACATCTTGTACGCTTTGTGTGTTGATCATCTTGATTTACTCTTTGTCTGAGATCTTGATCAACCATGTGTCTCTATGACCATTCTTTGGATAATACCTTGAATACCATCTTGGTCATCATATAAACTCCTTGAACTCAACAGATGGACTTCAAGAAGTGCCTATGGACAAATCCTATAAATGTAACTTAAGGCAACCATTAGTCCATAGGAATTGTCATCAAGTACCAAAACCACATATGGAGATATATGCTCCAACACCTGCGCATAGGACCCTCCTGGAGCCGTAGCAGCGCTGTCGTCGCCTTCCATGTTCTGGCTGTCGTAGTGTCGTCATGGTGTTGGCGTGGTGCTCCTTCCGGTGAGCTTGGCAAAAGAATGGGTTCCTCTCGAACCCCTCTTCCTCCCCGCGAGTGGCCGCAACTCAATTTGAGCTGTAGCATCGCCGGCGTCCTTCCCCTGTTCCGGCTGCCTTCGTTGGTAGGCATGACAGAGAGGAGTACCTAAGAGAGTTACCTCTCCTTCTCTGATAAGAACCGTGAGCGTAGCCGAGTGGTAGCAGTGGTGTTTTGAGCGCATGTGGTCGTGGGTTCGATACCCCAAGGCGCTCCTTTTTAATTTCGGTATCTTAGAATAGTAGCTTGACAGGAGAGTTACCTTGCTCTGTTCCCCTTCTCTGTCGAGGTAGAGTAGCTAGCCCAGTGGTGCAAGCGCTGAAAGAGCACCAGGGAGTGCGTGGGTTCGCCCCTTTTATTTTTTTTACATGTTGTTGCTTGTTTTGATCTTAGCTTGCTTGGACAGCAAGTTGTTTGTGCTTAAGGACACAACCAGTAGGGTTCTTCTTTATTTTTAGCATTGTGTGCATGTGTAGGTGAGTGTGCACATGTGTTGATGTATGAGGAGGGTTATGTTGTGTGTGTGTGTGTATTGTGGTGCATGTGTGTGTGTCTGTCTTGCTTGCCTTAGTATCAATGGGGTGTCCTCTTGGACACCTAGTTGTGTGTGTGTGTAGATGAGATGTGAGTAGTTGACCTAGTGGAGTAGTGCATGTGTAGGTGTGTGTGCATGAGCACTAGTGATGCATGCATGTGTGTGTGTGTGGTGGTGTGCTTAGGCACAAGTGCATGAAGGCTACCCATCATGTTCACCATTGGTGTTGTGAGTGTGAGCATGTGCAAGTGTAGGTGATGAGATAGTGAACATCACATGTGATATTGCACTATTTTGTCTCATGTGATTCTAGGGTGATTTCCATCTTAGCTTTGTGCCTACTTGTTCCAAGCAAGTACCCATGTATTATATATGGATTTGGGGTAGAATCATCCCAGCAATCCACTGGTGGAATCATATTTCACTTTGGAGCAACTTCATAAACTGTCATTTTTCTGTCTTGATGTTATGTTTAGAGCTTGGTGCCAAGTGGTGTGATGGGCCTATGAGGATGAATCCTTGAGGTGTCAATAGTGGGTGAACCCCTCTACAACATGGTAGTTTTGTTTTATGCTTAGGAGTTTGTGTGTGCAAGTTGTGCCTTGTCAAAGTTGACATGTGGCTGAAATTGTCAACTTTGTGAAAATCTGTGTTTTTCACTAAGTCTGAGAAACTGATGTTACTTTATTCCCTTGTTGATGTGGTTGCAAAAGTTCATGTGTTGGGAATCAGCCCAGGCAATCGACTAGAGAGTCGGAGCTTTTGGGTTTGTCTAGCTCTCTGTTAAATTTCATTCACTTTCACTTCCTGTAGATATCATTTGGGAGGCTGTCAAAATGCTTCAGAGCATAAGCAGCTAGTAAAAATCTGAGATTTTCACTAAGTCCCAGAAATCTGTTGTTTTTGTCCAAGTTAGTGCATGTAGATCTTCTTGTGTGTGTCTCCTTTGTATTATCTTCTTGCTCAGGCTTGTAGATCTTTTGAATGGCTTTTGCCACATATCTTGTTTGGCACATTTGGGTGGCTGTAGGTACTTTGCATGTTGCTCACAAACTGCTATGATGCTGTTTAGGACAGATTGTAGGTTTTAGTTGTTTTGGAGCTTGTGTTAGTATTGTTGGTGGTGTGGTGAGTTTTTTTTTGCACCACCCCACCTAAATTTGTTTGTTTGATCATGTGGCAACCTGGGAACACCAGAAGAGTGCCATTGGAGAGTGCTTGTGATGGATTTGAACCGTAGGACTCCATATCTTGTTTCATAGTTTCCGGTTGATCCGTAGCTCCGTAATCTACGTTATTTATATGTTTGTGCATCGCTTTCTCCTGATGCACCTGTTCATGTCATCCTCATGCATGTCAAGATAGCTTAGTGTGAAGTTCTGTCCAGAAGTTTATCTTCTCTTCTCATGCTTATGCAAGTGACTAGAATAGTGATGCATGCTTCATTCTAATCTCATGCATCATGTTGTGTTGGTGTTCATTGGCTATTATTTTTATCTTGGGTAGCACCGGGATCGGAGAGCGAGTATGTGGATTCTGGAGAGTACGTGCAGGACGAACAAGAGTAGTTCCAAGATGAAGACATCACAGGCAAGATGACCGTGACCTTGATACCGTATCTAGCTTTGTTATGCTTAGAATCACGTTTTCTTTGACATATGCTCGCTGCCAACCACTTGATAAAATTGCCTCCTGATATTGCCATGAAACCCAAACACCTTTCCCTCCTAGCTAAAGTTGTTTGGCTAAGTAGGCTTGCTCAGCTTCTAATGATAGCTTTGCTAGTTGCAGGTGCCAGCTGTCTCATGTGATAACATGATTATCGATATCATTATCATTAACCTGCTATTTAATTAATGCACCTATATACTTGGTAAATGACGGAAGGCCTAGCCTTTTGCCGGGTGATTTGTTCCGATATTGCCGCCTTAGTTTCGGCTACCGGTGTTTGGATCCATAAGTAATCGCTCCTAACACGTTCGGGGTTGTTATGGGGACCCCCTTGATAAATCACGTAGTGTTAAGACTTGTCCCGTAGGAGCCAACATTGGTTTTAAATGCTAATCACTTAATAATAATTTTGCATAGGGAATAGATACCCCGAGGATTTAATCAACAACCTGGGCCAGTGCTCCTCATGAGTGTTGGTCCAAACTAGAGTCGTGTGCGGGGCCAACCCGGGGAAACTCGGGAGATGTCTATGAGGCCACTCTACGCTGTGCTCATCCGTCGTGTCCTAAGACTGAGATACACGGCTCTTATCAGGGTCGTCGACACGACGGGAGGTCCTGCTAGTCTTGTCTTACCTTAGAGATATATCTTGCGTATAGGAATCCCGGTGAAACTTTGGTTCTCCCGAGAGTTGAGGTTTTCCTCTAAGGAATCCGACGAGATCACGAGATTCGTGATACAGGATTACTTTGTGGCCCGTGACCATTTGTGTCACAGCCCTAGCTTTCATTTGTTTGCCAAGCATTCATGCATGCATTATAAAAACCTTGATGTTTGAAATAGGAAGTGATCAAAACCCCAATGATTTGAAAAATTGACAACAAGGCAATAAAAATTATTACCTTAAAAGGGACCAAGAAAATGTTCCAAATACTTGGCAAAATAGTGACATCAAATAAATTTGTCAAACCAAAATTCTAGGTCACGGGAACTTTTGAAAAAGGATTTTTAAGTTGACCAAATAGCTAATTGGAATGGAATTATTTTGATTCCTTCTATTTTTTAAAGTTTCAAAAATGTTGAAACTTTTATGTGGCATTGGATATTATTATCTCTCTCACATAACACTATTTTAGGGTTTTATTAATTAGTTAAACATTTTATTTAAAACCTAAATCTAAATGCCAGAAAGAAATCAAAACATAAAAAGAAAAAAACAGAGGGAAGACTTACCTGTCACCTACCTGGTCGGCCCAGCCCACCAGGGGCACCCCTGTCTTCTACCTCTTGCGAGAAGGCAGAGGAGAAGCAGGGGACAGCGAGCTCGCGAGAGCGCCACGCCTCCTGCCTGCCTGGCCTCCCCGCCGACTTGGTGAGTGGGATAGGCTCAGAAGAGCCGTCCCGATCTCCTCCTCCTCCTCTCCATTTCTCCCTCTCTTCTCAGTTCCCTCTCTTCTCTCCCCGCCATGGCCGAGCTCGGCTTGAGCAGGTCGTCGCCGTCCGCGCAGCTCCGGCCACCCCTCGCCTCCCTGACGTGCTCTTCACCTCCGCCTCTACGAGCAGCCCCTGTTGACCAAGAGAATCGAGCCGAAGCCCTTGAATCGAGCAGCCACCGTTGTCTTCCCCATCTCCGGTCACCGAGATCCGCCGCCATCGATCCGCTGCCAGAGAGCCCCTCCAACCTCGCCGATGCTAGGAATGGAACCCCTGTGAGCCTCCGATGCTTTCCCCTCTCTCTCTCCCGCTCGAAATCCCCCTTCAGAGCATCTCCCCAACGAGATCCACTTCCGGCCGCCGCGCACGCTCGTCGTTGGCACCTCTCCCGGTCACCCTAGCCCTCTTGCTACCCCCTGCGAGAACGGCCGCTTCGCCAGCGTCCCGTAGCCGCAAGCCGCGTCGCAAATGGACCCCTGTAGCGCGTTCTAGCACAACTCCGGCGAGCCTCCGCCGCGCCCGTGGTCGCCGCCGGCAAGGCTCCGACAGCCCCCGACGTGGCCAATCATTAGCCGGTGCTAACCCCCCTAGAGCCATTGACAAAGGGCCCCACTGGTGAGTCAAACCTCACTTAGTGCGGGTCAACGCGGGATTAGCCCCTGGGTCCCTGACCAGTGGACCCCACTGGTCAGGTTTGACCTGGCCCAGGCCCTGTTGACTACGGACGCAGTGATGACATCACAGTGACGTAGTAATAGCTTTTCTGATTTAATTTAAATCCAGGAAATTGCTAAAACTTGTAAAAATTATAGAAATTAAAATATAACTCGGATGGAAATAATTTATATATGAAAAAGGATCAGAAAAATCCAAAGTATCTGATTATAGCATTTTCATGCTGGTTTGAGAAATTTAACAACACCAAATAGGCAAAATGATGAATAGGGTAAATTTAATAAATAGTTTGGAGTTGGAATTTGATTCCTATTTGAATTCCACTTCAATTACTATGATCAAACATTGAGCTAGCAAAACCAGTACCTCAAATTGCCATCTTCATGCATGATAAAACAAGTTATACGTGAGCATCAGGTCGAATCAATTAAAAGGGTATCCGGAAAATACCTTGCTTGAAGTGATATTTGAATTCTAATTCAAGTCCAGCTTCAACCTAAGAATTGGTAGCTATGTTGGCCCTGCCACATTTCATCTCCATTTCTTGATCATGCATCATAGTGTTGCATTTCCGTGAAGTAATTGTTGTTCCTTTCTTGTTTGCCGGTGTTGTTCCCTCCCGGTAGACGATGGTTCCGATGATGTGATCGTTGACATTGATGAAGACTCATTGCTATCTTCAGATGTGTCAGGCAAGCAAACCCCCTTGAGCATATTGATATAAACCCACTCTCTCGCTCCTGCTCTCTTTTACTGCATTAGGACAAATACGATTCAACTGTACATGTTATCGGTAGTTGAACCCATTCCTCTGCATGACCTGATTTTGTCATAGTAAATAGTTGAAACCACTTAGCATGAGTAGCAACTGCTTGAGCTTTGTTGTGCTTACTCATCCATGCTTGATTACAATGCCTGCTATGCTCAGAGTCGTCTCGGGTCTGATCCATCTGGATGATGAATCAGAATGGTTGTGTTCATGTCCTACAGTGTGAGAGTAAAAGTGTGAATTCGATTTGGTAAAGGTAGAGATGAGAGGCCATGTAGGAGTACATGGTGGGTTGTCTCATTGGGACCGTCCTTAAGAACTGAGTTATGTGTATGTTATCCAAGACAAGATACTACCATGCATTGGGCCCTGAAATATGACCCCGCTCGGCTTATTAATTGCCTAGATCTCTGTCCAGGAGTTGCAATTAGTTTCTGGTGTTTGTAGGAAAAGTGTTGGTGGCCGTGTTTAGCTCCGCCCAACGGGGTAGGCTTCTCTGCGGTAGATACACAGTGGCATGGTGTACCAAGTGGCAACCGGATGCTGGGCTTGGGAACCCTGCGCACATTGTTTGGGGCCGTAGAGGAAACCTCGATCGGACTTCCTTGCGGGTTCAGTCTCAAATAGGCGATAAACCTGGACTAGGGTCTTGTGTGGTTAACGGTCGTGGCCGACACCCACGCCAGTGCTTGCGCTTGAAGGTTGCCGAGATGCATGACGTGCATATGGTGCTAAGTGGTGGGGGCGTGTGTGAAGAAGTATACCCCTGCAGGGTGATTTAATCTGTTCGTATAGCCGCGTCCTCGGATATGGACTACTTGGAAACATTATGTGGTACATAGACAACTTAAATGGATACTCTAAAACATGCAAGATAAGTGTGAGTGCTATGGAAGGCTTTCTCGTAGGGAGACGAGAGTGGATCCATACTGGTGTATTGCATTGGTGAATATGTGGACTCGTGTGCGCTATCCCACATCAAAGAAAGAACTTGTAGTCATAGTACAGGTTAGCCAAGAGTCAAAGCTGGCTTGCTGGAATCAAACCCCACAATCCTTTCATTCAAACATGATGCATATGTAGATAGTTATGATGTAAGACTTGCTGAGTACCTTTGTACTCACGGTTGCTTTATTTATGTTTTTGCAGAGAAGAATTTAGTCTCATTAAAGGTTTCTACGCGATGTGTTCAATGTTGACCGGAATAGCTTGGGAATCCCAGACAGAGGTCTGGCTCCTTTGGTAGGGTCATAGTAGCTTTTCAGGCTCTTCCAGGCACTTTTAGTAGATGTCTGTACCCAGACATGTTGTGCTTCAGCTTGATGTTTGTATGACTTGAGTGTCGGGTCACGGCACCCCTGTTTGTAATATCATACTATGTTGATTCTTATGAGTCCTTAATAAAAGCTTGAGTCATAGAGTTATGTTGTGATGCCATGTTGTATCTACACATATCGTGCATATGGTGTGTATGTTATGAAATGCATTATATGTGTGGGATTCTACACCTAGTTGTGTGCCTTTAGTAGTACTCTTTACAGGGAAATGCCTCTTTGTGCTTCTATCGAGCCTTGGTAGCTTGCTACTGCTCTAGACACATTGATTGACCGGCATGTATCTTTCTTTGCTGCCGTGTCTGTCCCCTCAGGGTAATGTCACGCGGTGTAATGGAGTCCTTGTAGCTTGCTACGACTCGTCTACACACGCTGTTGATCGACACCTGCTTTGCTGGGTTATGTATGCTTGTCCCTGTACGGATGTACCGCTTGGGTTTATAACTAGTCATGTCGACCCGGATTTTTTGTCGTTTGAACGCTAGCAACATATTCATATACGTGAGCTAAAAGACGCAAACGGTCCCGGGCAAGGTAAGGTGGCAGCCGGGGAGTTTACCGTGCGTGAGGCCGCAAAGTGATGTGATGTGTTACAGGCTAGGTTCTTATGACTCAGGATCGGGGTCCCGACAGCTTGTGATGGACTAGTTGGAGCACCCCTGCAGGGTTTAATCTTTTGGAAAGCCGTGCCCGTGGTTATGTGGAAACATGGATAATTTGTTAACATCCGGTTCTAGATAACTTGAACTAACTCTAATAAAACTGCCAACTATGTGTGTAATCGTGACTGTCCCCTTCGAAGACCTCTCTTCGATCGGGAACACGGTGGGGTTATGTTTGACGTAAGTAGGTGTTCAGGATCACTTAGTGATCACCTAGTCTTCGACCGCTCATACGTCTCCAACGTATCTATAATATTTGATGGTTTCATGCTATTATCCTGTCAAACTTTGGATGTTTTGTACGCCGTTTATATCTTTTTGGGACTAACTTATTAACTCAGTGCCAAGTGCCAGTTCCTGTTTCTTTCGTGTTTTTTACCCCTTTCAGAGGAGGATTTTAAACGGAGTCCAAACGGAACGAAACTTCCAAAAAGATTTTTTCCAATCTGTTTTCCTATAAAATGCCTATGCATAGGAAGTATGTTAGACTTAGATGTGATTTTCACATGATTTATGATGCTCTCGTTGTGCTTCAATTCTTGTCTTTTGTCTGAGCATCATTGAATTATCAATGCCTAGCAAAGGGCGTTAAACAATAGCGCTTGTTGGGAGGCAACCCAATGAAGTTATCTTTGCTTTTTTGCTTTCTGTTTTGTTGCGTCCACACCATCATAATTCTGTTATGATTGTGTCTTTTGTGTTTCTTTTTGTGTCTGAGCCAAGTAAAACCTTTATGACTAGTTTGGTGATGGTTGTTTGATCCTGCTGGAAAAAGACAGAAACGTTTCGCTCACAAAATTATTTTTCATTTTTATTCAGAAAGAGCTTTTTAGTTGATTCCTTTTGCTGTTGATTGATATGCTTTCTGCCCAGGAAGTCGTAATTGTTCAGAATTTTGGAGGTACCAGAAGTATACGAAGTATACAGATTGCTAGAGACTGGTCTGTTTTTGACAGATTATGTTTTCGTTGAGTTGGTTGCTTGTTTTGATGAAACTATGGATAGTATCGGGGGGTACTAGCCATAGAAAAGTGAGAATACAGTAATCTAACACCAATATAAATATAAATCAAGATTTCTACAGTACCTAAAGAGGTGGTAGTTTGTTTTCTTGTGCTAATGTTATCACAAGTTCTGTTTAAGTTTTGTGTTGTGAAGTTCTCAAGTTTTGGGTGATGTTCTCATGGACAAAGAAATAAGGAGTGGAAAGAGCTCAAGCTTGGGGATGCCCAAGGCATCCCAAGCCAAATTCAAGGACACCAAAAACCCTAAGCTTGGGGATGCCCCGGGAAGGCATCCCCTCTTTCGTCTTCAATCCATCACTAACATTACTTGGATATATATTTTTATTCACCACATGATATGTGTTTTGCTTGGAGCGTCTTGTATCGTAGGAGTCTTTCCTTTTTTTTTCACAATCATCCTTGTTGCACACCTTTTGAGAGAGACATGCACTCATCGTGATTTTGGTAGAATGCTCATAGTACTTCACTTATATCTTTTGAGCTAGATAATTTTGCTCTATGTGCTTCACTTAGATCTTTTAGAGCACCGCGGTGCGTGACTTGGTAGTTGGCTTGTGCTATGAAAGTAGTCCCCAAAGGTGATAGGTACCCAAAGAGGATACAAAAACCTCCATCTTCATGTGCATTGAGTAGAAAGAGAAGTTTTATTCCTCTCAATTAGTTTTGGGACGTGGATTTTGTAATATTAAGAGTTATGTTAGTAGGGTGTTTTGAATCTAGAAATACTTGTGTTGAAGTTAGTGATTCCCGTAGCATGCACGTATGGTGAACCACTATGTTAGGAAGTCGGAGCATAATTGATCTATTGATTGGCATCCTTTGTGTTGCGGTCGGGATCACGCTATGGTTAACACCTACCAACCCTTCCCCTAGGAGTATGCGTTTAGCACTTTTGTTTCGATTACTAATAAAAACTTTCGCAACAAGTATGTGAGTTCTTCATGACTAATGTGAGTCCATGGTATAGATGCACTTTCAGCTTCCACCATTTCTAGCCTCTCTAGTGCCGCGCAATTCTCGCCGGTGCACAAACCCACCATATGCTTCCTCAAAACAGCCACCATACCTACCTACTATGGCATTTTCATAGCCATTCCGAGATATATTTCCATGCAACTCCCACCGTTCCGTCTCATGACTTGTGCCGTCACTCTCATATTGCCATTGCATGATCGTAAGATAGCTAGCGAGATGTTTCAACATCATATGCCAAGCTAGATCGTTGCACATCCCGGTACACTGCCGGAGGCATTTCCTATAGAGTCATCATTGTTCTGGGCTTTGAGCTGTGGGTAAATAAAAGTGTGATGATCATCATTATTAGAGCATTGTCCCATGTGAGGAAATAAAATAAAAAGCCCAAAGAGCCCAAATAAAAAAATAAAAAAAAGAGAAAAAAGAGAGGCCCAAGAGCCCAAATAAAAAAATAAAAAAAGAGAAAAAAAAAGAGCCCAAAGAGCCCAAATAAGAAAAAAAGAAAAAGAGAGATTGAGAGGTACTATCTTTTTCCACACTTGTGCTTCATAATAGCACCATGTTCTTCATGATTGAGAGCCTCTCATTTCGTCACCACCATATGCTAGTGGGAATCTTCATTATATGACTTGGCTTGTATATTCCAATGATGGGCTTCCTCAAAATTGCCCTAGGTCTTCGTGAGCAAGCAAGTTTGATGCACACCCACTAGTTCTCCTTTTGAGCTTTCACATACTTATAGCTCTAGTGCATCCTTTGTATGGCAATCCCTACTCATTCACATTGATATCTATTAATGGGCATCTCCATAGCCCCTTGATACGCCGACTCAATGTGACCATCTCCTCCCTTTTTGTCTCACAACCACCACCACACTCTATTCCACTTATAGTGCTATATCCATGGCTCACGCTCATGTATTGCGTGATAGTTATAAAAGGTTTGAGAAAGTAAGAGTGCGAAAACAATTACTTGGCCAATACCGGGGTTGTGCATGATTTAAATTAGTTGTGTGGGGATGATGGAGCATAGCAAGACTATATGATTTTGTAGGGATAACTTTCTTTGGCCTTGTTATTTTGAAAGTTCATGATTACCTTGCTAGTTTGCTTGAAGTATTATTGTTTTCATGTCAATAGAAAACTATTGTTTTGAATCTTACGGATCTGAACATTCATGTCAGACAAAAAAAGTTACAAAGGACAACTATGCTAGGTAGCATTCCACATCAAAAATTCAGTCTTTATCACTTCCCTACTCAAGGACGAGCAGGAGTTAAGCTTGGGGATGCTTGATACGTCTCCAACGTATCTATAATTTTTGATGGTTTCATGCTATTATCCTGTCAAACTTTGGATGTTTTGTATGCCTTTTATATCTTTTTGGGACTAACAAATTAACTCAGTGCGAAGTGCCAGTTCCTATTTTTTCCGTGTTTTTGACCCCTTTCAGAGGAGGATTTTAAACGGAGTCTAAACAGAATGAAACTTCCAAAAAGATTTTATCCGAAACAGAAGAAGATCGGGAAACTTGAGAACCAAGGCAGGGGGGCCACCAGGGACCCCACAAGCCCCTAGCCGCGGCCAGGGGGGCCGCACCTCCCAGGCTTGTGGGCCACCTCTGCCCTAGGTCTTTCCCCTATATATTCCCAATATTTCCAGAAAAAATCAGGAGATCATTGAAAGTATTTTTCCACCGCCGCAAGCTTCTGTCTCTGCAAGATCCCATCCGGGGCACGTTCTGGTGCCCTGCCGGAGGGGGGATTTGGATACGGAGGGCTTCTTCATCAACACCATGACCTCTCCGATGATGCATGAGTAGTTCACCATAGACCTACGGGTCCATAGCTAGTAAATAGATGGCTTCTTCTCTCTCTTGGATCTTCAATACAAAGTTCTCCATGATCTTCATGGAGATCTATCCGATGTAATCTTCTTTTGCGGTGTGTTTGTCGAGATCCGATGAATTGTGCATTTATGATCAGATTATGTATGAATCTTATTTGAGTTTCTTATTATCTCTCTTATGCATGATTTCATATCCTTGTAATTCTCTTCGAGTTGTGGGTTTAGTTTGGCCAGCTTGATCTATGATTCTTGCAATGGGAGAAGTGCTTGGTTTTGGGTTCATACCGTGCGGTGACCTCACCCAGTGACAGAAGGGGTAGCGAGGCATGCATCATGTTGTTGCCATCGAGGGTAAAAAGATGGGGTTTTCATCATTTGTTTGAGTTTATCCCTCTACATCATGTCATCTTGCTTAAGGTGTTACTCTGTTCGTCATGAACTCAATACACTCGATGCATGCTGGATAGTGGTCGATGTGTGGAGTAATAGTAGTAGATGCAGAAAATATCGGTCTACTTATCTCAGACGTGATGCCTATATGTAAGATCATTGCCTTAGATATCGTCATGACTTTGCGCGGTTCTATCAATTGCTCGACAGTAATTTGTTCACCCACCGTAATATTTGCTATTTTGAGAGAAGCCTCTAGTGAACACTATGGCCGCCGGGTCTACTTCACACCATATTTTCAGCCTTACACTTTTTCTTCATTGCACTTTCCGCCGTCAGATCTCACTTTGGAATCAATATTGAAGGGATTGACAACCCCTTTATAGCGTTGGGTGCAAGCTCTTTTGTGTTTGTGCAGGTACTCTGGACTTGACGAGATTCTCCTACTGGATTGATACCTTAGTTCTCAAACTGAGGGAAATACTTACTGCTCCTGTGTTGCATCACCCTTTCCTCTTCAAGGGAAAAACCAACGCAAGCTCAAGAGACGACAGAAGATTTCTGTCGCCGTAGCAGAAGAATTTCTGGCGCCGTTGCCGGGGAGGATCAAATCAAGAAATCATCCAAGTAAGTGTCGCAAACTCATCTCTTGCATTTACTTTTTTTGCCTCTTGTTTTCCTCTCCCCACTTCTGAAAAACAAAAAATTACAAAAATATTTGCCTTTTTTTGTTTGCCTCTCCTTCGCTTGTGTGCTATGTGCCTTCAATATGCTTGCATCTTCGCTTGTTGAAAATCTATTGATATAGATCCTCATCCACTTGCTAATCTCTTTAAGAGATCCAATTATGTTGATCCAATTGCTAGTGAGTTGAGTGCACTTGACTATCTTTATGGAGTTTTGCTTGAGATTCGTGAATCTGAAAATCGTGATGAAGAAATTTATGAAGTGATTCATGAGGGCTCCTTGAATGAAAAGCATGATTGCAATGGTTTAACTATAAATCCTATTAGTGTCAATCATGCTAAAAATATGCAAAATCCTAAGCTTGGGGATGCTAGTTTTGCTCTGTCCCCTCTTGTTGCAATAATCATGATTGGGGTGATGATTTTTCTTATGATCTTGAAAATTTGTTTAAGCCTCATGATGATTATGATATTTGCAATAATATTGAAAGTGGGTTTGGAGAATTCATGACTTTAGTTGATGATAATCCCACTATTTTTGAAGAGCGTCAACTTTACATGCATGTGGATCATGAAAAGAATATCCTTTGTGATAGCTATATTGTTGAATTTGATTATGATCCCACATGTAATTGCTATGAGAGAGGAAAATATTATGGTAGGAACTTTCATGTTACCAAATCACCTCTCATTATGTGGAGATTGCTATTATCTCTTTCTTCTTCCTTGCATATCACAACTATTGGTTGTCTTGACAATCTGTTTTCCTATAAAATGCCTATGCATAGGAAGTATGTTAGACTTAGATGTGATTTTCACATGATTTATGATGCTCTCGTTGTGCTTCAATTCTTGTCTTTTGTGTGAGCATCATTGAATTATCAATGCCTAGCTAAGGGCGTTAAACAATAGCGCTTGTTGGGAGGCAACCCAATGAATTTATCTTTGCTTTTTTGCTTTCTGTTTTGTTGCGTCCACACCATCATAATTCTGTTATGATTGTGTCTTTTGTATATTTTTTTTGTGTTTGAGCCAAGTAAAACCTTTATGACTAGTTTGGTGTTGGTTGTTTGATCCTGCTGGAAAAAGACAGAAACTTTTCGCTCACAAAATTATTTTTCATTTTTATTCAGAAAGAGATTTTGAGTTGATAATTTTTGCTGCTGGTTTATAAGCCTTTTGCCCAGGCAGTCGTAATTGTTCAGAATTTTGGAGGTACCAGAAGTATACGAAGTATACAGATTGCTACAGACTGGTCTATTTTTGACAGATTCTATTTTTGTTGAGTTGGTTGCTTGTTTTGATGAAACTATGGATAGTATCGGGGGGTAATAGCCATGGAAAAGTTGTCTATGCCATTTCATATGCTCAAGTGTGAATGAATTGCGGGAGATGCCACTTCTGATGCTTGGAACACTGATGATCGCGAGTGTCCTTATTGCCGCTGCTCGTGTGTGGATGAGTAGCATAGTGTAGCACCATTAGCTTGGGGGTGGCATATGTCTTTGGATACATTTTTTGCTGTTGTGCATTGATATTATATTCCATCTTTGATGGATAAAAATGTTTGAGGCTACTATTTTTTTGGATTAATCCAGTTCCAACTGTTTATCTATTCCAACAGGAGCATAACAACACGACGAGAAGCTAATCAATAAAATCTCAAGCATGCAAGCTTCCTGGACTAAAAAATTGCGAGTTAAGTTTTCTAAATTGATTTCGTGTACATGAAGTACCTAAGAAGATATACAAATGTAGCGATGAATGGCTGCAAAGTAGGTAAATGTTTATTAAATTCCATATTCGCCGCATTGTATTGATGGATGCAATAGTAAGAGTATAGGCTTGTTGGTAGCAGAATCTTCATAGAATTGTAAAAAAAGTTCTCTTTGGAGAAAATCTTAGCTATAGTGCTTGGCACATAATCTAGGTTCAAAATGACAATCCATTTGGAAAATGTGATTGGGTTTAGGGTTCTTGATTTTAGGGATTATAAGTTCAAGCTGGGTTAATAGTATTCATAAAAGTTCAGGGTTTGGAACAACTTAATGCGAACCTTTTTAAGGTTTTTTTAAGGATAATTTTTTATAAGGTTATACGTGCATTGCACGTACACAATTACTATATATATAAAAGATGAAAAAAGAATTAGCTACAAGTTGCTACCCTGCGTAGAACTGTGGGACGCAAGGTATGGTGGGAACCAGTGCCGATCAGGCGGCCGGCGGCCTGCAAATGAACCGGTTCTGGGCGCTCTCAAGGACTGACTCCCGAGGAGGAGGATTGCGCAGCTTCCAGATCGGGGCCGGAGACCGCATAGCCGATGCCTTAGGATCTCGTATGTGAGACCCTCCATACGGGCCACTCCAAAGAACAAGTCGCAGCTAATATCGACATAATCGTTCAAGGTAGCGATCGGGCATGGGATGGACTGACTAGACAAGACAAGGTCTAGGTTCTGTAGACGGTCGTTCACTGGCAAACGGCTACGTCGGCAATCCGGCCACGGAAGGGGCGACTCCCAAGGTATGTCTACCCAAAAATACCCTGCTTGATTTCTTCAGACCCAAATCTTGGACGGTGGTTGTGAATCAAAGGAAGAAGCGGGTGGTGGTGGCGCCGCCACACGGGTCGGCGACCTGCCCAATCGAGGCGATCCGGGAGGTGCGCTTGAGCCGTTTGAGCAGTTAATTGGGCCAGTTTGGGCTGGCTGCGGGCGTTGTTGATACTCATGATCTATATTAGGTTTTCCATGAAGAGGAACGGGTTATCGCAGCATAGAGTGGGTAAGTATTTCCCTTAGTTATGAAACCAAGGTTTATTGAATCAATAGGAATATCAACCACAACCGTCTTCAGCGGCTGCACACAAAAGAACAAGCAACTTGCACCAAACGCGGGCAAGAGGGTTGTCAACCCTCTTGTCTTGTTATTTGCATGCAAGTGAGGTGTGTAGACAATTGTAAATTGCAAAATAAAATAAAATAAAGTAAATGGTAGCAAGGTATTGAAGATTTTATCAATATGTTGTGAATAGACCCGGGACCATATCTTTCCCTACTGGATTCTATCATGAAAAAAAAGCATACGGTTGGTAAACCAATTACTGTTGGGGAATTGATACAACAACGGATAGTTACGCGATATTCACGACAATGATCATGTGTATCTAGGCATCACGTCCATCAACAAATAGGTCGAATCATGCCTGCACCTATTACTATTACTTCACTTCAAGAGCGCTTCTGTGCTTGCCTCTCTACGTATTAAGTTCATGACGAACGAAGTAATGCAAGGAGTAAGGTGACATGATGTTGACAAAGTAAACTCAAGCAATATGAATAAACCCCATCGCTTTATTCTTAGTAGCAGAAAAACAAAGATGCATCTTGTCCCCTTCTGTCACTGGGATATAGAAATTTGCTAGGTTGAACCTACCACAACACACCCCTCTCATCGAAGAAATATGAATCTAGTTGGCCAAACTATTTCAATAGATTGGAGAGAATTACAGAGTTATCATAATCACGCACATAAGAATCATATAAGATTTCAGGGAAGACTCAAATATTTATCATGAATAATCTAAACATAAACCCACAATTCATCGAATCCCAACAAAAGGAATTACATCATACAGAGCAAAGAGAAGATGCAATGATCATTGTATTAAAGATCAAAGCGAGAGAGATTGCCATCTTGGTACTGCCATCGTCCCGTAGGTCTGTGGTGAACTACTCACACATCATTATGAGGGCGGCAAGGTTGATGAAGAGGCCCTTCGTGATCGATCCCCCCTCCGGCAGGGTGCCGGAACGGAGCTCCATATGGCCTCCCGTCGGAACAGAGACTTGTGGCAGCGTAAAAAGTGTTTCGGGACTCCCTCTCATGTTTTTAGGGTAGATAAGAATTTATAGACCGAAGAACGAAGCCGGGAGGGCCACGAGGGGGGCACAAGCTATTAGGGCGCCACCGATCATGCCCTGTTAGATTGTGGGGCCCTCGTGAGGCCTCCAGCCTTCTTCCGATGCTCGTTGGTCTTCTTTTGGCCGAGAAAAAATGATCAAAAAGTTTCAGGGCAATTGGACCTGGTTTGGTATGGAAATCCTGCAAAGTGAAAAACACACACAAAACAACAACTAACACTGGGAACTGGGTCAATAGGTTAGTTGCTCAAAAATTAATATAAAAGGGTAAATAAATATTCCAAAAGCATTCTAGAATGATAATATATCAGGAGGGAACTATCAAAATTGTACATATGTTGGAGACATATCAAGCATCCCCAAGCTTAATTCCCGCTCGTCCTCGTGTAGGTAAATAATAAAAAAAGAATTTTTGATGAGACATGCTATCCATTATGTAACCTTATGCATGTATGCTCATTGAGAAATGGTGAATTAACAAACATTAACATAGCAATACAGTTAGAGCATATTTCTCCACATGTGGTTTTGGTAATTGATGACAATCCCTATGGACTAATGTTTGCCTTAAGTAATTTTCGAAGGATTTGTCAATAGGCACTTCTTGAAGTCCATCTATTGATTTAAAGGAGTTTATATGATAACCAAGGTGGTGTTCAAGGTATTATCCAAAGAATTGTCATAAAGACACAAAGTTGATCAATACTAAGTCAAAGAGTAAATCAAGTTGATCAATACACAAAGCATACAAGATGTACCGAGAGGGATCAAGTGATCCCATGCTATAGTAAGCATTGTCCATTACGCTTTTGTGTACTAACCCATGATCTTCGTGAGAGTTTTATGTGGGGTTAGTGTGTTTCCATGGGCTTGAGTCAAGAGGAAGATCTCATACAACCCATGAAGGATGATGTCAAGTGGTGATTGTAATCAACATTGTGGTCTGCAAGTTCAAATGGAGCATCACAAAGATATCTTGCTTGATGCTTGTCGTCCATTGTGGTGGCAATGGACTTGTGAAGATGTGCTGAAGAGTGGCTCGCCAGTAGTGGAGTATAGGGGAGCAATCATCTAGGCTTCATCAAGCCAACACAATGAAGAAAGGTGGTCTATCTTGAGGAAGTCAAGATCGTCATCATCTAGCTAAAGTGGACTATGTGCAAGATATAGGTTTGTCCTTGATAGGTTTTCTATTTTAGGATAGATTGCCGAACTATCAAGGGGGGCTCTCCAACGAGTAGCTTGATTATATCGTTCATTGAGAGCTCAAATCATTTGCAACTTTTCATATTCTTTCTTGGTTCTTGTTTGGTGGTTCTCTTGTGAGTTTTAGAGCTTATGGTCATCTTTATGACAAGCTCCAGTTCATCAAAAATGGAGTTCATATGCATCTTCTATGATGTTTCCAATGTTGGATTTTTTGCCGGTTCTTCATTCATAGAGTTTTCACAGCTCTTGTCGTCTTGAATCCAACAAGCTTGAGTTTGCTCAATTCGGAGCTCGTATGCGAAAGTTATGATAGTTATGGTTTTCATGTGTTGCGTGTGGTCTATCTGGAATGATCCAAGAGGTAGTACCACCTGGGCCGGCGGTAGTGGCCCAGCTTTTACATCTGGATAGTACCGCTGCCCATAAATTCGACACCTTTTTTGGTCGGACTTTGCGGTAGTGCTGGACGGTAGTACCGCCCGTAGGGTGGTACTACCGCTTGTTACTATCACTCCTGGCGGTACTATCGGCCCTGCTCCCTCTCAGTTTGGCTTCCCTCTGTTGGAGAACATTGCATGGGAAACAAAAGATTTCGTACGCACACGAAGACCTATCATGGTGATGATCATCTACAGAGGGATATTGAATATACATAGCCTTGTAGATCGCTAAGCGGAAGCATATATAACGCGGTTGATGTACTGGAACATCTTCGCGATGCAAATCATAGCCCGTCCCGCGATCTCATCACGATCCATCCCGTGATCCCATCATGATCCATTCCCGATCTAGTGCTGAATGGACGGCACCTCCGCGTTCACCACACGTACAGCTTTATGACGATCCCCACCTTCTTGATCCAACAAGAGGAGCGGAGAGGCAGATGAGTTCTCCAGCATGGGGGCGTGGTGGTGGTGGTGAACTAATCCAGCAGGGCTTTGCCTAAGCACCGCCGAACTAGACTAGAGGAGAAACAGATCTAGAGAGAAGTAGAGGGAGCATGTGGCAATTAGGGTTAGCCCTCACCTCTAAAACCTCTAGTATATATAGGAGGAGGAGGGGAGAGGAGGAAGCCTTGGCCTCCACTCCAAGGAGGTTCGGCCAAGCCACAAGGGAGGAATCCACCTCCCACAAGGGAGGTGGAATCCTATTAGGACTCCTTCCTAATTTGGCCCTTTTTGCCTTCTTCCTTTAACCTTTTTTGCATGGGACCTTGAGAGAGACTTACGCCAGCCCACCAGGGGCTGGTCCACCTCCTCTGATAGACCATGAGTCTCTTGGGTCGTCACACCCCTCCCGGTGGTCCCCCGGTACTCTCCTGGCACTCCCGATACACTACCGATGAGCCCGAAACTTTTCCGGTGACCAAAACAGGACTTCCTATATATCAATCTTTACCTCCGGACCATTCCGGAGCTCCTCGTGATGTCCAAGATCTCATCCGGAACTCCGAACAACCTTCGGTCACCAACACCCATAACTCAACTATACTGAAACGTCACCGAACCCTAAGTGTGCAGACCATGCGAGTTCGAGAACTATGTAGACATGACTGAGACATTCTCCGGTCAATATCCAATAGCGGGACATAGACGTCCATATTGGATCCTACATATTCTACAAACATTTTATCGGCTGAACCTCTATATCAAGGATTCACACAATCCCGTATATCATTCCCTTTGTCCTTCGGTATGTTACTTGCCCGAGGTTTGATCGTCGGTATGTCCATACCTATTTCAATCTCGTTACTGGCAAGTCTCTTTACTCGTTTCGTAATACAAGATCCCGTGACTAACTCTTCAGTCACATTGCTTGCAAGGCCTGTTTGTGATGTTGTATTACCGAGTGGGCCCCGAGATACCTCTCCATCACATGGAGTGACAAATCCCAGTCTTGATCCATGCTAACTCAACGGACACCTTCATAGATGCATGTAGAGTACCTTTATAGTCACCCAGTAACGTTCTGTCGTCTGATACACACAAGGCATTCCTCCAGTGTCAGTGAGTTACATGATTTCATGGTCATAGGAATGTATACTTGACATGCAGAAAACAATAGCAACAAAATGACACGATCATATGCTACATTTATAGTTTGGGTCTTGTCCATCACATCATTGTCCTAAGGATGTGATCCCGTAGTGACAACACTTGTCTATGGCCAAAAAACCTTGACCATCTTTGATCAACGAGCTAGTCAACTAGAGGCTCACTATGGACATTGTGTTTTCTATGTATCCACACATGTATTTGAGTTTCCAATCAATACAATTCTATCATGGATAATAAACTATTATCATGAACAAGGAAATATAATAATAACCAATTTATTATTTCCTCTAGCGCATATTTCCAACAGTCTCCACCTAAGTGGTAGTACTGCTCCCATGAGCGGTAGTACCACTCTCGCTCGGGCTGAGGGGGTAACGGTTGGATTTTTCCCTTCCTATTTAAGGGGGCCTTCTTCCCCAAAGGTACCTATCCTTTGAGCTCATGTTCTTCCCCCATTTTTGACCTTGTTAGAGCTTGCTAGCTTTCAATTCCTACAATGATTCTTGCTAGTTCTTGAGTGAAAAGAGAGAGGATATCTAGATCCACATTTCCAGCAATCACTTTATCCCCTATGTGAGGGGGACCCCATGGATCTAGGTCTTAGAGTTCTTCGTGTTCTTCTTCGTTCTTCCTCTCATTTTCTTCCATAACATTAGTTGTTCTGGAGGGATTTGGGAGAGAAGGACTTGGGCACTCTGTGTGCCCTTGCCATTGCATCTGGTGCATAGGTTCTAGTTCTCCACGGTGATACGTGGAAATGAAGTTTGAGAAGCTTATTACTCTTGGGCGCTTGGTACCCTAATACTTATTCTTCTTGGGTGCTTTGGCATCCTAGAAGCTTGGTGGTGCCTTGGATCTCAATCATTGTGGTGTAAAGCTCTCGGCAAGCGTCGGGGTCTCCAATTAGGTTGTGTAAATTGCCCCGAGCATTTGTGGTTACCTCGAAGCCATATTACATTGTGGTGAAGCTTTGTGGTCTTGTTGGGAGCCTCCAATTAAGTTGTGGAGATTGCCCCAACCTTGTTTGTACGGGTTAGGTGATCACCCTCAAGGGTACCTTAGTGGAATCACGAGATCTTGCATTGTGCAAGGGCGTGAGGAGATTACGGTGGCCTTAGTGGCATCTTGGGGAGCATTGTGCCTCCACACTGCTCCAAACAGAGATTAGCATCCGCAAGGGTGTGAACTTTGTGATATATCATCGTCTCCGCGTACATTGGTTATCTCTTACCCGAGCCTTTTACTTATGCACTTTACTTTATGCTAGCCATATTCTTTATTGTTATATATCTTGTTAACAATTAGTTGTTTATCTTGCTTAGCAAAAGTTGTTGGTGCACATAAGTGAGCCTAGTTTTTTAGGTTCTGTACTTGACTAATTAAACGTTAGTTTTATTCCGCATTTGTTCAAGCGTTAACCGTAATTATTTTGAAGCGCCTATTCACCCTCCGTCTAGGTGATATCCACGTCCTTCCAAATACTTATAGGTATAAGTAGCAAATCATTAATCTTTCAAAGTATACGATCCTCGAAGAGTTTCTTACCCCCATCCATCTTTATTATATTAGCTAGGCATGTCTCCATCTTCAGAACATTAATACAAATGCCAAGCACCACGGTGTTCAAGTGAGGCAATTGTATCGTACTTTTTCAATATGCATCAACTTTTTATTCTTCACGCAATACATGAGCATGAACCTTTGGACATAGCATAAAGGTGGAAGAGAATATGGTGGTAGGTTTCAAAGGGGTAAAAGTGGAGAAGATAGTCTCACATCAACTAGGTGCGCGAACGAGCTATGAACATGCTCGTCGATAGATATTGATGCGAGGGTAGGGATTACCATGCAAACGATGAACAAGAGCTATAAGTGTACGAAAGGTCCATTGAAGCTAATTGGGGTGTGCATCCAACTTGCATGATCATGAAGACCTCGTTCATTTGAGGAACCCCGTCATCCGAAAATGCATGCCAAGTTTATTAAAAAGTGATTCCTACTAGAATATGAAAGATATAACATGAGACTCTCTATATGAAGAACAAGGTGCCACTTTGAGGCACAAGTGTGGTAAATGACAGTAGCAAAGTCCCCTCTCTCTTTTTCTCTCATTCTTTATGGTGGACTCCTTTGGCCTCCCCCATTTTTATTTGAGAGAGAAGGACTTGGGAAACCCGTGTGCCCTTGCCATTGCATTTTGTGCATATGATTGAGTTCTCCACGGTTATACGTGGAAGTGAAGTTTGAGAAGCTTATTAATCTTGGGTGTTTCAGCACCCTAGAGCTTGTTCCTCTTGGGTGCCTTGGCGCCCTAGACGGTTGGTGGTGCCTCGGAGCTCAATCATTGTGGTCTAAAGCTCTGAGAAAGCATCGGGTATCCAATTAAGTTGTGGAGATTGCCTTGTGCATTTGAGGTTACCACGAAGCCATAGTCCATTGTGGTGAATGTTCGTGGTGTTGCTGAGAGCCTCCAATTAAGTTGTGGAGATTGCCCCAACCTTGTTTGTACGGGTTTGGTGACCGCCCTCAAGGGTCCCATAGTGGAATCATGACATATTGCATTTTGCGAGGGTGTGAGGAGATTAGAGTGGCCTTAGGAGCACCTTGGGGTGCATTGTGCCTCCTTATAGCTCCGAACGGAGATTAGCATCCACAAGGGTGTGAACTTCGAGATACATCCTCGTCTCCGCGTGCCTTGGTTATCTATCACCCGAGCCTTTTACTTATGCATTTTACTTTGTGATAGCCATATTGTTTCTTGTTATATATCTTAATATCACTTAGTTGTTTATCTTGCTTAGCATAAGTTGTTGCTGCACATAGGCGAGCCTAGTTCTTTTAGGTTATCTGCTTGACTAATTAAACTTTAGTTTTATTCCGCATTTGTTCAAGCCTAAACCGTAATTATTTTAAAGCGCCTATTCACCCCCCCCTCTAGGCGACATCCACGTCCTTTCAAATACTTATATGTATAAGTAGCAAATCATTAATCTTTCAAAGTATACGATCCTCAAAGATTTTTGTACCCCCATCCATATTTATTATATTAGCATGGCATGGCTCCATCTTCACAACAATTATAAAAATGTCAAGTACCACGGTGTTCAATTCACACAACTGTATCATACTTTTTCAATATGCATCAAATTTTTATTCTTCATGCAATACATGAGCATGAACCATTGGACATAGCATCAAGGTGGAAGAGAATATGGTGGTAGGTTTCAAAGGGGTAAAAGTGGAGAAGATAGTATGAATATGCTCGTTAGTAGATATTGATGCAAGGAGTATGGATTGCCATGCATATGATAAACATGAGCTATAAGTGTATGAAAGATTCGCTGAAGCTAAGTGGGGTGTGCATCAAACTTGCTTGATCATGAAGACCTCGGGCATTTGAGGAAGGCCGTCATCGGAAGATGCAAGCCAATTTTATGAAAAAACAATTCCTACTAGCATATGAAAGATATAACATGAGACTCTCTATATGAAGAACAAGGTGCCACTTTGAGGCACAAGTGTGGTAAATGATAGTAGCAAAGTACGTTCTCTCTTTTTCTCTCATTTTATTAATGGTGGGCTCCTTTGGCCTCCCCCATTTTTATTTCCTCACTGGGAAAATGCTCTAATAATGATGATCATCACACTTTTATTTATTTACAACTCATCATGAAAACTAATAGGACAATATGACTCCGATTGAATGCCTCTGACAGTGTACCAGGATGTGCAAAGATCTTGCATGAAATGTATCAAAAACATGATGAATGGTGGCTTTTCCACAAATACTATGTCAGCTCTGTATGATCATGCAAAGCATTATGATGATGAACGAACTACTCATGTGAAGTGACGACGGCATTTGCATGGCAATATATCTCAGAATGGCTATGAAAATGCCATGATAGGTACGTATGGTGGCTATTTTGAGGAGGATATAAGAAGGCTTATGTGCAACAGAGCGTTCCATGTCACGGGGTTTGGATGCACGTGCCAAAGTTGCACCGATCCTCAAAGTGAGAACGGGTGATGCACGGTACCGAAGAGGCTAGCAAATATGAGGAGGTGAGAGGCGTATGTCCACGGTGTCACATTAGTCATGAATAACTGATATACTTATTGCAAAGTTTTATTAATTTTATCACAAATCAAAGTACTACTCGCATGCCCCGAGGGAGACGTTTGGTAGGAGTTAACCATTGTACGACTCCGACTCAAAACAACACACAATTTTCAACTAGGAATATCAATGCTCACACATCATCACCATGCCTTTTTTTAAAATTTAGATGAACAAGAAGTTTATCATCCCTTAATATTGACACCTATATGAATTAATAATAGTGCACTCACACATTTTTCATATCACCACATCAATATCATTAACCCACAATTTCATTATATGTGCTACATGATGGGTATTATCCTCATTCATTAGATACTCATTGTTTTTTATCTAGTCGTATGACCCATGCAAATTACCGTCACCATTTGTCGATATCTCAAACAAATATAAATGAATAACGAGAGCATAATGTTTCTATAAAATCTACACGCCACCATGCTCAAAAAGATATAAGTGAAGTACTACAGAAACTGCTAGGCTCAAAAGATATAAGTGAAGCACATAGAGTATTATAACAAATTGTGATGATGTGATTTCTCTCTCAAATAGGTCTGTCAAGCAAACAATGATTGTGGTATACAGAAATTAAAGAAAATAAAAGAAAAGGATGCTCCAAGAAAAAACTCATCTCATGTGACGAATAAACATATAGATCCAAGTAACATACCGATTGATTGAGACGAAAAGAGGGTGTTAGAGCATAATTCTCCATATGTGGTTTTGGTAATTGATGAAAATACCTATGAACTAATGGTTGCCTTAAGGTATATTTGAAGGATTTGTCCATAGGCACTTCTTGAAGTCCATTTCTTGGTTTCAAGGAGTTTATATGGTGACCAAGGTGGTATTCAAGGCTTTATCCAAAGATTGGTCATAATGACACAAGGTTGATCAAGACCAAGTCAAAGAGTGAATCAAGTTGATCAACACACAAAGCTTATAGGATGTATATAGAGGGATCAAGTTATCCCATGGTATGGTAAGTGTTGTCCATTTCGCTTTGTGAACTAACCCATGGTCTTCGTGAGAGTTCTATTTGGGGTTAGGTGTGTTTCCATTGGCTTGCGTCAAGAGGAAGATCTCATTCAACCCATGGAAGATTGTTATGTTCAAGTTCAAGTGGAGCATCATGAAGATATCATGGTTGAATCTTGCCTACTATTGTGGTGGCAATGGACTTGTGAAGATGTGTTGAAGAGTGTCTCACCCATAGTGGAGTATGGGGGAGCAATCAACTAGTCTTAATCGAGCCAACGCAATAAAGAAATGTAGTCCATCTTGAGGAAGTAAAGATCGTCATCATCCAGCTTAAGTGGACTTTGTGAAAGGTATAGGTCTTACCTTGATAGGTTTTCTATTTTACCGGTTTCACGATGGTGGTTGGGAGACTGGGTTATAGGATAGATTGGCGTACTATCAAGGGGGCTCTCAAGTGAGTAGCTCGATCATATCATTTGTTGAGAGCTCAAACCATTTGCATCCTTGCATCATATTTCTTGGTTCTTGTTTGGTGATTCTCTTTGTGAGTTGTAGGGCTTATGGTCATCTTCATGACAAGCTCGAGTTCATCGAAAACAGAGTTCATGTGCATCTTCTATGATGTTTTCGATGTTGGAGTTTTTCATGGTTCTTCATTCATAGAGGTTTAACATCTCTATATCATTGGCATTTTCATAATCGTGTGTTATCAAGATAACCAACAAGCTTGAGTTTGCTCAATTCATAGCTCATTTGCGAAAGTTATGTCAGCTTAGGGTAGGTTTTCTCCCTCAAGCGGAAGTACCATTGGGGTAGAGCAGTAGTACCACCCTGGCGGTACTGCTGCCCTCCCCTGTCGGCCTCTCTTCCTCTTATAATTTCCCTTTGGCATCATCGCTGCGTTTTCCCATTTTGTGCGGAAGTACCGCTTGGGGGGAGCGGTAGTACCGCTCCATCTGTACTGCCTCCCTCCCCTTCCGTCCCTACTTCCGCTTGTTTTTTCTGTGTGGCTTCCGATGAGTCGTTTCCCATTTTAAGCGGAAGTACCGCTTGGGTTGGAGCGGTAGTGCCGCTCGAGCAGTAGTAACACTCAGCCAAGCGGTAGTACCACTTGTGCACGAGCAGTGCATAACAGTTGGATTGTGAGGGACCTATTTAAGGGGGTATTCTTCGCCAATGGTCCCTAACTCTAGAGCTTGTGTTCTTCCCCATTGTTGACCTTCTTTGAGCTTGCTAACTCTCAATCCCTTCAATGATTCTTGGTAGTTCTTGAGGTAACAGAGAGAGGAGATCTAGATTCACATTTCAACCATCACTTTATCCTCTTTGTGAGGGGAACCCCTTGGATATTGATCTTGGAGTTCTTCGTGTTCTTCTTCGTTCTTCCTCTCGTTTTCTTCCATAGCATTAGTTGTTGTGATGGGATTTGAGAGAGAATGACTTGGGAACTCCGTGTGGCCTTGCCATTGCATTTGGTGCATAGGATTTAGTTCTCCACGGTGATATGTGGAAGTGAAGTTTGAGAAGATTATTACTCTTGGGTGTTTGAGAACCCTAGAGCTTGTTCCTCTTGGGTGCCTTAGCGCCCTAGACAATTGGTGGTGCCTCGGATCTCAATCATTGTGGTGTAAAGCTCCGAGTAGGCATAGGGGTCTCCAATTAAGTTGTGGAGATTGCCCCGAGCATTTTAGGTTACCTTGAAGCCATAGTCCATTGTGGTGAAGCTTTGTGGTGTTGTTGGGAGCCTCCAATTAAGTTGTGGAGATTGCCCCAACCTTGTTTGTACGGGTTCGGTGACCTCCCTCAAGGGTCCCTATGTGGAATCACAACATCTTCCATTATGCGAGGGCGTGAGGAGATTATGATGGCCCTAGTGGTTTCTTGGGGAGCATTGTGACTCCACATTGTTCCAAATGGAGATTAGCATCCGCAAGGGTGTGAACTTTGGCATACATCATCGTCTCCGCGTTCCTCGGTTAGCTCTTATCCGAGCCCTTTATTTATGCACTTTACTTCGTGATAGCCATATTGTTTCTTGTTATATATCTTGCTATCACTTAGTTGTTTGTCTAGCTTAGCATAAGTTGTTGGTGCACATAGGTGAGCCTAGTTGTTTTTGATTTTGTGCTTGACTAATTAAAGATTAGTTTTATTCCGCATTTGTTCAAGCCTAAACAGTAATTATTTTAAAGCACCTATTCACCCCCCCCCCCTCTCGGCGACATACACGTCCTTTCATAGGGCATCCCCAAGCTTGGACGCTTGAGTATTCCTAGAATATTACCTTGGGTGCCTTGGGCATTCATAGTCTTATGCTTTTGCTGCTCCTTAATCCTTTGTCCATCGGGACAATACCCAAAAATTGAAAACATTAATCACATAAAAATCAACAAAACATCGTGAGATTCGTTAGTATAAGCAACATATCAAATACTTTGAGGTGTTGTTACACATTTATTATTATTTTATTTTAGCATAGGTTACTGTATCTTAACTCCTCCATTGGTTATACCTCCTGATATAATCCATAGCATCATCAAAACAAGCAAACTACATATGCAAAAATAGATCCAACTGAAACAAAACAGTCTGTAGTAATCTGTAATGAACCTATACTTATGTAAATCCAAAAATTCTTAAAAATTAGTAATACTTAAGGAATTTTTATGTCAATACTGTGTAAAAAAATTAGCTTAAACATCTGTTCTAGTAAAACCAGAGAAATTCTTCAATGGGCATCAAAGTTTATGTTTTTGCACTGTATCAATCCTACTCATCATGCAAATCATCCTAAAGGATTTAATTGGCATAAAAACTAATTAAAACATAAAACACAATAACTATAGAGGAAATAATAATTTTTATCACACACTAACTTAAATAAAAATCAAAGTTTAAAGATAACTATTGGGTTGCCTCCAACAAGCGATCTTGTTTTACGCCCCTAGCTAGGCATATTGCATAGTTTCAAGTGTTGTCATCTTTGACACTCAAACCATAAGCGGCTCTCATGATTGATTCATAAGGTGACATAATTTTATTTCTAGGTAAGTCTTCCTTTCATTTATTTAATGGAAATTTAAACCTCATATTTCCCGCTTTTATGTCAATGATTGCACATATCATTCGTAGGAAGGATCTTCCTAGTATAATTGGACAAGTAGGGTTGCAATCAATATCAAGCACAATGAAATCTACATGCACATAATTTCTATTTGCAATTACAATCACATCACTTATTCTACCCAAGGGTTTCTTGATGTTAGAATACGCAAGATGAAAATTTAGGGAACATTCTTCAATATTGGTGAGACCAAGCACATCACATAAAGTTTTAGGTATGGTTGAAATACTAGCACCAAAGTCACACAAAGCATTGAATTCATATTTATTTATCTTAACTTTGATAGTAGGTTCGCATTCATCATGCAATTTTCTAGTAATAGAAACTTCAAGCTCAAGTTTCTCATCATAAGCTTTTACCATAGCTTTCACTATATGTTGAGTAAAAGCTTTGTTTTGTTCATTAGCATTGGGTGAGCTAATAATGGATTGCATCAAGGAAATGCATTTAAATAAGGAGGAATTATCATAATTAAAGTACTTGTAATCCAAAAGAGAGGGCACATCACTAGTTAAAGTTTTGACCTCTCCAAACCCAATTTCTTAAGTTTTAACATTAAAATCATCACCCTCCAAACTAACGAGGCGCTCTATTACTAGAGTTGAATCATCTCGAGTCCCTTTATAATTAACATTTAGAGAAGTAAACAAAGATTCAATAGGAGAAGCACCAATCATTTTAATATCTTCATCATGATTTCGGTAAAAAACTGGGTGGAAGGTCTTTTTCTAGGAATTCCCACTTAGCTTTCAACTTAGCGGTACTCTCCTTTCTTTCATTAATAGAAACTTGGTTAGATTTCATAGTCTCATTAAAATTATGCTTAGGAAGAAAATCTTTTTTAAGAGTTTCTACATCAAGAACAATCATATCCATATTTTTAGCCAAAGTATCAACGACATGCAATTTTTCTTCTACCATAGTATTGAAAAACTTTTTGCGAATTACTAAATTCCTTTATTGTGTTCTCAAGATCAGAGAGTATCCTATTATAATTTTTAGGGGAATTTCCATAATAATTACCATAATAATTGCCATAACCATTAGGATTATTACCGGGATACGACCTAGTATTGAAATTACCCCTATAAGCATTATTGTTGAAATTATTTCGCGTGACAAAGTTCACATCAATAGCAGCATTATTTTGTTAAAATCAAGGTAGACAAGTTCATATCATTAGGATCAACTTGAATATTTTGATTAGCAACCAAGTTCATAAGGGCATCCACTTTTTCACTGAAGGTAGAGATTTCCTCAACATAATTTATCTTCTTACTAGTTGGAGCTCTTTCGGTATGCCATTGAGAATAGTTGGCCATGATATTGTCTAGAAGTTTGGTGGCCTCTCCTAATGTCACCTCCATGAAGGTACCACATGCGATAGAATCTAAAAGATTTCTAGACACAAAGTTTGGTCCAGCATAGAAGTTTTGTATAATCATCCACAAGTTTAAGCCATGAGTTGGACAATTTCTTATCATCAATTTACTCCTCTCCCAAGCTTTTACAACATGTTCATGATCTTGCTGTTTAAAATTCATTATTTTATTTCAAAAGGAGATGATCTTAGGAGGAGGGAAATACTTGGCAATAAAAGCATCTTTACACTTATCCCATGTTCCAATACTATTATGTGGTGAAGATGAAAACCAAGCTTCAACTTTCTCTCTTAATGAAAAAGGAAAAAAATTTAATTTCATAATATCATTATACAAGTCCTTTTTATTTTGCATACCACAAAGCTCAATAAAGGTATTGAGATGTGAAATGGGATCCTCATTAGGACTTCCCAAAATTTGCTCTTTCATGACAAGATTCAATAATGCAACATTAATATCAAAAGCATATGCACTAGTGGCGCGTGGTATAGGAGTACTAATAAAATCATTATTATTAGTATTTCAGAAGTCACACAACTTAGTAGTACATTAAGACATGGTGAGCAAGCAAGCAAAGTAACAAGCACGATAAGCAAACTAGAGAGCGAATATGCAATCTAGTGACAAGCTTAAGCAAGCAGAGATAAATATTTTTGTATTATTATATTTTTACGATACAGACTACATATACCAGCAAATAAAAGGAGTAACAAGTGAATGAAATTTTGTGTGAATTTACTTGGTAGTTGCTGATGATATTCCCCGGCAACGGCGCTAGAAATCCATCCTCATACTCGTGATGTGCGTTGGGTTTTCCGTGAAGAGGAACTAGTTATCGAGCACAGAGTGAGTAAGTATTTCTCTCAGTTATGAAACCAAGGTTTATCAAACCAATAGGAATATTAACCACAAATGTCTTCAGCGGCTACACACAAAAAACAAACAACTTGCACCCAACGCGGGCAAGAGGGTTTTCAATCCCATTGTCTTGTTATTTGCAAGCAAAATAAAATAAAAATAAGTAAATGGCAGAAAAGTATTGAAGGTTTTATCAATATGTTGTGAATAGACCCGAGGACCATAGCTTTCCATAGTGGCATCTCTCATGAAAAATAGCATACGATAGGTAAACAAATTACTGTTGGGCAACTGAAAGAAAAGCGGATAGTTATACAATATCCACGGAAATGATCATGTTTATATAGGCATCACATCCATAAAAAAATAGGCCGGCTATTGCTTGCACCTATTACTATTACTTCACTTCAAGAGCGCTTCTATGCTCGCCTATCTACGTATTAAGTTCATGACGAACAAAGTAATGCATGGAGTAAGATGACATGATGTAGACAAAGTAAACTCAAGCAGTATGAATAAATCCTATCGTTTTATCCTTAGTAGTAGAAACACAAAGACTCATCTTGTCCCCTTATGTCATTGGGATATAGAAATTCGCCAAGTTGAACCTACTAGAATGCACCTTTCTCACCGAAGAAATACCGATCTAGTTGGCCAAATTATTTCAATAGATCGGAGAGAATTACGAAGCTGTCATAATTATGCAAATAAGAATCATATGAGATTTCAGAGAAGACTCAAATATTTATCATGAATAATATAAACATAAACCCACAATTCATCGGATCCCAACAAACGCATCGCACAAAAGGAATTACATCATATGGATCAAAGCGAAGATGCGATGATCATTGTATTGAAGATCAAAGAGAGAGATTGCCTTCTAGGTACTGCCATGGACCCGTAAGTGTGTGGTGAAATACTCACACATCATCGTGAGGGAAGCAAGGTTGATGAAGAGGCCCTCTGTGATTGATCCCCCCCCCCCTCCGGCAGGGTCTCGGAACGGTGCTCCAGATGGCCTGCCGTCAGAACAGAGACTTGAAGTGGCGTAAAAAGTGTTTTGAGACTCCCTATGGTGTTTTTAGGGTAGATGAGAATTTATAAGCCAAAGAATAGAGTCAGGAGGTCCATGAGGAGGGCACAAGCTATCACGACACCCCCAGGTCATGCCCTATTAGCTTGTGGGCCCCTCGTGAGGCCTCCAACATTCTTCTGATGTTCTTTGGTCTTATTTTGGTCCAGAAAAAATCATAAAAAAGTTTCAGGGCAATTGGGCCTCGTTTCGTATGAAAAACCTGCAAAGTGAAAAACACGTAGAAAATAACAACTCGCATTGGGCACTGAGTGAATAGGTTAGTGCTCAAAAATGATATAAAATGGTAAATAAATACTCTAAAGCATACTAGCATGATAATATATCAACATGGAACAATCAAAAATTATAGATATCTTGGAGACGTATCGGTTGCTGACCTCGGCTCCAAGAGCATTGGGTATTCGGCCCAACATAGAGTACAGTAGGTTGCGACGCGAGACATACAGAGCCCATCGGGAGAAAAGCAGTTGATCAAGGAGTCGCATGCGGCTAGGGATAGACCTCTCGTTCGTCCTAGTTTTTCTATGCAGCGATCAGGATGCGCAAGAAGGATCGCTCTAGCTGCACCAGCAGCGATGGAAGGACGTGGCAAAGGTGATGCACATATGCCTCCATGCCAAAAGCCTCCTATGAGAGAAGGAGAATGGCGGTGCGGTTACCTCTCCTGGTTCGTGATGGACGTGTCACGGCCACAAACGCCGGCGGTCATTGCTACCTCTGGAGCTTGCGTTGGTTTTTCCCTTGAAGAGGGAAGGGTGATGTAGCATAGTAGCAGTAAGTATTTCCCTCAGTTTGACAACCAAGGTATCAATCCAGTAGGAGTATCAAGACAAGTCACCAATGTACCTGCACAAAAACAAACAAACTTGCACCCAACGCTATAAAGGTGTTGTCAATCCCTTCACGATTAATTGCAAGGTGAGATCTGAAGGTGGAAAGTGCAACAAAGTAAAAGTATAGAGCTGAAAATATGATGTGAAGTAGACCCGGGGGGGCATAGTGTTCACTAGAGTCTTCTCTCATGATAGCAAATATTACAGTGGGTGAACGAATTACTGTCGAGCAATTGATAGAACCGCGCAAAGTCATGATGATATCTAAGGCAATGATCATACATATAGGCATCACGTCTGAGACAAGTAGACCCATACTGTCTGCATCTACTACTATTACTCCACACATCGACCGCTATCCAGCATGCATCTAGTGTATTGAGTTCATAACAAATAGAGTAACGCCTTAAGAAAGATGACATGATGTAGAGAGATAAATTCATGCAATAGATATAAACTTCATCTTTTTACCCTTGATGGCAACAACATGATGCGTGCCTCGCTACCCCTTCTGTCACTGGGTGAGGACACCACACGGTATGAACCCAAAACCAAGCACTTCTCCCATTGCAAGAATTATAGATCAAGTTGGCCAAACGAAACCCATAACTCAAAGAGAATTACAAGGATACGAAATCATGCATATAAGAGATCAGAGGAAACTCAAATAATATTCATAGATAATCAGATCATAAATCCACAATTCATCAGATCTTGACAAACACACCGCAAAAGAAGATTACATCGGATAGATCTCCATGAAGATCATGTAGAACTTTGTATTGAAGATCCAAGAGAGAGAAGAAGCCATCTAGCTACTAGCTTTGGACCCGAAGGTCTATGGTGAACTACTCACGCATCATCGGAGAGGCAATGGTGTTGATGAACAAGCCCTCCATGTCCGAATCCCCCCTCCGGCAGGGCACCAGAACGGTCCCCAGATGGGATCTTGCGGAGACAGAAGCTTGCGGCGGCAGGAAAGTATTTTCGTTGCTCTCTCTGGCAGTTTGGGATTTTTCGGGGATTTATAGGCGGAAGAAGTAGGGCAAAGGAGCCACGAGGGGCCCACAAGCCTGCTAGGCACCCCCGATGTCGCGGCTATGGTGCTTGTGGCCACCCTCGGAGTCCTTTGACTTGGTTCTCAAGTTCCCTGCGTATCTTCTGTTACAGAAAAGATCTTTCTGAAGGTTTTATTCTGTTTGGACTCCATTTAATATTCTTCTCTAAAAAGGGTCAAAAACACGGAAAAAACAGGAAGTGGCACTTGGCACTGAGTTAATAGGTTAGTCCGAAAAAAGATATAAAATAGCATATTCATGCATATAAAACATCCAAAGTTGACAAGATAATAGCATGGAACCATAAAAAATTATAGATATGTTGGAGACGTATCAAGCATCCCCAAGCTTAACTCCTGCTCGTCCTTGAGTAGGGAAGTGATAAAGACTGAATTTTTTATGTGGAATGCTACGTAACATATTTGTCCTTTGTAACTACTTTCTTGTGACTTGAATGTTCAGATCCGTAAGATTCAAAACAATAGTTTACTATTGGCATGAAAACAATAGTACTTCAAGCATGCTTGCAAAGTGATCATGAACTTTTCAAGTAACAAGGCCAAAGAAAGTTATCCCTACAAAATCATATAGTCTGGCTATGCTCCATCATCCCCACACAACGAATTAAAATCATGCATAACCCCGGTATTGGCCAAGTAATTGTTTTCACACTCTTACTTTCTCAAACTTTTTCAACTCTCACGCAATACATGAGCGTGAGCCATGGATATAGCACTATAGGTGGAATAAAGTGTGGTGGAGGTTGTGAGGCAAAACGGAGGAGATGGTCACATTGACTCGGCATATCAACGGGCTATGGAGATGCCCATCAATAGATATCAATGTGAATGAGTAGGGATTACCATGCAATGGATGCGCTAGAGCTATAAGTGTGTGAAAGCTCAAAAGGAAAACTTGTGGGTGTGCACCCAACTTGCTTGCTCACGAAGACCTAGGCTATTTTGAGGAATCCCATCATTGGAATATACAAGCCAAGTTATATAATGAAAATTCCCACTAGTATATGGAGGTGACAAAACGAGAGACTCTCTATCATGAAGAACATGGTGTTGTTTTGAAGCACAAGTGTGGAAAAAGATAGTAGCATTGTCCCTTCTCTCCTTTTCTCTTTTTTTTGTTTGGGCTCTTTGGCCTCTTTTCATATTTTTTTGGTGGGCATATTTGGCCTCTTTTTTTCACATGGGACAATGCTCTAATAATGATGATCATCACACTTTTATTTACTCACAACTCAATATGTAGAGCAATGACGACTCTATAGGAAATGCCTCCGGCAGTGTACCGGGATGTGCAACGATCTAGCTTAGCGTATGACGTTGAAACATCTCTCTAGATATCTTAGATAATGCAAAGGCAATATGAAAGTGACGACACAAGTCATGAGACGGAACTGTGGGAGTTGCATGGAAATATATCTCGGAATGGCTATGAAAATGACATAGTAGGTAGGTATGGTGGCTGTTTTGAGGAAGGTATATGGTGGGTTTGTGCACCGGCGAAAGTTGCACGGCAATAGAGAGGCTAGCAATGGTGGAAGGTGAAAGTGCATCTATACCATGGACTCACATTAGTCATGAAGAACTCATACACTTATTGTGAAAGTTTTATTAGTAATCAAAACAAAGTGCTAAACGCATACTCCTAGGGGAAGGGTTGGTAGGTGTTAACCATCGCGTGATCTCGACCGCCACACAAAGGATGACAATCAATAAATCAATTATGCTCTAACTTCCTAACATAGCGGTTCACCATACGTGCATGCTACGGGAATCACTAACTTCAACACAAGTATTTCTAGATTCACAACACCTTACTAACATAACTCTAATATTACCAAATCCATATCTCAAAACTAACTGAGAGGAATCAAACTTCTCTTTACTAATCAATGCACATGAATATGGAAGTTTTTATTATATCCTCTTTGGATGCCTATCATCTTTAGGACTCTTTCATGGCACACGCCAATTACCAAGTTACCCAGAGAGAGCACTCTCAAAAAGATATAAGTGAAGATCGAGAGTTCTTATTTCTTCAAAGTATGACACCGCCGTGCTCTAAATAGATCTAAGTGAAGCACTAGAGCAAAGTTATCTAGCTCAAAAGATATAAGTGAAGTACATGCGAGCTAAATTGCCTAACTCAAAAGATACAAGTGAAGCTCAATGTGTATTCTAGCAAATTCACAATGAGTGCATGTCTCTCTCAAAAAGGTGTGCGGCAAGGATGATTGTGACACAACAAAAAGAAAAGACTCCTATAATAAACGACGCTCCAAGAAAAACACATATCATATGGTGAATAAACATATAGCTCCAAGTAATGTTATCGACGGATTAAAGACGAAAGAGGGGATGCCTTCCTGGGGCATCCCCAAGCTTAGGCTTTTTGGTGTCCTTGAATTGGCTTGGGATGCCTTGGGCATCCCCAAGCTTGAGCTCTTCCCACTCTTTATCCCATTGTCCATGAAAACATCACCCAAAACTTGAAAACTTCACAACACAAAACTTAAACAGAAACTCGTGATATTATTAGCATAAGAAAACAAACCACCACCTCTTTAGGTACTGTAGAAAACTTGATTTCTATTTATATTGGTTTTATATTACTGTATTCTCACTTTTCCATAGCTAATACCCCCCGATACTATCCATAGTTTCATCAAAATAAGCAATCAACACAACAAAAACAGAATCTGTCAAAGACAGACCAGTCTGTAGCAATATGTATACTTCGTATACTTTTGGTATCTCAAAAATTCTTTACAGTTACGGCAATTAGGGAAATGGGCATATCAACCAGCAGCAAAAATAATCAACTAAAAATCTCTTTCTGGATAGGAACGAAAAATAATTTCGTGAGCGCAAAGTTTCTGTCTTTTTCAGCACAATCAAACAACCATCACCAAAACTAGTCATAAAGGTCTTACTTGGCTCAAACACAAAAAGAAACACAAAAAACACAATCATAACATAATTATGAAGGTGTGGACACAACAAAACAGAAAGCAAAAAAGAAAAGATAAATTCATCGGGTTGCCTCCCAACAAGCGCTATTGTTTAACGCCCTTAGCTAGGCATAAGGCGATAGAATCAAGTATCGTCGTCCTTGGTACTCAAACCATAAGTAGGGTGAACACTCAACATTTTATGATCCTCATCTCTCTTACTAGATGGTTCACCACTGTTTTTAGGAACAAAAACAAACTTGGTGGCCTTATTGTGGGCAAAATTTGGAGTGTTCTGAACAGCGGCAAAAGCGGAACCCAAGTTGGTTATGACATCCTCTAGTTTGCCAATTCTAGTGGAATCATGACCTAGTTTTCGTTAACTGTGGTTTCCCTCTCCTTTAAATTTTTCAAAATCATCCCCACCTTGGATCCATACTGAGTGATTTGATTGTGGATCTTTTTATCCAAATTTTCAATGAGTTCAATCGTAGCAACTTTATTTTCAATGATATCCAGCCTAGGCATCACATCTTCCAAAGTTAAGGTAGTTCCATTAACCATGAGTGGGGGTGAGCCTACCAAATTTATTAAGGCACCATAAGAATCAACGGTATGGCTACCCAAGAAATTGCCACCTACGATTGTGTCAAGAACATACCTATTCCAAGGGGAAATACCCACATAAAAGTTGCGAAGCAGAACAGTAGTAAATTGCTTACGAGTAGATCTATTCTGAGCATTGCAAATCCTATAACAAGCATCCTTTAAGTTTTCTCCCTCATTTTGTTTGAAATTAAGAACTTCGCTCTCGGGAGTATCGTTCAAAGCGATAGGACTAGCCATAAGGATAGGTAGACTATCCCGCACAAGAAAACAGAAAGCAAGCGAAATAAAAGGGCGAACGAAAAAGGCAAATATTTTTGTAAATTTTGTTTTTTTCAGAAGTGGGGGAGAAGAAAACAAGAGGCAAAAGGCAAAAAAAGTAAATGCAAGAGATGAGTTTGCGAAAGTTACTTGGATAAGCTTCACTTAGAATAGTCCCAGGTGCCAGAAATTGACACGTTGAAGGGAGACTATTCTTGGCTTGATACTCCCCGGCAATGGCGCGAGAAATTCTTCTTGCTACCTCTTGAGCTTGCGTTGGTTTTTCCCTTGAAGAGGAAAGGGTGATGCAGCACAGTAGCAGTAAGTATTTCCCTCAGTTTGAGAACCAAGGTATTAATCTAGTAGGAGTATAAAGACAAATCACCAATGTACCTGCGCAAAAACAAACAAACTTGCACCCAACGCTATAAAGGGGTTGTCAATCCCTTCACGATTAATTTCGAGGTGAGATCTGAAGGTGGAAAGTGCAACAAAGTAAAAGTGTAGAGCTGAAAATATGATGTGAAGTACACCCGGTGGCCATAGTGTTCACTAGAGGCTTCTCTCATGATAGCAAATATTACGGTGGGTGAACAAATTACTCTCGAGCAATTGATAGAACCGCGCAAAGCCATGATGATATCTAAGGCAATGATCATACATATGGGCATCACATCCGAGACAAGTAGACCGATACTGTCTCCATCTACTACTATTACTCCACACATCGACCGCTATCCAGCATGCATCTAGTGTATTGAGTTCATAACAAACAGAGTAACGCCTTAAGCAAGATGGCATGATGTAGAGGGATAAATTCATGCAATAGATATAAACCCCATCTTTTTACCCTTGATGGCAACAACAGGATGCGTATCTCGCTACCCCTTCAGTCACTGGGTGAGGACACTACACGGTATGAACCCAAAACCAAGAACTTCTCCCATTGCAAGAATTATAGATCAAGTTGGCCAAACGAAACCCACAACTCGAAGAGAATTACAAGGATACGAAATCATGCATATAAGAGATCAGAGGAAACTCAAATAATATTCATAGATAATCTGATCATAAATCCACAATTCATCGGATCTCGACAAACACACCGCAAAAGAAGATTACATCGTATAGATCTCCATGAAGATCATGGAGAACTTTGTATTGAAGATCCAAGAGAGAGAAGAAGCCAACTAGCTACTAGTTATGGACCCGAAGGTCTGTGGTGAACTACTCACGCATCATTGAAGAGGCAATGGTGTTGATGAAGAAGCCCTCCGTGTTCGAATCCCCCTCCGTCAGGGCACCAGAACGGTCCCCAGATGGGATCTTGCGGAGAAAGAAGCTTGCGGCGGCGGAAAAGTATTTTCGTGGCTCTCTCTGGCAGTTTTGGATTTTTTGGGGATTTATAGGCGGAAGAAGTAGGGCAAAGGAGCCACGGGGGGGGCCACAGGCCTGTTAGGCGTGGCCCCCAGGCCGCGGCTAGGGGGCTTGTGGCCTCCCCCGGAGTCCTTTGCCTTGGTTCTCAAGTTCCCTGCGTATCTTCTGTTACGGAAAAAATCTTTTCGTAGGTTTTATTTCGTTTGGACTCCATTTAATATTATTCTCTGAAAAGGTTCAAAAACACGGAAAAAAACAGGAACTGGCACTTCGCACTGAGTTAATAGGTTAGTCCCAAAAAAGATATAAAATAGCATATTCATGCATACAAAACATCCAAAGTTGACAAGATAATAGCATGGAACCATAAAAAATTATAGATATGTTGCAGACGTATCAAGCATCCCCAAGCTTAACTCATGCTCGTCCTCGAGTAGGGAAGTGATAAAGACTAAATTTTTGATGTGGAATGCTACCTAACATATTTGTCCTTTGTAACTTCTTTCTTGTCACATGAATGTTCAGATCCGTAAGATTCAAAACAATACTTTACTATTGACATGAAAACAATAGTACTTAAAGCATGCTAGCAAAGTGATAATGAACTTTTGAAGTGACAAGGCCAAAGAAAGTTATCCCTACAAAATCATATAGCCTGGCTATGCTCCATCATCCCCACACAACGAATTTAAATCCTGCACAACCCCGGTATTGGCCAAGTAATTTTTTTCGCACTCTTACTTGCTCAAACTTTTTTCAACTCTCACGCAATACATGAGTGTGAGCCGTGGATATATCACTATAGGTGGAATAAAGTGTGGTGGACGTCGTGAGGCAAAAAGAAGGAGATGGTCACATTGACTCGGCATATCAACGGGCTATGGAGATTCCCATCAATAGATATCAATTTGAATGAGTAGGGATTACCATGCAATGGATGAACTAGAGCTATAAGTGTGTGAAAGCTCAAAAGGAAAACTAGTGGGTGTGCACCCAACTTGCTTGCTCACGAAGACCTAGGGTAATTTTGAGGAAGCCCATCATTGGAACATACAAGCCAAGTTATATAATGAAAATTCCCACTAGTATATGGAGGTGACAAAACGAGAGACTCTCTATCATGAAGAACATGGTGCTGTTTTGAAGCACAAGTGTGGAAAAAGATAGTAGCATTGTCCCTTCTCTCTTTTTCTCCTTTTTTGTTTGGGCTCTTTGGCCTCTTTTCATTTTTTGGGTGGGTATCTTTGGCCTCTTTTTTTCACATGGGACAATGCTCTAATAATGATGATCATCACACTTTTATTTACTCACAACTCAATACGTAGAGCAATGATGACTCTATAGGAAATGCCTCCGGGAGTGTACCGGGATGTGCAACGATCTAGCTTAGCGTATGACATTGAAACATATCGCTAGCTATCTTACAATCATGCAAAGGAAATATTAAAGTGACGGCACAAGTCATGAGACAGAACGGTGGGAGTTGCATGGCTATATATCTCGGAATGGCTATGAAAATGCCATAGTAGGTAGGTATGGTGGCTGTTTTGAGGAAGGTATATGGTGGGTTTGTGCACCGGCGAAAGTTGCGCGGCAATAGAGAGGCTAGCAATGGTGGAAGGTGAAAGTGCATCTATACCATGGACTCACATTAGTCATGAAGAACTCATACACTTATTGCGAAAGTTTTATTAGTAATCGAAACAAAGTGCTAAACGCATACTCCTAGGGGAAGGGTTGGTAGGTGTTAACCATCGCGCGATCCCGACCGCCTCACAAAGGATAGCAATCAATAAATCAATTATGCTCCGACTTCCTAACATAGCGCTTCACCATACATGCATGCTACAGGAATCACTAACTTCAACACAAGTATTTCTAGATTCACAACACCCTACTAACATAACTCTAATATTACCAAATCCATATCTCAAAACTAATTGAGAGGAATCAAACTTCTCTTTACTAATCAATGCACATGAATATGGAAGTTTTTATTATATCCTCTTTGGATGCCTATCATCTTTAGGACTCTTTCATGGCACACACCTACTACCAAGTTACTCAGAGAGAGCACTCTCAAAAAGATATAACTGAAGATCGAGAGTTCTTATTTCTCCAAAATATGACACCACCATGCTGTAAAGATATCTAAGTGAAGCACTAGAGAAAAGTTATCTAGCTCAAAAGATATAAGTGAAGTACATGCGAGCTAAATTGCCTAACTCAAAAGATATAAGTGAAGCTCAATAAGTATTCTAGCAAATTCACGATGAGTGCATGTCTCTCTCAAAAAGGTGTGCAGCAAGGATGACTGCGACATAACAAAAAGAAAAGACTCCTATAATACACGACGCTCCAAGCAAAACACATATCTTGTGGTGAATAAAAATATAGCTCCAAGTAATGTTACCGATGGATTGAAGACGAAAGAGGGCATGCCTTCCCGGGGCATCCCCAAGCTTAGGCTTTTTGGTGTCCTTTAATTGGCTTGGGATGCCTTGGGCATCCCTAAGCTTGAGCTCTTCCCACTCTTTATCCCATTGTCCATGAGAACATCACCCAAAACTTGAAAACTTCACAACACAAAACTTAAACAGAAACTCGTGATATTATTAGCATAACAAAACAAACCACCACCTCTTTAGGTACTGTTGCAAACTTGATTTCTATTTATATTGGTGTTATATTACTGTATTCTAATTTTTCCATAGCTAGTACCCCCTGATACTATCCATATTTCATCAAAATAAGCAATCTTGTGTTCTCGAGTTTGATGCATAGATCAAGAGGTAATCAGATTTGGATGAGATTCTCATGGGCACCCCATGCGCCTCTGAATGATTTTTAGGTGACCTAGGGCCTGGACTTGCTAATAGGCAACACAGAGTAGGTAAATACGCCGTCCACTCGAGCTAAGGTTGTGGCGCATCTTCTCCTTAGTGTGTTGGACATAGAACAAGTGACTAGACGTATGACGGTAAGAGTTATGACCTTGAGGTTGAGATTCAGGATAACGCTGTCTTTCACGAGTGACTGGGCGTACTGATATGGATAAAAGGATGGCAGTGATGGTAAAGGGAACGAGCGTAAGGGTGCGGAGTAGAGTAAGTGTGATGGCGATGTCAGGATGCTGAGGTTCGGCTCTTTTGGATCATCGTCAGCTCCTAGCCGCCTTTGGGGCGACCGAGCAGAGATGGGAGGATCTAGTGGAGCAAGATCTACCACCGTTGTCACCACCAGCTTCACCAACAGCATCTCGACTGGTGACTTCACGCACGTGCCTCGGGCAGGGAGCCTCGGCACGACCACCGCAGTCCGGGGTGGCGGGGGACACTAGACAGGAGGCCATGGCACCAAGTCGTTTATGGGGGGACCAAGTCGAGACGGACGACTTTGGTCACCTGTCGTCAGTTGATACACCGACCACGATCAGCACGGGAGCAACGAAATTGGAGGCAAACCAGGGAGTGGACGTCCGCTTGGTTTCTCCATGTCCAACGGTGCTGGCGAGGCATACTACTACGACAGCTCTGATGGTGGGGGGTCCCGGGCAGGAGGCCCGCTGGTCCTCACCATCACCGTCGCCTTCTACTCTCGTAGTTCAGTGCATGGGGAGTCCAGGGCAGGAGACCAGCCAGTCCTCACCATCGCCACCGCATTCTTCTTCACCTTGGCTATCGACCACCTTCAGGGCAGGTGAATAGTGTGCAGACACTTGGGAAGGGGAGGATGACCGAGGGACTTGTGAGGCGGCATGGGCAGCTCATGAGGTCCTTAATCCCCAGCTTGGAGCTCATTGATGTAGGCGGACACTTGGTAGGAGACCAACCCTCGCCTGATGTCATTACTTAGAAGGTGATCGCCTTTGGTGGGATTCCAGACCCAAACACTGGTGACAAGCGCATCAGTCAACGGATCCAGGACCAACCGGATGCGGATGACCTGCAATTGGGACATGCTATGATAGCCCCCAATCCTCGAGATGTCGAAGCCACTACAAGTATGTCGATCGATACTAGTTATTCCATCCTTCATTTTTCACAGCATGATATCATTGATAAGGCCATCAACTTAGGGATCACTCTGGGTAATAATGGTAAAGATAATGCCAAATTTGTGAATGACTTATTAGACCATGAAACAAATAGAGCTCTAGATATATTTAGTAACTTAGCTGCTGTGAAACCAATGGATGGCTCTGAAATTAATAATCTAGGCTAATGACATTACATAGTATGTGTGAGGACCTCATTCCCACTTCATGAATGGAGGATGATGAGGAGGAACTGGATGTTGAGGGCTATTTGGATCCTCTGCAACCAATCGATAGTAAGTCTTCTATCGCTCGGCAAGAGACTGAAGTGATGATGCAAGATAAACCAACATATTCCTGTAAGAGGAAGATTTATTTCGCATCTGAAGTACACAGAAGTGCGAGAGTAAAACAAAAGAACAAAAATACGATGATAATTGAAAGGGTTCTTTTGGAATAGCAGAGGTCTTGCAGACTTGGCTAAACGGAGATTCCTAGCGAAAGCAGGAGTAGAGCAGAAATTAGAATTTATGGCTCTACTTGAGATGAAGAGATAACTTCACTCCACAGTTCCTAAATAACATCTCAGCTGGAGATGATTTTGTAAGCGCATCTAGTGCCCCTTAGTGATTTTGGTGGTTTGAAGACTTATAGGTTAAGTATCTAATGTGTTTATGAGTGTACACAGGATCTATAAGTCACTCAGGAGTTTGATATATTTGATGAATATCGACCCCTAAAAATATATATCTTCGATTGAAGAAATTGGCCTGAAGCTGAAGAATTGAATCGTGAAGAATCTGCGATGAAATTGATATTCCTCATGAAGATACTGAAATTGAGGAATTCGGTGTGTCCTGAAGAAAATCATTTTGAAGACTTTGAAGCATGAAGATTTACTCTTTCTGTTTTATTTTCTTCGCATTTGAGTAATAGGAACACCGTACTGTTAAAGGGGGTCGAAGTTACACTTTGGAATGAATTTCCTCATGATGCTCAACCCAAGCCTAATCCTACCAAAAGCCTCAAGTGAGGAATACGAGTGACATGAGGACTCTCACAGTTGAGGGCTCCGACCGTTTCGATAGCCACGCCACATCATTGGTCTTATCCACACCAACGGTCATATTATTTAAGGGCATTAGTGTCAAATCATGTCGGGATGCTCCCAGGCTATAAATAGCCGCCCCCACAACCATTAGCTGGTTGGCTGCTCCGTTAGAAACTGACACTTGTCATAAGAGCAACTCAATTCCTCAAAGTCCTCGAGAGTAATTCATCAGTGAGGAAATACCCCATACACCGAAACCACAAACAAAACCTAGTGATTGAGCATCACTGAAGAAGTTGTTCCTGTGTGGGACTGAAGCCTTTTACCTTTGAGGACTGTGCATCCTCCAGACGGTTAGGCGTCATGGTCTAGAGCTTTCCAGCAGTCAATTGTGGATCGCCGGGTGACCAAGTTTGTGAGGGTTTGGAAGTCTACCCTGAAGACTTACCACGAGTGTTGGGCGAGGACTGTGTGTTCTTAGCCCAAGGAGAACACGGTAGGGACTGTGTGTCCTTTGGTTTCAATGCCAAGCCGCTCCAAACCAGATGTACGACTGTCACAGCAGTTGGAACTGGGTCATCAACTACTGTCTTCGCTGCGAAACGGGTTCTAATTCCTCAACTCCTTACTTTCCTCAGATTATGTGTTGATGACTTTCACTGCTACTGTTTGAAGAATTTGCTGAAGACTTTCTCTGAAATTCCTCAACCCCAAATTCTTCACGCTAGTTAATCCTCATATGTATTCTGCGTGCCTGCTCACTGTGCAATCTGTTTTTCACATTCCTCACTCTGAAAAACTACTGTTGTGAAACTTTGCAGTTCTGATCCTTTATTCTTTCCGCTGTAAGTTAGTCATCAGTGAGGAATTTCCTCAAAAGGAATTTCTTCAGTGATAAAATTCTAAAAATCTCCTATTCACCCCCCTCTAGTCGATATAACGCACTTTCAATTGGTATCAGAGCAAGGTACTCCCTTGTTCTGTGTGATTTTGGTTTAACCACCTGGAGTTTTAGTTATGTCGACTGCAGGCATGTTAAGGTGACTACAGCATGTCCTACCTTTGAAGGAAAGAACTTTCCCTTCTGGAAGAACAAGATGCAAATCATCTGCAAGCTATTGATAATGATCTCTGGTATATTGTGGAACATGGCGTCCCCATCATCTCTACTAGTGTCTCTGCTGTTGATGTGAAGAAATTCAAGCAACTCGATTCTCAAGCGAAGAATATCATCTGTGGCCATCTGAGCCTAGGCCAGTTTGGAAGAGTGAGTGCTTTGGGCTCTGCAACACTGATCTGGGAGAGACTGTGCAAATTAAATGAAGGAGTATCAACCCAGCGTGACTCTCGTGTTGATATTCTTCGCAATCTCTTCAATCGCTTCAAGAGGCATGACAATGAAAGCTGCCAAGACACCTTTGATCGCCTCACTGACATATCAAATGAACTGCAAGCACTGGGAGCTCGAGACATTACTGATCACGAAGTTTTGAAGAAACTGCTGAGATCTTTGGATTCTTCATTTGATATTTTAGTTCTGATGATTCAAGAAAGACCGGACTACAAGATGCTTGATCCAGCTGATATACTCGAAAGGCTAAATACTCATGAATTCCAGCTAGAAAAAAAGAAAGATCTATATGGACCAAGCTATTCTAGACCACGTGCACTGAAGTCTAGAGCAATTTCCTCATCTGAAGAAGAAGATTCGGATGACAGCATTGGTGACCCTGAAGAATTTGGACAGGAGCTTGCAATGCTCGTGAGGAAATTCCAGAGGTTTACACGATGTGGCTAGTTCGGTAAATCTTCAAGAAAAGACATGAGGAAATCAGAATCTTCATCCGAGGACTACAAGAAAAGAACCTGCCACAGGTGCAAGAAATCAGGTCATTACATTGCTGGCTGTCCTCGTTGGGGAAAGGAATCAAAGAAGAAGAAATACAAGGATGACAGTTCTGATGACTCGAAGAAGAAGAAGAAATCTTCAAAATCCTCATCTTCAAAGCCCTCATCGCACAAGAAGACTAGTTTCAGAAAGGCTCGGGCACTTATTGGCAAGGAAATGGATTCCGAGGTAGAATCGGAGGAATGTGATGAAGAAGGGGGTTCTCATGAAGACTCAGAATCCGGACAGGCTAGTCTTGCACTGGCAACCACCTTCGTCAGCAAGTCAATCTTCAAACTTGAAGAAGATGATAACACCATCCACACTGATGACTATGTTGATGACTTCGCTCCAACCTATTGCTTCATGGCAAAAGGTTCAAAGGTACCGAATGATGCTTCCTCCTCTGATTCAAGTGACTATGAACCTGATAATAATAAAAAACCCAGTTACAGTAAACTTGCTATCGTTGCCACTAAACAACAAACTGCCCTGGAAAAACTTCAGAAACTGCTAGATAGAAGTGATGATCTGTCGAATGATGAAATGAATCTTACCCAAATCCTCACTGAAGATGTGAAAGGTCTTCAGTCTAGATGTGACAATCTTCAAGATCGTTATGATACACTCCTCGCTGATCATGAGAAACTTTCCTATGAATTTCTTCAAAGGAAGCTTGATTTAGAGAAGCTGAGGATTTCTCATGATGATCTTCGTATGGAAAATGATTCATTACTAGCTCAACAGATCAACGCTGCTCAAGCTGAATTCATTCCTCCATGCCTTAAATGCATTGAACGCGAAATTGCTAATTCTTCACCAGAATCATCAAATGCTTCTATTGCTACAAATTCTTCAACTGCACCTGTAGTGTCTATTTCCTTACTTGAGGAAAACACAAATGTTACTGATGAAAATGCAGGGTTGAAGGAATTGTATGTGACAGGCATATACAAAAGTCTCAAAGGACATCAAACCCTTTGTGATGTGCTCAAAAAGCAGATCTTGAACAGGAACCCGAGGAAAGAAGGAATTTCCTTTGAGAGGAAATTAAATGCTCATGGATCTTATTGGAAACCTGAGCAGTATCCCCACTGTTCAAGAATTCGTCCGATTAACCAGTTAACTTGCCAGTTAATCGCTACTCTTAGGGTGACCGAATCGAATAACGCCTATTCATCATGTTAACTTGTCATGCCGATTAATTGGCCAGTTAGACCGATTAATGAGTTGTCATACCGATTAATTAGTTGTCAGACCGATTAATCACTACTGGCCTATTAACTGGTGGGCAAACGAAACCCAAAATTTTGGCACATAATGCCTCCCACACACTCTTTCTACTAAATACCTAGGGTTTGGCCCTCCTCGCGCTTCCTCATGCTCCTTTCATCCCCTCCTAACCTGGCTGGTGGCTATCGTGTTCTCACCAGTGCCAGTCTCCAAACTACACCTGCAAGATCTAGTTGCTCCGCCAATCTGGTCGCTTGCCTCGACCCCACCCCCCTTGGACAATCCCCATCCTCTCCCATGGGATGCTCCCCAATCTCTTCCTCAATGGCGTCACCTGCAGGCAAGGTACTACCATCTTCGCCCCATACCTTACTGGAGAATCCAACATTCATATATTAGTAGATTATGAATTACAATTTTGTAGATGGATGGATGAAACAGTTGGTTTTGGTTGTTATCTGTAGTATATTATGCGATGTATGTTAGCAAGTATATGGATAAGTTTAAATGTTTAATTGCTCAATTTGAATTTTGAGATTTTACATATTTAGATGTATAATGATTATTAATTTTACCTCTTATCTATTTATTATATGCCTACAATAGAATATTTTTGGTATATTACATAGCTAGGTGCATGGAATTATGGTATGATACATAAAAAATTTAGATATAAGTTGGCAAGTTTCTGTTTAATCTATCGATTAATGGTCGACCGATTAATCGAGTTAATAGGCCGATTCACTGATTAATCGCTACTCCCAAGCCGACCGAGCAGCTACCAGTTATCGATTTCTTGAACAATCAGTATCCCAAAACCTCATGGGTTGCTGCTACTGGGCCGCCTTTTGATCCATCCAATCTAACTGGCTTTTCATGTGAATTATCCTACTCCTCAGATGAGTCATTTGACTCCAACTATAAACTGTTCAAAAATCAGTCTGGTGAAGTATTTGTTCGATATGTTGGAACTAACTGCAGGAATGGTCCTCCCTTGAGGAAAATCTGGGTTCCCAAAAGCTGTCTTGAAAATCTTCAGGTAAATGTCCTCATGACACCACCGATGAAGAATCTGAACCCCGGATCAAATTCCTCAGAAGGACCAAAGTCTTCAAGAGGATCAAAATCCTCAACTGGTCAAAATTATGCTCGTACCCGTGCTAATGCGTCTAACATGCAGGGAAACTACAAGGAATATGAATATGAGCGTTACTCCTCAAACCATTATGTTCATAAATCCTCAAACCAGTTCTCTACATATTCATATGAGTACTTTAACCCCCCTACTGTTAAGAGAAGTGCATTAGCTTCAATGCCACCTTTCTCATATGGTGCTCGCAGGATGATGAATGCTTTACCACCCCTTCAAATGTGGGTGGTGAAGAAATCAAACTAATCACTTCTGCAGGACAGGTCTCTAGATGAAAATCACCATCTGAAGAATTTGCTGGAGACCTGAAGAAATGCTTGATAGGACGCAAGCTAATATTGATGAAATAGAAATATTGCACACGTCCTTATAATTCTGTTGTGATGAAATTCTTATCTGATGAAATTGATATCATATTCTTCAAACTTGAAGCATATGAGATGGTAAGCTGTACTAAATACTGAGTGGGTTCTTGATAGTGGCTGCACACATCACATGACTGGTGATAAAAGCTTGCTGATGAATATGCCACTAAGTCCATCACCTCTGAAGCAAATCACGTATGCTGACAAAGGTAAAAGCAAGGTATTGGGACTTGGCAAGGTGGTTATTTCCAAGGATAGGCATATGGACAAAGTGATGCTTGTTGAATCCCTTGGTTTTAACCTCATGTCAGTCTCGATGCTTTGTGATCTTGATATGATTGTTATGTTTGGTAGATATAGATGTGTAGTCATCATGGAATTTGACAGATCCAAAGTCTTCGAAGGTGTAAGAAGAGGGGATTTGTACATTGTTGATTTCTCTACAGGTCCTCAACCAGCCACTTGCTTACTAGCAAAAACCTCAGAAGGATGGCTGTGGCATCGAAGACTAGGTCATGCACGCATGAGGAATTTGCACACGCTTACGAAGAATAAGCATGTCATCGGCATCGAATCAATCAAATTCCTCAAAGATCATCTCTACGGTGCATGTGAATCTGGGAAAATGACCAGATCCAAGCATCCCTCGAAGACTATCATGACCACTACACGTCCATTCGAATTGCTTCATATGGATCTATTTGGACCTACTCACTATGCCACACTAAGCAATGCAGCATCTTTATATGGCTTCGTCACAGTTGATGATTATTCCAGATATACATGGGTGCATATCATAGTGTATAAAACTGAAGTGCAGGAAATCTTCAAACGATTTTCTTCAAGGGCCTCGACGAACTTTGGCATCAACATCAAACATATCAGGAGTGATAATGGAACAGATTTCAAAAACACTGGTCTTGATGATTATCTTGATAACTTGGTATTACTCACGAATTATCTGCTCCTTATACTCCTCAGCAGAATGGTGTCGTCGAAAGGAAAAACAGGACTCTGGTTGAGATGGCAAGAACTATGCTTGAAGAATATCATACTCCTCGTCGCTTTTGGCCTAAAGCAATCAACACTGCATGCCATATCATCAACAGGGTATATCTTCACAAATTCCTCAAGAAAACCTCATATGAACTCCTCACTCATAAGAAACCCAATGTAAGTTATTTCAAAGTCTTCGGTGCAAAATGTTGGATTAGAGATCCTCACCATAGCCCAAAATGTGCACCTAAGGCACATGAAGGTTTTATGCTCAGTTATGGAAAGGACTCGCACACCTACAGAGTCTTCAACAACTATCACAACAAAGTTGTTGAGACTGTAGATGTGCGGTTTGATGAAACTAATGGCTCGCAAAGAGAGCAAATGCCTTCTGATCCAGATAAGTTGTCTCCTGAGGAAGCAATAAAGCTCAAACCTACTGAAGACATTATCCCCACTGAAGAAATTGGTGAAGAAACGATCCACATCACTGATGAAAATCAAGAAGATGCTCCTCAGGAAATTGCACCAGAACTACTTCCTCAGCCCAGACGAAATCCTCAACCAGCTCATCCGAGGATTGAAAATGAAGTAGAACTTGACAAAATCCTCAACGACATCAACGCACCAGGTCCTCTCACTCGCTCAAAAGCTTCACACTTAGTTAACTTTTGTGGGCATTTTTCCTTTGTATCCATGACAGAACCCTCAAAAGTTGCTGAGGCTTTTCTGGAACCGGAGTGGATCCAAGCTATGCAAGACGAACTTCTTCAATTCAAGCTGAATGACGTATGGGAGCTCGTCAAACGACCAGATCCTCGCAAGCACAACATCATCGGCACCAAGTGGATTTTCCGAAACAAGCAAGATGAGGACGGTCAAGTGGTGAGGAACAAGGCACGACTTGTATCCCAAGGCTACACCCAGTGCATTCCTCAATGGTAAGCTTGAGGAAGAAGTATATGTTGCTCAGCCCCCAGGTTTTGAGGATCCAAAGAATCCAAACAAAGTCTTCAGACTCAAAAAGGCTCTCTATGGTCTCAAGCAAGCCCCTCGGGCATGGTATGATACATTGAAGGAATTCCTCATGAAGAAAGGCTTCAAACCTGGTTCACTCGATCCAACTCTTTTCACTAAATCCTATGATAATGAGCTATTTGTGTGTCAAATATATGTCGATGATATCATATTTGGCTGTACTGACAAACGATACAGTGATGAATTTGCTTATATGATGAGTGAAGAATATCAGATGTCTATGATGGGGGAGCTGAAATTCTTCTTAGGTCTTCAAATTCGTCAACAACGCAATGGAATCTTCATATCACAGGAGAAATACCTCAAGGATGTTCTGAGGAAATTCGACATGCATGAATGCAAAGGTGCCAAGACTCCAATGCCTACCAACGGCCACCTCGGCACTGATGAAAATGGTAAAGATTTCGATCAGCAGGTATATCGCTCTATGATTGGCTCTTTATTGTATCTATGTGCATCTAGGCCAGATATAATGCTTAGTGTTTGCATGTGTGCACGTTTTCAAGCAAAACCGAAGGAATCACACCATAAGGCTGTGAAGCATATTCTTCGATACTTAGCTCACACACCAACACTAGGATTATGGTATCCCAAGGGCTCAAATCTTCATCTGGTAGGATATTCTGATTCTGATTATGCTGGTGACCGTGTGGATCGCAAGTCAACTTCTGGCACATGCCATTTCCTCGGAAGATCACTAGTTTGCTGGTCCTCAAAGAAGCAGAACTGCATATCACTCTCCACTGCCGAAGTTGAGTACATTGCTACTGGTTCATGCTGTGCTCAATTACTATGGATGAAGAAAACCCTCAAGGACTATGGCATCAACATGAAGAATGTGCCTCTCTACTGCGACAATGAGAGTGCAATCAAGATTGCATACAACCCAGTACAGCACTCGAAGACCAAGCACATCCAGATTCGTCATCATTTTCTTCGGGACCATGTCCTCAAGGGTAATATCCTCATCGATCATGTGAAGACTGATGATCAACTGGCAGATATCTTCACTAAGCCCTTGGATGAGAAAAGGTTTTGCAAGTTGCGGTGTGAGCTAAATATCTTAGAATCTTCAACTGTTTTGTAAAAACATGCACACATCCTAACACTTATGCAAAATTGATGACTTAGATTTGCAACACATGATGAATCGATTTTCTTCAACTGATGAAGAATATCACTCTGAATGTGAAGAAATCAACGAAGAAATTGATTCTCAGGGCCCTACGACAATTGTACGTGGCGTGTGTAATCAACATTCTTATATGGTGGGTCACGCCACCACCCAACGTGAAATTCCTCAAGTAGATTTTCTTCAAATGTTCCATTTCCTCAAAATGTGTTTTTCTTCAAAACAGTTGTTGTTCATTGTGACGATTTATCACAAAATCCTCAAGTTACTCAAATCTTCAAAAACACTTGATGACTTTCGTTTGACTAGATAGACTGTGATTTCAAGTCCTCAACAACATTCACTTATAGCTATTTCTTCAAGTTGATATTTCTTTAAGTGAATGTGATCGGACCCTACTTTCCCTCTATACTATTCTCATTCAGTCTATTCGATTCTTCATATGCGTTCTACTTGAAACTTTGTTCAAAATCCTCACTGCGTCCTTGTCAGCTGATGATTTTGTAACAAAAATCCTCAAATCTTCAAAAAATTGTTTCTTTAATGCACAGTAACTGAACCCCACTTCCCACGTTCGGATAACCACGATCTCCACTATCTCCGCCGTCTTGCTCGGGAACTACACGTGTCCTGCGGAGACGTAGAGGCAGGGGTTGTTTGGTCCGAATTTTTCGTGCCAACAGTAACTGTCTGGCTATAAATATGTCCTTATCTCCCTCGGCAAACACTTCTTCGCCCCATCGCTCTCCTGCTACAGCAAAAAGCACTGAACCCTAGCACCACCGCTGGAAGTCTCGTCGCCGGTGAAGAAGAGCTTCACTGCCTCGACTTCTCCGTCACCGGAACTACGCCAGAGTCGGACCATCTTCGTCCGTCGCCGCCGGGTTAGGGCGCATTGGACACCCGACCGAAGAGCTTCTCTACACAACTTTTCTGTGTTCTTCGTGCGCGCCTTCAAGGGTAAATAAAAATCCCATTTTTACAGCAAGTTAGATCTACTATTATACATCTCCTATGTGAAATCTGTTTTTCCTCAAGAATCGATATGCACTTGATTCCTCAAACATTGCCTATCACCACACCATTGATGAACTTCACTAAGCATCTAAGATTTTCACGAGATTCCTCAATTGTGCGAATTTTCGGATCTGTACAACTCTGGAACGCAAGAACAGTATGCTTAGGCAAATTCCTCAACCACTGGTTAAATTCCTCAACTGTCAAACTTTTTCATTTTCTTCAAATTTGAGAACGCATATGACCTCTCCATATTCCTCGCAAATATACTCTGTTCACAGGTACACACATGTCAGGTGATGAATCTCTCGGTTCTCATCACATTAACTCATTTGCAGCGTTTCTTGAAGAAAATCTTCAAGTCTCATCAGAATCCTCAAGAGTTCAATCTCATCAGCAAAATCCTTAGCTGAAGAAAATGGAGGATGACAGAAAGTAGAAGGGAGGAAAGAAACTTGAGCAGAACACAGCTTTGGATATCCCTGAGGATATTTACTTGGACTATTGCACACCTGATGAAAATGAAACAATGGCCAAGAGAAAGATTCGGCTGCAGAAGATTGAACGCCGATGGGCTAAGGAATGGAAGGAATACAGGTTTGTAACTGCCAAGTATGCGAAGAAATTCGCCCTGAAGCCTCCTGGCAAACGGGCCCCACTTGAGGCTCATCAAGTAGCACATCCCTCAAGCCTCAAGACCATTGATGATTATCCGGATGAGAAGGCCAAGCATTTGGCTAAGCTCAAGAAGCAGGCAGATGTTGCAGTGAGGAAAATCAATGAATCCTCAGCTGCTGCCTCAACTGCAGCTACTTCCTGTGCCGCTGAGACCTCTGGTTCAGCCATTCCTCAACCACAGTTTGTACCGTCAAAACCAAGGGCTCCAAAGCCTCAAGAGAAGTCTGCTCAGGAATCAGTTACAAAGCCCTCGGCGCCAAAACCCTCAGCTCCAAAATCCTCAGCACCACCACCAAAGCCTCAAGAGATACCAGTACAGAAGCCGGTCATGAAGCCACTGACCGCCACCTCCAGCTCCTCACCCCCGGCTGCAACCAGCTCGGAGACAAAGTCTTCACCACCTCCTGTGAAGACTCAGATGTCTGCTGAAAGAGCAACTCTGCCAAGCCCCAGCAAAATCATCACAGTCCCGTCTGCATCAGAGGACCATGATGAATATGATGATCAAACCCTACAAGCGATAATCAGAAACAAGCAGGAAAGGGTAGCTCAAGCATCAGGAAGCGCCATTCCTCTGGCCATGGACCCCAAGGTCCTCCTAGACTACATAAACATCTGGTATGAGGACCCAAACACTCCGCTTGATGATTTGAAACTTCCCCCTGGCATCAGCCACATGGTGGCCACATTCATCAATGAAGCCAAGTGGAAAGAACAACAAGCCAAGCAGGCCAAGGTTGTGACGCTTAAAAAGGAGAAATTCCTCAAGCAGAATCTCCTCAGCTTGACGCTGGATGCACTCGTGTCAACACAGGCTGAGTTGAAGAATTTGGCTGATAAGTACTCCAAGCTGTCAGATCATCAGAGTCTTAAGAGCAATTTCATCAAGATGGCCACTAAAGCTGTTGATGACTACAACAAGAAGGCTGCACCTCCAGCACCAACTCCCCAGCCCTTGACTGAAGAGCCAGTTGATGAATCTCCTCAAGCTGAGGAAATACACCAAGAAAGCCATGTGGATGTATCGGCTATTGAAGAAATCACCATGGAAAATCCAGCTGATGAACCAGATGCAGCTGGTGAGACTGCCCCTGACCAAGCTACTTCATCAAAGCAAGCTGATGACTTTGCTCCAGCTGGTTCCTCAAAGCCAGCTGAAGAATCGGTCGAGAGAACCCCTTCACCAAAAGCTTCAAAGGTGAAGAAGATGACTCCGTCTGCATCAGATGTGAAGAAAACCAGGGTTGTTGAGAAGGAAGTCAAAAAGAGAAAGGCCTCCTCAGCAGAAGAAGAAAGAGAGGCCAAGCGCCTCAAAGCGCTTGAAGATACTGCTCCACTGGACCCAGTGACCCTAAATGTCGCTCCGTCTTATGAAATGGTCACCCTTGATGACCAAGCGAAAGGGACAGATGAGGAAATGAAGGATGTCGCCTCTGAGGAACACACTGACGAAGAAATTCGTATTGACGACAGTCCTCAGCCCTCCATTCCTCAGAAAGACACTGCACAAGGATCAGCTACACGAGCTGATGAAACTGCCTCTGTCATCAAGCCAGCTGAGGAAGAACAAAGTGAAATTCCTCAAGCTGATAAAATTCAAAGTTCTGAGCAAAATCCTCAAGATGAGGAACAGGCTGACCAAACTCCTCCACCTGAGCAAAATCCTCAAGATGAGGAACAGGCTGACCCAACTCCTCCACCTGAGCAAGATGATCCTATTCCTCAGCCTCATGCCCAACCAGAGCAAGCTCCTCAGCCTGATGCCCAGCAAGAGCAAGCTCCTCAGCCTGAAGCCCCAACTGATGAAATTCCTCACCCTGAGGACAATGCTGAGGAAAATGCACCTGATCAAGACAATACCTTTGTCGTGCTCAACCCCGAGACTGCAATTATTGTCTCCCCTCATGTTCCTCAACAAAATCTTCAGTCAGTTCAGCGTCAGCCATTCTCCAAGCAACCACAGTTTCAAAAGGAGAATTTCTTTGAAGAGCGCATGTGCTTCATTGGAGAGAATGCCTATGACAAGCCTCAAATGAGGCATCTGAAGTTCTGGATGAGGACACAGCTGAACTACTATGCCTATGTGTTGTGTGGAAGAAACAAGATATTCCAGCACAGGCATATTCCTCACGTTGAACTTGAAGCAATACCATGCCTAGCTCCAGTCCTCAATGTACTCCATGACGCTGGTCTGCTGCCAATGTGCTCCGACATCTCTGATTGGAACAGTGAGCTCATTCTTCAGTTTTATGCCACTCTTCACATATCTGGCAACCCTGAAGACATTAACACCTGGGTGTTTGACTGGATGACACAAAACACTCACTACAAGGCTCCTGCTACTCAGCTCCTCCGTGAACTGCCTGTACCAATTCCCTCAGACGAGGCTGTGAAGCTTTACGGTGAGCGTGAGCTGCCCAACGGGATGATGGAAGTCCTCATGAAGCCTTTGGATGCAGGAAAATCACCGAGAAAACCCTTCCTCGTCCACGAGCTCAAATATACACCAAGGTCTGTCTACAGAATCCTCTGCAGTGTGCTCGCACCGATCAAAGGCCATGATGATGAAGAAGATGTCGTAGGCATCATGAAGAATATCCTCTTCAACATCATCCATGGTATTCCTATCAACATCCATGATTTCTTCTTGAGGACTTTGGCCGACAATGCTATGCGTCCATTTGATCACAAGATATATGCCCCATGGATCATGAGATTCATCAGGACAAGGACAGGCATCAACTTCCATGCTGATTTCCAAAACCATGTTGGTTATATGCCTCCTATCTGGGTCAACAAGAAGACTTTCGAGCCCATTGAAGGAAAAGGGGATTGATGAAGGCAGTAGGCCCCTTGATGGCCAGTTCAGAGAGCCAGAAGCTTATTATTCATGGGATGATACTGAGACTCGCCCGGCAAGCCCCGTTCCTCCTCGCGTGATGAATACAAGAGAGCTCCTCCTCAGTCTTCACCAGAAGGTGGATCGCAATCACAAGTGGGTCAAACGCCAGTTTGGCGCCATTGTGAAAACCCTCACTGAAACACAGAACTCTGTGAAGCTTAACCATCACTATCTGCATGAGGTTTTTGATAGCACCTGGGCTACACTTGCACATCTGAAGACTCAGGCAGAGCTTGAAGAAATGGACTTTGAGCGAGACTTTGACTAGTCGTGGCCTCCCAAGAAGAAGTTCAGGCCCATTCCAGTTCCAGACCTTGAAGGCAGCTCCTTTTCTTTGTTCCGCACTGTTGAAGAACAGCTCGACACTGATGAAGAACAGCTCGACACTGCTACCGGTCCAAGGAAGAAGACTACTCCCAAGAAGCATCACGCCTCTTCATCAACCGCCAAGAAGTGAAGTCTTCACGGGCGTTAGTCCTCAGTTTGTCCCTTTTTATCACTTGATGACAAAGGGGGAGAAACTTGAGAGTTAGTCTTCAAGCGGGATATTTTGGGGCTTATAAACTATATTTAAGTTACAAACTCTTGGCTCTTCTGAAGTTTTTATGTAATGAGTTGTAACTTAAGCCTGATAGTACTCTGACGCTTTTGAAAGTTTTTCTTCGCATGCTTATTCCTCAAGTTTTAATGCACGCATGCTGAAATTCGTCAGATACCATTTGTCATCATGCATCTTCATTTTCTTCATACGATATGATACATGTATGCATGATTTACAAGACTCAGGGGGAGATCTCCATGATATATATCATCAATGTGCATTTGGCATGAAAAGCAAAATCCTCAAGATATGCACATCTTCAGGGGTAGTCTCTCTGAATCTTGATTTCAAATTCCTCAAATGAGTATTTACACTTCAAATTTTTGATCCCTGTTGAAGACTTAACCTAATTGTCATCAACCACCAAAAAGGGGGAGATTGTAAGTGCATCTAGTGACCCTTAGTGATTTTGGTGGTTTGAAGACTTATAGGTTAAGTATCTAATGTTTTTATGAGTGTACACATGATCTATAAGTCACTGAGGAGTTTGATATATTTGATGAATATCGACCCCTAAAAATATATATCTTCGGTTGAAGAAATTGGCCTGAAGCTGAAGAATTGAATCGCGAAGAATCTGCAATGAAATTGATATTCCTCATGAAGATACTGAAATTGAGGAATTTGATGTGTCCTGAAGAAAATCATTTTGAAGACTTTGAAGCATGAAGATTTACTCTTTCTGTTTTATTTTCTTCGCATTTGAGTAATAGGAACACTGTACTGTTAAAGGGGGTCGAAGTTACACTTTGGAATGGATTTCCTCATGATGCTCTACCCAAGCCTAATCCTACCAAAAGCTTCAAGTGAGGAATAGGAGTGACATGAGGACTCTCACAGTTGAGGGCTCCGACCGTTTTGATAGCCACGCCACATTATTGGTCTTATCCACACCAATGGTCATATTATTTAAGGGCATTAGTGTCAAATCATGTCGGGATGCTCCCAGGCTATAAATAGCCGCCCCCACAACCATTAGCTGGTTGGCTGCTCCGTTAGAAACTGACACTTGTCATAAGAGCAACTCAATTCCTCAAAGTCCTCAAGAGTAATTCATCAGTGAGGAAATACCCCATACACCGAAACCACAAACCAAACCTAGTAATTGAGCATCACTGAAGAAGTTGTTCCTGTGTGGGACTGAAGCCTTTTACCTTTGAGGACTTTGCATCCTCTAGACGGTTAGGCGTCATGGTCTAGAGCTTTCCAGCAGTCAATTGTGGATTGCCGGGTGACCAAGTTTGTGAGGGTTTGGAAGTCTGCCCTGAAGACTTACCACGAGTGTTGGACGAGGACTGTGTGTTCTTAGCCCAAGGAGAACACGGTAGGGACTGTGTGTCCCGGAACTGTGTGTCCTTTGGTTTCAATACCAAGCCGCTCCAAACCAGATGTACGACTGTCACAGCAGTTGGAACTGGGTCATCAACTACTGTCTTCGCTGTGAAACGGGTTCTAATTCCTCAACTCCTTACTTTCCTCAGATTATGTGTTGATGACTTTCACTGCTACTTTTTAAGAATTTGCTGAAGACTTTCTCTGAAATTCCTCAACCCCAAATTCTTCACGCTAGTTAATCCTCATCTGTATTCTGCGTGCCTGCTCACTGTGCAATCTGTTTTTCACATTCCTCACTCTGAAAAACTGTTGTTGTGAAACTTTTTACTTCTGATCCTTTACTGTTTCCGCTGTAAGTTAGTCATCAGTGAGGAATTTCCTCAAAGGGAATATCCTCAGTGATGAAATTCTAAAAATCTCGTATTCACCCCCCGTCTAGTCGATATAACGCACTTTCAGATTTTGATTGGCACTGCTTGCCACCAAGATTTTGGTCCAGAGGGATACTCCTCAGAGTCAAGTGCGAGACGCTAGAGGTTATTAATGTGGTTTATGGTGACTTTCCCGTGAAATTTGAGTGGGGTCAAAAATCGATGGTTTTAGATGGGCTCTGGTGGCAGTCTACAGAGCAACCCAACATGATATCAATACTAAATTTCTCTCATATTTGGCGAGGATCTGTGGGGATTAAAGGTTTCCAGTTCTAGTAGGGGAGATTTTAACATTATTCGTAGGCGAGAATAAAAGAACAATGACCATTTCCATGGGAGATGGTCATTTATGTTTAACACCATTATTGAGAGTCTCGATTTGAGGGAGATCGACCAAACCAGAGATAGTTCACATGGGCGAACACACTACTAGTTCCGAAGCTGGATCAGGTGCTTCTAGTGTTGAGTGGGAACAAAAGTTTCCTTTGGTAACAATCCTGGCTTTGTAGAGAACAGTTTCGGATCATACCGCACTTCTAGTCGATTAGGGGGAAGCGTCACATGTGGACAATAAAAATATTTTCTCTTTGGAATTAGGATGGTTTGAGAGAGATGGCTTTTTGGACCTAATTGCATTCGAATGTGCCAAAGAGTTTAGTGGAGATACTAATACGGAAAGATGGCAAAACAAAATCCGACACCTGCGCCAATTTTTGACTGTTGGGCTAAAAATCAAAGTGGAATTTACAACATGGAAAAAGAGAGGCTTATAAATATTATTAATGAGTTGGAGCTGAAAGCCGGGTCCATTGTTCTTAATCTGTCGGATTGGAGTATTAAAAATGAGGCTGAGCAGAATCTTCGTGCCTTACTTCGAGAGAGGGAGGTCAAATGGGCTCTCAGAGCTTAGGTGACTAAGGTCATCCAAGGTGATGACAACACCCATTTCTTTCACATGATAGCTAATGGGAAGTGTATAAAGAAAAAAATAATCCAGCTAGAATAGGATGAGGGTACAATTGTAGGGCATGAGAACCTGAAATTATAAATCTCCGAGTACTACAAAGATCTTTTTGGAGCCCCCCATGTTAACTATGTGTCGCTAGATGGTCGCGCAATAGGGGATATTCCTCAACTCAATGCTGGTCAAAATGAGGTATTATCTGCTCCATTTACCGAAAAAGAGGTGTTTGAGGCAATAATGCAAATGAAGCAAAATAAGGATCCCAGAGCTGATGGGTTCCCAGCCGAGTTTTACAAGAGGTGTTGGCATATTATTAAAGGTGGTCTTATGCCTATGTTCCATGATTTATTCAATGCTCAGTTACAACTATGTCACCTAAACTTTAGAACAATCATGTTGCTACCAAAGGAGTCCGTACGCATTGAGCTGTTCAGGCCGATATGGTTGCTCCATGTGAGACTTAAAATATTTATTAAGGTTGCAACGAATAGGTTGATGCAGATAGCCCATTTGATTGTTCAATCCAGCCATACATCATTCAAGCTTGGTAGACACACCCTAGAAGGGGTTGTGGTCTTACACGAAACACTTCACGAAATCCATTCGAAGAAACTTGACGGAATCATCTTTAAGGTGGATTTCAGAAAAGCCTATGACAAGGTCAAATGGCCTTTCCTCAAACAAGTTGTAAGAATGAAGGGATTCAATGAAGTCTGGAGGAACGAGGTGGATTCCTCTATTCAGAAAGGTAGTGTTGGAATTAACATGAATGATAACATAGATCATTATTTTCAAACTCATCACTAGTGCAGAAAAGCCTAGCTATGGGGTGGTAAAAATGGTCTTGCTCGCGTGGACACCCGACGCCACCAATATAGCGCCACTTTTAAAAATACTGCTAGCGTTGGAAATGACACCGACAATATTTGACATGTTTATGACATGCCATGTGGCCGAAACTAGCAGTATATATGCTAGTAGTGGCATTGCATGTTAGTGCAATGCCAGCAATTTCATTTTCAGATTTAAACTGAATCTGTACAGCAGAATGATCCAACCAAAATGACAACATAATCAAAGTTTTAGAACTTTAGTTAAACAATACGATGCAAATACCATAATCTAAGTTCAACAGTATCTATTTATTCAAAAAAGTATTAAAAATAGGCAAATAACACAAGTACACAAGATTAACTAAACAAGAGGTGGTAACAACGTGAGATATGCCTTGCATGCAAACCTACTAGCTAGCTAACTCAAACATTTTTACGCGCGACGTCACAATCATAGTCTGGAGTAAGTGGAGCACCATCATCGCTGCCAATAGGCCTGTAGTAGACCATGATCTCGTCACGATCGTAGTAAATGTAGAACATGACTCTCTCTCTCTCTCTCTCTCTCCAACTTCCATCTCGTAAGAAGTTGCAAGAGCTGTCTAACTAAGGCAACCGATATAGGTGCAGTTTGGCTCATTGGTGACAAGACAATTGAAGCATTGGGTCGTTAGCATGTTCATGAGGGTGCATTGGAATGTGATGGTTGCATCAAGCGGAACTCTAAACTTTTCTAAGAATTTACGCCTTAATCCGCAAGGGATGACCTAAGAAAAATTGAAAAAAATAACTAGTTAGACACTTTCGGCCATAACGTACCATATGAAACTCAATAAGAACATGTTAAAGAAAATCATATATACCATCTTAGTGATGATGTTTTTTGAAAGATCGATGAAGAACTTCCTATCCTTCTCACATCTGAAAGCACCACAGTTCTCACACGGGGCATCCATTTACTGCTATCAAAATCGTTGAGCAAAGTAAGCATAGATGATTAAACTAAACACCTAATACATAAAAATAAAACATATACTAGTACACGTCGCTAATTCTGGGGTATTCCAATGGCCAAGCTCGTGGATGACATTCTCCTTGATAGTTGCATAGTACATAGTCGCCTTCTGTCACATATGGCAAAACTTTGGAGCCACCTGCAACACACACACACACGCATATATATATATATATAATCTAGACAACGTAGTTAAACGTACGTTTAAATCTTGTACTACATTGCATTCTTACATTACAACTATACTTTAAAGTAAAGTAACTAAATATTACAACACAACTAGACTACAAATCTCACTAAAAAATATACTCCCTCCGTCCCAAAATTTTTGTCTTAGGTTTGTTTAGAAATGAGTGTATCTAAATACTAAAATGTTACTAGATACATTCATATCTAGACAAATCTAAGACAATAATTTTGGGACGGATGGAGTACAATACAAATAGAATAAAAGTTTCTACACTATCTGTAACAACAATTACACTACAAATCTCACTAAAATCTAAAACTACAATTACACTATAAATTATGCACTACAAATCTCACTAAAATCTAAAAGTATAATTTCCCTAAAAATGCGCACTACACAATTACAATAAAATGTGAATCTACAATAACCCTAAACTAAAATTTGCACTACGTTCTCACACTAGATAACTACACTATAATCTTATATTACAACTATAATAAATTCTATATTTCAACTATAATAAAATCTTATATACAATAACCTCACTATAAATTCTACACTATAATTATAGTATAGTTTTATGCTGCATTTACACTAATAAATTCCACACTAGAATTACTCACCAGCGATGGAGACGACGGGGGCGGCGGTGGAGGCGGAGACCACAGCAAGGGTGTTGCGGTGGATGTGGAGACCACGATGAGTTCACGGCGGCGGTGGAAGCGCAAAGACGGTGACAATTGCGGTGGATGTGGGGATGAAGACGGTGGCAATGTGGATTCGAAGATGGCGACGACGGTCGAGGCTAGGTCATTGGCGGCGGCGGCGGGTTCGGGATTGATTTGTGCGTGTTGATGGGTGAGGAATAGATCTCGGTATGTGTATATAGGTAGTTGGATTTGACCGGCGGTGGTGTGTTTGCTAGCGTTGGCCCACGTGGCCAAGACCATTTGCTATATATTTTTATTTTAGTTTATTTTTTGGTACATATTATTTTGTATTTCTATATATGTTCAGTATATTATTTATTATGTTACTTGTTTCATTAATTATGATTTTTTTTGTTTGTATATATAAAATGATATATACAAAATTAGAATAACAGTTTATAAAATAATACATATATAACAACAAAATATATTTCATTAATAATCTGGCAGGCTTACATACATTACAGAAGGATAATAAACAATGATAAATACAATTTACTATCACTAGATTTAGACTAAGAACATTATTTATGTGATAATGACCATGAGAAAAAATGTTGTCATTGATTCACCTGGGAGAAATAGACAAAACATGCAACTGGCTAAAAGTGTATATCAAAGCATCTTGGACTTTTTGATTTCTGAACCTCCTTTGGAAGCTAAAAGAACTCCACTGCTAGCCAAAGTACAATGCAATGTTAGTAGAAAAACCTGCATGCGTTTTCAGCACTGATTTAGCTCGAGTTTCTAAAACGTTTGTCAAATCAAGATGTATAATATACCGTTGGATATATATTGAAAATATGCAAATTCTCTATGTCGAACACTTCTTGAGATTTCTCACGATTTAAGAGGAGTATTGAAAATGGTGGGCGGCTAACGAGTGGCAGCGAGCGTATTTTCACAAAGTTTTCTAAACCGCTTGTTAGATTGAAGCAAAGAATACGATGTTGGAAAGATATTATCGAGGCACAACTTTTCCATTTAGATTAAACTCTCTAATTCCTTACGGCTTAAGAGCAGATTCAAATTTACCAAAACGTGGAATTTTATTTCTCATTTTTTTTCGGTGCAGTTTTTGCTGTAGTTTTTAACCGTTTGTCGAAAGGAGGCGTGTGATATGGGATTCGAAAGATATGAAATAGGCGCAACTTTCATATGTTGGGCAGTTGTTGAGATTCATCATGGTTTTAAATGAATTTCAAAAAAGGTGTGTCTGCATGCGAGTGGTAGTGAGCATATTTTTGTATATTTCCAAACTGCAAGTCGGAAGGATGCAAATGATATGGTGTTGGAAAGATATCGACGGGGCACAACCTTTTCATGTAGGACACACTCTAATTCCTTATGGTTTCAGAGCAGTTTTGAAATTATCGAAATGCGGACACACAGTTTTTCGCGACACCAAAATTGACGCGTGAACCGCATCACACACGAGAACACATTGCTTCACACCAAAAAATGCACTAAATCAGAAGTGCAACGCTTTGTATTATTTCTGCTTGTTATTTTTTTTAACTTTTTTATGTATGAGATTGGGCCGCAGTGACGAGGGCAAGTGAACCACATCAAGGGGAAAAGTGAACCGCAACACGACTCTAAGTGGGCCGCATGCCTTTTATAATCTTTTTTCTAACCTTTTTCATAGGATTAAGTGGACCACATGATGAATGTTAGTGTACTGAAATATTCTTAAATGCATCAAAGAACAAGCGATCTGCATGATTTCTTGTTGTTTGTTTTCACTTTGTTTTTTATGGCACCAAATCGACGAAATGAACCACACCAGATGGAGAACCGCACTATATCACACAGAAACTGTCACACCCTGCTTTCACTTCCATCTTTCTCTTTAATGCAAAAATCTGACCTTATTAAAACTTTTTCAAAACTAATGTTGTGAGTGCCATGATTGTCATTGTATGCTTGTGTGCTTGATCATGTGATAATAAAAACCACATTTCACAAGATTGAATTGTTTCCAAAACCTTTTCTGATTTCTGATCAAGGTAAAACCCTACTTTGAGTTGCACTATATGCCCTTGATGGTAAGGAGTGTTCCTACCCAAGTTGGTGATTTGATTCTAGTACTATTTTGGTACTCCAAAACCACAAAATAATTATTTTGTGAATTATTTTTCTAATTTAATTGCATGTCCATTTCTGAGGCAAGAAATGGTATTCCTATATGGAAAAATACTTTTCTGCCTTAGAAAAATCTAATTAAATTTGGAGGTGATCAGAAGGACATATATTTTCCATAATAAGATTTTTAACCCCTATTTACATTATTAATATTGAGTAAAACCTGAAAACCATTTCTGTCTGTTTTGACCATTTGAAATATTTCCAAAGGAAATACTGTCAATAAATTCCTAGAGAATTCAAGTGGTATCCCTAAGCCATATTTGGTGTCCACATAAAGTTTCACCTTAATCCAAGGTGATTAAGGACCCCAAATAACTGCAAAACCCATTCTGTCCAGATTGAAGTTAGAGCAACTCTACATAGCAAAGTTTGTTCAATGATGTTGAAACTATGAAGGAGTGCCTAGTACCTCAAATGAGGATTCCACACCAAAATTGGGATTTGTGGGACTTAGTTTGCCCACACTCTCATTGGAAGGAACATATCTGGTCAAATGGTGAAGTTTTCAAGTTTACAAATCTAAACTTGTCCAATGGAGCTCAAACTTGGTGAAACCCCATGTTTCAGCATCAAACCCAATCCTGTTAAGTTGCAGAACCAGTGGTGGGGTGCAACCAACCCAAACCACTATCGAGCACCTTCTAACAGATTGGTAAAAGCCCCTCTAACCATAGCTAAACCCAACCCCTTTGCCCCAAACTCTCAGATTAGGTGGACAATATCAATGCCCAACCCCAGTCAACTGGCCCCTCTCTGGTTCAAAGTAGAAATGCCAAAATCCCCATTCTAAGCATCAGCTCAAAGTTGACGGCACATGTTTCTCTTGTCTCCCTTGACCAGCCGAAGCTCCCACGGGACTTCAACGGCTAGCCTCATCCCAGCTAGTGCCCAGGACATGCTAGACACGTCCCAAGCATATCAGAGCGCACCAGCATGCCGTGGCATGCCAAAACTGCGCTCTAGGCGCGCTACAGACAACTCCAATGTGGGGGCGACGCCCTCGTCCAGTTCCAGCCTCCCCCGAGGTGTCCAACTTCTTTCCCGACGGCCCCTCTGCATCAGGCGACCATCAGGGCCTCTCCTCTCCCGCGCTAGAGCTTGTGTGACGCGTGCCCGCGCGCTCCAGTACCGGCCAGAGTTGCGCGGCCATTGATGCTCGACTCCCCTCTCTCTACCTTCCTCGCAGTAGGTTCTAGCAGTCCAAAACCACGTCCTGAGACCATGGTTTCGACCCTACCCCTTCTCTGCACCCCCATGCGCGCCACGGTGAGTCATCGGCGCTCCCGAGTCGGCTCACCGTCGCAGGCCTATAATAGCCCTCCCCTTGCTCCAGCACCCTTCAGACAGCATCACAGCAACCTCTAGCACCTCCCTAACCACCTCAGCAAGCCAACAGAGCCCCGGTGCTCGAGATAGACCGAGGCCCCTCCGCCTCGGAGCTCCGGTCGATCTCCGGCTACACGACGGCTCATGCGTCCCTCTACCCCCCAAACCACTCCCCTTGACCTGAGGGAGCTTTCCCCCAACTTCCCCAAGCTAATCCGTGCCCCTAGCTACCCCCTCGACCTTCTCCCGAAACTCCTCCGCCGCGGCCTCCTCGTCGTCGGTGAACGTGAGACTCTCCGTCGTTCTTCCGACCACCAACAGGTAGGCGACGACGAGCCGGACCCATTTCCGTCTTCGTTGGGGCCCGAGGACGTTGGTAGCCACGCCAGCGTGCTCCTCTCCCTCTCTGGCCAGAGGTAGGAGATGACCCTGACATGTGTGCCCCACCTGTCGGTGGCCCAACTCTCTTTCCCTCGCTGCCCGCAGCCACTGACCGCAGGGGCCCACACTTCAGGTTCAAACCTGACGGCGCGCGCGCCTGGGCAGGCTAGCTAGATGGCCTTTGGCCGGCCCAGTCCCAGGCCAAGCCAGGCCAGGGGTTGTGGCCCTTTTTATTTATTTTAAAAACTGGATTTTCAAATATTTTTATAACAAGATTTAACATTGTAAAAATATATTTTTTCCAGTGTTATTATTCTAAAAATATGTAGTATTTAATAGTACCATTGTTTGAATTTTTGCAGCAACTATTCTGTTTTATAATAATAAAAAGGATTAAACTCGAATAGTTTTGCTTCTGTTTAGTTGATTTTAAAAATATTCCTTCATTGGAATTAGGGGCAATTTTTTTAAAATAACAACCAAGATTTATCAGAAATAACCAACATTTTTAAAATGACTTTGTGATCTGTTTTGGAGTGAGCTATTTCTTATTTTATCTTTTAGCGACGATAGAAAACCCGTGTGACGAGGGAATCGGAGAGGAAGACCTCGAAGACCCCGGATACCTAGCTGACCAAGGCAAGCAGCCCTTTGACCATGACTGAGCATATGTTATATTGCATGTTAGTATAGCAAGTATTTCCGTTGCATATGATCATAAGTGTCGGTAAATCATTGAAGTGATGTTACCGATGGCTCCTCCGGAGCACATGCATTGAGCTTGATCCTACCACCTATGAGGATTATGCTAGTATCATGTTGACAAGTAAAGTTAGAGTAATATTAGTATGAGCATGTGTTGGTATAAATCAAAGATTTATGAAAACCCCGTCGGGTGCCACTAATGCCCGAGGGTGATGATGAGTTGGGTGTCCACTTTTGGGGAAGTGGTGCACCGGGTATTTGTGTGTGTATGGTCTCGGAAAAGGGATTAGATTTATGACGTGTTGACCATCACAATGCTACATGTACGACCACGTTACCCCTTATGGGAAGGGGTTGTGTTGATTACTCCGGTCGGTGCTAGCAAAGAGCCACATTACTAGTGGCGGGAGTGATGTGTGGCCACTCTCGTGATGGGATCGTGCTAGCTAGGGTGACTATGCCGTTTTTATGTGTTCCAGGCACACTGTTGGTCCCCGCATGGTTGATACTGTCCAGAGTCGGTGCTCGTAAGACGTAAAACATGTGGGCTGGGTACCAATCGAGTGGACCTCTTTGGCTAGTATCGTTAGGGGAAAGGCATTGATCGGGTACTTACCTTGGGTATGTTATATACCGCGAGTCCTGGATGACACAAAAATTTCCCGGATCTCGTGGGTCCAGCGTACTACCTCTGCAGAGTGTAAAACTATTCGAATAACCGTGTCCACGGTCAAGGACAGTTGGGTAATCCTGCTTAAACTACATCTAGTTGTTTCCGCATAACCCAACACTACTAGGAAAAGGCCTGCTAGTGGCGCACCTGTTTTGGTTACTAATGGCGCACTACAGGTGCGCCACTAGCGTCACGCCATTAGAATTTTTTACTAATGGCGCACCACAGGTGCGCCATTAGTATTTGATATACTAATGGCGCACCAGGCAGTGCGCCATTAGTATAGCCTATGGTGCTCCATTAGTATGCCTCCCGGGGCATATATACTAATGGCGCACCAGGCAGTGCGCCATTAGTATAGCCCGTGGTACTCCATTAGTATGCCTCCCAGGGCATATATACTAATGGCGCACCAGGCAGTGCGCCATTAGTATAGCCCATGGTGCTCCATTAGTATCTGTTATTCTGGCATATATATGTTTTGTTTCAAAACCACAAATTCAACAACACATAACATATATATCAAATATATAATACATAATATGTGCCCAATAGTTTTACTGATCCACAACACATAACATATATGCAAAGTTGCATAACAAATTTCATGATCCATATATCAAAATTCCATAGCATCCATACATCCAAAATTCCATAGCATCCATATATACATATAGTGATGGGGAACATCGCATGGGAAACAAAAAAAATTCCTACGCGCACGAAGACCTATCATGGTGATGTCCATCTACGAGAGGGGATGTGTGATCTACGTACCCTTGTAGACCGTACAGCAGAAGCGTTAGTGAACGCGGTTGATGTAGTGGAACGTCCTCACGTCCCTCGATCCGCCCCGCGAACTATCCCGCGATCAGTCCCACGATCTAGTGCCGAACGGACGGCACCTCCGCGTTCAGCACACGTACAGCTCGACGATGATCTCGGCCTTCTTGATCTAGCAAGAGAGACGGAGAGGTAGAAGAGTTCTCCGACAGCGTGACGGTGCTCCGGAGGTTGGTGATGACCTCGTCTCAGCAGGGCTTCGCCCGAGCTCCGCAGAAACACGATCTAGAGGTAAAACCGTGGGGATATGTGGTCGGGCTGCCGTGGCAAAGTTGTCTCAAATCAGCCCTAAAACCCCACTATATATAGGAGGGAGAGGGGGGAGCCTTGCCTTGGGGTCCAAGAACCCCCAAGGGGTCAGCCGAGCCAAGGGGGGAAGGATTCCCCTCCCAAACCGAGTCCTACTTGGTTTGGAAGGTGGAGCCCTTCTTCCCTTTCCCACCTCCTCCTTTTTTTTCTTGTTCTCTTTGATTTTCTTCCCAATGCGCATAGGTCCCTTTCGGGCTCTCCCACCAGCCCACTAAGGGCTGGTGCGGCACCCCCAATACCTATGGGCTTCCCCAGGGTGGGTGCCCCCCCCCGTGAACTCCCAGAACCCATTCGTCATTCCCGGTACATTCCTGGTAACTCCGAAATCCTTCCGGTAATCAAATGAGGTCATCCTATATATCAATCTTCGTTTCCGGACCATTCCGGAAACCCTCGTGACGTCCGCGATCTCATCTGGGACTCCGAATAACATTCGGTAACCAACCATATAACTCAAATACGCATAAAACAACGTCGAACCTTAAGTGTGCAGACCCTGCGGGTTCGAGAACTATGTAGACATGACCCGAGGGACTCCTCGGTCAATATCCAATAGCGGGACCTGGATGCCCATATTGGATCCTACATATTCTACGAAGATCTTATTGTTTGAACCTCAGTGCCAAGGATTCATATAATCCCGTATGTCATTCCCTTTGTCCTTCGGTATGTTACTTGCCCGAGATTCGATCGTCAGTATCCGCATACCTATTTCAATCTCGTTCACCGGCAAGTCTCTTTACTCGTTCCGTAATACAAGATCCCGCAACTTACACTAAGTCACATTGCTTGCAAGGCTTGTGTGTGATGTTGTATTACCGAGTGGGCCCCGAGATACCTCTCCGTCATACGGAGTGACAAATCCCAGTCTTGATCCATACTAACTCAACGAACACCTTCGGAGATACCTGTAGAGCATCTTTATAGTCACCCAGTTACGTTGTGATGTTTGATACACACAAAGCATTCCTCCGGTGTCCGTGAGTTATATGATCTCATGGTCATAGGAACAAATACTTGACACGCAGAAAACAGTAGCAACAAAATGACACGATCAATCATGCTACGTCTATTAGTTTGGGTCTAGTCCATCACATGATTCTCCTAATGATGTGATCCCGTTATCAAGTGACAACACTTGCCTATGGCCAGGAAACCTTGGCCATCTTTGATCAACGAGCTAGTCAACTAGAGGCTTACTAGGGACAGTGTTTTGTCTATGTATCCACACAAGTATTGTGTTTCCAATCAATACAATTATAGCATGGATAATAAACAATTATCATGAACTAAGAAATATAATAATAACTAATTTATTATTGCCTCTAGGGCATATTTCCAACAGTCTCCCACTTGCACTAGAGTCAATAATCTAGTTCACATCACCATGTGATTCCAATGAATCCAACACCCTTATAGTTCTGGGGTCAGGTCACGTCTTGCTCGTGAGAGAGGTTTTAGTCAACAGTTCTGAAACTTTCATATCCGTGCGTTCTTTACAAATTTTTATGTCATCTTATAGATGCTGCTACTACGTGCTATTCGGAAATGCTCCAAATATCTACTCTACTATACGAATCCGTTTCACTATTCATAGTTATTCGGATTAGTGTCAAAGCTTGCATCGACGTAACCCTTTACGACGAACTCTTTAACCACCTCCATAATCGAGAAAAATTCCTTAGTCTATTTAGTTACTAAGGATAACTTTGACCGCTGATCAGTGATTCAATCTTGGATCACTCTGTGTACAGACTTGCTGCAAGGCACACATCAGGTGCGGTACTCAGCATGGCATACTTTAGAGTCTACGGCTAAGGCATAGAAGACGACCTTCGTCTATTCTCTTTATTCTGCCGTGGTCGGGTTTTGAGTCTTACTCAAATTCACACCTTACAACGCAACCAAGAACTCCTTCTTTGCTGATCTATTTTGAACTCCTTCAAAAACTTGTCAAGGCATGCATCTTGTTGAAACTTCCATTAAGCGCTTTCGATCTATCTCCATAGATCTTTGATGCTCAACGTTCAAGTAGCTCAATCCAGGTATTCCTTTGAAAACTCCTTTCAAACAACCTTGTATGCTTTACAGAAATTCTACATTACTTCTGATCCACAATATGTCAATCACATATACTTATCAGAAATTCTATAGTGCTCCCACTCACTTCTTTGGAAATACAAGTTTCTCATAAACCTTGTACAAACCCAAAATCTTTGATCATCTCATCAAAGTGTATATTCCAACTCCGAGATGCTTGCACCAATCCATTGAAGGATCACTGGAGCTTGCATACTTGCTAGTATCTTTAGGATCGACAAAACCTCCTAGTTGTATCACATACAATGTATGCTCAAGGAAACCGTCGAGGAAACAATGTTTTGACATCCTACGTGCAATATTTCATAAATAATGCAGCAACTACTAACATAATTCTAACAGACTTTTAGAATCGCTACGAGTGAGAAAGTCTCATCATAGTCAACTGTTTGATCTTGTCGGAAACATCTTTGCGACAAGTCGAGCTTTTCTTAATAGTGACTTATCACCATCATCGTCTGTCTTCCTTTTAAAGATCCATTTTTACTCAATAGTCCTCTGACCATCAAGTAGTTCTTCCAAAGTCTACACTTTGTTTTCATACATGGATCCTCTCTCGGATTTCATGGCTTCTAGCCATTTGTCGGAATCTGGGCCCACCAATGCTTTCTTCATAACTCGTAAGTTCATTGTTGCTCAACAACATGACCTCCAAGACAGGGTTACCGTACCACTCTGCAGTAGTACGCGACCTTGTCAACCGACGAGGCTTGTAGTAACTTGATCCGATGCTCGATGATCACCATCATCAGCTTCCACTTCAATTGGTGTAGGTGCCACAGGAACAACTTCCTGCGCCCTGCTACACACTGGTTGAAGTGATGGTTCAATAACCTCATCAAGTTCTACTTCCCTCCCACCCAATTCTTTCGAGAGAAACCTTTCCTCGAGAAAGGATCCGTTTCTAGAAACAAACACTTTGCTTTCGGATCTGAGATAGGAGATGTACCCAACTGTTTTGGATATCCTATGAAGATGCATTTATCCGCTTTGGGTTCGAGCTTATCAGACTGAAACTTTTTCACATAAGTGTCGAAGCCCCAAACTTTTAAGAAACGATAGTTTGGATTTCTCTAAACCTCAGTCTATACTGTGTCATCTCAACGGAAATATGTGGTGCCCTATTTAAAGTGAATGCGGTTGTCTTTAATGCATAACCCATAAACAATAGTGGTAATTCAATAAGAGACATCATAGTATGCACCATACCAAATAGTGTGTGGCTATGACATCTAGACACATCATCACACTATGATGTTCCAGGTGGCATGAACTGCAAAACAATTTCCACATTGTCTTAACTGCGTACCAAAACTCGTAACTCAAATATTAATTTCTATGATCATATCGTAGACCGTTTATCCTCTTGTTACGACGAACTTCACTCCGAAACAGAATTGAATTTTTCAATATTTCAGACTTGTGATTCATTAAGTAAATACTCTTGCATCTACTCAAATCGTCATTGAAGTAAGAACACAATGATATCCACTGCGTGCCTCAGCACCCATTGGACTGCATACATCAAAATGTATCACTCCCAACAAGTTACTATCTTGTTTCATCTCAATGAAAATAAGGCCTTGCTCATGTGGTATGATTTGCATGTCACTAGTGATTCAAAATCAAGTGAGTATAAAGATCCATCAGCATGGAGCCTCTTCATGCAATTTATACTAGCATGACTCAAGCGGCAGTGCCACAAGTAAGTGGTACTATCATCATTACCTCGTATCTTTTGGCACCAATATCATGAATATATGTAACACTACGATCGAGATTCAATAAACCATTGAAGGTGATCATTCAAGCAAACAGAGTAACCATTATTCTCTTTAAATGAATAATCGTATTGCAATAAACACGATCCAATCATGTTCATGCTTAACGCAAGTACCAAATAACAATTATTTCGGTTTAACACCAATCCCGATGGTAGAGGGAGCATGCGACGTTTTGATCATATCAATCTTGGAAACACTTCCAACACGTATCGTCACCTCGCCTTTAGCTAGTCTCCGTTTATGTCGTAGCTTTCATTTCGTGTTACTAATCACTTAGCAACCGAACCGGTATACAATACCCTCATGCTACTAGGAGTACTAGTAAAGTACACATCAACATCATGTATATCAAATATACTTCTTTCGACTTTTGCCAGCCTTCTTATCTACAAAGTATCTAGAGTTGCTCTGCCTCGGTGACTGTTCCCCTCATTACAGAAGCACTTAGTCTCGGGTTTGGCTTTAATCTTGGGTCTCTTCGTTAGTGCAGCAACAGTTTTGCCGTTTCACGAAGTATCCCTTCTAGCCCTTGCCTTTTCTTGAAACTTAATGGTTTTACTAACCATCAACTATTGATGCTCCTTCTTGATTTCTACTTTCGCAGTGTCAAACATCGCGAATCACTCAAGGATCATTGTATCTATCCTTGATATGTTATAATTCATCACGAAGCTCTCATAGCTTGGTGGCAGTGACTTTGGAGAACCATCACTATCTCATCTGGAAGATTAACTTCCAATTGGTTCAAGCGATTGTCGTACTCAGACAATCTGAGCACACGCTCAACGATTGAGCTTTTCTCCTTTACTTTGTGGACAAAGAATCTTGTTGGAGGTCTCGTACCTCTTAACAAGGGCACAAGCATGAAATCACAATTTCATCTCTTTAGAACATCACTTATGTTCCGTGACGTTTCAAAACGTTTTCGGCGCCTTGCTTCTAAGCCATTAAGTATTTTGCACTGAACTATCGTGTAGTCATCAGAAACGTGTATGTCGGATGTTCACAGCATCCACAGACGACGCTCGAGGTGCAGCACACCGAGTGGTGCATTAAGGACATAAGCCTTCTGTGCAGCAATGAGGACAATCCTCGGTTTTACAGACTTAGTCTGCAAAGTTTGCTACTATCAACTTTCAACTAAATTTTCTCTAGGAACATATAAAAAACTGTAGAGCTATAGTGCAAGCTACATCGTAATTCGCAAAGACCATTAGACTATGTTCATGACAATTAGTTCAATTAATCATATTACTTAAGAACTCCCACTCAAAAAGTACATCTCTCTAGTCATTTGAGTGGTACATGATCCAAATCCACTATCTCAAGTCCGATCATCACGTGAGTCGAGAATAGTTTCAGTGGTAAGCATCTCTATGCTAATCATATCAACGATACGATTCATGCTCGACCTTTCGGTCTCATGTGTTCTGAGGCCATGTCTGCACATGCTAGGCTCGTCAAGCTTAACCCGAGTGTTCCGCGTGTGCAACTGTTTTGCACTCGTTGTATGTGAACGTTGAGTCTATCACACCCGATCATCACGTGGTGTCTCGAAACGAAGAACTGTCGCAACGGTGCACAGTCGGGGAGAACACAATTTCGTCTTGAAATTTTAGTGAGAGATCACCTCATAATGCTACCGTCGCTCTAATCAAGATAAGGTGCATAAAAGGATTAACATCACATGCAATTCATAAGTGACATGATATGGCCATCATCATGTGCTTCTTGATCTCCATCACCAAAGCACCGGCACGATCTTCTTGTCACCGGCGCCACACCATGATCTCCATCAACGTGTCGCCATCGGGGTTGTCGTGCTACTCATGCTATTACTACTAAAGCTACATCCTAGCAAAATAGTAAACGCATCTGCAAGCACAAACGTTAGTTATAAAGACAACCCTATGGCTCCTGCCGGTTGCCGTACCATCGACGTGCAAGTCGATATTATCTATTACAACATGATCATCTCATACATCCAATATATCACATCACATCGTTGGCCATATCACATCACAAGCATACCCTGCAAAAACAAGTTAGACGTCCTCTAATTTTGTTGTTGCATGTTTTACATGGTGACCATGGGTATCTAGTAGGATCGCATCTTACTTACGCAAACACCACAACGGAGATATATGAGTTGCTATTTAACCTCATCCAAGGACCTCCTCGGTCAAATCCAATTCAACTAAAGTTGGAGAAACTGACACTTGCCAGTCATCTTTGAGCAAAGGGGGTTACTCGTAACGATGAAACCAGTCTCTCGTAAGCGTACGAGTAATGTCGGTCCAAGCCGCTTCAATCCAACAATACCGCGGAATCAAGAAAAGACTAAGGAGGGCAGTAAAGCGCACATCACCGCCCACAAAACCTTTTGTGTTCTACTCGAGAAGACATCTACGCATGAACCTAGCTCATGATGCCACTGTTGGGGAACGTCGCATGGGAAACAAAAATTTTCCTATGCGCACGAAGACCTATCATGGTGATGTCATCTACGAGAGGGGATGAGTGATCTACGTACCCTTGTAGATCGTACAACAGAAGCGTTAGAGAACGCGGTTGATGTAGTGGAACGTCCTCACGTCCCTCGATCCGCCCCGCGAACAATCCCGCGATCAGTCCCACGATCTAGTACCGAACGGACGGCACCTCCGCGTTCAGCACACGTACAGCTCGACGATGATCTCGGCCTTCTTGATCCAGCAAGAGAGACGGAGAGGTAGAAGAGTTCTCCGGCAGCGTGACGGCGCTCCGGAGGTTGGTGATGACCTCGTCTCAGCAGGGCTCCGCCCGAGCTCCGCAGAAACGCGATCTAGAGGTAAAACCGTGGAGATATGTGGTCGGGCTGCCGTGGCAAAGTTGTCTCAAATCAGCCCTAAAACCCCACTATATATAGGAGGGAGAGGGGGGAGCCTTGCCTTGGGGTCCAAGAACCCCCAAGGGGTCGGCCGAGCCAAGGGGGGAAGGATTCCCCTCCCAAACCGAGTCCTACTTGGTTTGGAAGGTGGAGCCCTTCTTCCCTTTCCCACCTCCTCCTTTTTTTTCTTTTTCTCTTTGATTTTCTTCCCAATGCGCATAGGTCCCTTTTGGGCTCTCCCACCAGCCCACTAAGGGCTGGTGCGGCACCCCCAATACCTATGGGCTTCCCCGGGGTGGGTGGTCCCCCCCCCCGGTGAACTCCCGGAACCCATTCGTCATTCCCGGTACATTCCCGGTAACTCCGAAATCCTTCCGGTAATCAAATGAGGTCATCCTATATATCAATCTTCGTTTCCGGACCATTCCGGAAACCCTCGTGACGTCCGTGATCTCATCCGGGACTCCGAACAACATTCGGTAACCAACCATATAACTCAAATACGCATAAAACAACGTCGAACCTTAAGTGTGCAGACCCTGCGGGTTCGAGAACTATGTAGACATGACCCGAGGGACTCCTCGGTCAATATCCAATAGCGGTACCTGGATGCCCATATTGGATCCTACATATTCTACGAAGATCTTATCGTTTGAACCTCAGTGCCAAGGATTCATATAATCCCGTATGTCATTCCCTTTGTCCTTCGGTATGTTACTTCCCGAGATTCGATCGTCAGTATCCGCATACCTATTTCAATCTCGTTCACCGGCAAGTCTCTTTACTCGTTCCGTAATACAAGATCCCGCAACTTACACTAAGTCACATTGCTTGCAAGGCTTGTGTGTGATGTTGTATTACCGAGTGGGCCCCAAGATACCTCTCCGTCATACGGAGTGACAAATCCCAGTCTTGATCCATACTAACTCAACGAACACCTTCGGAGATACCTGTAGAGCATCTTTATAGTCACCCAGTTACGTTGCGATGTTTGATACACACAAAGCATTCCTCCGGTGTCCGTGAGTTATATGATCTCATGGTCATAGGAACAAATACTTGACACGCAGAAAACAGTAGCAACAAAATGACACGATCAATCATGCTACGTCTATTAGTTTGGGTCTAGTCCATCACATGATTCTCCTAATGATGTGATCCCGTTATCAAGTGACAACACTTGCCTATGGCCAGGAAACCTTGGCCATCTTTGATCAATGAGCTAGTCAACTAGAGGCTTACTAGGGACAGTGTTTTGTCTATGTATCCACACAAGTATTGTGTTTCCAATCAATACAATTATAGCATGGATAATAAACAATTATCATGAACTAAGAAATATAATAATAATTAATTTATTATTGCCTCTAGGGCATATTTCCAACAAATAGTTCCATAGCATCCATACATACATAGATCCATAGGAAATATAATACACAACAATACTTTGCGGGCATTAGTAAGTAATATTTGGAACTAAAACAAATGCATTCATGTCCATATCGTAGTCCAAAGAGCATCCGCATGGAAACCTACAAGATGAAAAGAGATGCAGATTGGAACTGACGTGACCAGTTCAAGTCTATTTTGCAAGGAAGATGGGCCATCACACATGATCAGTTTTCTAAAATATGAGCAAAATAGCCGGAAATCCTTCTAAGAAATCTAGCTAAGAAATGCCGCATAGATTATTGTGAGTAACTCCACACTATTGATTATTCACAGAGATAATTATGGTGTCCTTAATTGTATGCACCTTGTTTCACTTCTTTCATGAGTATGCATGTATGAAAAAGTTGGACCGTACCGAGTAAGGAGCCTTCGTGTCATCTTCATTGGTGTGCTTAATCGGTCCAGTTGTTGCAGTAGACTCCACACCAGCATCATCGGCCAAGCCTTGTTGCTCGTCACTTTTTGTTTGCCCAGCGTCTGCACATATTGATAAATTCTTAATGGAAAGGAAAAACTAGTCAAACACGATGAGCCTCCAACTTTATGTATACTAGAAATAATGCATGGCCATTACATTGCTCAAGAATTTGGGATTCATGAGGTTGTAGCTGAGACGAGAAGGCAGAAGGGATACCTGGTCCCTGAACCCCTAGCCCAAGGCCCCCTTGAGGAGAGATAGAAGAACTCTGAGAATTAAACTACAAAAATGAACAAATTGAAAATGTGAAAACAATTACTATATAGAATTGACTATAGACTTCACATATTATAAGATGGTTACAACATGTGGAAAACAGCCTGGGGGAGCAATAACTAGTTTCATCGATAGTGTTGAGCATTATCCTGTTTCGCCAAGGCTTTCGGTCTATGATCCTTTCAGGAAATGGATGGATAACTACTACCGCGGGGTACCCCTCGGCGCACTAGGGCAAGTACTTTCTTTGATTCTGGCCTTGGTTGTCACTTTCATGCAGCTAACTGAACTTCAGATGGCAGTTCTATTCAAAGCACATTCTCTTTTTCTTCTTTCAGTGCAGGAAACATAGGGACAAGCTACAGAGGGTACTTTCAGCATTTTCAAATATTCCCCGGGATCTTTAAAGAGAAGCCTATCCTAGCCAACCAGTTCTCTGTAATAAATTTACACTTGCTTGCTTTCATGACTTGCAATGCTCAATTAACTGTGAAAAAAACGTCTTATGTTTCATCATTTTTACTTGTCTTAGGCATTCGTTTTGCGTCCCGGCGGGAAGAGCTACTCCACGGTGTTGTCCGCACTGAATGCCGATGTCCTGAAGTAAGCAGTGAAAGCGTCACAAGCTCGCCTGCATTTCATTCATCTGATTATGACAGCCAAAGATACACTTTACTGTTCAAATTTGCAGGGGAATAGATAAAGCTGGTATCGGATCTTGGGACTGGAATCTGAAAGAGAAGAATTGCACTTACCATGGCTTGTTCCCAATATCATAGACTGTGTATGATGGTACAATCCTGACTGACAGTAAATCAGTGCCAATTCACGTGACAGAGATATTTGTCGCCGGGACCGACGTTGATTAGTTTTGTCTCATAGAACCTACTACTAATCTATGCTCCATAACTGCAATGTAGGTGAGCCTGACCCTGAAATCAAGATCACCTGCCGTCAGATATCACTCTTCATCCCTCACAACTACAAAGAGAGCAGCTTCCCAGTTGCCGTTTTCACTTTTACGGTACATTTCCTTCTCCAGCAAATTAATCCAATTGTCCCACATGAGTTGTTGTTCAGCTCTTACCTTAAAATCTTTGATGCTTGCACAAGGTACAAAATTCAGGGAGCACACCTGCAGATGTCACATTGCTCTTCACATGGGCAGTAAGTGCAGCTAACACTCTGCTCTTCATAACTGACACGAGCACACCACATCTTTGTGCTTTTGTAGCAAGGATTTGGCCCTAATTTCCCTGTTCATCCGTGTAGAATTCCGTGGGCGGAAAATCGGAGCTGACAGGGAATCACACCAACTCCAGGATGAAGTAACGACCAAGACAAATTCGTCTGACGCGATGTGGTAATAGGCAGCAAACCTATGTGACAATGAGAATTTCTTTCTTTCCTTGGTACGTGCAGAGCGCGAGACGGCGTCCATGGCGTCCTCCTCCACCACAGGACGGCGGACGGGCACCCTCCAGTGACATTCATGATCGCATCCTTAGATTTAACCACAAACAGCCTGGGGGAGCAATAAATAGTTTCATCGATAAAATAAGTCATCGTAAGCAAGAAAAATCAAAGAACCAAGTAAGAAGTGACCATAAACCGAGCACTTTCACAGCTACAATGCATACTTTGATCATGAGTCAGGCATGTCGAAACATAAGAGATACCGACCAACAGTTGGAATTTAGGAAGCACGGCACATCGCATTCGCATCAGCGCTGCTACTTGCATTTAGTAAACACTTGGTATATTAACCAGTTGCAGATGCATTTCTGTTCTTGCATCTGTACTTCACCTATGTGCCAATAATTGTCATGCCAATTGCTAGCAAGTCTAAGATATTGGCTATCAATTGGTTGGAAAACTGACAATGTTTGAGAACAGCAACCAACAGCATCAGCAGTTCAGCACAACCACCCATCGATCCATGGCACAACAGAACAATAGCACACGCAAGCAGCAACACGACACCAGTAGCTCAAGCGGGAGCAGCTAGCACACGCAAGACAGTGGAAGAGGAGCTCACCGAGGCGGCATCCGGTGACGATGCAGATCCAGGTCGGCGGTCGGCCGGTCGGCCTTAGAGAGGAGGGAGGCTCAGAGGCGGGTCGTTGTCGAGGAGCGCGGCGTCCAGGGGAAGAGAGAGCGCGACGGGGTAAGCGAGGGGGGCGGCGATGGCGGGAGGCGGGGGATCGGCGACCGGCGGCATGTGGCGGCGCTGGTGGGAAGTGGGAACGGGAATCCCTGGCACGAGTATGAGGCGGTGGAGAGGGGATGCGGGAGAGGCGGCCGGAGAAGAAGAGAGGAGATGGGCGAGGATGGAGCTTCGCAGCCGGAGCATGGCGGAGGCGCCGGCGACGAGGGAGACGGAGGAGAGAGTGGTGAGGGTTTGTGTCGCCATCTCCTTTTTCGCGGTCGCGATCGAGCAGAGAGAGATACTTTTTTTTTGGAAAACTACTAATGGCGCACCAGCTGGTGGTGCGCCATTAGTAGTTTTTCAAAACAAAAAATTTATAGTAGTGGCGCACTGGGTGAGTGGTGCGCCATTACTAGTAAAACTAGTAATGGCGCACTGTGCCCCGGTGCGCCATTAGTATTTTTCGAAAAAACAAATTTGTTAGTAGTGGCGCACCGTGTGTGTGGTGCGCCATTAGTGTCCATCACACTAATGACGCACCTGCACATGGTGCGCCACTGCTATATAGTAGTGGCGCACCACTTGTCGGTGCGCCATTAGTGTATATATTATCTATAGCCCTTTTCCTAGTAGTGCAAGTGTGTGTGAGTTGTGATAAAAAGGAGTTATTATGAAAGTAAAGATATGACCAAGTTTGGTGACTTGGCATATAGGGTGAACCCGGGTGGTTCAGCCTGTGGCAGATATATTGATATCTATAACCTGTTATTCAAAAGTAGTTCTTAACTTATAATGCATAAGTATGATCATGTTTATTTACCACCAAGAGATATCCACCAAAGAAGCATGTTATATTATCCTTCACTTGCATTGTTCATATCATGGGTTGTTTGCGAGTACATTCAAAAGTACTCATTGGCTTGCCACTTGTTATATTATTGACCAGACATGGAAGGACCAGAGTTTGGAGATGAGTACGTCTTCGGAGACGCCCCTCCGAACTAGGACGCTTCCCAGTCAGAATGCATGTTGTTGTAGGCCGGTGGCATGGGCACCCGCTTAGCCCCACGATTTCCACTACTAGGTATATCAGTGTGATTTGGCCTTATAGGCCTTACCTTGTGAAATTGACCATTCGGTCACGTGATGTAATAATTCGGTACTTGGATGTAAGACTCTTATTATTCGGTAAATGTATGTTCGGTGAGCATTCATCTCTGGGACCACTGAGCATGTTCATTCGGCAATCTCGACTATTAAGTCGGGGTCCCCACAGAGCTGGTATCAGAGCCATCCTGACTATAGGAAGCCTTAGGTACCATGGACTATAGCCGAGATGACTAGTGCACATAGAACCTAACTTGAGATTCTGCACCCACAAAAACTTGCTAACCCTCTCCTCTACATCTTGTAGATGGCTGCCATACCTGAGATGCTTCTGGAGACAAAGCCCCTACTTTTGTGTGATAGCCTCAAGAAGGGCCATGTACGCCGCACACCCATCTTCCTCTACCACGAGCACTGGGTCAACGCCGACACTAAGAAATATTGTGTGGATGTGATAGTGAAGGCTAATGACTCCCCGACTAGCTGGTTCTTTGAAGGACCGCAGATGGAGGATTTGATGTTGTCCATGGAGACATCCGCACGAGAGGCGCTTGTGCGTCTCCGCGACATCCTTCCTGAGATGGCTAACGATCCAGCTACTCGTCACCTACCTTTTGTTAAGGATGGGATAGACGGGAGTTGGACACTCAACCCATCTTCTGAGGACGGGACACCACTAAGGTTTCAGACTTACTTCAGACTCTCCTCTGACACTTCGACACACCTTTTGATCAAGGAGTCAACAAAAATTCGCCAAGAGCTGCACCAAGTCAAGGATCTACTCCGCGTGGAGAAGATGAAGAACCGCAAGGTGAAGAAGGAAGGAGCAGCCGAAGGACAATCAGGCATTGCTTTCCGAGGAGGAGTACCACCGCTTAAGGCCACTCCTATTCAGAGTCGCCACCTAACCGCGGAAGAGTACACCAAACTCTTCGCTGCCTCACCAACCAAGAGACGACGTGATGGACCGCTTCCTTCTCCTACCCCTTTAAAGGAGGGAAGTACTGATGAAGATGAATATGAAGACGAAGATCCCTCAGAACCCACCTATGAGACCGTACAGTCCGTCGCTTAGTATTATGACGTAGGCAATTAGGACCTTCTCCCCGAGCGTAGGAGTTCATGTATCGGTTCGTGTGAACCATGAGTGTTGTGTAAGCATGTTGGATGCAAGTCGCATTCTGCCTTAGGCAGCTTGTGAGAGACTACATCGCTTGTTATAATCTAATGCATTAGCTTTTTCAAAAACCTTTGGTTTAAAAATTTCACACTAGCACAGCACCACACCCCTCTTTACTAGAGCATCATCCCTTATGATTTCGCCCAGTTCGGAAAATTGACATGTCTATTACCCTGACAGGATGGTGATTGCAACTCGCACCAGCACCTTCGGCAACCCCGGCTCGGCCTCTTCACGTCAGCAGCAGGGAACCAAAGGGGAAGCTCAAGCTGGAGATCACCACGAGCAACAAGACGATGTTCCACCGCCATCACCTCCTCCTAAAAGCTTGACTATGGCTCAGTTTCTTCAAGATCTCCGAGAGGAACGTCAAGCCAATAATGCCGCTATTCAGCAGCTGGCTCAAGTCTTGGTGAACAACCCGCCGCAAAACTGGAATGGCAATGGTCGCTCTACTCTCTATGAGTTCATGCGAACTACGCCACCCATATTCACGGAGACGACTGGACCATTGGATGCCGATGATTGGATTCGTACTATCGAAGACCTCCTCGTGCTGGTCAAATGCACTGATGATTGTGAGAAAGTCCTCTATGCTTCTCACTGTCTCGGAGGCACAGCCAGAGCTTGGTGGGATGGATTTTAGATCATGCGAGTAGGGCAAGTCATCACTTGGGCTATGTTCAAAGAAGGGTTCCGCGCTGCTCACATTCCTCCCGGAATGATGACCATTAAGAAGCGGGAATTCCGAGCATTAAGGCGAGGCAGTGAATCCATCAAGGAGTATTTGCGGAAGTTTAACCTCCTCTCAAGATATGCACCAGAAGATGTCAACACCGAGGCCGCCAAAGTGGAACGTTTTATGGAAGGACTACAGCAGTCACTCCAGTATCAGATGGTTGTTTGTCAATGCCGGACCTTCAGCGATCTGGTTAATAAGGCCCTTATGTTAGAGGATTAGCGTCGTGGTATGGAAAACACCCGTAAGCGCAAGCTAATGGTTAGTGGAGGAGCAAGTAACCCGAAGCCGCGCCCATGGCAGTCAGCTCCAGCAAGACCCAATTATCAACAACAGCAGTACAAGTCTCCAACATTTCACCAGAACTACCAGCCTCAGGAGCAAGCCAACACCAAGCCAGCATTCAACCCACCTAACAACAACAGAGTCAAGACCAATCTTCCAGCACAAGTTACCTGTTTTGGATGTGGACAGACAGGGCATTATTCCAGGCACTGTCCCAATAAGAAGCCCGACGCACCGCGCCCCAATGCACCAAACCAAGGCCAAGGAGCACCAGGCAGGAACCAAGCTCCCCGCAATCAGCAGCATCATAGCAGGGGGCGGATCAATCATCTCTCCACAGAAGAGGCATAGGAAGACCCGAACTGCATTCTGGGTACGTTCCTCGTCAACTCCACCCCAGCAACAATATTGTTTGATTGTGGTGCTTCGCATTCTTTTGTTACACAAAGATTTGCAGAAAAGTGTGTGGTTTAAAGCCTACTCTGCTTAGCGGGCAAATGGCAATTCAAACCCCGGGAGCAGTGTTGAGGACCAACCTAGGATGTAGGAAGGTCGGGATTGTTATCAATGGGATAAGCTTCTCAGCGGACCTCATTGTAATTAAGTCGCAAGGCCTAGAAGTAATTCTCAGCATGGACTGGTTGGCCAAACATCAGAGCATTTTGGACTGTGCCAACATGGCTATTACCATGACAAGCGACCAAGGGGTCAAAGTCAAGTACATCTCTGAGCCAGTAACCACTCGAGTACCGCATGTTAATAGCCTATCAGAGGTAGAACTCGATCGAGTGCCAATAGTCTATGACTACCGAGACGTCTTTCCTGATGAGCTACTAGGGATGCCTCCCGACCGAGACATCGAGTTCATCATAGAGCTCATGCCCGGATCAAGGCCTATTTATAAGAAGCCTTACAGTATGGGATCCGAAGAGCTAGCGGAGCTGAAGAAGCAGCTCGATGAGCAACTTAGGAAAGGGTTCATTCGTCCGAGTGAGTCACCTTGGGGATCACCTCTTCTGTTCGTGTCCAAGAAGGATGGGACTATCAGACTCTGTGTCGATTACCGTTCTCTCAATGAGGTCGCGATCAAGAACAAGTATCCACTCCCCAAGATTGAAGACTTGTTTGATTAGTTAAATGGAGCTAAGGTATTCTCCAAGATCGATCTCCGATATGGATATTACCAATTGAAGATCCGACGTGAGGACATACCCAAGACTGAGTTCGTGACCCGGTACGGTCTATACGAATGCACTGTCATGTCTTTCGGGTTGACTAATGCCCCAGCATACTTCATGTACCTCATGAACAAGGTCTTCATGGAATACCTGGACAAGTTTGTCGTTGTATTTATTGATGACATATTAATCTTTTCCAAGTCCGAAGAAGAGCATGAGCAACACTTGAGGTTATTGTTGGAAAAGCTTCGAGAGAACCAACTTTATGCCAAATTTAGCAAGTGCCAATTCTGGCTGAACTAAGTTGGATTCTTGGGTCATACCACGACAACAAGTGGATTGGCAGTTGATCCCACCAAGATTACTACTATAACCAATTGTGAGTCGCCAATCGATGTGACGGAAGTCAAGAGCTTCCTCGGACTCGCGGGATATTACCGCAAGTTTGTAGAAGGATTCTCCCGCATCGCTCGACCCATGACTCAGCTCCGCAGGAGTGTGAAGCAAGATTCCAAGAGTTGAAGAAGATATTAACTACCGCCCCGGTATTGGCAACTCCTGATATCAACAAGGAGTTTGTGATATATTGGATGCCTCCAGAACCGGGCTCGGTGGAGTCCTAATGCAAGATGGCAGAGTTGTGGCATATCTGTCACGACAACTGCGCCCGCATGAGGAGAATTATGCCACCCATGACCTGGAGTTAGCAGCAGTAGTGCATGCTTTAAAGACATGGCGACATTACCTTCTGGGGAAGCGATGTGAAATATACACCTACCACAAAAGTCTGAAGTATATCTTCACCCAAAGGGAATTGAATATGAGGCAACGAAGATGGTTGGAGTTAATCAAAGATTACGACCTCAGCATTCAATATCACGCTGATAAGGCCAATGTAGTGGCTAATGCCTTAAGAAGGAAGACCAACACCTTGAACGTCATGCTCAAGGAAAGGCAACCCGCCTTATATGAAGAAATGGAGAACTTTGGATTGGAGCTAGTGGAATCAGGATTCCTAGCTAACCTCGAAGTCAAGCCAACGTTGGTTGATGATATCAAGGAGGCCCAGAAGGGTCACAAGAGCATTGAAGGCATCAAGAAGAAGAATCAATAAGGCAAGGCCCCAGACTTCTCAGTGGATGAACAAGGAGTAGTGTGGTTTGGGAAACAATTATGCGTACCCAACAAGGCTGAACTCAAGGATTTGAGCCTGCAGGAAGCACATGATACACCCTACTCTATTCACCCCGGTGGTACCAAGATGTACCAAGATCTCCGAGAAAGATTCTGCTGGCATGGCATGAAGAGGGAAATAGCGTCTTACGTTGCCAAGTTCGACCTGTGCCAGCGAGTCAAGGCTGAGCATCTGCGACCTGCTGGACTGCTACAACCACTTCAAGTGCCAGAATGGAAGTGGGACAAAGTCGGCGTGGACTTCATCACTAGACTGCCCAGGTCAAGCAAAGGGCATAACTCCATATGGGTCATTGTCGACCATCTGACCAAGGTGGCCCATTTCATTCCAGTCAACACCACTTATGATGGAAACCAATTGGCTAGTCTGTATATCCATCGTATTGTCAGCCTTCATGGAGTTCCCAAGGAGATTGTATCTGACCGAGGCACGCAGTTCACCTCAAGATTTTGGAAGAAGTTCCAAGAAGCCCTCGGAACCAAGCTCTCTTTCAGCACCGCCTTCCACCCGCAAACGGGCGGACAAACGGAAAGAGTAAACCAGATACTCGAACATATGCTCCGCGCTTGCGTCTTGGCACATGGTGCCAAATGGGAAGACTGTCTGTCGTTCGCTAAGTTCTCATACAACAACAGCTACCAGTCCAGTCTCCAAATGGCCCCATTTGAAGTGTTGTACAAACGAAAGTGCCGCACCCCGCTCAAATGGTCCGAAACCGGTGCAGGGTTGATTTTTGGGCCGGAAGTTTTGCACAAGGCAGAAGAGAAGGTGCAGCTTGTCCGAGAAAACCTAAAAGAAGCCAAGTCCCGACAAAAGAGTTATGCGGATTCTCAACGCAGAGATGTGGAATCCATTCCCAGAGATGAGGTGTACCTCCGTGTCACCCCTCTTAAGGGAACCAAGCGTTTCCATGTTAAAGGAAAACTTGCTCCAAGGTTCATTGGACATTTTAAGATCACGGCAAGGCGTGAAGAGGTTGCTTACCAGTTGGAGCTACCTCCGAAACTTTTGGGTGTGCACAACTTCTTCCACGTGTCACAACTTCGAAAGTGTCTTCAAGCGCCAAACCGTCCCGATCTTTAAAAGGACATTGAACATCATGCCATCGACCTTCAGCCAGACCTCACCTACCACGAGAAGTCGATCCGCATCCAGGATGAAGCAGAGCGTTGCACCAGAAGCCGCACCATCAAGTATTTCAAGGTTCAGTGGAGCAACCACAACGAAGCAGAAGCAACATGGGAGCGTGAAGACTATCTTCAATCTGAGTTTCCAAACCTTTTTAGCACCTAGCTTAGGAATCTCGGGGACGAGATTCTTGTTAGGGGGATAGGTCTCTCACACCCTGTTTTCACTTCCATCTTTCTCTATAATGCAAAAACCTGAGCTTATTAAAACTTTTTCAAAACTAATGTTGTGAGTGCCATGATTGTCATTGTATGCTTGTGTGCTTGATCATGTGATAATAAAAACCACATTTCACAAGATTGAATTGTTTCCAAAACCTTTTCTGATCAAGGTAAAACCCTACTTTGAGTTGCACTACATGCCCTTGATGGTAAGGAGTGTTCCTACCCAAGTTGGTGATTTGATTCTAGTACTATTTTGGTACTCCAAAACCACAAAATAATTATTTTTCTAATTTAATTGCATGTCCATTTTTGAGGCCATAAATGGTATTCCTATATGGAAAAATACTTTTCTACCTTAGAAAAATCTGATTAAATTTGGAGCTGATCAGAAGGACATATATTTTCCGTACATAAGATTTTTAACCCCTATTTGCATTATTAATATTGAGTAAAACCCTAAAAACCATTTCTGTCTGTTTTGAACTTTTGAAATATTTCCAAAGGAAATATTCTCAATAAATTCCTACAAAATTCCAGTGCTATCCCTAAGCCATATTTCGTGTCCACATAAATTTCACCTTGATCCAAGGTGATTAAGGACCCCAAATAACTGCAAAACCCCTTCTGTCCACATTGAAGTTAGAGCAATTCTACATAGAAAAGTTTGTCCAATAATGTTGAAACTTTGCAAGAGTGCCTAATACCTCAAATGAGGGTTCCACAATAAAAATGGGATTTGTGGGACTTAGTTTGCCCACACTATCTTTGGAAGGAACATATCTGGTCAAATGGTGAAGTTTTCAAGTTTACAAAGCTAAACTTGTCCAATGGAGCTCAAACTTGGTGAAACCCCATGTTTTATGACCAAACCCTATCCCGTTAAGTTGCACGACCAGTGGTCGGGTGCAACCTCCCCAAAGCACTGTCGAGCACCTTCTAACATATGGGTAAAAGCCCCTCTAACCATAGCTAAACCCAACCCCTTTGCCCCAAACTCTTAGATTAGGTTACCAGTATCAATGCCCAACCCCAGTCAACTGGCCCCTCTCTGGTTCAAAGTAGAAATGCCAAAATCTCCATTCTAAGCTTCAGCTCAAAGCTGTCAGCACCTGTTTCTATTGTCTCCTTTGACCAGCCGAAGCTCCCACGAGACTTCAACGACTAGCCTCATCCCAGCTAGTGCCCAGGACATCATAGACCCGTACAAAGCACCTCAGAGCGCGCCAGCATGCCATGGCATGCCAAAATTGTGCTCTGGGCGCGCTACAGATAACTCCAAGGTGGGAGCGACGCCCTCGGCCAGTTCGAGCCTCCCCCGAGATGTTCAACTTCTTTCCCAACAGCCCCTCTGCATCAGGCGACCATCACGGCCCCTCCTCTCTCGCGCTAGAGCTTGTGCGACGCGTGCCCATGCGCACCAGTATCGTCCAGAGTTGCGCGACCACTGATGCTCGACTCCCCTCTCTCTCCCTTCCTCGCAGTAGGTTTTGGAAGTCCAAAACCACGTCCTGAGACCGTGGTTTCAACCCCAGCTCCTTTGTGCACCCCCATGCGCGTCACGGTGAGTCACCGGCCCTCCCGAGTTGGGTCACCGTCGCGGGCCTATAAATAGCCCTCCCCCTTGCTCCAGCATCCTTCAGACAACATTGCAGCAACCTCTAGCACCTCCCTAGCCACCTCAGCAAGCCAGCAGAGCCCCGGTGCTCGAGATCGACCGAGGCCCCTCCAGCTCGGAGCTTCGGTCGATCTCTGGCTACACGATACCCCCCAAACCACTCCCCTTGACCTCAGGGAGCTTTCCCCCAACTTTCCCAAGCTAATCCGTGCCCTAGCTACCCCCTCGACATTCGGCCAAAACTCCTCCATCGCGGCCTCCTCGTCGCCGGTGAACTTGAGCCTCTCCATCGTTGTTCCGACCACCAATAGGTAGGCGATGACGAGCCGGACCCATTTCCGTCTTCGTTGGGCCCCGAGGACATCGGTAGCCACGCCGGCGTGCTCCTCCCCCTCTTTGGCCAGAGGTAGGAAACAACCGCGACAGGTGTGCCCCACCTATCGGTGGCCCAACTCTCTCTGCCTCGCTGCCTGCAGCCGCTGACCGCAGGGGGCCGCACGTCAGGTTCAAACCTGACGGCGCGTGCGCTTGGGCACGCTAGCTGGCTGGCCTTTGGTCCGGCCCAATCCCAGGTCAAGCCAGGCCAGGGGCTGTAGCCCTTTTTCTTTATTTTAAAAACTGGATTTTCAAAGATTTTTATAACAAGATTTAACGAGTGTAAAAATATAATTTTTCCACTCTTATTCTTATAAAAATATGTCGTATTTAATAGAACCATTATTTGAATTTTTGCAGCAACTATTCCATTTTATAATGATAAAAAGGATTAAATTGGAATAGTTTTGCTTCTGTTTAGTTAATTTTAAAAATATTCCTTCATTGGAATGAGGGGCAAATATTTTTAAAATAACAACCTAGATTTATCAGAAATAACTAACATTTCTAAAATGACTTTGTCATCTGTTTTGGAGTGAGCTATTTCTTATTTCATCTTTTGACGACGATAGAAAATCCATGTGACGAGGGAATCGGAGCGGAAGACCTCGAAGACCCGGGATACCTAGCTGACCAAGGAAAGCAGCCCTTTGACCATGACTAGGCATATGTTATATTGCATGTTAGTATAGCAAGTATTTCCGTTGCATATGATCATAAGTGCCGGTAAATCATTGAAGTGATGTTACCGATGGCTCCTCCGGAGCACATGCATTGAGCTTGATCCTACCACCTATGAGGATCATGCTAGTATCATGTTGACAAGTAAAGTTAGAGCATTATTAGCATGAGCATGTGTTGGTATAAATCAAATATTTATGAAAACCCCGTCGGGTGCCACTAATGCCCGAGGGTGATGATGAGTTGGGTGGCCACTTTTGGTGCAGTGGTGCACCGGGTATTTGTGTGTGTATGGTTTCGGAAATGGGATTAGATTTATGACGTGTCGACCCTACATGTACGATCACGTTACCCCTTATGGGACGGGGATGTGTTGATTACTCTGGTCGGTGCTAGCAAAGAGCCACATTACTAGTGGCGGGAGTGATGTGTGGTCACTCTCGTGATGGGGTCGTGCCAGGTAGGGTTACTATGCCGTTTTTACGTGTTCCAGGCACACCATTGGTCCCCGATGGTTGATACTGTCCAGAGTTGGTGCTCGTAAGACGTACAACATGTGGGTTGGGTACCAATCGAGTGGACCTCTTTGGCTAGTATCGTTAGGGGAAAGGCATTGATCAGGTACTTACCTTCGGTATGTTATATACCTCGAGTCGTGGATAACACAGAAGTTTTGTGGATCTCGTGGGCCCAGCGTACTACCTCTGCAGAGTGTAAAACTATTCGAATATCCATGTCCACGGTCAAGGACAGTTGGTAATCCTGCTTAAACTACGTCCAATTGTTTCCGCATAAACCAAGTGTGTGTGAGTTGTGATAAAAAGGAGTTATTATGAAAGTAAAGATATGACCAAGTTTGGTGACTTGGCATATAGGGTGAACACGGGTGGTTCAGCCCGTGGCAGATGTATTGATATCTGTAACATGTTCTTCGAAAGTAGTTCTTAACTTATGATGCATACCTGTGATCATGTCTATTTACCACCTGGAGATATCCACCAAAGAAGCATGTTATTGTTATCCTTCACTTGCATTGTTCATATCATGGGTTGTTTGCGAGTACATTCAAAAGTACTCATTGGCTTGCCACTGGTTATATTATTGACCACACATGGAAGGACTGGAGTTTGGAGATGAGTACTTCTTCGGAGACGCCCGTGCAAACTAGGATGCTTCCCAGTTAGAATGCATGTTGGTGTAGGCTGATGGCATGGGCACTCGCTTAGCCCTACGATTTCTGCTACTAGTTGCATCAGTGTGATATGGCCTTATAGGCCCTACCTTGTGAACTTGACCATTCGGTCACGTGATGTAATAATTCGGTACTTGGACGTAAGAATCTTATTATTCAGTATTTGTGTGTTCGGTGAGCATTGATCTCTGGGATCACTGAGCACGTTCATTCCGCGATCTTGACTCATAAGTCGGGGTCCCCACAGAAACCGCACTACATACGATGGACAAACAAACTTCACGATTGGTAATGCATATTTGTTCCAAATGGAGGTTACTAAAGAGTCCTTCGTAGACGTCTTTTTTAAGGCCAAAGTGCACCACATTTGTTTCCAGATTTTTTTACTAGTGAACTACATTCAAAATGAAGCGACTTCTCGCGATGTTTTCCCTTTTTTCTTGTTTTATACAAAGAGAACCACATGAGTGCACTATGGTTTTTTAAACCATGCGCATCCTTCGTATGTGGAAATGGAATGCAGAGTCAAAACTGCAGTACGCATATGCCACCCAAAATACGTCATGGCAAGTGAACCGCCGCCGACGGTAGTGAGCTGCAACTTCTCGCCCAAGTGTATTGTACATGCCGTGCCAACAAACTACACACCCGTGCGGATGCGTCATCTCCCTGTTCTCGTGTCATCCCACACATCGGTGTGTAGAAGAGGATACGTCAATGGATGATGGGGCACTCACTCGGTCGCCATGGTGCAGGTGAGCCCTTGCCGGCATCACACCTGCAAAAGTGGAGATTAGGAGCCTCGCAAAAAACAATAGAGATTTGGAGAGGGGGAATAGGGGATCAGGGGCATGCTCACTTAAGGATCCGCCCGCCGGACGACCCCAGATCCGGCAACGAGCATGAGACAAGGGAAGTCGATGACCTGGGGAAGATGGAGGCGCCTAGATTCGGCGACCACCAAGGCGCACAAGTGCGGGAAGGAGGGAGGTGGAGGAGGATCCCACTAGTGGTGGTGGTCAGCAGGAGGGCCATGCCAGGGGCCAGTGGCGACCGGATCCGACGATTGAGGCGGTGCCGGGGGCTAGGGGTATGTGTAGGGAACAAGGGCATCTCACGGAAGATATCACCGGGATCCAGCGCCTCCCCATGACCGCCATCGCTGGACGATGCAGGCAGAGCATACACCAAGGTGGGACGGGGTTGCAAGGCAGAGCAGGGGCCATGGAAGTCGGACACCGCTGGTGCTGTGTCGGGTTCATCAAGGCTGAACGTCGCGGGGGTGGGGACATGGCCTTGGATGAGGTGGGGAGTTGTGGTCGGTCGGGGCGGTGAAGAGCCACGAACGTCGAGGCTCCATAGTTTTAGTGGCTGGAAGGAGCGCGGTGTCGTCGTGCGGAGTGGTGTTCGGAGGTGTAGTGTAGGGGTGGGGAGACGAGGGTGGTCGTACGTTTGGAGGAAGGAGGCCCATCGGTGCTCTGACGAGGAGAAGTAGGTTGGTAGGCGGCGGTGGTTGGCTGCGCCGAGAGGATGTTCGGGTAGTGGGGTGAGGTGGTAGTGCGGGAGTGGATAGGGTCGTGGGGGTGGTTTTTTTTCTTTTGGCCACAGTTCGTTCCATTTCTTTCCACGGTTAGTTTGTAGCTAAATATATATAAACATTCCTGTGAGCGACGCTAGAGGAGTTGATCAATTGTGCAAATTACCTGAAAATAGATCAAGAAGTACTTTTTTGTCATATATGTACCTTTCCATGGTTGACGCTGATGTAGAAGTCTCGCTCTGGATTCCATTCTATGTGCGACATATCCTTATCAACACGACGTTGACAGCCGCAAAGCAGCACAAGGTCGGTATCTTCGACGTTGATGGCATAGGTGCCGCATTGAAAAGAAGTCGCACTGCTTCGGCAGGATGATACATCGAACAGGGCTGACTGCATTGACCATTGTGAGCACATGGCATAGCCAACAGGGTCAGACGGGAGCTTGTCTAGGGCGGGGGAGTCCCAAACTTCCAACTTGCTCTACCGACGTGGGTCCTTAACTAAAAGAAGCTAACTAGTTTGGGAAAAGAATTCGAAGTGAAGGTATTTTGAGAAACAAAGGGGCTAGCAACACTAGCTTATTATAGTCAAAACTTAGTGTTGGCGTTCATGAACATCGAACATCACCACTACATAATATAGCTGTGATGTGGCAGGATATCCGATAGCACCAATATATTCCGACTGGTCAGCTCAGCAGGGCCCAAATTTTGGTGGCGTTCCACTTTAAATCCACCCAGCACTATCTCTACAAAGCTGGCGTACAAATTTGTCCAACACCATCGCTATTTGAAAAAAATAGTGCTAACATTGCTTCAAATTGGCGCGCCACCAACTTAAGTTTTGGCTAGCCATTTCCCTACTAGCACATAAAGGATTAAGAAAGGGAGATTCGATTCCCACCATCTTATTCAACATTGCTACTGGTTTGTTGACAGTTCTCACAGGACGGGCTAAAGAGAATGACCTTATAGGAGGAGTTGGTCCGCATCTTGTCGATGGAGGGGTGTCCATCTTGCAATATGCGGATGATACGATCATTTACATGGAACACGACCTCTCTAAAGCTAGAAATATGAAGGTTGTACTTTGCCTTTTTGAAAATCTATCGAGACTCAAGATCAATTTTAATAAGAGAGGATCGTTCTGCTTTGGACCTGCCAAGGAGGAACATGATGCGTACTGACATCTATTCGGTTGTGAGATGGGGTCTCTACTATTTGGTTCCATGGGTATCCCCATTCATCACCACAAACTGTCCAATAAGGAATGGAAATGTATAGAAGATCGATTTGCGAAAACACAAAGTTGTTGGAATGGCAAGTTTATGTCCTGTGGAGGTCGGCTCGTTGGGCCAATACCAACCTCCCCAAACATTTGGAAAATTAAGGTTCCTCTTAGAAGTAAAATCTTTATGTGGTTTCTGCACAAAGGAGTGATCCGGACGAAAGATAACTTGTTTAAACGCAGAACGGTGGGTAGTTCAAGATGTTTTTGTGATCACAATGAGACTATTAAACACCTATTTCTTGATTGTTCACTTGCCAAACATTTTGGCGTGCTATACATATAGCCTTTTAACATTACTTCTCCACTTAGTATGAACACATTATTTGTGATGTGACTTAATAGAGTGGATGTAAGCATAGCTAGTCATATTTGGATAGGGATTTGTGCAATGCTTTGGTCTATATGGAATTGCAAAACTCATAGGATATTTAGCAAAAAACTTTACCAACTTTTAGGAGGTTATTTACAAAGCTACTGTGTGGATCCGGACGTGGTCGTTACTCACGTCTGCGGCGTATAAAAAGCTTTTGGTTACTGGGTGCAACTCGTGCGAGATGACAACACGGGCTATCTTCAACCGATTTGGATGGTGGCTAACTAAAAGGCTAGGTGTTTAGGCTTCATAGCCTGTTCTTGTTTAGCCGGATATGAAATTTACCTTTATTTTTATGGGCTCTATGTGTGAGCTATTGTTGGGTATTACACTCTTGTGAAACCTTCATTATTTAATAAAATGACTCCATGCATCATCATGATGTAAAGGCCGAGGGTGATCCTCCAAAAAAACAACAACTTCCTACCAAAATGAAACTTCAGGCGGAAAGCGAAACTCACGGTTAACAATAAGACCTCATGGGTCATTGGTTTAGCTTGAAGGTGGATCGACAGGCGACACCACTTGCATGTTTCTCTCCATGCTGATCGGCCAATGAGGCGACGACCTACGATATGAACTATGCTAAGAAAATGAAACCATGGGGAAGAGAGGTTGCACCGTCTTGCCAAACGCCTTGTGTCATCGCTTGAGCCTCGACCAATTGGCAAGATCGGCCTTCATGTAAATTCCATTCTTGCTTTTTTATTTTATATATATACATATAAGAAAAGTTCATTGATTTTAAAAAAAGTTCATCAATTCTGAAAAGCAAAGTTCAGAAATTTGAAAAAAGTACATCAATTTTGTAAACGAATTATCAATTTGGGAAAAAGAGTTAATATTTTTTTTTAAAACCACAAAATTTAAAAAGTTCATCGCTTTTGAAAAAACGTCTATCTTGGAAAAGGTTAAAACTAGAAAAAGTTCATCCATTTTGGAAAAAGGTCCAAAATCTGAAATAAGTTCGTCAAATAAATTTTTTGGAAAATGGAAGTAAAAAAACCGAGAAAAAAATGGTACACGGTTGTGAGAAAAAAAAAGAAAAATGGCTTGATGGGCCGACCCTTTAGATCAAAAGAAGGGAGGAGTGTGTGCGTTGTTTGCAAAAAAAATCCTTCGACGGGCGCTTAAGGCGTCAAATAGGCGCTAGCCAAACTTAAGGTCGCGTATGGGTGCACATGCCACGCTGCCTTGGGCTAGGACCTGGATGCGAGTTCTATTCGTTGTTATAATGTTATTACCACATGATGTCTCACACGATTGTTGCAGAAACTCTTAATCCTACAGACACGATAATAAGTTTATTTGTATAGTAGACATATTATTACCTAAAGATAACAAAAAAATTAATGACCACAATAATTGGAGTACAATTATGAACATAATAGAATGTGAACTATGTGATCGAGTTCTCTACTAAGTACAGTGATATGACATAACTAATCTCATGAGTAAATCAATCTTCACATCTAAATAGTTTTCCTTTACGGCACGGCAAAAACATCTCAGTAGTTTTCCTTTACGGCACGGCAAAGCTCGGCGGATCTGCGTCTCTGGCGGCGCTGTGGACATGGCGGGTCGAGGTGCTCCTCTACCGCCGGCCAAGTCCGCTGGTGAGCTGCAGTGAGGCAGCAAACTCGACTCTCGCGAGGCGACGGGACAGCCCCACGGTCCTATAGCTGCTGCTACAGGTGGTGCAGGTGGTGCTGGACGTGGAGGTGGGAGCACGCAAGGAGATCGGCAGCAGGGTTTCAGACAACCAGGCAGAGGTTTTGGGCCTGCGGCGGGTCGCGGTATAGATGACAGGTTTAATCACAGGGCTGGTGGAAATAGGAGTTTTGATAATAGCAGATTTGAGTTCGGGGCTTCCAGTAATTCAGGTCGTGGCTATGATTCCAACCGATGGCAAAACCGGGGCTTCAACCCGCCAGTCGGCAATTTTGTGCAAGGAGCTACGGGACCGCAATTTAGGTATAGACCCATGCCTGGGCGTGGAGGAGGAGGAAGAAATTCAGGCCGGAATTTTCCTCCTCGGAACTCAAATGATGTCGCATCAACTAATTCATCCAACACAACCAGACGAGATGGGACTGAATCCAAGGCAGAGAACCAAGCTGTTATGTTGCCAGAGGCAGCAACGGCGGCAGTGAAGGCTCTTGCTGAGATCAAGGTTCCTACAAATGAAAATTCAGATGCAGGTAGTGAAAAAGATAGTGATGCTAATGTACAGGTACGTGCAAACAAAATAGCTAGGAAGGAAGAAAAGATGTGTTGCTTCAGATGTGGTGAACCAGGGCACTTTGCTTCGGACTGCACGGCGTTATTATGTGAGATATGCTTGAAACCAGCACATACGACGCAAAATTGTCCCTTGTTATTGGCAGCTAAGCCAACGGTGGCGATTTATGGTTGCAGTGATAACAGGCTTATGTTTTTTGAGACGCCACATGCTGTCTCGCAGAAAAGGATATCCGGAATCTCAACAAATGATGTGGTAAAAGTATCACATGGGAGTTTGACTGCAGACGAGGTGGCTCAGCAACTCAAACGACTTGTGTCAGAATCATTTCAATGGGTCCCTATAGCCATTGAAGAGAACACATACAGGGTTGAATTTCCAAGAAGAGAGGATTTGGATAGGCTGCTGAAGTTTGGTTTTAGTAAGGTGCCTCGAAGTAAGTGTCTTTTGGAATTTGACGAATGTAAAAAACCAACAATCAAGGGTAGGAAAATGAGCCAAATTTGGGTCAGACTTTCGGGTGTACCAGAGGAGGCGATCAATGATTTTCTCCTGGTATGGAGCTTGGGTTCCTTGATAGGCAAAACAGTGCAAGTTGATATGGCATTCACTCGGTCACATGGCATTGCAAGGCTGCGGGTGCAAGTGCTTCATGTAGAATATATACCTGACGAGGTTCCGTGGACATACGAGGGGTCGGTTTATGATTTGCAGATCGACCTGGAGGAAGAGTCTGGGGAAGATTTGGATGATAAAAAGATGGACGTAGACAGGACAGATGATGGAGAAGGGGATGGGAATAGGGAGAAGGAACTACCTAAAGGGACGGAGGATAAAACACCACCCCCAAAAGAGCAGAACAATCAAAAAACTGGGTTCCATACGCCTAGAGGACCGGGGATCAGTTCGGTTTCTTTACACTCCTTGCGGTTTGGTTCTTTTCAAGCGAAATCAGCACCAACTCGCTTATGGGGAGACAGAGTCGACATCGAAAGCGAAGAGTCGCTAGATGATATTCCATTCGTACCTAACTCATCCTCTATGACGCCAACTGCTGCTAGTACCAGGGAGGAGGAGTGCTCTCGAGATAGTACAGACAGAGTCGACATCAAAAGCGCAGAGTTGCTAGATGATCTTGTACTCGTAGCTAATTCATCTTCTATGACGACAACTGCTTCTCGGACCAGGGCGGAGGAATGCGTTCGGGATAGTCGGGCGTCTGTGTCGGAGATACTGATGAGATCGGCACAACAGTCAGTTGTTCAAGCAGCGGAATATAGTTCAGTGGAACAAATACATGTGGCCGGTTTGGCATCTGATGGAGCTGCAGCTAATCAGGATGGCAAGCACCTGCATGAGTCCCATCGCATGCACAGATTCTGTCAACACATGAGAAACTAGCAAATATGCAAAACACTCCTACAGTACATGGGCGGAGTGTTACACCAAACGTCATAGAACATCAAAACCAGGAACACAACTTTAGTGGCACTAAGAAGGCACCATCTTGGACAATGACAGGAGGTCAAGTTCCGAGTACTGTCACCACCGAGGACATGATTGCTTATGGAGGAATTCCGGATCCGAACACGGCTGACAGACGTGTTAGCCAACGGATTCAAGGACAGGCCGATGTTGATGATTTGCAGCTCGGGAGGGCCATGAGAGCGGCCAAGCTTCGAGATGTCGAAGGAACAATAGGTACGTCCTTTGATACTCGTAACTCCCTTTTGCATTTTTCTGAACATGAGATTTTAGATAAAGCTAATAGTATTGGGATTTCTCTGGGTAATTCTGAAAAACAGATTGCGAATTCTATTAAGGACCTCGTAGATCTAGAAACAGATAGAGCTATAGAGATTATGAGGAATGTGGCAGCGCTAAAACCAATGAATGATATGGAGATTAACAACCTAGGTATTTCGAATCTTCAAAGTATGTGTGAGGTGTTGGGGAACGTCGCATGGGAAACAAAAAATTTCCTATGCGCACGAAGACCTATCATGGTGATGTCCATCTACGAGAGGGGATGAGTGATCTACGTACCCTTGTAGATCGTACAGCAGAAGCGTTAGAGAACGTGGTTGATGTAGTGGAACGTCCTCACGTCCCTCGATCCGCCCCGCGAACAATCCCGCGATCAGTCCCACGATCTAGTACCGAACGGACGGCACCTCCGCGTTCAGCACACGTACAGCTCGACGATGATCTCGGCCTTCTTGATCCAGCAAGAGAGACGGAGAGGTAGAAGAGTTCTCCGGCAGCGTGACGGCGCTCCGGAGGTTGGTGATGATCTCGTCTCAGCAGGGCTCCGCCCGAGCTCCGCAGAAACGCGATCTAGAGGAAAAACTATGGAGGTATGTGGTCGGGCAGCCGTGAGAAAGTCGTCTCAAATCTGCCCTAAAAGCCCCATATATATAGGAGGAGGGAGGGGGACCTTGCCTTGGGGTCCAAGGGACTCCCAAGGGGTCGGCCGAGCCAGGGGGGGAGGACTCCCCCCCCAAACCGAGTTGGACTTGGTTTGGTGGGAGGAGTCCCCCTCCCTTCCCACTTCTTCCCTCTTTTTTTTTCTTTTCCTTTGATTTTCTTTCTCTTGGCGCATAGGCCCCTTTGGGGCTGTCCCACCAGCCCACTAAGGGCTGGTGTGTCTCCCCCAAGCCTATGGGCTTCCCCGGGGTGGGTTGCCCCCCCCCCCCCCCCGGTGAACTCCCGGAACCCATTCGTCATTCCCGGTACATTCCCGGTAACTCCGAAAACCTTCCGGTAATCAAATGAGGTCATCCTATATATCAATCTTCGTTTTCGGACCATTCCGGAAACCCTCGTGACGTCCGTGATCTCATCCGGGACTCCGAACAACATTCGGTAACCAACCATATAACTCAAATACGCATAAAACAACGTCGAACCTTAAGTGTGCAGACCCTGCGGGTTCGAGAACTATGTAGACATGACCCGAGAGACTCCTCGGTCAATATCCAATAGCGGGACCTGGATGCCCATATTGGATCCTACATATTCTACGAAGATCTTATCGTTTGAACCTCAGTGCCAAGGATTCGTATAATCCCGTATGTCATTCCCTTTGTCCTTCGGTATGTTACTTGCCCGAGATTCGATCGTCAGTATCCGCATACCTATTTCAATCTCGTTTACCGGCAAGTCTCTTTACTCGTTCCGTAAAACAAGATCCCGCAACTTACGCTAAGTCACATTGCTTGCAAGGCTTGTGTGTGATGTTGTATTACCGAGTGGGCCCCGAGATACCTCTCCGTCACACGGAGTGACAAATCCCAGTCTTGATCCATACTAACTCAACTAACACCTTCGGAGATACCTGTAGAGTATCTTTATAGTCACCCAGTTACGTTGTGACGTTTGATACACACAAAGCATTCCTCCGATGTTCGTGAGTTATATGATCTCATGGTCATAGGAACAAATACTTGACACGCACAAAACAGTAGCACCAAAAAGACACGATCAACATGCTATGTCTATTAGTTTGGGTCTAGTCCATCACGTGATTCTCCTAATGATGTGATCCCGTTATCAAGTAACAACACTTGCCTATGGCCAGGAAACCTTGGCCATCTTTGATCAACGAGCTAGTCAACTAGAGGCTTACTAGGGACAGTGTTTTGTCTATGTACCCACACAAGTATTGTGTTTCCAATCAATACAATTATAGCATGGATAATAAACGATTATCATGAACTAAGAAATATAATAATAACTAATTTATTATTGCCTCTAGGGCATATTTCCAACAGTCTCCCACTTGCACTAGAGTCAATAATCTAGTTCACATCACCATGTGATTCCAACGAATCCAACACCCGTATAGTTATGGGGTCTGATCACATCTTGCTCGTGAGAGAGGTTTTTAGTCAACGGTTCTGAAACTTTCAGATCCGTGCGTTCTTTACAAATCTTTATGTCATCTTATAGATGCTGCTACTACGTGCTATTCGAAAATGCTCCAAATATCTACTCTACTGTATGAATCCGTTTCACTACCCATAGTTATTCGGATTAGTGTCAAAGCTTGCATCAACGTAACCCTTTACGACGAACTCTTTAACCACCTCCATAATCGAGAAAAATTCCTTAGTCCATTTGTTACTAAGGATAAATTTTGACCGCTGCTAGTGATTCAATCATGGATCACTCTCTGTACCTCTCAACAGACTTTGAGTCAAGGCACACATCAGGTGCGGTACACAGCATGGCATACTTTAGATTCTACGGCTAAGGCATAGAAGACGACCTTCGTCTATTCTCTTTATTCTGCCGTGGTCGGGTTTTGAGTCTTACTCAAATTCACGCCTTACAACGCAACCAAGAACTCCTTCTTCGTTGATCTATTTCGAACTCCTTCAAAAACTTGTCAAGGCATGCATCTTATTGAAACTTCTATTAAGCGCTTTCAATCTATCTCCATAGATCTTTGATGCTCAACGTTCAAGTAGCGCAATCTAGGTATTTCCTTTGAAAAACTCCTTTCAAACAACCTTGTATGCTTTACAGAAATTCTACATTACTTCTGATCCACAATATGTCAACCACATATACTTATCAGAAATTCTATAGTGCTCCCACTCACTTCTTTAGAAATACAAGTTTCTCATAAACCTTGTACAAACCCAAAATCTCATCAAAGTATATATATTCCAACTCCGAGATGCTTGCACCAGTCCATTGAAGGATCGCTGGAGCTTGCATACTTGCTAGTATCTTTAGGATCGACAAAACCTTCTGGTTGTATCACATACAATGTTTGCTCAAGGAAACCGTCGAGAAAACAATGTTTTGATATCCTACGTGCAATATTTCATAAATAATGCATCAACAACTAACATAATTCTAACAGACCTTTAGCATCGCTACGAGTGATAAAGTCTCATCATAGTCAACTGTTTGATCTTGTCGAAAACATCTTTGCGATAAGTCGAGCTTTCCTTAATAGTGACTTATCACCATCATCGTCTGTCTTCCTTTAAAGATCCATTTTTACTCAATAGTCCTATGACCATCAAGTAGTTCTACCAAAGTCTACACTTTGTTTTCACACATGGATCCTCTCTCGGATTTCATGGCTTCCAGCCATTTGTCGGAATCTGGGCCCACCATCGCTTTCTCCATAACTCGTAGGTTCACTGTTGCTCAATAACATGACCTCCAAGACAGGGTTACCGTACTACTCTGCAGCAGTACGCGACCTTGTCGACCTACGAGGTTTGTAGTAACTTGATTCGAAGCTCAATGATCACCATCATCAGCTTCCACTTCAATTGGTGTAGGCGCCACAGGAACAACTTCCTACGCCCTGCTACACACTGGTTGAAGTGATGGTTCAATAACCTCATCAAGTTCTACTATCCTCCCACTCAATTCTTTCGAGAGAAACCTTTCCTCGAGAAAGGATCCGTTTCTAGAAACAAACACTTTGCTTTCGGATCTGAGATAGGAGATGTACCCAACTGTTTTGGATATCCTATGAAGATGCATTTATCCGCTTTGGGTTCGAGCTTATGAGACTGAAACTTTTTCACATAAGTGTTGAAACCCCAAACTTTCAAGAAACGACAGTTTAGATTTCTCTAAACCTCAGTCTATACTGTGTCATCTCAACGGAAATACGCGGTGCCCTATTTAAAGTGAGTGCGGTTGTCTCTAATGCATAACCCATAAACGATAGTGGTAATTCGATAAGAGACATCACAGTATGCACCATACTAAATAGTGTGTGGCTATGACGTTCAGACACATCATCACACTATGATGTTCCAGGTGGCATGAACTGTGAAACAATTTCCACATTGTCCTAACTGTGTACCAAAAACTCGTAACTCAGATATTCATTTCTATGATCACATCGTAGACAGTTCATCTTCTTGTTACGACGAACTTCACTCTGAAACAGAATTGAACTTTTCAATATTTCAGACTTGTGATTCATTAAGTAAATACTCCTGTATCTACTCAAGTCGTCAGTGAAGTAAGAACATAATGATATCCACTGCGTGCCTCAGCACTCACTGGACTGCATACATCAAAATGTATCACTTCCAACAAGTTACTATCTTGTTTCATCTCAATGAAAACAAGGCCTTGCTCATGTGGTATGATTTGCATGTCACTAGTGATTCGAAATCAGGTGAGTAAAGATCCATCAGCATGGAGCCTCTTCATGCAATTTATACTAACATGACTCAAGCGGCAGTGCCACAAGTAAGTGGTACTATCATCATTTAACTCGTATCTTTTGGCACCAGTGTGTAACACTACAATCGAGATTCAATAAACCATTGAAGGTGATTATTCAAGCAAATAGAGTAACCATTACTCTCTTTTGAATGAATAATCGTATTGCAATAAACACGATCCAATCATGTTCATGCTTAACGCAAGCACCAAATAACAATTATTTAGGTTCAACACCAATCCCGATGGTAGAGGGGGCGTGTGACGTTTGATCATATCAACCTTGGAAACACTTCCAACACGTATCGTCACCTCGCCTTTAGCTAGTCTCCGTTTATGCCGTAGCTTTCATTTCGCGTTACTAATCACTTAGCAACCGAACCGGTATCCAATACCCTCGTGCTACTAGGAGTACTAGTAAAGTACACATCAACATTATGTATATCAAATATACTTCTCTCGACTTTTGCCAGCCTTCTTATCTACCAAGTATCTAGAGTTGCTCCGCCTCAGTGACTGTTCCCTTTATTACAGAAGCACTTAGTCTTGGGTTTGGGTTTAATCTTGGGTCTCTTCATTAGCGCAGCAACTGTTTTGCCGTTTCACGAAGTATCCCTTCTAGCCCTCGCCTTTCTTGAAACTTAGTGGTTTTTCAAACCATCAACTATTGATGCTCCTTCTTGATTTCTACTTTCGCAGTGTCAAACGTCGCGAATCGCTCAAGGATCATTGTATCTATCCTTGATATGTCATAGTTCATCACGAAGCTCTCAAAGCTTGGTGGCACTGACTTTTGGAGAACCATCACTATCTCATCTGGAAGATTAGCTCCCACTTGATTCAAGTGATTGTCGCACTCAGACAATCTGAGCACACGCTCAACGATTGAGCTTTTCTCCTTTACTTTGTGGTCAAAGAATCTTGTTGGAGGTCTCGTACCTCTTTAACAAGGGCGCATGCATGAAATCACAATTTCATCTCTTTAGAACATCACTTATGTTCCGTGACGTTTTAAAACGTTTTCGGTGCCTTGCTTCTAAGCCATTAAGTACTTTGCACTGAACTATCGTGTAGTCATCAGAAACGTGTATGTCGGATGTTCACAGCATCCACAGACGACGCTAGAGGTGCAGCACACCGAGTGGTGCATTAAGGACATAAGCCTTCTGCGCAGCAACGAGGACAATCCTCGGTTTTACAGACTCAGTCTGCAAAGTTTGCTACTATGAACTTTCAACTAAATTTACTCTAGGAACATATAAAAACAGTAGAGCTATAGCGCAAGCTACATCGTAATTCGCAAAGACCATTAGACTATGTTCATGACAATTAGTTCAATTAATCATATTACTTAAGAACTCCCACTCAAAAAGTACATCTCTCTAGTCATTTGAGTGGTACATGATCCAAATCCGCTATCTCAAGTCCGATCATCACGTGAGTCGAGAATAGTTTCACTGGTAAGCATCTCTATGCTAATCATATCAACTATACGATTCATGCTCGACCTTTCGGTCTCATGTGTTCCGAGGCCATGTCTGCACATGCTAGGCTCGTCAAGCTTAACCCGAGTGTTCCGCGTGCGCAACTGTTTTGCACCCGTTGTATGTGAACGTTGAGTCTATCACACCCGATCATCACGTGGTGTCTCGAAACGAAGAACTGTCGCAACGGTGCACAATCGGGGAGAACACAATTTCGTCTTGAAATTTTAGTGAGAGATCACCTCATAATGCTACCGTCGTACTAAGCAAAATAAGGTGCATAAAAGGATTAACATCACATGCAATTCATAAGTGACATGATATGGCCATCATCACGTGCTTCTTGATCTCCATCGCCAAAGCACCGGCACGATCTTCTTGTCACCGGCGCCACACCATGATCATCCATCAACGTGTTGCCATCGTGGTTGTCGTGCTACTTATGCTATTACTACTAAAGCTACATCCTAGCAAAATAGTAAACGCATCTGCAAGCACATATGTTAGTATAAAGACAACCCTATGGCTCCTGCCGGTTGCCGTACCATCGACGTGCAAGTCGATATTTCTATTACAACATGATCATCTCATACATCCAATATATCACATCACATCGTTGGCCATATCACATCACAATCATACCCTGCAAAAACAAGTTAGACGTCCTCTAATTTTGTTGTTGCATGTTTTACGTGGTGACCAAGGGTATCTAGTAGGATCGCATCTTACTTACGCAAACACCACAACGGAGATATATGAGTTGCTATTTAACCTCATCCAAGGACCTCCTCGGTCAAATCCGATTCAACTAAAGTTGGAGAAACCGACACTTGCTAGTCATCTTTGAGCAAAGGGGGTTACTCGTAACGATGAAACCAGTCTCTCGTAAGCGTACGAGTAATGTCGGTCCAAGCCGCTTCAATCCAACAATACCGCGGAATCAAGAAAAGACTAAGGAGGGCAGTAAAGCGCACATCACCGCCCACAAAACCTTTTGTGTTCTACTCGAGAAGACATCTACGCATGAACCTAGCTCATGATGCCACTGTTGGGGAACGTCGCATGGGAAACAAAAATTTTCCTATGCGCACGAAGACCTATCATGGTGATGTCCATCTACGAGAGGGGATGAGTGATCTACGTACCCTTGTAGATCGTACAACAGAAGCGTTAGAGAACGTGGTTGATGTAGTGGAACGTCCTCACGTCCCTCGATCCGCCCCGCGAACAATCCCGCGATCAGTCCCACGATCTAGTACCGAACGGACGGCACCTCCGCGTTCAGCACACGTACAGCTCGACGATGATCTCGGCCTTCTTGATCCAGCAAGAGAGACGGAGAGGTAGAAGAGTTCTCCGGCAGCGTGACGGCGCTCCGGAGGTTGGTGATGATCTCGTCTCAGCAGGGCTCCGCCCGAGCTCCGCAGAAACGCGATCTAGAGGAAAAACTATGGAGGTATGTGGTCGGGCAGCCGTGAGAAAGTCGTCTCAAATCTGCCCTAAAAGCCCCATATATATAGGAGGAGGGAGGGGGACCTTGCCTTGGGGTCCAAGGGACTCCCAAGGGGTCGGCCGAGCCAAGGGGGGGAGGACTCCCCCCCCCCAAACGGAGTTGGACTTGGTTTGGTGGGAGGAGTCCCCCTCCCTTCCCACTTCTTCCCTCTTTTTTTTTCTTTTCCTTTGATTTTCTTTCTCTTGGCGCATAGGCCCCTTTGGGGCTGTCCCACCAGCCCACTAAGGGCTGGTGTGTCTCCCCCAAGCCTATGGGCTTCCCCGGGGTGGGTTGCCCCCCCCCCCCCCGGTGAACTCCCGGAACCCATTCGTCATTCCCGGTACATTCCCGGTAACTCCGAAAACCTTCCGGTAATCAAATGAGGTCATCCTATATATCAATCTTCGTTTCCGGACCATTCCGGAAACCCTCGTGACGTCCGTGATCTCATCCGGGACTCCGAACAACATTCGGTAACCAACCATATAACTCAAATACGCATAAAACAACGTCGAACCTTAAGTGTGCAGACCCTGCGGGTTCGAGAACTATGTAGACATGACCCGAGAGACTCCTCGGTCAATATCCAATAGCGGGACCTGGATGCCCATATTGGATCCTACATATTCTATGAAGATCTTATCGTTTGAACCTCAGTGCCAAGGATTCGTATAATCCCGTATGTCATTCCCTTTGTCCTTCGGTATGTTACTTGCCCGAGATTCGATCGTCAGTATCCGCATACCTATTTCAATCTCGTTTACCGGCAAGTCTCTTTACTCGTTCCGTAAAACAAGATCCCGTAACTTACGCTAAGTCACATTGCTTGCAAGGCTTGTGTGTGATGTTGTATTACCGAGTGGGCCCCGAGATACCTCTCCGTCACACGGAGTGACAAATCCCAGTCTTGATCCATACTAACTCAACTAACACCTTCGGAGATACCTGTAGAGTATCTTTATAGTCACCCGGTTACGTTGTGACGTTTGATACACACAAAGCATTCCTCCGATGTTCGTGAGTTATATGATCTCATGGTCATAGGAACAAATACTTGACACGCAGAAAACAGTAGCAACAAAAAGACACGATCAACATGCTACGTCTATTAGTTTGGGTCTAGTCCATCACATGATTCTCCTAATGATGTGATCCCGTTATCAAGTAACAACACTTGCCTATGGCCAGGAAACCTTGGCCATCTTTGATCAACGAGCTAGTCAACTAGAGGCTTACTAGGGACAATGTTTTGTCTATGTACCCACACAAGTATTGTGTTTCCAATCAATACAATTATAGCATGGATAATAAACGATTATCATGAACTAAGAAATATAATAATAACTAATTTATTATTGCCTCTAGGGCATATTTCCAACATGAGGACCTTATCCCCGGGTCGGAGAACGCCGGGGAGGAGGAGGAGGAGGAAGATATGATTTCGCAGGGGTATGTGGCACCTTTGGAATCATTGTTTTCTCTAAAATCAACACATGAGACTGAAACATTAGAGACAATGAGTAATAAACCTAGGAGACCATGGAAGAGAAAAATTTACCCTGTGTCCGCAGTACGCAGAAGCGCGCGCGTCAAACAAAAGAAAAAAATTTAATGATGAATCATGAGAGGAATTTTTTGGAATAGCAGAGGTCTTGCAGACTTGGCTAAGAGGAGATTTCTTTCAGAAACATCAATTCAGCATAAATTGGATTTTATGGCCTTACTAGAAATGGGCAGGGATAACTTCAATCCACAGTTTCTAAGGAACATTTCAGGGGGTGTAGTTTTTGATTGGCACTGCCTTCCACCACGGGGGCGATCCGGCGGGATTCTCCTAGGGGTCAAATGTGATACGTTAGAAGTCCTGGATGTTTTGTATGGTGAGTTTACCGTCAAATTTCGTGTGAGGTCGAAAATTGATGGGTTTCGTTGGGCTCTTGTTGCAGTTTATGGAGCTGCTCAACAGGAGCTTAAAACAGAATTTCTATCAGATCTAGTGAGGATCTGCGGAAATGAGGAATTACCCATTTTAGTAGTGGGAGATTTCAACATCATTAGAAGGAGAGAGGAGAAAAATAATAATAATTTTGATGCTAGGTGGTCATACATGTTTAATATGATTATTGAGAGCCTTAATTTAAGGGAAATTGATCTAACCGGGAGACAATATACTTGGGAGAATAATCTACCCAACCCAACATATGAGAAGTTGGATAGGGTTTTGACTAGTGTGGAGTGGGAACAGAAATTTCCGCTCGTCACGGTCCAAGCTTTGCAGCGCTATTTCTGATCACACACCACTGTTGGTTGACTCGGGGGAGGCAACACATGTGGGAAACAAAAATATCTTCTCTTTCGAACTAGGGTGGTTTGAAAGAGAAGGATTTATAGATCTTATAGCGGCTGAATGGGACAAAGGAATTGGGGGAATTTCTAATGTGCAAAGATGGGAAAGTAAAATCAGACATTTGCGACAATTTTTACGTGGTTGGGCAAAGAACCAAAGTGGGCATTATAGAATTCAAAAAGAAGAATTGATTCAGCTTATCAATAGTTTGGAATTGAAAGCTGAGATTGCACCGCTAAGTATTGCGGATAGGAGTAGTAAATCTGAGGCAGAAGAGAAGCTTCGGAAGTTACTTCGAGAGGAAGAGATTAAGTGGGCATTAAGAGCTAAAGTGTCCGCGGTCGTCCATGGGGATGATAACACACAATTTTTTCATATGATAGCCAATGGCAAACGTAGAAAGAAGAAAATATTGCAACTTGAACAGGATGAGGCTACAATTATTGGGCATGAGAACCTAAAATTGTATATCTCAAACTATTACAAAAAATTATTTGGTACTCCCGAAGTGAACTCTGTAACATTAGATGAAACTACTACAGAGGATATACCTCAACTCAATGACGATGAGAATGGGGTCCTTTCAGCTCCGTTTACTGAGAAAAAGGTGTTTGATGCAATTATGCAAATGAAACAGAACAAAGCCCCTCGACCAGATGGGTTTCCAATTGAGTTTTACAAATGCTGCTGGCACATCATAAAAGATGACCTTATGTCCATGTTTCATGATTTATTTAACGGGCAGCTCCATTTATTTCACTTAAACTTTGGCTCCATAACTTTACTACCAAAGAAAGAAGGAGCCATTCGAATTGAGCAATTTAGGCCAATTTGTTTGCTAAATGTCAGTTTCAAAATATTCACAAAGGTTGCAACGAATAGATTGGCACAGATAGCACATTCGGTTGTTCAAGAAACTCAAACAACGTTCATGCCAGGTAGACACATCCTGGAAGGGGTTGTCGTACTGCATGAAACGTTACACGAAATACACTCTAAGAAACTAGATGGAGTAGTTTTTAAAGTGGATTTTGAGAAAGCATATGACAAAGTGAAATGGCCTTTTCTACAGCAAGCGATGCGAATGAAAGGGTTCAATGAAGCCTGGAGGAAACAGGTTGAGACCTTTATCCAGAAAGGTAGTGTAGGGATAAAGATTAACGATGACATGGGTCATTATTTCCAAACCTACAAAGGATTAAGACAGGGAGATGCTATGTCCCCAATTCTATTCAACATAATTGCTGATATGTTGACGATCCTAATAAATAGAGCCAAGGAGAAGGCACTTATTGGGGGACTGATTCCACATTTGGTGGATGGAGGAGTGTCCATCTTACAATACGCGGATGATACAATCATTTTTATGGAGCATGACATAGGCAAAGCTAGGAATATGAAACTTATACTGTGCCTGTTTGAACAACTCTCGGGGCTAAAGATTAATTTTAAGAAAAGCGAATTGTTCTGTTTTGGTAAAGCCAAGGAGGAACAAGAATCCTACAAACAATTATTCGGGCGAGATGGGATCGTTGCCATTTTCTTATTTGGGTATACCTATTCACCACAGAAAACTTACAAATAAAGAATGGAAAAGCATTGAGGATCGTTTTGAGAAAAGACTAAGTTGCTGGAAGAGCAAACTTATGTCATATGGGGCCCGGCTAGTGCTTATTAACTCAGTGTTAACAAGTTTACCAATGTTCCTCATATCTTTTTTCGAGATACCTGTAGGGGTACGAAAAAGACTAGATTTTTACAGATCTAGATTTTTTTGGCAAAGTGATGAAAGTAAGAAGAAATATAGGCTTGCCAAATGGGACATGATGTGCAGGCCGAAGGATCAGGGAGGGTTAGGAATAGAAAACCTACAGGTGAAAAACATGTGCTTATTAAGCAAATGGATCTATAGACTTTCAGTGGAGACGGAAGGAATATGGGTGCAAATTTTGCGTAATAAGTACCTACAAACCAAAACTCTGGCACAAGTGACAGTGAAACGCACGGATTCACCGTTTTGGAAAGGGTTAATGAAGATAAAACAATCCTTTTTCCGTATGGTGAAGTTTCACATAGGCGATGGTACCACGGCCAGTTTTTGGGAGGATACGTGGTTGGGAGATACACCACTATCTGCGCAGTATCCGATATTATATAATATTGTACGGCGTAAACAGGATTATGTCGCTACAGTTATGCAGACAACCCCCCTGAATATTCAATTCAGGAGGTCACTGCTAGGAGAAAGATGAGATTATTGGTTACACTTGGTAAGAAGGCTTATGAATGTACAGCTATCTGACCAACCAGACAAAATTCACTGGAAGTTGACTATAAGTGGTAGTTTTACAGTGAAATCGATGTACACACACCATTAATACCGGAACAATTCCTACCTCTTCACATATTTGGAAAATTAAAGTACCACTAAAAATTAAGATTTTTATGTGGTTTCTTCACAAAGGGGTCATACTCACGAAAGATAATTTGATTAAAAGAAGATGGGTGGGTAACCCTAGATGTTGCTTCTGTGATAACAATGAAACGATAAAACACCTCTTTCTCGATTGTCCATTGGTTAGACTTTTATGGCGCACTATTCATATAGCTTTTAATATTAATACTCCATTAAGTATGAACATGTTATTTGGGACGTGGCTTAATGGAGTGCAAGACATCTTCAACCGATATGTATGGCTGCACACTAACAGGCTAGGTGTATAGGCATCTTAGTCTGAGCTTGATTTAGCCCATGTTGGCATGTATTTATTTTTCTTTTTCGGTAGACTTCTGGCTGTTTATGTACCTTGCACTACGGTTCAACCTTTGCGATTAAATAAAATGGCTGCATGCATCATCATGATGCAGAGGCCGGGGGCTCATCCTCCTTTTCAAAAAAAAAACATCTAAATAGTGACCTCAACAACGAATAAAAAATCAAAATGGATATGTTCTTTGTAGTCGCTTGTTGTACTTGCCGGGGAGTGATGGAGCTGCAATGCCACAACAAGAACAAAGCGAATCAAGATCGCCTGAACAAAAGAGTACGGGTTTCTTTTCCCTTTTTTCTGCCAACACAAATATCAAGTCCTTTTGCCTCAAAATGCTGGGATGAAAAGAGCATGATAACTCACACATGGATAAGCACCGAGATCCAAATTATCCATGTAGTTAAAAATGACAATCACATGCAAGCAGCAGATCAATAATCATATAAGGTACTCTCTTGACATACTTTCAGTTAAGTGGCGGATTATTCACGGGAAGCTACCAACGAAAAAGAGCACCATGGAATATACCTCCCTACAGAATATACATGAAACCAACCACATTAATTTAGGTAAAATGATAAAAAGTATATGATATAATCATGTGGATTCCATTTGTTATTATCAGAAATTTGGTAAGTCATCACCCCAACCTAACTGTATACATACTTCCGGCAATGAGCATCCAGTCTATTGCTGAACGATTTTTTGTTGGAGCCTACAGTGCACAATCCATAATCATGAATGATACACCTTTATTTAAAATGTATTATTTTCCGTATGGTGGCTAAGACACATAATTATAGACAATCAATGATGAAATTATGCTTGGCTAATTAGTTGATTATCGGAAAGTAGATACCCCTACGTTTCAGTTTATAAGTCCGACACATGTATCTAGGTCGTCAATTTGATCAACTTAATAAAGGACATATATTACAAAAAAATATCATTCAAACTTTAGATGTTCTATTTTCTAATGATATAATTTTTATGTTAAACAATATATTTTATATAAGTCAAATTAACGATTTAGAAACACGTACACATCTTATAAACTGTGATGAAGGAAGTACAACCAGTCGGAAGAGATGTACTTCTTTTTGTGCGTGCAAGATGGCAAGGAATTATTCCCAAGAGGCATTCCAATTATGGCCGAAAGTTTCGTGGACGACGTTCCACCGAAATGAGCTAAGTGACAGTGAAAGAACACATGGTTAGCGTCCTCTTCATGACCACACACGGCGCATGTCCCATTTGAAGGACTGTTCCTTTTGCCTACATTATCAGAGGTGAGTAGCCGGTTACGAAACAATTGCCAAAGAAAAGTAATTGTTTTATGCGGAATGAATCTTTACCTAATAATAAAGAGGCTATCGCTTTCGTCGAAAAACCCACCGAGGTAATTTTACAAAAAAGCCCTTACTGTTTATGACATTAAACTCGTAGTATATATTAAATATTTTTTAAATACTCATATCTTTTAAACCGTAACTTCAAATTTAACATATTATACATGGAATTTGATTAAAAAATATGTAGAATTTAAATATGATATTATTTTATCTGTTAAACGTTTAATAAAAATATTATCTAGGATGCAATCTTAATAAATAAGAAGTTATTCGTCTTTCTTTCATACCGGTACTCATCCGGGTTGGGAATGAACACGTCAACAAAATCAGGATTAGAGATAAAACTGAAGGTCACTTGACTGATTCTTTGTACGTATTAAATCTACATGCAAGCCGTGTTAAAATAAAAGACCTGTGAAATTTTGAACTGCATTTTTGTAGGATTAAGACCATTTTTATTTGTATCGTAACTATAAATTCTCAAATTATAGACATCTTTTATAAATTAAGAGCGTGTGCCGTGTGGTATTTCTTTCTCCCGTTGCAACGCATGGGCCCTTTTGCTAGTAACTTCCAAACCCCGTAGCCATGTCAAGTGTCGGTCCGCTGTAAAATTATCGTATAGAGTTTTAACAGATTTTTTTCCAGGGGCCGCAATACACCAATACACCTAATCTTGGGCTGTGGATATCGGGATGTCCGCTAGCCTAGCCGACAGATCAAACACTGAAACAAGCTTAGGCCTTCGGCCGCCTAAAATTACATCATAAGGGTAAAAACATGAAAAGATGAGTGGAGCGCGTCCGCCACTATCTGCTATTTCAATATATGCCAGCCATCAGCTGGATCTTTCAAAAAAAGAAAATATTTGTGTCCGTAGCTATTTGGAAAAGGGTCGTATGGCTCCGCCACAGCGGGAAGACTACTGTAGGAATGCCCAACAGGCAGCAGTGACGGGTGGGAAAGCCCAGTAGTGACGGGCAAGGCTCTCAGGGCCGCCCGACACTGCTATTATGTCATCAATCGCGGGCGCCCGCCCGTCATTAATGGGCACACTACAGTGGCGAGCTCTTCTCTTTACTTGCCACAACTAATTAATGTGCCCGTCAGTATTACCATCAGGCAAAGTGGTGGGTGTCACGTACATCCTGCCACAACTGATTTCTCCGTCCGCACTAGCAATGGTTTATGGATATAGAAGAATTCCTCCCGCGACAGTGTTTTTTGCCGTCGTGGCAGCGTTTTAATGAGGTTGTATTTCTCATTGAATGATCACATTGCAATACAAATATAGAATGGTGTCTCATCATTCAAACAATCATGAAGTACATTAATTATTGCAACGTCACCATAATAAATAAAAGTAATAGTGAAGCAAAGGGGTTGAGTATAAAAATTGCCGGAGAAAAAAACATGTGTGTCTCAATAGATAATTAATAGTTTATAATGTTGTTTTGATAAATTGTCTCGGGTAGGCTACTCGCTCGAAATTGATAACCGAAGTGTGTCTTGGCTCAGTGAAGTCGTTCTTCACGTGACTCTAGTGCGTAGTGGTACTTCCCATCACTACACCACGACACTACATTCTCTATCGAGGTGTGTTGGCAAAAATCACTTTTGCCAACCAAATGTTGGTCGGAAAAACTTCTATCAAACTGTTGGCTGGTAATACTCACATGTAACAACCAACAGTCGGTCGGGAATGCTAAAACTTATAGCATCATATTATTGGTTGGTAAAAGTTGTACTACTGTCAAACTGTTGGTCGGCAAATAATGCGGACCGACTGTGGGTCGGCAGCTGGGCTGTCAAAATATACGCGCGCACGCATGGGAAGCTTAGCGCGCCAAGCAATCTGAAAATTTTCTGATCTATCCCATATCTCTCTGTCCTCTCTCCGTTGTATCTTCCTCTCCAAAAAATCCCTATCCAGATCTGAGCGGCGGTGGCTCCCATCCTCTTCATCCACTTCGCTCCCTCAGATCAAGCTCTGCCACAAAGTTAAGGAGGGTCTCGCCGCCCGATTTGGAGGAAGGTCTCACCGCCCTGTGGATTTGCATGCTTGAAGCAAGAGAGTTCCACCCTGGAGTGGAGGAACTGGTACGCGGTCGTCGATCTGTGCGCGTCTAGCCATGGATATGGCAGGTTAGCCCCTCTCGCGCGCCTCCTCCGTACGTAGTGCCAGCAGCCCACATGCCATAGATCCGTCATCCCTTCATTCATCCCACGCGCCGGTCGCCGGTGGCTATCGCACTGTTCTATCATCCCCGCCCGCCGCACGCGATAACCCACGCTGCCATGTCGTTTTGCTGCAGCCAGGCCGCCGCCCCTGCCCTTGCGCTTCGGGCAGAGGCTCGTTCTTCCTGCTGCTGGTCACTCTTGGCGACTAGCGTTCCTCCCGGTGGTGGCTCTCTACCCACTACGTCAGCTTTCTCCCAGCTGCCGCGCCCATCAACACCTATCTCGTCATTCCCGTTTGGTTCGAATTTTATGTGCAACTGTAAGCATTTCTTGTTTGTATTAATTCCCTCAGATCTTTGTTTGTCAGTTTGCAGTAGAACTATTCATCTTTCCTGGGGGATTAGATGATTTGCCACACTTTATCAGGGGTTTGATGATTTGCCCCAGGATTGTGTGAATGGCAAGTGGACCCGGCCCCACCCGTCAATCTCAGGGGGAGGGGCAAATGATCAAAGTGAAAAGTAAAGTGTGGGTTAAGATCTAATTTCTCCATCTTTCCTAGGCCTTCATTAAATTAATTTCTCTTACTAGATCATAGTTGTTTGATTATTGGCAAACAATCATTCTTTACCTATCATTTTTGGATCCGCAGATTGATCCGGCAACACACAGGAAGATGCAAAGAAGCATGATGGGAAAAAGGCCGGTACACCTCTAAACTTTGTAATATTTGGGAGACTGTGACTAATATTGCCAACATATATGTTTGTTGTCCTTGACCTGGATGCGATGACACTCTTTTTCATTCAGTTTGGAGTTGGTTTGCATTGTTTCTGTAAAACAGTTTTGTCTGGACGTCGTAAAGAACAGTTAGTCATGAATCATGATTACAGTTCATCATATGTATTCTGCCTCTACACAATATACATCTCATTATTTATTTCCATGGTATCATAAGTCATTTTTTTATTTTGTTGTTTTCTGATGTAAAATGCATGATATGGATGTCTCACTTCATTTCTGCTATTTTCTACTCTCATTGACATGTCGATATGTCGTTCTAGAATTTTGTTGCTTCTGTTAGAACCCATATTATCAAATTGACACCATGCAAATGTTGCGACTAACAGGTTACATGCTTGTTTCTGACTTTTTAGGTTTCGACTTTGGACATTTGAACAAATTATACACTGGATATTGCTTGTATTATAATAGAAGGTAAACTTACCAAACGAACAGAGGAAGTTTTAAAACAGAGTATTGACTTATGTGCTATGTGCAACATCAAATGGTATGCTAGATTTCTGAATCTTAATCCAATATAAGAATAATTAGTTCTTGAGCACCAGTTTTTTATGTGAGTAGTCAAATGATAGTCAATTCTTTCTTTCACTCATGCTCAAAATTGAAAATTAATTTATGTGCATACCTCTTCGATCCTAACAGTATCTGTGTACTGTATAGGAGAAATCTTCTTAGTTTCTGAATCCTGAGAAGTAGAAAGTCGGGTGCTTAACGGTGATCCTACCATGCATATGGCATAAGTAAGTTAGTTCTAAAAAGGTTATTGTTAATTTGCCTGCGTCTGCCTCGCAATTGCCACAACTCCTCTTGCGTCAGTGTTCCTATAAGTTGGTACAAAGATTTGACCGTGGATGAAATTCATACGGGTAACACAGTAGTTTGTGAACAACAATATTGCATTTTCTTGCATAATCTAAAACTATCAAAATTAACCAGAGAAGTGAATATGTCTTCTCTCACACTGTCCACATGTTCCTCTGTCAGTTTGCATGCGGACCGTACAAAACTGGGTAGTGCTATCGTTTTTGAAGTAACTTAGGTTCCTGAAGTTTTGAGTTCAAAATAATCATTTTAAAGATGTGGAGTAATTGGCAAAGATAAGGGTACATTATATGGGTCGGAACAATGGTAATATGTCCATGGTCATCAACAAGAGTGTGATTTGCATACCTTTGTACGATATTATTAAAGGTATTATTGTTGCTTTGTTGATTTTTGTAGGCTCTTTTGGACGACAAAAAGGTAAGCTATCTTACAGTTAAACAGTTGGAAGAAGTATTACAATATATTCTCCGAAGTATTATTTCATTACCAATTTTCTAAGGTTACTCCCAGCTTTCTTCTTTACCAGGGAATTTCTATCATGATTCCTCTCTTTCCTTGCTTTACCTTGTTAGATTTTTGTTTCTGTTCATATACAATATGAATATTTTTCTCTCATATACTCCTTCTGCTGGAAACTTGCTGATTTTAGGGGTGCTGCTACTACTGCAAAGACTGTTTCATAAAAAACAAGTAGTGGTTGATCGACACTTTGGGATGAGCGTGCATGTGTGGTACGTCTACTCCAGCGACCTACACTTCCTTCACAGATTTGTTCATGCCTTTCTTTTGGTTATTTTCTAACTAACATGAGACTTTTATATATGTATGTAGTACTATAACAAATACAGATTTTTTGCTTCTACGTACTATATCCTACTATCATATATATATGGACTACTCACATATGAAATGTTTGCAAAATAAAAACAAGCAAAGAAAATGCAGTTTATGATATTGTATTATTATAATTGAGACTTGTTTAACTTTTGTAGGAAGGAAATAAAAGGACAACGCTCAAACAAAAGGACAACACTCACAAGGAACCATGAAGCCAGCGATCGTGTCTCCTTTTTGTGAACGTGATGTATGGTGTTCTGGTGGTTATGCTTGGAACAGACTAAAGCCTGTGTATGTGACAATTATCTAATGGAATAAAAAAATGTTTGGTGCACCTAATGGAGGGTGTCTTCATGATTATTATTAGAACACCTGAACTATATATGTAACAATCAGTATCATTGATTAACTAAAACTGTGGTTGGCTAAAAAATGTTGATGATTTGTTGGTCGGCGAAAGAAAACAACATCACATTGTTGGTCGACAATACAAATGCCGTCTGAATGTCGGTCGGGAAAGGCTGACACAAAGCCCAACTGAATGTTGGTCGGTAAAGATCCATGGCTACCCAACAGATTGTTGGTCGGGAAAGGCCCATGGCACCCCCAACGAATTGTTGGTCGGGAAAAACCCACGACGGACCCAACAGACTGTTGGTCGAGAAAGATATTCCATAGCCATCAAACTGTCGGCCGGGAAAGGGCTTTCCCATCTGGACTTTTCCCAGCAGACACTTTCAGTTGCCAATAATCTTTCCCGACCAACTGTTTGTCATCGAAAGCTGTATTTCCAACCAACCTAGTTGTTGGAAATGCAGTGTCGTGGTGTAGTGATCCTCATTTACAACCTCCTTGTTGATGATTTTGTCAAACACCTTTTGGATGCGCTTAGGCTCAGATAATAATTTCCCTATGTTATTGTCCTTCTCCATCTCCTCACACCACTTGATGATGTAGCTATGGTTTTGCAAATATTGACTTTTCTTCAAATAGTCGTTCATGACAACCATGGCAAAGTAGCCAGACATATGGGAGGTTCTCACATTTGGTTCTTCATAGCAACAAGCGCTAGTAATGAACTTGAATTGTGAATAATATGTTACCTTGTTGTTGAAGTTCTTACACTTGCGTAGAGCAACAATAAGAACCTCCTTCAATTTAGTCCATTGCTTCTGAGGGTGTCTCTTCGAATCAAAGAAATATGCCAGGCCCTGCGTCGGCAATAGTGCTATTACGATCCAATGTCGGTCACAGCGCAATAAACGAAGAAATTAGCATGGATGAGTGAACATGAAAACTTACTTGTCACAATATAGCAACAGAAAGGTGTCCTTTTGAGGATCAGTTGTAATAATACATGGGAATAGGTAGTTCGAGATGAGGTTCTCGCTAATTGTGGATTCGAGGGTGTGGGAGTGCATGTAAAAAGGATCAAGTAAAGACACTTTACTATGCCCGAGTAGGGGATCTGAAGCTCGATGAAGTGCTCAATGCCTCATTAACTCCGGGGAGAGTGCACTCACATACTCCCTCCATCACAGTTTATTAGGCATGCACGTGTACCTAGGTCATCAATTTGACTTATATAAAATATATTGTTTAACATAAAAATTATATCATTAGAAAATAAAATATCTAAAGTTTCTAACGATATATTTTTGTAATATATGCGTCTTATTAAGTTGGTCAAATTGACGACCTAGATACACGTGCCAGACTTATAAACTGAAACGGAGGGAGTAGAAGATATTTGCATGGATCACCTCATTAAATGGTAGATCAATTATATCGGTGGGGAAATGAAGGACAAAACTATAACCTTGTAGGACCTTCTCCCAGTAACGTTGTTGACCTTCTTTTGATCTACGTATCATGTTGTCGTGTAGGACATTAAGATCTATCGAGAGGGTCATCAACATAGAGTTCAAAAGTGACGGTTTGCGGGTTTGTACTGATTCCATTGATGACCTTCGGGGAAGACAATTCGCACATGTGGCTTGTATACGGGTGGTCCACAATCAACAGATAGATTCTTCCGTGTTAATTGCGGAATATCACTAGCTATGTTCTCCCCATTGTTGTCAATGTTGAAAAGGGGGTCAAGGTTCACGCAGGGGGGATCCCAGTCATTACCTCAAAATCCGTGTGTACTAATCTCCTCTATATCGTTGAGTGGGCACTTAAGCAGGTACCCCCTTGTCACTTGTCCTAACCTAGTGATGCCTTCATCAGGGGGTGAGGCAACGAACAGTTTTTGAAGCCTGACATTACATACTGCACTACCACCCTCGTCTTGTCGAGTGACAGGACGACCCCTGCATCATTCTAGTACCATCTGTAAATGGAATTATTTGCCCCTTGGTAACCTTGGTCCGCAAGCCGTTCACTCCGGCTAGCAGCCAGCATGAAACATCGAGCGATGCTCGTGGCTGTTGGGCGGTACTATATAGATGATGCTCATGGCCACACGGGAATATTTCAGCTAACTTTCTTTCAATTGGTGCAGCTACTTTCACATCTACTTTGGTGTTTGTAAGGGCATATTTCTACCCCAATAGTTTTGGTGATTGATGACGACACTTTTGCGGACTAATCATGTGCAATAAGCTTTTCAGGTATTTCTTCGGTTTGCACAAAGATGATTCTTAACCCCTCGGTGTTTTGATGTGAAGACGGTTTTCGCTCTTACGCTTCATTGTCGGTAGACTTGAGTCGTAGGAAAAGCTGTCTATTAAGAGGGGATCCTTTTTGGAAAAGTCTGGGTGGAATCATGACGTACACATTCTTCCTCAACCCCTTTTCCGCTTCGATGGAGCATTCTACCTTGCCTAACCCTGCCATGCAATTTTCAAGCGGTAGTACTGCTCCCAAGAGCGGTACTACCGCTTATCACTGGTAGTACCGCATGGCCGATGGTAGTATCGCTCAGAGCGGTAGTGCTTAGCTGGTGCCTCTGGCCTGTACCGCTCTCCAAAAGTGTGAACACTTTTGTGGACGAGTTTTGCAGTAGTACTCGGTGGTACTACCGCTTGTTACTACCGCTCCGGGCGGTACTAGGTGCTCTGCCTCAGTTCTGGCCTGGCCTCCCTATACCTGAGAGGTAGTACCTCTTATCATCGGTACTACCGCTCCTGCTCTGGCTCATTTACAGGGGGTGGGTAACTGGCAGATTCCCTCCCCCACTATATAAAGGGGTTCTTCTTCCCTGAGAACCCTACCTTTTGCCCCCTAAGATACATTGTTGTTTCAAGTTCCATTTTAGCCAGCTCTATCTCCCTAGCCAACAAAACTTGTTGAATTCTATGGTTTGGTTGAGAGGGTCTTGATCTACACTTCCACCAGGTGAAATTTGATTCCCCCACTAATCCCCTACGGATCTTGTTACTCTTTGGTGTTTGAGCACCCAAGACGGTTGATGTCACCTCGAAGCCATATTCCATTGTGGTGAAGCTTCATGGTCTTGTTGGGAGCCTCCAATTGAGTTGTGGAGATCGCCCCAACCTCGTTTGTAAAGGTTCGGTCGCCGCCTACAAGGGAACAACTTAGTGGAATCACGACACCTCGCATTGTGTGAGGGCGTGAGGATAATACGGTGGCCTTAGTGGCATCTTGGGGAGCATTGCGCCTCCACACCGCTCCAACGAAGACGTACTTCCCTTCAAAAGGAAGGAACTTCAGAAACACATCCTCGTCTTCATTGGTTCCACTTGTGGTTATCTCTTACCTTTACTTCTATTACTTCTTGATTATTATTGTTGTTGCTAGCATCATATAGGTTGCTCACGTAGTTGCCTATCTAGACAACCTATTTGTTGCTAAACCTAATTTGTTTTTTTTTTAAATTTGTTAGCTGCTTATTTACCCCCCTCTAGTCAATCATATCAATCCTTTCAATTGGTATCAGAGCCTCGTCTCTTTATTCAGGGTTTCACCACACAAAGAGTATGGTTGATGACGGGGACCGGGTTGGGGAGGTGCCCGAGGGAGTTGCTGCAAACTCGGTCACCCGAGAGGAATTAAATGAGGCCATGTCCACATTTAAATGCTCAGTGGCTATCGAAGTCAAGAACATGCTTAAGGACTTCCTTGATATTTACAAACAGCCCACCGACCCGTTGTTTGTGGCTAATCCCACAACTTCGGATACGAGGGGCAATTCCGAAAAGGAAAATGCTAGTAGTGCAAAGGATAAAACGCCTCAAGGAACGAGTGGGGGGAAATGCATTTGCCTCTATTCCTCCTCCCATGGTCTATGGAGGACCGGTCCACCCACCACATATTATTAATCTAGGTCCTCCACCAAAGCTTGTTAAGAATGATTTTGCTAACTGGGTTTTTTAGGATCAAATATCATTTGAACCACAACTCAACACAACTTTGGAGAATCATTGACTAGGGATACTACCCACATGATCCAAGAAACCTCACGCCAATAGAAGAGGCCGACAATCAGCTCAATAACTCCACTTTGTTCATTCTTCAAACAGCTGTACATGTTGAAGACCTTCCTCACTTGCGTCCCTTCAGTCATGCCAAAGATTGTTGCGAGCACATCATCTCCATGTACAAGAGAAGCTCTAGAATTCAACGTTCCAACTATTAGGTGGTTCTTGATGAGGCCGATGAATTTGCTATGATCGAGGATGAGGACCCTCGTGAACTATATCAAAGAGTTATAACTCTTGCTATTGCTCTTCAAGACCATGGAAGCAAAGATTTGGATGACACTTGGATTAAGCGTAAGTTTCTCAAGGCCATCATGCCTTTCAACAAGTCCATGTCCTCCGTCATCCGTCAAAGGCCGGACTTTCATTCCTTGTCCTCAAGTGATGTGTTAGATGAGTTTAGTGCCATGAAAATTTTGAACAAGACCACGGACAATGCTCAACCTGAGTTCAACGGTCAAGAAAAGACTGTGCCAACCTTCCTTTGAAGGCCAAGGCTGCTTTGGAGGAAGATGGGGAAGATGAAGAAGAAACTTGTCCTAAAGGAACCAAGTATGCTTACCACGAGCACATGGCTCTTGCTTCAAGGTAGTTTTGGGGCAACAAGAAAAACTCAAGGCCCAAATTCTCCAAGAACAACTCAACTGGGTCCAAGGGAAATCAACATGTGAGAACTTGCTACAATTGTGGCAATGTGAGTCACTTTGTGGCACATTGTCCCTATAAGCAGAGGGAAGACAATGGTGGCAAGCTCATTCGCAAAGACAAGACCAAGAATTTCCCAAACAAGAACAACTTCCCCAAGAAGATGCCCCAGAAGATGTTGGTGGCTCAAGATATTACCTCTCCGATGAGGATGATGATGATGAGACAAGTGGTGAAGTGATGGGAATGGCCACGGTAGCCATTGCATCCTCTTCTCCAGGAAATGTGTCTCTCTTCAAGGCCCCCAACGAGAACCGCATTGCCAAGTGCCTGATGGCCAAGACATACAACAAGGTAACCTCTAACGCTCAAACTACCAACATCAAAGTTACCATTTCCACTACCATGGATAGCAGAGATGAAAAGAAGAGGTGGAGGTGGAGGAAAACTCCTTTGATAAATTCATGGGAAAACTCAAGGGTAAATCCAGGAAGCATTTTGGTGATCTCTTGGAACAACTCCGAGAGGCTAATGCCCTCACTGAATCTCATGAAGAAACTATCTCTACATTACATGGTCATAGTCGTGACTATGCCGATGAGATTGCAGATCTTTCTATTGCTCTTAAAGAAGAGCAAGGACTTAGTTTGAATTGACTATGTCGATGTGATTGCAGATCTTTATATTGCTATTGAAGGAGAGCAAGGACTTCATTTGACTCTTGAGGAGTCGCATAACGATGACCTTTCTAAGTGAAAGAAAGATCTTGATCATGCTCTTGTTCTTACCCATGTGCTTCAACCCGAAAAGAGTGCACTTGGGCTTGATCATGTTAGACTAAAGGAATAGCTTACAACACTGGAAAAGTCTCACAACACCTTGATGAGTGCTCATGTCTCTTTAAAATAGTCTCATTCTCAACTCTAAGTAAAACTCACTAAGGAGATAGCCACTTGCTCTCCATTTGTTTTAACTGATAATGTCCATGCTTCTAACCCGTGTTGTGAGCATGCACATATTGTGGAGGAGAACTCTGAATTAAAAGAGCAGATTGAGAAAAGGTCTTGTGACATGCATCCAAGGTGAAAAGAATCTTAATGACCTTTTCAGTAGTCAAAAGGAAGTGGTTGCAAAGGAAGGAGTTGGGTTTGCACCCAAGTCAAAGAAGAACAACAACAAGAAGAAGACCAAGAAACCTCCCGAGCTTTTGGAAAACTTTGTTAAACCTAGGGAGGGTACTCGTGAGGATAAAAAGGACCAAGCTAAGGGTGGTGATGCCATGAAGGGCAATACCCCTCTGCCCAACACAGCCAGTGACTTTAACCCCTCTTATGTTTTGTGTCTTGCTAGTGATGGGAATGTTTTTGCTAAGTTTTTGGTTCTTATGATGAGTACATTGAATGGTCTATTTGGGTTCCTAAGACCCTTGTTACTAAGCTGAGAGGACCCATTAAAGAATGGGTACCTAAATCCAAGCATTGATCTTGTGCAGGAGTTTGCTTCCGGTGGGGTGTCCTAGCTGGTTGATAGTGGAGCAACAAATCATATGTCCGGAAGCAAGAACTTGGTGGTGGACGTTCATCTCGGCCCATCCACTGCCACCCAAGTCTCCTTTGGTGATGATGAAATTTCAAAGGTATTGGGTCTCGGCAAGGTGGTAATTTCTCCGGAAATTACCCTTGAAAAGGTTATGCTTGTTGAGACCCTTGCATACAATTTACTTTCCGTTCATAAACTTGCACTTATGGGATTTAGTACCTTCTTTGGCATTGACTTTGTGGCCCTTTTCTGGAGCGACACTCTTAAAGTAGCCTTTGTTGGGCATGTCCAAAACGGTCTCTATGTGGTTATATTTTTGGAGCGACTCACTAAGTCCGCGACTTGCCTAATGGCTAAAGGGTATCACGTTCTTGAACTAACAAATGTTAGTTTCGTGAGAGATCGTGCTTGCAGTGCGTGTATTGAAGGAAAGATTCATGAGACAGCTCACCGCCCCACCACTATCATCTACACAAAAAAGACCTTGGAGCTCCTCCACATGGATCTCTTTGGTCCTCCATCCTATGATAGTATTGGGGGAAGAAAATATTGCTTGGTGATAGTGGATGATTACTCAAGATATACATGGGTATACTTTTTCAAGAGAAAGAGTGAGACTCAACAAACCTTCATCGACTTTGCTAATGAATCTCAACGCCAACATAATGAAAAGACGTTGATGATCAGAAGTGACAATGACACTGAGTTCAAGAAATACACCCTAAATGAATTTGTGAGTGATGAAGGAACACCTTGTGGCTAAAGGAGAAGGACAATGTTCCACTCTTGTGGAACCATCACTAACGCAAGACCCACACGCTTCCGAAGAACACTTTGAAGGCCCTCAGCCCTGTGATCTTGATCAAGGAGAAGATCAACCTCAGGATGGTTTTGCTCCAAGTGATGTCCTTGATCAAGCTCAACCCTCTGAGGTCCCTCAAGATCAAGATCAAGACCTAGTCCAAGATCAAGAGCAAGCACAAGAACAAAACCTAGATCAAGATCAAGGGCAAACTCGCAAAGCCGGTAGAGGTCTCAAACAGGTTCCTCAGCTTACCCTTGAGGAAATTCAAGAAAGATGTGCGGCCAAGAATGCTAAGACACTCAAAAATAATTCTCACGTTCTGGAGAATGTCTACGGCAGCTTACAGAGAGGGGTAACCACTCGTCGTCAATTATCAAACATTAGTGCCCATCATGCATGTGTTTCTTGTATAGAACCACTAAAGGTACAAGATGCTCTCGAAGACATGGATTGGGTTGAAGCCATGCATGAAGAACTCAACAAATTCTAGCGCACCAAGTGAGGCAACTGGTGCCAAGACCAAAGGCAAACCACAATGTCATTGGGACAAAGTGGATCTTTAAGAACGAGCAATATGCGAACGGTGTCGTCACTCATAACAAGGCAAGATTGGTAGCATGATAACCCACAAGTATAGGGGATCACAATAGTTTTCGAGGGTAGAGTATTCAACCCAAATTTATTGATTCGACTCAAGGGGAAGCGAAAGAATATTCGCAAGTATTAGCAGTTGAGTTGTCAATTCAACCACACCTGAAAGATTTAGTGTCTGCAGCAAAGTATCAGTAGCAAGGTAGTATGATACGAGCAGTAGCAATAGTAACCAGTAACAACAAAGTAACACCAGTAGCAACAGAGTAACAGCAGCAGCAGTGACAGCAGTAGCGGCAAGGTAACGTAGCAAGGACCAGTAGTAAAAGACTCGTAGGCATTGGATCGGTGATGGATGATTATGTCGGATGTGATTCATCATGTAAGAGCTATAACATAGAGACATAAGTAAATAGCTCTCGTTCGTCAATCTAATGTAGGCATGTATTCCGTATGTAGTCATACGTGCTTAGGGAAAAGAACTTGGATGACATCTATTGTCCATCCCTCCCGTGGCAGCGGGGTCCTAATGTAAACTACGGGATATTAAGGTTCTCCTTTTAATAAAGAACCTGACCAACGCATTAACACTTGGTGAATACATGAACTCCTCATACTATGGTCATCTCCGGGAGTGGTTCCGGCTATTGTCACTCCGGGGTTGCCGGGTCATAACACATAGTAGGTGACTACAACTTGCAAGATAGGATCTAAAACACACATATCTTGGCGACAACATAATAGGTTCAGATCTGAAATCATGGCACTCGGGCCCTAGTGACAAGCATTAAGCATGGCAAAGTACTAGCAACATCAATCTCAAAACATAGTGGATACTAGGGATCAATCCCCGTCAAAACTTACTCGATTACATGATAGATCTCATCCAACTCATCACCGTCGAGCAAGCCTACGATGAGATTACTCACGAACGGTGAAGAGCATCATGGAATTGGCGATGGAGGAAGGTTGATGATGACGATGGCAACGATTTCCCCTCTCCCGAGCCCAAGACGGACTCCAAATCTGCCCTCCAGATGAAGAACAGGAGGTGGCGGCGCCTCCGTATCGTAAAACGTGATGAATCCTTCTCTCTGATTTTTTTCGGGCGAAACGGAATATATAGAGCTTATATTGGAGGCGGTGGAGCCTCGTGGGCCCCACAAGCCCTCATGGCGCGGCTAGGGGGGTGGTCGCGCCCCTGGGCTTGTGGCCCACTGGCTCACCTCCTCCGGTGGATCTTTGGGCAGGTATTTTTCATTAATTCCAGAAAAATTCTCCGTAAATTTTCAGGTCATTCCGAGAACTTTTATTTCTGCACAAAAACAACATCATGGAAATTCTTCTGAAAACAACGTTAGTCCGGGTTAGTTCCATTCAAATCATGCAAATTAGAGTCCAAAACAAGGGCAAAAGAGTTCGGAAAAGTAGATTCAACGGAGACGTATCAACTCCCCCAAGCTTAAAGCCTTGCTTGTCCTCAAGCAATTCAGTTGACAAACTGAAAGAGACAAAAGAAAAAATTTGACAAACTCTATTTGATCTTGTTATTGCAACTATGTCTAACTCACAACCAGAATTTCAGCAAGATCACAAGCAAACCACATAAGCAAATGACATCTAGGTCTCACGGTAAACTCATATCAATGACATAATCAGCTAGAGAGCAAATAATAATAAGCCTCAAATGTTAACTCTTCAATCAAAACAACATGAAGCAGTACGAACAGATGGTATCTCACTAGGTCTTTCTGAGACCGTAAAACATAAATGCAGAGCACCTTCAAAGACCAAGGGCTGATTAAACATTGTAATTCATGGCAAAGAAGATCCAGTCATAGTCATACTCAACACGGTTAAAAGCAAAGCATAAAATGACAGAGGTGCTCTCTAATTGGTGCATTTATAGGAGGAGGATGACTCAACAGGAACATAAATAGACAGGCCCTTCGCAGAGGGAAGCATTGATTTGCAGAGGTGCCAGAGCTCAAGCTTTGAAAACAGAGATAATAATTTTGGGTGGCATGCTTTCATTGTCAACGCAATGACTAAGAGTTCTCAACATCTTCCATGCTACACATGCTATAGGCGGTTCCCAAACAGAAAAGTAAAGTTTTGACTCCTCCACCACCAATCAATCACACTCCACGGCTAGCCGAATCCTCGGGTACCGTCCATACCAACATAAATCCTGGGGGAGTTTTGTTTGCAATTATATTTTTGATTTGAGTATGGAACTGGGAATTCCAATTACCAGCCCCTTTCTCGTGAATGATAGTGAATAAACAGATATCGAGGATAACACGCCTAGCATGGAAGATACTGATAGCCCCCTATCACCACATGTGGGGACCCCGACTTACTAGTCGAGAATCACCGTGCTTAGTGATCCCAGAGATCAATGCTCACCGAACACATATACCGAATAAAAGATTCTTACATCCATACATACCGTTTGATACGATAAATGACCACCGCGGTCGAGTCTTACATATATAGGGCCCTAAAGGCCAACACTCCAAACTAAACCAATAGCGGAATTATTGGTTGAAGCGTGAACCCATGCCATCAGCCTTAACCTACAGGCATTCTGACTGGGAAGCATCCTAGCTTGCAAGAACATCACGGAGTTAATCTTCACCATATCATGTTCTCTCACACCTGGTCAATGAAATAACCAGTGGCAAGCCAATGAGTACATTGAATGTACTCGCAAACAACCCATGATATGAACAATGAAAGTGAAGGATAACAATATAATGCATCTTTAGTGTAACTCATCTAGGTAGAATGATCATGAATATGCATCAAGTTAAAGAATTACTCTTGAAGAACAGGTTACAGATATCAACATATCTGCTAAGGGCTGAACCATCCGAGTTCACCCTATATGCCAAGTTACCGAACTTGGTCATATCCTCAATATATCAGTTGAGGGCTAAACCATCCGGGTTCACCCTATATGCCAAGTCACCGAACTTGGTCATATTATTACTTTCATAACAACACCTTTTCCAGCACCACACACACTCACTCATGCACACTTGGTTTATGCGGAAATATCAGGATGTAGTTTAAGCAGGATTACCCAACTGTCCTTGACCGTGGACACGACTATTCGAATAGTTTACACTCTGCAGAGGTAGTACGCTGGACCCACGAGATCCGGGAAACTTCCGTGTCATCCATGACTCGCGGTATTTCACATACCCGAGGTAAGTACCTGATCAATGCCTTTCCCCTGACGATACTAGACAAAGAGATCCACTCGATTGGTACCCAGCCCACATGTCGTACGTCTTACGAGCACCAACTCTAGACAGTACCGACCATGCGGGGACCAACGGTGTGACTGGAACTCATAAAAATGGCATAGTCGTCCTACCCGACACGACCCCATTACGAGAGTGGCCACATATCACTCCCGCCACTACTAATGTGGCTCTTTGCTAGCACCGACCAGAGTAATTAACATAGCCCGGTCCCATAAGGGGTAACGTGGTCGTACTGGTAAGGTTGGGACGGTCGACACATCATAAATCTAATCCCATTTCCAAAACCTTACTCACACAAATACCGGGTGCATCACTTCACCAAAAGTGACCACCAACTCATCATCACCCTCGGGCATTAGTGGCACCCGACGGGGTTTTCATAAACTCTTGCTTTGCGACAACAACATGCTCATGATAATACTACTTCTACCTTTACATGTCAACATGGTATTAGCGTGACCCTCAAGGGGTAGGGTCAAGCTCAATGCATGTGCTCCCGGGGAGCCTTCGGTAAAATCATATCATCTAATTACCGGCACTTATGATCATATGCAACGGGAATAACTTGCTATCGTAACATGCAAAGTAACATATGCTCAGTCATGGTCAAAGGGTTGCTTGCCTTGCTCACGTAAGTCCTCGGGGTCTTCGAGGTCTTCCGCTCCAACTCCGAATACTCTGTCTACTCGTAACTATCGTCGGAAACAACCATAGTAAGCCACATAGAAGCAGAATAAAAGTGTTCTATAAATAGAAGTTTTCTTTTTCTTGGACCTCTCTGGTCATAAGACAAATAACTGAAGCTTTCCATAGGAGATTTGAATTGTCAAGGATTTTTAAATGGATGGAAAGAGCAATAGGTGACCATTGAAGAAGCCAACAGAAATCATTCTGTTAAAAATGCGTGGAGACACCCATTTAACATAGAATGATTTTAGAAATATTTAGGAAGTGGTATCACTAGATTTGGAGTTGGTATGAATATTCTAGAGATTTTACAATGTTGAATAAATAGCAATAGGAGCTATTTATTTATTGCAACAGAAGTAAGTCACACAAAAATGTTGACCAGAGTTCTAAAAATAGGGAATAATTTTAGATGTTCCTAGGAATTGGAATAACTCCATTTGGAGTTGAAATGAAACCTCTACGATTATCACAAGTTGGGGTTCAAATTAACCAGAATTGGATTTAAATAAAAACACCACAGAAATATGTCTTGGAAAAATGTTCAAGGCACATATGTGGATAGAGCTTGAATTTAGGAACCTGTAGAAATTTGAATCATCAGATTTGGATTTAGTATGAATTTGTGATGGAATTTATAAGTTATGGAAAAACAAAAAATGAGGAGATGAGCTCATCCCTCGGCTAACTAGTGCACAGGGCGATCGATAGGCCTTCGGGCCGGCCCAGTGGCTCGGGCCACCAACGAGGGGCCACGCAGGAGGCGCATTCCGCCGAGTGCGCCTCTGCTACAGGATGGCGGCAAGGGTGGGGGCGCTACCACTTAAGTGGTGCGGCCCACCTCGCGGCTGCACTTGCCGGCTGACGCGTGGGGCCCTGCGGAGTCTTCTTCTACCTCCCTCGCTGGACACAGAGGGAGCACAGGAGCGGGAGCCGACCGGCGCTGGGGCATTCTCCGGCGGCTGCAGCCACCCTAGGCCGTGCCCCGACCACCAGCAGGCTCGGGGGAGTTAGCCGCCCCCGTTCCCCTGCTCGGCGACTGCAGGGGAGGGCCGCAAGGGCGCCGGCGATGGAGGTTGCGGGGAGGCTGTCTACCCCCTAGCTTCGGCACCAGGAGCGAAGGGAGAGAGCAGGAGGCGCTGCGGAGGAGCTGCGGCGGCCTGGGGGTCTCTGGCAGGGGAGGAAGGAGGAGAGGGGAGGCGCCGAGCGTGCCAGCCCGTGAGGAGGCCGAAGCCCTACCCCGCGGCCACGGAAGAAGGAGGAGGGGAGGAAGGCTTAGGGGAGAAGGGGGAGCTCGAGGAGGACCCGGGATGGTTCCTAGGAGGAGAGGGAGAGGTTTTGGGAGGCTCAGGCGCTCGGGGAACATTCTAAGTGAGGGGAAGGGGAGCCAAGAAGGGTCTCGGAGCTCTCTCGTGCACCCAGGGCACGGTGGCCACGTGTCCCTGAGCCACCTTGGAGTCTAGCTGATGGATGGAGATGCTTTGAATGGTCAAGGGGAGACTCCGAGACACACTGGGCATACTTCAGCTGCGGGACACGAGCTAGGAGACGAGGAAATGGTGCAGAGCACCATTAGTGCAGGCTGACCGCGTGGTCACCATGGCCACGCGTGTCGAGGGTGTCCATTCGACCTGACAAAGATGTCTCCCATGCAACGCATGGTTGCCAGAGGTCACTGGTGGTGTTTGGAGCCAAGTGAAGAAGGTTTGAATGGGTGCTGACTTTGATTTCATTTGCAGCACAAACTTAGTGCTAGCAAAACTAGTTTGCATAGGGAGTTAATTGAGGTGAAACCTTGTCTAGCAGTATTTTTAATAGAAGGACTACAAGACTGCAAAGTTTCAGCTCAAGAAAGCAAGTGTAGCTAGTACTTGCTGTACAAAGCCACATTTCAGCCAGAAATCAACTTGAGGAGGTGCTGATCATTTTCTCCACATGAGCATGCCATATCTTGGTTCTAAATGAAGCTTTGGCATAGAATAGATGCTCTGGAAAGAGTTGGGGGCTTTGGGTTAAGCAGAAGCATGGGGAGAGAGGTAAAACAGTGATCCAAGGGTGAAAATGAGAGAAAGTTACAAAGGGTCCTTCCCCAATAAATGACCAGTGGCCATGGGGATGTTACTGGAGGTAAAATGCAACTATGTGAAGCTGTGATAGAAGGTTTAGCTCAAGGGTAAAAGTGGAAGGGGCAAAAGAAGCCAAATTAGTGAGTGCACACAAGGTGTTTGATCCGTGGTTAGGCTACCAGATGGATTCCTATGGCTATAAAACTTAACAGGATCAAATAATAGATGAAAATAGGCTTGCACACCAAATTTGGGATTTGCTGGGGAAGTTTTCCAATGTAGACTTGGAAAACCCATGAAATGGGCAAAAATGGCTTTCTGCCTACAACCCTATTCAAATCAATTCCCACAAATCCAATATTTGGTGTAGGGGCATTATTTGAGCATTAAGGCATCCACAAAAAGTTTGAGGTCAATTGGAGAAACTTTATAATGTAAAGTTTACCAAAGTCAGAAATCAACAGAGGGGGTTTTGAGGGTCTTAGGACAAGTTCTTTTATTCTCCTTGGTGTACCACTTGGTGTGGATGCCTTATTGGAGTATTAGAACATGTCCACCAAATTTGAGCATAATTGGAAACACTTCACAATGTAGAGTTTCTCAAATTTGATTCTGGACAGATACGGTTTTAGAGTGATCAGGGGAGGCAAATCAACTTGGATTGAAATGAAACTTAGCAAGATCATCAATAATATCATAGATCACATGCTAGAATTTTACTGGAATTTATTGAGAATATTTCTAATAGAAATATTTCAAAAGCTTGAAATAGGCAGGAATGGTTTTGGAGGGGTTTGCCCAATATTTTGAACATGACCATGTGCTGAAACTCATAAATATGGAATGAATATATCCACCGAGTTTCCCTAAATTTGCTTGAATATTTTGAAAGTAATAAAAATAACTTTCCTTCATAAGAGACCATTTCTGGCCTCACACAAAGGCTTTTAAATAAAATAATAAAATAACTTTTAAAATAATAATATGGTGGTTTTTGGAAGGCATTTTGATAATAGGTTTTAAATAAAATAATTGGTGCAAAATAATTTCCCTAATTTGAGGACTTGTAGTACAAACCTCATCTGAGGGGTTTGAAAGTTGAATATTTGGTAAAAATAGATATTTATCCTAAACACATGCATGATCATTAGGCAAGAGATCATGGAATGAGGAGGTGATTAGGAGGATGGAAAGAATTAATGGGGAGCAATCACATGCATTCAAGAAAACAGGCAAACAATAGTCACTCCAAGCATCACAAGCACTCACAATTTTTTTTAATTAGTCCTAAGTTTTGAAATAAGTTAATTAATCAGGAAGGTCCAAAAATGGGGTGTGACACCACATGAGCGGTTCGGGCACGCAAAACAGATTATTTCTTGAAGGTTTAGAGAGTGGCACATGCAAATTTACTTGGAACGGTAGGTAGATACCGCACATAGGTAGGTATGGTGGACTCATATGGAACAACTTTGGGTTTATGGAAGTGGATGCACAAGGAGTATTCTCGCTTAGTACAAGTGAAGACTAGCAAAATATTAGGAAGCGACCAACTAGAGAGCGACAACAGTCATCAAAATGCATTGAGATTAACTAACATTGAGTGCAAGCATGAGTAGGACATAAATCACTATGAACATGAATATCACAGAGGCTATGTTGATTTTGTTTCAACTACATGCGTAAACATGCGCCGAGTCAAGCCACTTGAATCATTCAAAGGAGGATACCATCCTATCATACTACATCATAGTCATCTCAAAATTCATGTGGGCATCCAAGACAAACCATTATAAGCTCCTAGCTAAGTAAGCATGGCATAAGCAACTATGATCTCTAAGTTGTCATTGCAAACATTTCTCTCTCACAACAAATCTGAATCAGACACGATGAGCTAGTCATATTTACAAAAACAAAATAGGTTGTGTTCATACCAGCTTTTCCAGGCTCAGTCACTTCATCATATATCGTCATTATTGCCTTTCACTTGCACGACCGAACGATGTGAACAATAATAAGAGTGCTCGTGCATTGGACTACGCTGGAATCTGCAGGCAAAGACAAAGGAGAAGACAAAGTAATATGGCTCTTTGTCAGCTAAACAGGTATGCATGCGAGAGCCACTAAACATTGTAACCATTATCTTCTACCTTGACCCAAAGAAAAAGAAACCTATTTACACGAGAAAGCTCCCAACAAGCAAAAGAAGAAAAATAAAATCTTTTTGGGTTTTCTCAAACTAGACACACACACAAAAAAGAAAACGAGAAAAAGAAAATAAACTAGCATGGATGATACAGTGGCAAAGTGTGAACACCGGCTAACAAAGTGAAAGCATAAGCAAGAATGTAAAGTCGGTGAGAACACATACTCCCCCAAGCTTAGGCTTTTGGCCTAAGTTGGTCTACTCCGAAGGAGGGAAATAACCAGCTCCGGGATACTCCGGAGTGGAGTGAGGATGCCACTGCTGTGTGAGCTCCTCTGGCTCCCACAGATAAACTTCCATCTGGTACTCGACTGGTGGCTCGGGCACGGGCACCTGTGGTTGGGCTAAGCCCCAATATGCGGAGATGTCCGAGGGCATAATAATGTACCTGCCTGCATGAAGATTGAACAAAGAAGGAGCAGGCAAATTAATAGTCTCACGAGTACCCTGACTAAATACCAGGTTATAAATCATCCTTCTATCAAGAAAGTCATGGCGAACCATGCTATCATAATCTAGATATCTCTCAGGAAGAAGAATCTCTTCTTCCTCCTCTAGTCTAATAGGTATCTCAAAGTGTCTAGCAAGACGAGTAGCATAGATACCTCCATAGGCAATGCCCTTAGAACGGTTCGTGTTCAACTGTTGAGCTACTATAGCGCCCAAGCTATAAGTTTTATCATTATAAAGGGCTTCACGCAAGACCGCAAGATCTGGGGAACTAAGTGTCCCAGCTTTCCCACGGCCAATCAAACATTTTCCCACAAAAAGTGAGAAGTACCGAAGCACGGGAAAATGTATGATAGCAGCTCTAGCGCAAGACACTCCTCTCTCCTCTCCTACATCAGTTGTATTGATGAAAGCTTCCAGGTCCCGTGGACAAGGTTCATGAATATCCCCAACGTAAGGTAATTTGCAGACATTGCAAAAATCCTGGAGTGACATGCGCTGGGGGATATCATAAAGTTTGAACTCAACCATAGGAGGATTCTTCCTCGGATAAAAGTTAAAGCTTTTTACGAAGATATTAGTGAGGAGGAGGTATTGCGGACACTTATCTTCAACGAAAGCGGTAAGGCCCGCGTTCTCCACCAAGTGACAAAAGTCCTCATAAAGTCCAGCGGCGTGTAAGAACACGTCGCTTGGCCATTCGCACACTCGAACTTCTGCGACTCGAGGGACCAAATACTTGGGCTTCTTCTCACTTTCATCATCCTTGGGGTCACGGCTTGAAGAGCCTCTTAAGAACCTCCTCATCTTTTCCCTTTTCTATCTCTGAAAATTTCTGAATTTTTTAGTGACTCTAAGGAAAAGTGAACAAGGCTCAACAAAACTCATAGAAACTACTCCCACAAGTGCCTAGAGACCATATTACGCATCAAAACTAGTTGGGACCAGCTAAAATTAGCATGCAAAGCTCAAGAACATGGTCACCAAGGTAGCAAAAATACGTGGAGTATAAGTCATTAGAGCAAAAACTAATTGGACCGATGGAGGTGTCACTTACCAAGGAGTAATTTCCGCAAAACAGTTCGGACAACGGTGCTTTGAGCAAAGAGATAGAAAATCCCAGCAAAAGGAGCAAGAACACGGGTTTGAGCTGCGAAACTATTTTTTCTGGAGGTAGGAGAACCAGAAGAGAGCAAGAATGAGTGGAGGGGTGCCTGTGGGCACCACAAGCCTGGGTGGCGTGGCCAGGGGGATGCCCGCGCCTCAAGGGCTTGTGGCCCACTGGTGAAGCCCCCAGACAAGCTCTTTGTCTCAGAATTTTCCAAAAATTACAGAAAAAATCATACTTGATTTTCAGGACGTTCGGAGAACTTTTCTTTTTGGGGTACTTTTCTACCGGACGCTAAAATAGAAAACGGGGAAAACTAATCTAAATCTATCATTTTCTTCTAAGCAACCGAAGGTGAAAGCTTGGAACAGAGGTTCGTGACTCCTCGATTCATCCATCTCATGGTCATCGAAAGAAATCCGTCAGTGAGGTTGATCAAGTCTCTTTGACAAACTTTTTCGAATCACAAAAGAGAACGGAGAATTTTAGAATAGTCACTAGGTCACCTCAATGGGGATATGTATCTCCCCAACAAGCAAATCATACTTCATCTTGACACGAGGTATAGGGCATTCAAAGCTCCCAATAAGAATCGATGAAGTTTTTTCGATAGCATTGATGCAATGTACTCGATATTGTTTCTTTGGAAAGTGCACCGTATGCTCATTACCGTTGACATGGAAAGTGACATTGCCTTTGTTTCAATCTATAACAGCCCCTGCAGTGTTTAAAAAGGGTCTTCCGAGGATGACCGCCATGGCATCGTCCTCAGGAATATCCAAGATAACAAAGTCTGTTAAGATAGTGACGTTAGCAACCACAACAGGCATATCCTCGCAAATGCCGATAGGGAAAGCAATTGATTTGTCGGCCATTTGCAGAGAGATTTCAGTGGGTGTCAACTTATCCAGTTCAAGTCTACGATAAAGAGAGAGAGGCATAACACTAACACCGGCTCCAAGGTCGCATAAAGCAGTTCTAACGTAGTTACCTTTAATGAAGCAAGGTATAGTGGGCACACCGGGATCACCTAGTTTCTTAGGAGTTCCACCCTTGAAGGTATAATTAGCAAGCATGGTGGAAATCTCAACCTCAGGTATCCTCCTCTTATTAGTCACAATATCCTTCATGTACTTAGCATACGGAGACATTTTGAGTGTATCTGTCAAACACATTTGCAGAAAGACAGGTCTGATCATTTCAACGAATCGCTCAAAATCCTCATCATCCTTTTTCTTGGATGGTTTGGGAGGAAAGGGCATAGGTTTTTGAACCCATGGTTCCCTTTCTTTACCGTGCTTCCTAGAAGTGAAGTCATTCTTATCGTATATTATTTTCTTAGGCTGTGGGTTATCAAGATCAACATGTTCAATCTCCACATCCTTATCATTGCTAGGTTGAGCATCAACATGAACATCACTATTGATATCATCATTAGGCTCATGTTCATCACCAGATTGTGTTTCAGCGTCAGAGATAGAGACATCGTTTGGACTCTCACGTGTATCAGCATCTGGGTTGCTAGCGTGCAGGTTCCTATCATCTTTCTTATTCTTTCTAGGATGACTAGGTGCATGAGTGCTAACTCCTTGAGAATCTTGTTCAATCCTCTTCGGATGACTCTTAGGATAAAAAGGTTCCTGGGTCATTCTATCGCCTCTTAGGATAAAACGCAATGAATCCTTCTCTCTGATTTTTTCCGGGCGAACGGAATATATAGAGCTGAGATTGGAGGCGGTGGAGCCTCGTGGGCCCCACAATCCCTCATGGCGCGGCCAGGGGGTGGCTGCGCCCCCTGGGCTTGTGGCCCACTGGCTCACCTCCTCCGGTGGATCTTTGCGCACGTATTTTTTATTAATTCCAAAAAAATTCTCCGTAAATTTTCAGGTCATTCTGAGAACTTTTATTTCTGCACAAAAACAACACCATGACAATTCTGCTGAAAACAACATTAGTCCGGGTTAGTTCCATTCATATCATGCAAATTAGAGTCCAAAACAAGGGCAAAAGAGTTCGGAAAAGTAGATACGACGGAGACGTATCATAGCACAAGGCTACGCCCAAGTCGAGGATATAGACTATGGTGAAACCTTTGCTCCTGTCGCTCGCCTTGAATCTATTCCATGTTGCTTGCATTTTCTTCTCATCATAACTTCAAATTATACCAAATGGATGTGTAAAGTGCATTTCTTAATGGTCCTCTGGAGGAGTTGGTGTATGTCAAGAAACCCCCGGGGTTCGAGGATCCAAAGTTTCCTAATCATGTCTATGTTCTCGATAAGGCTCTTTATGGCCTTAAGCGTGCCCCACGTGTGTGGTATGAGCACCTTACCAAGATGTTACATGACCGTCGATAAAATCAAGCCCACTCTTTTTATTAACAAGGTCAAGTGGAGTTTTTTTCATATGCCAACTATATGTTGATGACATTATCTTTGGTTCCCCTAACAAAGCTTTTAATGAAGAATTCGCCGCACTCATGACTAAAGAGTGTGAGATGTCTATGATGGGAGAGTTGAAGTTTTTCCTTGGATTCAAAGTCAAGCAATGAACTCAAGGAACCTCCATCAATCAAGCAAAAATATACTCAAGACATGCTCAAAAGGTTCAAGATGGATGACCTCAAACCACTCAACATCAACACTCCTATGTCGCTCAACTACCATATTGACCTCGATCCCAATGGTAAAGCTGTCAATCGAAAGGTATATCGCTCTATGATCGGCTCCCTGCTTTACCTTTGTGCATCTAGACTAGATATTATGCTGAGTGTGGAAATTTGTGCATGATTTCAATCCACACCTAAGGAAAGCCACTATGTGGTGGTCAAGGGAATCTTTCAGTATTTGGCTCATACCCCAAACTTTGGCTAATGGTACCCCAAAGGTGCTTCATTTGATCTCATAGGATATTCAGACTCGGATTGGGTGGGAGACCATGTGGATAGGAAGTCAACTTCTGGAACATGCCAATTCCTCAGTCTCTTTCCCCTAAGTTGGTCTTGGAAGAAGCAAAATTGTGTTTCTCTCTCGTCCACTGAGGTCGAATATGTAGCTACTGCCAGTTGCTGTGCTCAGTTGCTCTGGATGGGGCAAACTTTAAAGGATTATGGTGTCACTTGTGACAAAGTGCCTCTTTATTGTGATAATATTAGTGCCATCTAAATCTCCAACAAACTGGTTCAACATTGCAAGACGAAGCACATTAGTATTCGTCACCACTTCATCGGGGAGCATATCAAGCGTGGGGAGATTGATGTCATGTACCTCAACACTAATGAACAACTTCCAGATATCTTCACGAAGCCATTGAATGAAGCAAGATATTGGGAGTTAAGGCATGAGCTAAATATCATTGATTTGAGCAATGTGGAATGAAACTAGGCACACCCCACCACTCTCATCATTTTATCTTGTTTAGGTGTAGGCATGGATTTAAGGGAGTGTTGTTCTCTCAATGAACTCTCCCTCCCCTATTATGCATAAAACGATCCGGTCATTCACATTAGTCATCTTCGATGACACTTGTGCTTAAACGAGAAGTTATGGTCTTGGGCCCAAGGTTAAAATCTTCGTGGTGCGATACCTACTAATTCAAACATAGGTGGCTTTGGCCACCGCCCCCTCCTTATGGCACTTGTCGCACGAGAACTTCTCACGTTTATCTCTTTCACTCCAATTTTTTCTCTCTATTTTGATTTTACAAATTGGAGTGAACTCACCCACTTGACATGGCTTTATATCTTTTTCTTCATGGCGATTTGATTTTTCCTGATTTCCGGGTGTTTTGGGGTCATCTGGAGTGGTACTACCGCTACCCGAGCGGTACTACCGATGATAAGTGGTAGTACCACCCGTTGCAGCAGTACTATTGCCGGGCATGCGGTACTACCAATTAGACTTCTCCACGGGGGGGGGGGCTTATGGTGCCGGGCAGGGGCAGTTTTCTCTCCCCATACCCATTCATCCCCACTCCTCCTCGTGGGTGTCTCTCTTCACGCGGCTCCAAGGCTCCGGTGGCCGCCCGCAATCTCCGTTTTCGGCAATCCGTTCGCGATTTCAACCGGAGGAACCATTCTCCACCCTCTCCTCTTGCCATGGATACCGGGTTTGTCCATGTTCTTCTTCTCTTTTGGTCTCTTTTTCAGATATAGGTCTTGGACAATATGAGATGTATCTAGGTCTTTTTGGTTCCAATTTGCGGCATGTGAGGGGTGTGGATGATAGCTTGAGTTTAGATATGTTGATCTTTTAGAAATTTTGTATTCAAGGCATCCCCGGTAGTACCGATCTGACCTATGGTTGTTTTCACCCCATGGTTCCATGCCTAAGCGGTACTACCGCTCGTCCGAGTAGTACTACCGCTCTTCCGAGCGGTACTACCGCTCATTAGGTGTAGTACCGCCTGTGTCAGCAGTAGTACCGCCCTGGGATGGCCTTTTCACACTATTTCTTCTTGTTCATCATTTCTTTCTTGACTATATTTGTGTCTTGTTGTCATGTTCTCATTGTTGTTCTCTCGTGCTTTCATCTGGCCGTGTTTTTTATCTCAGGAGGTGGCAGCTCGGCTCCTCAAGAGCATAGAACAAATCCCAGCCATGGCAGCACGAAGAGGTACCGTTCAGCTGAGGGTGATAACCCAAGCCAAACATAGGAGGCTATTCCTGTCGAGAAAGTCAGTGAGCCCGCTTCGAAATCCAAGGGGAAGCGCCCTGCTGTCAGGACCTTGGAGTACCAATCCATGGCTACTCTAAAGGCTAAGGAATTTTGGATAACCCGCAAGCTTAATCCCTATGTGGCACCTCAGGAGCCTTCAATGCTCAACCATCCCTTCTGGACCCGAAAGCAACTGTCCATATACAATGACATTCTGAAGCCAAGGGAGAATCTGTATGTTCCTCATGTCAAGTCTATTGATGTTGAACATATGCAACAAAATGAAAGGTATTTGAGGACCACTCTCTCCCTCCGTGAGAAGCCAGGCATCCTTGGTATTATGCAGTTCAACAAGGACTTTGATGCTGAGCTTATTGCGGTGTTCTTTGCCACGATTCACCTGGGGAGTGGTGAGGCCAGGACTCTTACATGGATGACCAATGGCAGGCTGCTATCTTCTCCCTGGAAGTCCTTTATGGATCTTATTCACATTTAGGACAAGTCTCTTGAGACCCCTCTGTTATTCCGTCCTCACCATGAGTATGCTGCTACCCAGAAGCAAGCCCTTTACAGGTTCATAACTGAGAAGATGTCCTCTGCTACGCGCAAGTCCACTTGGGTGTTGGAACCCTTCTTAGATATCATGTACGACATCTTTCGCCACACCTTGTTCCCCCGTGTTGGCAATCTGGATCAGGTCGACTCCTACATGGTCAACATGCTTCTGTTCTGTGAGCATCACAATTTCAAGGTTCACGTGCAACCTCTGGATATTTCTCATGTTATGTGGTGTAAGATCCGTTCTGCGGTGTATGAGCATAAGTGCCCCATGTATGGCTCCTTTCTGATGCATGTGATTGAGAAGACTTGGGAAGTAACCTTTCATGATGAGTTGTTTGAAGCTGGGTACTTGGTTTCTGACAAGGTTGTGCAACTTAGGCAGAAGGACAAGTGGGCTACTCACATTGCCCGTGAAAAAGATGTGCCTGAAGACATGGATGAAGATTCTGCTGATGACGAGGCTGACGAAGATTTTGTGGCTGACGAGGACACTACTTCCCCTGCTGCTCCCCCACTAGAGAACCTTATTGGGCTAAGAACCTCAAGGATAAGATGAAGAAACTCTTCCGTATGCTGACCAAGGGTCAGTACCGGGCTCACACGACCGAAAAGGTTCCTATCAGTCGTCACAAGGTTCTTGGGAGGCATGTTGGCTTAACGATTGAGAGCGGTTCTGAGGAAATGCTCACTGATGAGGACACCTGGATTGCTCGCCACTGCCCATGGGATTCTGATGCTGAGTTACCTGGCTCTCCTGCTCCTCCTCTCACGATTCAGCACAGCTGTGAGTCTGCTGAGTATTGATGTGTCGGCATTACCTCACCTCCTGGATTCCTACTGTTTTCTCTGCCCTTTTTGGTGTCTTGCTGCCAAAGGGGGAGAGTATTGGGATTTGCGTGTCATAAGTGTTCTTTCATGGCTCACCTTTTCACTCGTGATCTCTTTTATCATTTTCTTTGCTTAGAAGACTAAGTTGTGTGGTGTGGAACTTATGTTGGTTTTCATTTTACGTGTGTGAGACTCCTGTGAGACTATGTCATATGGTGTGAGACATATGCTACCGTAGCTTCATCATATGTTTTTAATTTCAAGAGATGCTTAAATTGTGCCCTTATGATCATGCTTGCTTCACTTCTTGCAGCTAGATCACTCTTAGTTGTTTCATTTATGCAAGTAGTGTGTGTCTATAAAATATAGGGGGAGTGTTGATCCTAGTGTGTGCACTTTGCATTCCAAAAGCATACTTCAATAATGCACACACTTAGGGGGAGCCTGTCTATATTTTGTAGATTGTGGGATTGCATTCTATCTTTTTTTATCCTTTATGCAAATCCCGTGTTGTCATCAATCCACCAAAAAGGGGGAGATTGTAAGGGCATATTTCTACCCCAATAGTTTTGGTGATTGATGACGACACTTTTGCGTACTAATCGTGTGCAATAAGCCTTTTAGGTATTTCCTCGGTTTGCACAAAGATGATTCTTGCCCCTCGGTGTTTTGATGTGAAGACGGTTTTTGTTCTTACGCTTCATTGTCAGTGGACTTGAGTCATAGGAAAAATTGTACTATTAAGAGGGGGTCCGCTTTGGAAAATATTGGGTGGAATCATCACGCACTTTCTTCCTCACCCCCTTTTCTTCTTTGATGGAGCATTCTACCTTGCCTAACCCTTCCATGCAATTTCCAAGAGGTAGTACCACCTGGCCGGTGGTAGTACCGCTCAGAGCGGTACTGCTCTGCTGGTGCCTCTCGCTTGTACCGCTCTCCAAAAGTGCGAACACTTTTGTTGATGAGTTTTGTGGTAGTACTGGGTGGTACTACCGCCCGCAGAGTAGTACTACCGCTTTCTACTACCGCTCCAGGCGGTACTATAGGTGTTGTGCCTCGGTTCTGGCCTGGCCTCCCTCTGCATGACCGGTAGTACTGCTCCCGGGAGCGGTAGTACCACTCTAGCTCGTGCACACGGGGGTGGGTAACAGGCAGATTCCCTCCCCCCACTATATAAATGGGTTCTTCTTCCCTGGGAACCCTACCTTTTTCCCCCTAAGCTCCATTATTGCTCCAAGCTCCATTTTAGCCCGCTCTCTCTCATTAGCCAACAAAACTTGCTGATATTACAGGGTTTGGTTGAGAGGGCCTTGATCTACACTTCCACCAAGAGAAATTTGATCCCCCACTAATCCCTAGCGGATCTTGTTACTCTTGGGTGTTTGAGCCCGGCCCCTATATGGTTGAGGTCACCTCGAGGCCATATTCCATTGTGGTGAAGCTTCATGGTCTTTTTGGGAGCCTCCTATTGAGTTGTGGAGATCACCCGAACCTTGTTTGTAAAGTTCGATCGCCGCCTTCAAGGGAACCACTTAGTGGAATCACGACACGTCGCATTGTGTGAGGGCGTGAGGATAATACGGTGTCCTTAGTGGCATCTTGGGGAGCATTGTGCCTCCACACCGCTCCAATGAATACGTACTTCCCCTCAGAGGGAAGGAACTTTGGAAACACATCCTCGTCTTCATCGATTCCACTTATGGTTATATCTTATCTTTACTTGTATTTACTTCTTGCTTATTATTATTGTTACTAGCATCATATAAGTTGCTCAAATAGTTGCATATCTAGACAACCTATTTGTTGATAAACCTAATTTTTTAAAGAAAAGTTTAAAATTTGTTAGTTGCCAATTCACCCCCCTCTAGTCACCATATCGATCCTTTCAGCGTCGATCTTGTCTTCAACCCTCTCTTTCCTTCTATATTGTTTAACTATTTGGTCTGGGGATAGGCCTGGTCCCACACCATCCTACCCGCGACCAACACACACCCAGTTTTGCGCTTCCTCTAACCTCAAGCCCTTGTTCATAGCCCGTATAAGATGGTCTTCATACCCATAGCCGTACGGAGATTCATCACGACCGGGTCCAAATTCATCCTTCATTTTTCTCTACAAAAAATTACATACGTTGTGGTAAATGATAAGTATGATAATAATTGTAGTAGGTACTAAATTATTAGTCTTCAGTGACATTACCAAGCTCTCCTCCGTCGAGCGAAGTTGCAGCGCCGGGAGGACGAACTCCTTAGTCTCTGGGTCTCGAACTGCATGGGCCGTGAGGAAATGTAAGTCACACACGCGATCTCGATGTTCCTAGAATGGGGGTGGTTTACCCGCGACTTCAAAGTCCATGGCCACGTTCTACCACTTGGGTATTGTAGCTTTTTAACCACCAGGACCCGGGCGATGGTTACCTGGCAATTTTTTCCGTAAATTATGGAAATGGTCGCTTGCCTCCTTACTTGACACGCTTCTCGATGATTCAAAAACATCGTCCATTATTCGTGATCCATAGTTGGATTGAGCCGCTTAACAGTCTCGAAGTCCTTACCCACGAGATTGCAACATGTGGTGCTCTTCTAGTCCCTAACATTTTCTGCCATTTCGATAGGGCATACTCTTCGACCTTTTTTATTAGAGTCAGACCAAAATGTATAACTCTGTTGTAATGCCCGAAGTAGCTTCTCCTCATGTGTGTCAATATCCTTGCAACGTATTGTGACTTTTTTCTCAAGATGCAACCTAGCATTTTACTATATGTCTTTGCCGCGTCAACTCGGGCGACGAGTTGTCCTGTTGTCCCAACTGCGTTATTATAATGCTACCATCATGAAGCTTGCTCGGTTTCCTAGCCTTGCGCGTGCTCTTATTGCTGGCAGCGGTGCTGGATGAAGTCCCGTTGGTGTGGCTCGTTTCTCCTTGCCCGGTGGGCGGTTCTTCAAGATGGTTATCACCCATATCAGTGGCGGGGGCATCCATCTAAACATCAAGGTTGTTGTAGTTGAGTTCGTCTTGAGATGATCCTCCGGCGTGGGGATCCATTCTCGAACTAGAAAATTGACAAAGACTTAGAAATTTCGGAATGATCTTTGCTATAATTAGGGCATACTGAGTGCTAGAAATTTGATGTAACAAAAATTAATCCATGTTTCGTCAGAATATTGGCACTCATATTAATTCCTACAATTAAACCAGGGTATATACATTCATCGAATGCCTTGGGTTGCTCAAATAATGATGTTTCATGTTATTTGATGCAGATGGGGTCATCCATAATATCTATGTACCTCCGTGGGAGACGGCTCGCCCCTGGCGGTGGTGTTGGCGTACAATGGGCACGTCGGCAATGGTGATGGAGGATATCTAGGTGCCGGCTGCATAGGATGCGAGCATGCCGGCGAGGTGAGGTTCATGGCGCGCGACAGCGGCGACGGTGATGGCGAAGGAGGCAAGCACGCCGATGTGACGAGGTCAACGACGGGGCGTGGTGGTGGCTGTGTGGGTGGAGGAGGGAATTATTTGAACTGAGCATGCAGTAAGGCAATGGGGATGGGGGGTTGGGGGAGGGGATCGACGTGGCGGCCACTATGTATAGCCCGCCACCCTAATGTTTTTTGTCCTTTCTTTAAAACGTCAATCCTTCTAATCAATATATTCATCACACGACATGGCAATTATCTATCCTAATCCACACATGCACGCATATATATATGTATTTATAATACAAATTAACATTCACATACCGACACATTACAAATAATGTTTTTAATGAATTCTACTAACATTCTTCACATGATTTTGGTGATCCTCTTCCTGGTATGGACTATTGTCTTGTTGTGACTCCATCTTGACCATGGTGAAATGTTGTCACTTGGCAATGTTGATATTCTTCTTCTCGATACATGTTTGATGCCCTCTTGTTCCATGGGGTAGTCATCAAATTCGTCTTAGTCCTCCTCGTCATTGACTTCGTCAATTCCAATGATACTCCTCTCTCCTCTTTGGTAGACCACACAGCTAGGCTTAATTAGGTCTTTTATGTAGAAGCATTGAGAATCATGTTTGCCAGTACCCATGGCTCATTTAAGGAACTTATTGCAAGCACGTTCACACACTCATTTCGTGGTTGCATAACCATGGTAGTGAAATAGTCATCTCCCTGAAGTACTTGTTTCGCCCATCTAACACGAAACATGGGGAATATCCTTACATCCGCATACCTTAGTTCCCAAATCTCTTTGATTCTCATGTAGTGTTTGTTCTTTTCTTTACCAGTGTATGCATGTAGTGTCACCCCTAAATTCTGGTACACACCTTTTATCGTGTGTCCCGCCTCCATATAGAAAGTCTATCCGTTGATGTCACATTCAACACAGGTACCGATGCCAAGGAGAACAAATCAGTACCTCTGTCATTATCTTTAGATAATGGATTTTCTCACATTTATGTCTTGAAACAATCCGCAAACTTTTTGTTATGCTCATTTGTTAGTAATTCATCGGAACGTTTTATCCCATGTTTCCTATATTCAGTTCTCAACTGCAACATGTGCTTCCTAGCATATGGATTGAGACACTTAATGTGTTGTAACATAATAGTGTGAGCTCTTATGAGGTCGGGCGCTCGGTTGGGATTGTGGGAGGTCACATGAAACTTCTTTCTCCTTTTCTTGTGACATATGCCCTTGAATTTGCCAATGTCCTTATTCTTGGGCATGCCTGCTACTGCGACAACAGACCTTCCCTGGTACGGTGCCAGGAATCCTGCTGCTACGGCTACGCCTTTAGGGACTTCCTTGGTAAATATGCAAAGGATTTCCCCGCGGACTTGGAGCCTTGCGTTGGTGTTCCCTTGAAGAGGAAAGGGTGATGTAGCACAACGGCGGTAAGTATGTCCCTTAGTTTTGAGAACTAAGGTATCGAACAAGTGGAAGATCTCGTCAAGTCACAAGTACCTGCACAAACACAAAGAGCTTGCACCCAACGATATGAAGGGGTTGTCAATCCCTTATAGATTGTTTGCAAAGTGAGAACTGAAAGCAAAGAGTAAACAGAGCAAAGTAAAAGTGAAAGTGGAAACGATAGTTGCGAATAGACCTGGGGGCCGTAGTGTTCACTAGTGGCTTCTCTCATGAAAGCAAGTAGACGGTGGGTGAACGAATTACTGTCGAGCAATTGATAGAACCACGCAAAGTCGTGACGTTATCTAAGGCAATGATTATATCTATATGCATCACTCCAAAACAAGTAGACCGATACTTTCTGCATCTACTACTATTACTCCACACGTCGACCGCTATCCAGCATGCATCTAGTGTATTAAGTCCAAAAGAACAGAGTAACGCCTTAAGCAAGATGACATGACGTAGATGGACAATCTCATATCTACGATAAAAGCCCATCTTGTTACCCTTGACAACATGATGCATGCCTTGCTACCCCTTCTGACACTGGGAAAGGTCACCACACGGTATGAACCCAAAACCAAGCACTTCTCCCATTGCAAGAATCATAGATCTAGTTGGCCAAACAAAACCCAAGACTCGGAGGGACTTACAAGGATATCAAATCATGCATATAAGAAATCAGCAAATACTCAAATATAATTCATAGATAATCTAATCACAAATCCACAATTCATTGGATCCCGACAAACACACCGCCAAAGAGGATTACATCGGTTAGATCTCCATGAAGATCATGGAGAACTTTTTATTGAAGATCCAAGAGAGAGAAGAAGCCATCTAGCTACTAACTATGGACCCGTAGGTCTGAAGTGGACTACTCATGAGTCATTGGAGAGGCGATGATGTTTATGTAGACGCCCTCCAACTCCAAAGTCCCCTCCGACAGGGCACCGGGAAGGGTCTCCAGATGAGATCTCGCGGAAACGGAAGCTTGCGGCGGCGAAAAAGTGTTTTCGTGGATGCCGTGATTTTTTCTAGATTTTTAGGGAATTTATAGGCCAAAGACCTAGGGCAGGGGAGCGCCAGGGGGGCCACAAGCTTGATTGCCACGGCCTCCCCCCTGGCCGCGGCAACAGGGCTTGTGGGCCCCCTGTGGGCCCACTGCCTTGGCCCTCAAGCCTCCCGGTCTTCTTCTGTTCTGGAAAAATTTATTTCGGGGATTTTATTCCGTTTGGACTCCATTCCAAAATCAGATCTGAAAAGAGTCAAAAACACACAAAAAACAGGAACTGGCACTGAATTAATAAGTTAGTCCCAAAAAAGATATAAAAGGTAAACAAAACATCCAAAGTTGACAAGATAACAACGTGAAACCATAAAAAATTATAGATATGTTTGAGACGTATCAAGCCCAAAGACTTGTCGACTTCAACGTAGTCTGTGCAAAATGAGATAATCTTTGCAGTTAGGAATCCCTCGATGATGCTTCCTTCTGGATGCGACCTTTTATGAACGTATCATCTGAGTATCCCATTTAACCTTTCGAAAGAGGCTTTTTCTTAGCCTTGCCAACGCCGCTTTTCTCCAAGTCGGCCTACAAATCCAACCTAATTTGAAGTGATTCTAGGACTTTTCTTGAGCTACCCGTATCTTTTTGTCCTATGTGAGATGTTCAAAATGGTAGAAATCAAACTCTCGCAAATATTCTTCGTGATATGCATGACATCGATACAATAGGGCATCGAGAGATACTTCAAATATTCCAAGTCCAAAATGGAGACCGTATTATCCATAGTTTTAGTAGTGGATCCACTCTCTTCCATTTCTTTCCACGCTCTGGACACTCTTCCTAGTTGTCTAGCATTTCTAGGATTTCTATTGCACTCCTTTTCCGCGGCTTCCTTCGTTTTTATTTTGTGTTATCAAAAAAATCTTCTTTGTTTCTCCATTCATCATTTTTATTGAGCCATCTTCTATGCCCAATGTAAACTGTTTTATGAGAGGCCTTGAGATATAGAGAATTTGTTTCATCCATTCACCTAACACATCTCTAGTTCCCATGGCAAACCTAAGCCGAATTATAACCGTATGCCAGGTAGTCCTGCTCCGTTGTAAGCAACACGACTTTCATATTGGGAAATATGTACCGGTATTAGCGCCATATGTCCGCAACCCCTCATCTTCCCATGAAATTTCTAGCTCCTCCATCAGTAGCTGCAGATACAAGTTCAGATCACAACCGGTTGGCTTGGCCCTTGTATTAGCTTGACCATGTGTAGATACTTTCTCTTCATGTGCACAAATGGGGGAAGGTTGTAGATGCAGACAACCACAGGCCACGTGTTGTGCATGCTATTTTTTTGACTAAAGGGATTCAGACCATCCACACTATAGCCAAGCCTGACATTCGTATCATATCCACTCAAATGTGGGAACTGGTCATCGATTGCTTTCCACTGCCGACCATCTGCAACGTGTTTAATCACTCTGTCATATCTATTCCTCGTAGAATACGAAAGCATAAGCTATGCTTGCTTAGCATGGAATGATTGGATAGTACCATACGACCTTATAAGGAGTACCACCAGCGGGTGCTCTATCGTCATCATTTGTCTTCCCGACTATTGTTTCCCCGCTTGAATCGGGGGAAATTGCATGTTGGACACCTTTTAAGGTTTGAGTACTCATTTCGATAAATGACGTAATCAGTTTTGCACCCATGGTACTTTACTGGCTCCATGTCAAGAGGCAACATGCTTCCTTCAGGAAGAACATCATGCAAAAACTTCAAATTCATATCGACATAAGTGTGTGCGCTATTGCTTTTTTGCCTTAATGGTCATAAGATTCACCGTGACACTTAGTCCGGTGTGTTTTGCCTTGTAACCAGCGTACAATGGAGTTGTTGAGTTCTAGATAAGAGTCGCCAGTTTGGTCGCCTATCTATGAGAAGCTACCTTGGTGCTAGTCTCTTTCACGATCAACTCTTGCATGTGTTCATCATGAACCATTCCTGCCAATTTACCTCAAATGATTGCCTCCTCTGTTTCGGCCTCCTCAGTTTCGTCGGATTGTTCACCGGACTCGTTGTATTCATCACCATCAGATTGTTCATCATGTCCATCCATCATCCATTCTTGTTCCTCCTCATGTTTGCTCTTTCACGTGACATCCCATCCTCACCATGACTTGTCCATGTTGAATAACTGCGCATGAAACCATTAGCGAACAAGTGCTTATGCAACTCTCCCGATTCAATTGTGTACACATAACATCATTCTTGCAAACAATGCACAGACAACATATTTTCTTCAAACTCCTTTTCCTAACATGATCCTCCGCAAAGTGTAGGAACTCTATCAAAGCATTAACAAAATCATTGGATGCCGATGGTATGGAGTATATCTAGCTACGATCCATCATTCAATGCCAACACCTCCAACATACGCACATAACGTAATAGATTACACCTTGATCTTAGAATATGGAAAATAAAAAAATTCGGCATGACCTTTGCTAAAAAATGGACATATTGAGTGAAGCCAACTAGATGAAATGGAAATAAATCCACATTTCGACGAAATTTAGCACTCATTTGTATTACCTGATTTTTTTAATGATCAACGGAAAGTTCATCTCCCAACATGTCCTTCATGCCACACACAAACAATCATGTATGCTCATACGTACATACACAATATGTTGAATTTAGAAACGAATTCTCACCTATACCGTGTCTCCTCTTCTATCTCTGATCGATCACATGAAATAATGAAGAGAGAGATATGGTGGAAGACCAATGGTGAGAGGAGTCAGAGGAAGAGGAAGAGGGTGCCACAGGAGAGGAAAAAGAAAATGGGGAGAGGATGAGTCCACTAGCCGAGTGTCGTCATTTTCTCCGGATAGATGCCATGGGTAGGCTAATCGTACATGGTTGGGATCGAAAGGACTCCGTCGGGCTTCAGAAACGGGATTGGGTATGAGCAATGTGAGACACACGAAGTACCTAGGTTAGGGGCCCTCTTTGGGAGGTAACAACCCTAGTCCTACTTGAGTTGGTTGATGATCCCGCTGAGGATACCATATGCTCCTTGAGCTGTATGGTGGAGGAGGAGGAAGGAGCTGAGAGCTCTCTTTTCCCATCATGTGTGAGTGTGTGTGTGTGTGTGCGACTGACCCCTTGCATTGGGCTGGGCCAGGGGGTTTTATAGGCCAACCCCCTGGCTTACTATAGGAATATAAGGTACAAAGTGGGACCCAGCTGGCAGCCTCTGGAGCCGGCCATGGGGCCCACCGGCTGGAGAAGTCTTATCGTAGGTGAGGGCCCGTCGGCTCCTGGGTCCCGCCTGGAGTCGGGGCCTACCGGTCGAGCCTCACCATTGGTGCGGGCTTGTTACGCCGTGGCGTGCGCGGGGTTAGGTGCATCTCCTTGCGCAGCCGACTTCGGTCATCGTGCATCCGATTGTGTCACTGTGCCGTCTCAGCTGGTCGCAGTCGGCGACGGTTAGCGATACGTACCCTCCACTGTAATATCGCAAGTCAGGTCGGATGTACCCGAGGCATTGTAGTTGTACCCTTTGTGATGATTCCCCCAACGTAGCTTGTTAGGGCAATGCGATCTGAGCTTACTCGTCGGCTGGTGGGGGGGCAATCAAGTCGGACAGGGGAGTAGCATCGCTCGAGCCGGCTCGACCGTGCAACCAACCATGCGCAGCGGACCCCGTGGGGAACTAGCCTTCCTATACATGTTTTTTCATAGGGGGGTTCGAGGAATCCTTGCTTTTTGCCTACCCCGAGGTTATCACGCCATCAGTAGCCCCTGAAGCAGGGGAGGCCCGCCGGCTCAGAGCGGTGGGCCTCGCAGGATTTGATTTTGCTCCCAAGTGGGTCGTAGGGCTACAACCGAACCGCCGGCTCGATGGAGTCGGCCGGGCCATAGACAGCCGTGGCGTGAGCCGCCTCACGCTCTCCGACGCGCAAGGGGAGGCGCCATGTATGATGCTGCGCAGACCAAGGCCTGTCAGGCCACGCGCATGACAAGACCAGGTCATGGAGCGGGGCCTGCGCGGTGGCCGTTGGCGCTCCCAAGGCACAATTATGCCGCCCATGCAGCGCACATGTAGTGGGTGTTGTGCGCGTCGGATCCGCTCCCACTACCCCACGTCGGTTTAAATGTGTAGGAGGGGAGGCCGAGGGAGCCATTTATGCCCTGTCCTGGCCCCATGTCCTCTCTGATGACACCCCATCCTGCCAAAGGGAGAGAGCCGCCGGTGGTGAGCCCGCCACCGCCATTTGTGGTCGTCGCTCGACGCGCATTGCCGCGCCCTCTCCTCCTTCGACCTTGTGCCCGAGCCATCGCTGAGCATGTCGTTGACCCACGGTGTTTGGGATGGCAGCAACATTGACGAGGAGCACATTGATGTTCTCCGCCACCTCCGAATGTTGCCACCGGCCTCGCTCTTTGCCGCGCGAGTCCCAAGGGAGGAGAATTCTCCGGACCCACGGGAAGGCGAGGTGGTGGTGTTTGCCGAGCACTTTACTCGAGGGATCGGGCTGCCGGTGAGATGTTACTTCGCTCGCTTCCTGACGCACTATGGCATGCAGCCGCATCACCTCGCTGCCAATGTTGTCCTGCAGCTGTCCGCGTTCGTCACCCTGTGTGAGGGTTTCTGAGGGATCGAACTGCACCTAGACCTCTGGCGCCGGCTCTTCTTCTTCAAGTAGTCGTCGGTGACGGACAAGGCCATCGGCAAGAAGCGTATGATGCCTCGTGGAGCAGCACTCGTGTATCACCGCTCCGGATCCGGCTTCCCGCAGGTCCCTCTACAAGTTGAGTGAAGATCTCGCATAGGGGGGGGGGTATGTGAGGAACCTCGACCTGACGCACGACCACATCAATCTGCCTCCCTTCTTCGACACGCCGCGTGTCCAGAAGTTGAATTGGAAGTTGGAGATGTCGCCTACGGCTGAGGAGGTGGGGGCGATCTGCTCCCGGCTTGTGCAGATGCTCGAGGTGGAAGGCCTCACGACCGTGGACCTGCTGGCCACCATGGTGTCGCGCTGAGTCCAGCCGCTGCAGCGCAGGCCACATCTCATTTGCCACATGAAGGGCCGGTACGATCCATGTCAGGTCTCAACGAAGGAGCTGCAGGAACACTGCATACCTCGACGGGTGAACCTCATCTCCGATAACCCGATGCATGAGGACGACTGGAGCTGGGGCAAGGTGGTGGGGAATGTTGCATGGGAAACAAAAAATTTCCTACTCACACGCAATACCTATCCATGGTGATGATCATCTACGAGGGGGAGAGTTAATCTACATACAATTGTAGATCACTAAGGGGAAGAGTATATAACGCGGTTGATGTAGTGGAATATCTTCGCGATCCAAATCCAGCCCGTCCCCCGATCTCATCACGATCCGTCTCGCGATCCCATCATGATCCATCCCGGTCTTGTGTCGAACGGATGGCACCTCCGAGTTCAGCACACATACAGCTCGATGACGATCCCCGCCTTCTTGATCCCGAAAGAGGGGCAGAGAGGTAGATGAGTTCTCCAGCATGGCTGTGTGGTGGTGGTGGTGGTAAACTAATCCAACAAGGCTTCGCCTAAGCACTACCGAACTAGACTAGAGGAGAAACAGATCTAGAGAGAAGTAGAGGGAGCACGTGGCAATTAGGGTTAGGGCTGCCTCTAACTCCTCTAGTATATATAGCAAAGAGGGAGGAGAGGAAGCAGCCTCAAACCCTCAAGGTTTGGCCGAAATTGGAGGTGGAGGACTCCTACTCCAATCCTACTAGGAGTAGGATTCCTCCTCTCCACTTGGAAACCCTTTTCTCGTCTTCCACCTTTGGGTTTTTTCCTTCTCAAACCTCATGGGCCTTAGTGGGGGCTTAGGCCAGCCCACTAGGGGCTGGTTTGTCTCCTCCCATAGCCGATGAGGCCCCTCGGGTCGTGACACCCCTCCCGATGGTCCCCTGTACCCTCCCGGCAATCCTAGTACACTACGAAAGTACCCGAAACTTTTCCGGTGACCAAAACAGAACTTCCTATATATGAATATTTACCTCCGGACTATTCCAGAGCTCCTCGTGATGTCCGGGATCTCATACAGGACTCTGAACATCTTTCGTTTACCAACACACATAACTGAATAATACCGAAACGTCACTGAACCTTAAGTGTGCAGACCCTGCGGGTTCAAGAACTATGTAGACAGGACCTCAGACATTCTTCGGTCAATAACCAATAGCGGGACCTGGGTGCCCATACTGGCTCTTACATATTCTACAAATATATTTATGGGTTGAACCTCTATGTCAAGGATTCAGTTAATCCCATATGAAGTTCCCTTTGTCCTTCGCTATGTTACTTGCCCGAGATTCGATCATCGGTATCTCCATACCTGGTTCAATCTCGTTATGGACAAGTCTTGTTACTCATTCTGAAATACAAGATCCTGTGACCAACTCCTTAGTCACATTTCTTGCAAGGTTTCTTGTGATGTTGTATTACCGAGTGGGCCCCGAGATACCTCTCCGCCATATGGAGTGACAAATCCTAGTCTCGATTCACGCCAACCCAACAGACATCTTCATAGATACCTGTAGAGCACCTTAATAGTCAGCCAATTACGTTGCGACGTTAGATACACACAAGGTATTCCTCCGATGTCCAGGAGTTGCATGATCTCATGGTCATAGGTACAGATATATTGACATGCATAAAACAGTAGTAATAAACTCACGCGATCATATGCTACATTCATAGTTTGGGTCTTGTCCATCACATCATTCTCCTAATGATGTGATCCCGTTATCAAGTGACAACACTTGGCTATGGCCAGGAAACCTTGACCATCTTTGATACACGAGCTAGTCAACTAGAGGCTCACTAGGGACAGTGTGTTGTCTATGTATCCACACATGTATTTGAGTTTCCAATCGATACAATGTAGCATGGATAATGAACAATTATCATGAACGAGGAAATAGAATAATAACCAATTTATTATTGCCTCTAGGGCATATTTCCAATAGTCTCCCACTTGCACTACAGTCAATAATCTAGTTCACATCACTATGTGATTGTAATGAATCTAACACCCATACAGTTCTGGGGCTCGATCATGTCTTGCTTGTGAGAGAGGTTTTTAGTCAACGGGTCTGAACCTTTCAGATCCGTATGTGCTTTACAAATATCTACCTCATCCTATAGATGCTGCTACCACACGCCTTTTGGAACTATTCCAAATGACTGCTTCACTATACGAATCCGGTTTACTACTCAAAGTCATCCAGATTAGTGTCAAAGCTTGCATCGACGTAACCCTTTACGACGAACTCTTTAATCACCTCCAGAATCAAGGAAAAAAAATACTTATTCTAGTATTTACTAAGGATAACTTTGAACGCTGTTTAGTGATTCAATCCTGGATCACTCTTTGTACCCCTTGACGGACTCATGGCAAGGCACTGATCAGGTGCGGTACACGACATGTCATACTTTAGAGCCTACGGCTAATGCATAGGGGACGACCTTTGTCCTTTTTCTTTCTCGTGGATCCGCCGGATGCCGATCTCCTTGGCGAGCCGAAGGCCATGGACGAGCGCCTCGTACTTGGCCATGTTGTTGGAGGCGGCGAAGTGGATCTGTAGAGCATACTTGAGATGATCCCCTTTTGGGGAAGATAGGACAATGCCGGCTCCCAAGCCGGCTCGCATCTTGGAGCCATCGAAGTGCATGCGCCAATGCGTGGAGTGTGGAGGTGGCGGCATGAAATGGGTCTCTGCCCAGTCAACCAGAAGTCGGCCACCACGTGGGACTTCATGGCCGTGTGTGACTCTTATTGGATGTCGTGGTCAGCCATGGCGATGGTCCACTTGGCGATCCAGCTGGTTGCGTCCCGGTTGCCCATGATCTCTGAGAGCAGAGTCGTGCTCACCACGGTGATGGTGTGCTCCTGGAAGTATTTCTTCAGCTTCTTGGCGACGAGGTATATGTCGTAGCACATCTTCTGGTAGTGGGGGTAGTTCTGCTTGGAGGCGGAGAGGACCTCGCTCAGGTAGTAGATGGGGCGCTGAACCGGCAGAGCCTTGCCTTCCTCATGCTGCTCCACCACCAGAACGATGCTGACCGCCGGCGTAGTTGCTGCGATGTATGCGAGCATGGGCTCCTTCTTAGTCGGTGCGACCAAGATGGGAGTGCTAGATAGGACACGCTTGAGGTAGAAAAAGGCCTCGTCCGCCTGGTCGGTCCACTCAAACTTGGTTGTCTTCCTCATGAGCTGGTAGAGTGGCAGCACCTTCTCGCCCAGCCGGCTGACGAACCGGCTGAGCGACGCCAGGCACCCGACGAACTTCTGGACATCGTGAAGCTGCGCCGGCTTGTGCATGCGCTCGATGGCCCTAATATTCTCCGGGTTAGCTTCGATGCCGCGTGTGGACACAGAGTAACCGAGGAGTCGACCATCCAGCACACTCAGAACACACTTTTCCGGGTTGAGCCGTATCCGATATTCGCGCAAGTTGGCGAACGTCTCCCGGATGTCGTCGAGGAGGCTAAAGTGCTGCTTAGATTTGACGATGATGTCGTCGACGTAGACATGCATGTTCCTGCCGATTTGCGGCATGAGACACTTCTGCATGCAGCGCTGGAAGGTGGCGCTTGCATTCTTTAGGCCGAACGACATGGTGACATAGCAGTTGGCTCCAAATGGGGTGATGAAGGAGGTATTTATGTGATCAGCTGGATCCAACTTGATCTGGTGGTTGCCGGAGTAGGCGTCGAGGAAGGAGAGCAAATTTCAAGCGGCCATGGAATCGATCACCTGATTGATCCGGGGCAGCGAACGGATCCTTTGGACAAGCCTTGTTCAGGCTCGTGTAGTCGATACACATGCGCCAGGTTTTGTTCTTCTTCAGCGGCAGGACTGGGTTGGCCAGCCACTCCGGGTGGAAAACTTCCATGATGAAGCCGACTACGAGCAGCTGGGCAATTTCTTCTCCAATTGTGTGCCACTTATCTTCGTAGAAATGATGGAGGGGTTGCTTGACCGGCTTCACATCCGATCGCACATAAAGCTTGTGCTCAGCGAACTTCCTCGGAACACATGGCATGTCTTTGGGAGACCATGCAAAAATGTGTCGATTCTCATGGAGGAAGTCAACGAGCTCGCCTTCCTATTTGCTGCTGAGGGTGGTGCCGATGGTGACACACTACTTTGGGTCGGATGGGTCGAGTGGCACGTGCCTCGTCTCTTTGGACACCTGGGAAAGTTGCCTTGTTGGCCGACTAGGATGGGGGAGTCGGTACGACCGGCTGCTCGGTGGCCTGGGCCACAAGTCGGTCGAGTTGATGTTTTTCCTCCGTAATCACTATTGTGTCCGCCAGCCGGCTGCCATCGCGGGCGCACTCAATTGACTTCTTGTAGTCGCCAGATATGGTGATGATGCCCTTGGGACATGGCATCTTCATCTTGAGGTAAGCATAGTGCGGGATCCCCATGAACTTGGCGAGTGCCGGCCTGTCCAGGAGCGGGTGATAGGGCCTATGGAGATCCACCACCTTGAACGACACTGACTCGGGGCGGAAGTGGGCCTTGTCGTCGAAGAGGACGTCGAGCTGGATCTTCCCGATGGGAGAGCAGGATTGCCATAGAATGATTCCGTGGAACAGCGTACGAGTCGGTTGCAGGTATTTCTCCGTGAGCCCGAGCTTGAGTAGGGAGGATGTTGACACTGTTGTCGCCGTCTACCAGCACCCGCAAGAATCGGTAGATGAGCCTCTTGGAGGCCATGGTGGGGTCGAGGACGAGGGCGTAACTACCAGGATTTGGTGTCACGGCCAGATGGTCCGTTCGGCTCCACGTGATTGGCCTCTCGGACCAGTGCATGTACCGCGGGACCGAGGGCACGGTGGCACTAACCTCGTGCCGGCACTGACGCTGGCTATCCTTGTCGTTGCCTTCGCTGGTGAAGCCGACGTAAGCCCCATCTTGGTTGGGGGACTAGTCGTAGAGATGGCCGTCATTGGGGAGTGCCTAAGCTGGATCCAGCCCGGGTGCCAGCGCCTGTGGAGCTGGAGACGGAGGAGCCGAAAGGCCCTCGCCTCGGTCCAGCTGCTGTGAGAAGCTGCACCGTCGGAGTGTGTTGTAGTCGGCTTTTCCCTGGTGTGCATCTTGAAGGGGTGTCAAGCATCTGCCCGAAGGTGAGCTTGGGCAGCTCGTTGCTCTTCCTCCGTAGTGGCATCCTACTTGCTCCCGTATCGGGGATCCGACTAGTCAGATTTCTTCTTCTTGTTTTGCTGCCCCCGATTGTTGGCAGCCGCACGTGGCGAAGCCGGCGGCACGGCGACCTTGCTGGTTGCCGTGACCTTGACCCATATAACGGAGTCGACCATGGCGTATTTGTCTGCCTTGGCCATGAGATCGGACAGAGTGTCCGATTCCGGACACATGAGCTTGTGCTTGAGGAGGGTGCCATGTCGGGAGCTCTCGATGAAGTACTGGATGGCTTGAACTCCGTGCACAAGTTCGCAGGAGTTTCGCAGCTCAGTCCAGCGCGTGAGGTAGTCGTAGAGAGGCTCATGTTCCGCTTGGACAGACATGGCCAACTCGCGGGGGCGATCGGGTGGCTTGTAGGTGCCGGTGAAGTTGCGGACGAAGGCCTCCTCGAAGTCCACCCATGCATTGATGCTACCAGCAGGTGATACGTCTCCATCATATGTACTTTTCCAAACTCTTTTGCCCTTGTTTTGGACTCTAATTTGCATGATTTGAGTGGAACTAACCCAGACTGACGCTATTTTCAGCAGAATTGCCATGGTGTTGTTTTTGCGCAGAAATAAAAGTTCTCGGAATGACCTGGAAACTTACGAGGATTTTTTGTGGAATATATAAAGAATACTGGCACAAGAATTACCTGAAGACACGGAGCCAGGGGCCCACAAGCCCAGGAGGCGCGACCCCCCCTAGGGCGCGCCTGGCAGGCTTGTGGGGCCCACGTAGCTCCGTAGCATCCAACTCCAACTCTATAAAGTCTCTCTCGTCCAGGAAAAATTAGGAGAGAACAGTTCATCGCATTTCACGACACGAAGCGTCCGCCACCACCTGTTCTTCCTCGAGAGGGCAGATCTGGAGTCCGTTCTGGGCTCCGGAGAGGGGAAATCGACGATGTCCTCATCACCAACCATCCTTCATCGCCAATTCCATGATGCTCTTCACCGTTCGTGAGTAATCTCATTGTAGGCTTGCTGGACGGTGATGGGTTGCATGAGATCTATCATGTAATCGAGTTAGTTTTGATGGGGTTTGATCCCTAGTATCCACTATGTTCTAAGATTGATGTTGCTACTACTTTGCTATGCTTAATGCTTGTCACTAGGGCCCGAGTGCCATGATTTCAGATCTGAACCTATTATGTTTTCATCAATATATGTGTGTTCTTGATCCTATCTTGCAAGTTGTAGTCACCTACTATGTGTTATGACCCGGTAACCCCGGAGTGACAGTAGTCGGAACCACTCCCGAAGATGACCATAGTATGAGGAGTTCATGTATTCACTTTGTGCTAATGCTTTGTTCGGGTTCTCTATTAACAGGAGACCTTAATATTCCTTAGTTTCCATTAGGACCCCGCTGCCACGGGAGGGATGGACAAAAGATGTCATGCAAGTTCTTTTCCATAAGCACGTATGACTAAATACGGAATACATGGCTACATTACATTGACGAACTGGAGCTAGTTACATATCACCCTATGTTATAACTGTTACATGATGAATGTCATCCGACATAATTATCCATCACTGATCCAATGCCTATGAGCTTTTCCTATACTGGTCCTTGCTAAGCTACTTTACCGCTACTGGTGTCACACTTGCTACACAAATCACTACTTCTACAGTTACCGCTGTCACCGTTACTATCACACTACTTTGCTACTAAAACTTCACTGCAGATACTAAGTCTTTCAGGTGTGGTTGAATTGACAACTCAACTGCTAATACTCGAGAATATTCTTTGGATCCCTTTGTGTCGAATCAATAAATTTGGATTAAATACTCTACCCTCAAAAACTGTTGCGATCCCCTATACTTGTGGGTTATCAAGACCTTTTTCTGGCGCCATTGCCGGGGAATATAGCTCTATTCTCTGAGTAACTTGGGATTTACGTCTGTTGATCGCTATGAGGAATCCGAGAGATCCAAAAACTAAAGTCTTGACCTCAACTACGAGGACATGTAAGGAACTGCCATCTAGCTCTGCACTTGATTCACCTTTAGTTATGAGTATATTTGTGACACCACCACCTATTGGTAATTCTGATATGTCGCATGTGCTTGATGATGCTACTTTTGCTATCCATGATGCTTTGCTTGATAATGATTTGCCACTGGGTGCATTTCTTGATGCACAAATTGCTAGAGTTACTGCTGAATGTGATGATACTTCTGAAACTGATGAAATTATTGAAGTGGAACCTGCTGTTACACCTGTTAGAACTAGCTATCCTAGATATGAATTGCCTGATATACCTAAGGGTTATGTTATGGAGGGAGAGGTAGCTGAAGACTTTCTTGCTTGTAAGGATAGTTATGATCTTGAGAATTTATTACGCAAGTGGAAAGAAAAATCTCTGAATGCTAGAATGAAATATGATACTAAGTTTGCTACTTCGCCCATCTTTGTTACTGATAAGGATTATGACTTCTCTGTCGATCCCTGAGTTAATCACTTTGGTTGAATCTCATCCTTTTCATGGTTATGAATCTGAAACGGTTGTAGCACATATTACTAAACTGAATGATATAGCCACCCTATTCACGAATGAGGAAAAAATTCGCCATTACTATATCCTTAAGTTGATTCCTTTCTCACTAAAGGGTGATGCTAGAACTTGGTTTACTTCTCTTGCTCCTGGTTGTGTGCGTAGTCCCTAGGATATGATATACTACTTCTGTGAAAAATATTTTCCTGCCCATAAGAAACAAGCTGCCTTGCAGGATATACATAACTTTGTGCAAGTTGAAGAAGAGACTCTCCCACAAGCTTGGGGGAGGCTTTTCCAGTTACTGAATGCTTTGCCTGATCACCCTCTCGAGAAAAATGAAATACCTGATATCTTTTATAATGGACTAACCGATGCTTCTAGGGACCACCTAGATAGTTGTGCTGGTTGTGTTTTCAGGGAAAGAACTGTGGAACAAGCTGAAATTTTATTGAATAATATCTTGAGCAATGATAATGCTTGGACTATTCCCGAACCACCTCCGAAGCCAACTCCGAAGAAAAGAGGTATTCTATTCCTCAGTCCTGAAGATATGCAAGAAGCCAAGAAATCTATGCAAGAGAAAGGTATTAAATCTGAAGATGTTAAGAATCTACCACCTATTGAAGAATTACATGGTCTTGATAACCCGACACAGGTAGTAGAGGTAAATTCTCTTCATAGATTCAATGAGAGTGATATTCCTTATGATAAACATGCTAGCTTATGCTTAGATGAATTTGATAACTTTGTTGCCAAACAACAAAGTTTCAATGATTATGTTAGAAGACAATTGAAACAAAATGCTCGTATGATTAATCATATAAGTGCTTGTGTGGATAGAAATGTCAATGATCTTAAGCTTTTGGGTAAACATGCTTCTATGGTCACTACTCAAGTAGAACAAGTACTTAAGGCTCAAAATGACTTGCTCAATGAGTTGAATGACAATTCTGTTAGAGTTGTCACTAGAGGTGGTAGAATGACTCAGGAACCTTTGTATCGTGAGGGCCATCCTAAGAGAATTGAACAAGATTCTCAAGGAGTTAACACTGATGCACCTAGTCATCCTGGTAATAGGAAGAAAAAGAAAGATGATAGGAACTTGCATGTTAGCAAACCTGTTGCTGTTACACCCGAGAATCCAAATGATATCTCTGTTTCTGATGCCGAAACACAATCTGGTGATGAACATGAGCCTATTGATAATATCGATAGTGGTGTTCATGTTGATGCTCAACCTAGTAATGATAAGGATGTGGAGATTAAACCTGTTGTTGATCTTGATAACCCACAATCTAAGAACAGGAGATATTATAAGAATGATTTTATTGCTAGGAAGCATGGTAAAGAAAGAGAACCATGGGTTGAGAAACCCATGCCCTTTCCTCCCAAACCATCCAAGAAAAAGGATGATGAGGATTTTGAGCGCTTTCTTGAAATGATTAGACCTATCTTTTTGCAAATGCGTTTGACTAATATGCTTAAAATGTCTCCTTATGCTAATTACATGAAATATATTGTGACTAATACAAGGAAGATACCTGAGGTTGAGATTTCCACCATGCTTGCTAATTACACCTTCAAGGGTGGGACTCCTAAGAAACTAGGTGATCCCGGAGTGCCCACTATACCTTGCTCCATTAAAGGAAATTATGTTAGAGCTACTTTATGTGATCTTGGAACTGGTGTTAGTGTTATGCCTCTCTCTTTATATCGTAGACTTGAATTGGATAAGTTCACACCTACTGAAATTTCTTTGCAAATGGCCGACAAATCAACTGCTTTTCCTATCGGCATTTGCAAGTATGTGCCTGTTATGGTTGCAAACGTTACTATCTTAACGGACTTTGTTATTCTTGATATTCCCGAGGATGATGCCATGGCGGTCATTCTTGGAAGACCCTTTTTAAACACTGCAGGGGCTGTTATTGATTGCAACAAAGGCAATGTCACTTTCCATGTTAATGGTAATGAGCACACGGTGCACTTTCCGAAGAAACAATATCGAGTTCATTGCATCAATGCTATTGAAAAAACTTTTCTTATTGTAAGCTTTGAATGCCCTATACCTACTGTCAAGATGAAGTATGATTTACATGTTGGGGATATGCACATCCCGATTGAGGTAACCTAGTGATTATTCGAAAATTCTCTGGTTTTATGTGATTCGATTTTTTTGTCAAGGAGACTTGATCAACCTCATTGACAGATTTCTTTTGATGACCATGAGATGGATGAATCTATAAGTCACAACCTTCTGTTCCAACCTTTTACTTTCTGTTGTTTAGAAGAAAAATAATAAATTTAGCTTTATTTTCCTGTTTTCTGTTATTTTGTTGCTTAGAAAAGTGACCCGAAAATAAAAGTTCTCTAAATGCCGTGAAATTCGAGTATGATTTTTTCTGGAATATTTGAAAATTTCTGAGATAGAAAGCTAGTCAGGGCGATGCACCAGTGGGCCACAAGCCCAGGAGGTGCGTCCACCCCCTAGGCGCGCCTGGCAGGCTTGTGGGACCCATGTGGCCCCCTCCACTTATTCCAGCTCCCATCTCCTTCTTCTACCTCCAGAAAAAACCATTCCACGGCTCAAACCCGTGTTCTTTCTCTTCTTGCTGCATCTTTCGATCTCCTTGTGCAAAGCTCTATTCACCAAACTATTTTGGGGAATTATTCCTTGGTATGTGGCTCCTCCATTGGTCCAATTAGTTTTTGTTCTAGTGCTTTATTCGTTGCATATTTTTTCTCCCTTTGTGACCCTGTTCTTGAGCTTTGCATGTTAATTTTAGTTGGTCCCAAGTAGTTTTGATGCATGATATGGCCTCTAGGCACTTGTAGGAGTAGTTGCTATGAGTTTTGTTGAGCCTTGTTCACTTTTCTTTTGAGTCACTAAAAATTTCAGAATTTTTCAAAGAAAGAAAAAGGAAAAGATGAGGAGATTCTTAAGAGGCTCTTCAAGCCGTGATCCCAAGGAAGATGAAAATGAGAAGAAGAAACCCAAGTATCCGGTCCCCCGAGTTGCAGAAGTTCGAGCGTGCGAGTGGCCAAGCGATGTGTTCTTACATGCCGCCGGTCTTTATGAGGACTTTTATTACTTGGTGGAGAACGCATGCCTTACTGCATTTGTCAAAGATAAGTGTCCACAATACCTCCTCCACACTAATATTTTCGTGCAAAGCTTTAATTTCTATCCAAGCAAGAGTCCTCCTATGGTTGAGTTCAAGTTATATGATATCCCCCAGCGCATGTCACTTCAGGTTTTCCGCAATGTTTGCAATTTACCTTATGTTGGAGATATTCATGAACCTCGTCCGCGGGACTTGGAGGCTTTCATTGATACTATTGATGTAGGAGAGGAGAGAGGAGTGTCTTGCGCTAGAGTTGCTAGCGTACATTTTCCCGTGCTTCTGTATCTCTCATTATTCGTGGGAAATGTTTGATTGGCCGTGGGAAAGCTGGGGCTCTTAGCTCCTCAGATCTTGCGGTTTTACGCGAAGCTCTTTATAATGATAAAACTTATATCTTGGGCGCTATAGTGGCTCAACGGTTGAACACGAACTGTACTAAAGGCGCTGTTTATGGAGGTATCTATGCTACCCCTCTTGCTAAACATTTTGATATACCTATTAGACTGTGCGAGGAAGAAGAGATGCTTCTTCCTGAGAGATATTTAGATTATGATAGCATGGTTCGCCATGATTTTCTTGATAAAGATAATAATAAGAGGATGATTTATAACTTGGCATTTAGCCAGGGTACTCATGAGACTATTACTTTGCCTGCTCCTTATTTGTTCAATCTTCATCTAGGCAGGTACATTATTATGCCCTCGGACATCTACGCATATTGGGGCATAGCGCCATCGCAGGCGCACGTGCCCGAGCTACCAGTCGAGTACCAGACGCCAGTTTATAAGTGGGACCCAGAGGAGCTCACCTAGCAGTGGCACCCTCAGTACACTCCGGAGTATCCCGGAGATGGTTACTTCCCTCCTTGGGAGTAGACCAACTTAGGCCAAAATCCTAAGCTTGGGGGAGTATGTGTTTCTCACCGACTTTATATTCATGCTCACACATTCACTTTGATAGTCGATGTTCACACTTTGCCATTGTATCATCCATGCTAGTTTATTTCTTTTTCTTGCTTTCTTCTCATGTGTTTGTTTAAATTGAGAAAAACAAAAAAATTAGTTCTAAGTTTACTGTCCAGATTGCTTATTGGCAATTAAAAAGAAAACCCAAAAATATTTCCCGTTCTTCTTTTGCTTGTTGGGAGCTTTCCCGTGTAAATAGTTTTATTTTTCTTTGGGTCAAGGTAGAAGACCATGATTAAAATGTTTAGTGGCTCTCATATGCATAATTGTTTATCCGTCAAATAGCCATATTACTTTGTCTTCTCCTCTAAGTTTGCTTGGAGATTCCAGCTTAGCCCAATGCACGAACACTCTCATTATTATTCACATCATTCAGTCGTGCAAGTGAAAGGAAATAATGACGATATATGATGAAGTGACTGAGCCTGGAAAAGTTGGTATGAACTTGACCTATTTTGTTTTTGTAAATATGACTAGCTCATCGTTCCTAATTCAGCATTGTTATGAGAGAAACATGTTTGCAATGACAACTTAGAGATCATAGTTGCTTATGCCATGCTTACTTAGCTAGGAGCTTATAATGGTTTGTCTTGGATGCCCACATGAATTTTGAGATGACTATGATGTAGTATGATAGGATGGTATCCTCCTTTGAATGATTCAAGTGGCTTGACTCGGCGCATGTTTACGCATGTAGTTGAAACAAAATCAACATAGCCTCTATGATATTCATGTTTATGGTGATTTATATCCTACTCATGCTTGCACTCCACATTGGTTGATTTCAATGCATATTCATGACTGTTGTCGCTCTCTAGTTGGTCGCTTCCCAGTCTTTTGCTAGCCTTCA